>NC_135232.1:1153622046-1154250171 GCF_051348905.1 Ranitomeya variabilis
GATGCTGTATGGCGGCTCGTTTTTTGCGGGACAAGATGACGTTTTCAGCGGTACCATGGATATTTATATCCGTCTTTTTGATCGCGTGTTATTCCACTTTTTGTTCGGCGGTATGGTAATAAAGCGTTGTTTTTTGCCTCGTTTTTTTTTTTTTTTTCTTACGGCGTTTACTGAAGGGGTTAACTAGTGGGGCAGTTTTATAGGTTGGGTCGGTACGGACGCGGCGATACTAAATATGTGTACTTTTATTGTTTTTGTTTGGTTTTTTTAGATAAAGAAATGTATTTATGGGAATAATATTTTTTTTTTTATTATTATTTATTTAGGAATTTTTTTTTATTTTTTTTACACATGTGGGAATTTTTTTTTTTACTTTTTTACTTTGTCCCAGGGGGGGACATTACAGATCGCTGATCTCACAGTGTGCACAGCACTCTGTGAGATCTCCGATCTCACTTACAGCCGTGCAGGCTGCAGCTTTCATCTGCAGCCTGCTCCGACCCGGAAGTGCTCCCTGCAGGACCCGGATACAGCCCCTCGGCCATTTTGGATCCGGGGCCTGCAGGGAGAAGACGTTCGGTACGAGGTGAGTACATCACCTTGTACCGATCGTCTCAGGGAAGCACGCAGGGAGCCCCCTCCCTGCGCGATGCTTCCCTGCACCGCCGGCACATCGCGATCATGTTTGATCGCGGTGTGCCGGGGGTTAATGTGCCGGGGGCGGTCCGTGACCGCTCCTGGCACATAGTGCCGGATGTCAGCTGCGATATGCAGCCGACACCCGGCCGCGATCGGCCGCGCTCCCCCCGTGAGCGCGGCCGATCGCGTATGACGTACTATCCCGTCGGCGGTCATGGGGGCCCACCCCACCTCGACGGGATAGTACGTCAGATGTCGGGAAGGGGTTAAAAAGACTGTTCGAAAAATCTTCTGAACATGGTGGCACCAATGTACCGAGCACTGCTGAGGAATCAACATCAGATATTCCACAGCAAGAATGTGAAATAAGGAGTGGTATGGATACAATCCCATTGGAGCCAGGGGAACCATCAACGTCATTGAAAATTAGGATCAGCGAAGTTGACCAAGAGTCTACCATAGCAGATGTTTATGAGGTTGCAGTAGAACAAGATCAGTCTACCACACCAGCCCTCACATCAGAAGGGGATAACACATGCCAGCATGTGGAGGGCATTGATGAGGCTGAAAGCAGTGAAATTTCTGCAATCATTGACTCAGATCCTGCACTTTGGCCTACATTAAATTCTTCATCAATTGATCTAATCGTAGAAGCAGGCCCTGTGCAACTTAAAAATATAGAATTTAAGAGAGATGAGAGGAATCGACATTTTTCAGAGGACTTTTACTCTAGAATTTTGGACAATGGCGTGAAACGAGCAAGAAAGTGGTTGGTGTACTCCAAAAGTTTGAACAAAGTATTTTGCTTTTGTTGCAAACTGTTTGATAGAAGATCCCGTACGGCACTTGCATTGGATGGATCACAGGATTGGAGCCATATGAGTCAGATGTTAAAGGCCCATGAAACTTCCATTAACCATTACTCAGCAGAAACAAAGTGGATAGAAGTTCAGCTTCGCATGAAAAACAAAAAAACAATTGACCATCAGTTACAGAGCAGAATACAGAAAGAGCAGCAGCACTGGAGAAACGTACTGGAAAGACTCATGCGTATTACTCAGTTGTTGGCTGAACGGAACTTGGCATTTCGAGGATCTTCTGATCGTCTATACACCGCAAATAATGGAAATTTTCTTGCTATAGTACAGTTATTAGGAAATTATGACTTTGTAATGGCAGAACATCTGCGACGAGTCAAGTCAAAGGAGACATCTGACCACTACTGTAGTAAAACTATTCAAAATGAAATAATTAATTTGATGGCCAAAAAGGTTATTAGTGAAATTCTTGAAAGATGCAAAAAGGCAAAGTATTATTCCTTAATTCTTGATTGTACAACTGATCTAGCCCATCAAGAGTAGATGTCTTTTACCATCCGTTTTATTGATGTTAAACTTGGGTTATGCCAGATCAGGGAACATTTTCTTGGATATGTTGCTGTAACAGACACAACTGGTAGAGGATTATCAGATATTATTCTTAATTTCCTAATTAGCAAAGAGCTAGATATTGATGACTGTCGTGGCCAGGGCTATGACAATGGTGCCAATATGGCAGGCAAAAATAATGGTGTTCAAGCCAACATACTAAAAAAAAATCCAAGGGCGTTTTTTGTACCATGTGGATGCCACAGCCTCAATTTAGTGGTTGGAGATGCAGCAGAATCTAACATAGATTCTATAACCCTGTTTGGAATTATTCAGCGTGTATATACTATTTTTGCTGGGTCAGCCAAGAGATGGAAGGTTTTGACAGACCATGTATCAGGTCTTACTGTAAAACCTCTATGTACCACAAGATGGGAATGCCGGATAAACTGCCTCAAACCACTGATCCAAAATCTAGCAGGTATACAGGAGGCATTATTTGCCCTTTCTGAAGACAGCAGTACAGAGCCAAAAACAAAACATGATGCTCTAGAGTTGTCCCAACATATCCTTAATTTTAAATTCATGGTGTCCTTAATTGTGTGGTATGACATATTATTTCAAATCAATATTGTGAGCAAAGCTTTGCAAAACCAGACCGCCAACCTCATCACAGCAGCAGACATGATTGAAAAAACCCATGATTTTCTTAAGAAATTCAGGGAGAATGGTTTTGAAGGCTCTTTCCAAAGAGCAAAGAATATAGCAGAGGAAAATGGTGTGGACCCCATATTTAAGAGTACCTCACGTGTTAGAATTAAAAAACCCACTTTTAGCTATGAAGGACGGGATGAACCAATTGTGGATGCAAAGCAGAAATTTAAGGTTGAGTTCTTCAATGTGTTGGTGGATACTGCTTTAAATTCAATGGAGGAGCGTTTCCAGCAACTCAGTATTCATAATAAAAAATGGGGCTTTTTGTTCGATATAAAGAGCCATGAATCACGGGAAGACTTGTTGGCACATAGTGTAGAACTGCAGAAGTCTCTGACTTATGGCAATAAGTCTGACATAAATGGTGCTGAACTTTCTGATGAACTCTGGCACATTCGGAATGTGCTCCCTGATGATGTTGAGACTCCGCTGCAGATACTTGGTTTCCTCACCAAAAATGAGTTTACAGAGCACTTTCCACAAACCTGGACTGCACTTCAGATTCTGTGCACCATCCCGATTTCTGTGGCCTCAGGAGAGCGCAGTTTTTCAAAACTTAAGCTCATTAAGACATATTTAAGGTCCACTATGACAGAGAGCAGGTTATCCTCACTTGCAGTCTTGTCAATTGAAAATGATGTGTTGGCATCTCTAGACTTAAATGAAACTATTGATGAGTTTGCCAAAGTAAAAGTACGGAAAGTTGCTTTTTAAATCAGTTTATGTAGCACGTTATTATGTTCTTGTTGTTGCTGGATTACAGTATAGTGCACTTTATTTTAATTTTTTTGTCTTGAAGGTTGAAAATTGTGCACATATTTAATGACAGTTTTTCTCATGTATGTTGCATATTTATTATATTATTTATATTTGATATTTTAAGATATTTTATTTAGTATTAAGGTGGATCAAAAGTCATAGAATGACTCTTGGTCCGCACGGCACCCGACCTGCTGCCACCCGTCCGGAACTCTTCTCCATGCTGGCCATCATCTCTGCACTCCGATTGGCTGTCAGCGTTGGGCTGACAGCCAATCAGAGTGCAGGGCGGTGTTTGGCCTTGCAGGCCGCCGCTCTGCACTCTGATTGGCTGTCAGCCCATATGGCTTTGGACCAAGCGTCATTTTTTCCTTTTGGTCCGCTTTAAAGCACTTTATAATTCCCGTTATTGCAATATTAGTGTTTCTTCAAGTGTTTTGCAGGGAAACACAAGTTTTCTAAGTAAACGTGTTGTTGTGAATATTAAAGAGTTATTGTTTTCTTTCAAAGTTTGGAGGGGGGGGGCGCCGTCCTGCAGTCTCGCACAGGGCGCCTTTTGGGCTAAGTCCGGCCCTGGTCCAGCGTTCTGCCCCCCGTGTCCAGCGTTCTGCCCTCGTGTGCAGCGTTCTGCCCCAATGTCCTTTCTGCCCCCCTGTGTCCAGCTTTCTGCCCCCCAGTGTCCAGCTTTCTGCCCCCCCCTGTGTCCAGCGTTCTGCCCCAGTGTCCAGCTTTCTGCCCCCCTGTGTCCAGCTTTCTGCCCCCCTGTGTCCAGCTTTCTGCCCCCCAGTGTCCAGCTTTCTGCCCCCCTGTGTCCAGCTTTCTGCCCTGGGCCCCCCCCCCCCCGATCGCCGCTCTCAATAAAAAAAAAAAAAACAAGTTCTGCTTACCTGACCGTGATCCTGCTCTGTCTGGTTATCGGTGGGGGCGGCCATCTTCCTGAGGCCGCGCGTGCGCAGGTGGAGTGCTCTGCTGCCTGGGGCTTCAGGAAAATGGCCGCGGGATGCCGCGCATGCGCAGATGGAGATCGCGGCGGCCATTTTTCTGAAGCCGACATGCGAACAGGTAAATTCTGCGCCGCCGGCGACCCGCCCCCCGCATTGTGCCGCCCCCCGCATTGCGCCCCCCTTCCTACGCCACTGCTTGGCGCCCTGTGCGGCCGCACAGGTCGCACAGGGCAAAGGCCGGCCCTGGCTTAGGGTATGCGCAATAGATTCCGAAATAGTGCGCAATAGAAAAGGTAGCCAGAGTGCCGGCTTATGACGCACTTAGGTCTACATCAAGTAAACCAAATACAAGCACGGTAAAAGGGTATACAAACAATAAGTAGCGACACAGTGCTTATAGGTTCTGTTAGTGCAGTATGGATATGGTAAGACCATATTTCGAAAGCCAAACAGAGTTGTCACAAGTCAGTGTTTGGCAAGATACAAGAGATGACAAACAGCAATAACTGAGTACAAGTACCCAAACCATATGGGCACCCGCCCTGAGAGGGTATTATGCCCCATCATGGGTCACCGCAAAGGGAAACGGTGAATGTTGTCCAAATAAAGACTGACCCCCATAGAATTGCACTATTAACCAAAATGGCCCAAGTACCAATAAGGTAAAGTTTTTAAATTGCAGATAGTATGTAGAGAAATCCCTACGTATAATAGGCACACCCTCTTATGAGCACAGACGTGCAAAAAGAGGGACCAGCAAGGCAGAAACTGGGGGCCCCCCAGAGGATGCGACTGCCCTTTTAAGGTTACGTGATGAGAGAGAAATTATAAATGGCCCCAAAAGCGGGGAGATGAAGGAACCTCCGCCAATAGGCCTGGCTGTCACAAAGCAAGAGTGGAAGATACACAGATCCTCCCAAACCCGATAAGCCTGTATTCCCAGGGCCAAATGCATACACACAAGTAGTTCTGACTATTTTCCGTTTTCTTTATTAGCCATTCTACAGGAGAAAATATGAATGCATGTACTGAGCCGGTTGGAGGTGAAAGCTAGTACAAAAAGAAAGAAAGCATACACAAATTATACATGTACATACCCACCCATACCCTACTCCAATCCCATAACGGTGTAAAACCCCAGATGATAAACCCACATAAGTATAACCATGCCACTAAATATAGCAGAATAGTAACCACGACACCCTAATACCCCTATACAAATAGGGGAAATAAACACATAGATGTAGTCTAGTGGCAGGTGTGTATATATATATATATATATATATATATATATATATATATATATATGTATATATATATCTATATCTGACAGTCCCTGGGAAGGGGAGGGGGAAAGAGAAGGAGGGAGAGAAAAAGGGGGGGAAGGAAGGTGGTTGGGGAGGGGTGTAAGAGAAGGGAGGAGGATACAACTGGCAGCACATTGGGAACATAGCAACAACAGGCACCATAAAGGGGGAAAAACAATATATACACATATCCACGAAGTTTGCTTGATAGTTGTCAAAAGAGGTCCACGCGATCTTCTTAACAGTACCATTATACCCTTAAGGGGAAGGACAATACCACCATCACAAGCAGTATCTCTGTGGAGATAAATGGTATAGGTTAACTGACACCAAATGTGCACCCCCAATTGGAATAGGAACCTAAATCTGCTTATAAAAGCCAGTGAATAGAAGTTCCTCATTCATGCCCACCGGAGCCCGATTATTCAAGTTATAAATCCACTTAGACTCCCTCCTAAGCAGATCAAGTGTGATGTTACCACCTCTTATATCCGGTTTCACCCCTTCAAACCCATCACCCTAATGCTCCTTGCGGAGCCACCATGTACATGCAAAAAATGCCCTGCCACCGATGAGAGTTTCTTACCTCGCTCCAAATCCTTTTTAGCCATATTGATATTGGAAAGATGCTTCTGCACCCGGCGTCTCAGCTCCTGTGTTGTGTATCCCACATATAATTTGGGGCAGCCACACACCAAGGCATATACCAAATTCCTGGTACGGCAACTGAAATATGCTGATGGCTCAATCCTCCTTGGAATGTGTGGAAGTGTTAGACCTGTATCAGAGATCATAAAGCTACAGATGCTACATCCGCCACAAGGATAGGAGCCAAGGATCCGGCCACACATGCGACTTATAACGGTCACCTGTTTGAAGTGGCTAGATACTAGTTCGTCCTTTAAGTTGCGTGACCTCCTGGCCACCATCCTAGGAGTAGGGGCCAACCAAGGATGGAGTTTCGGTTCTGTTAATAAGATGTTACAGTTTTTCTTCAAGATCTTGTGGACATCTCTCCAGTGGTTGTGGTACACAGTGATCAGATTGATGGTTCTTGCGGTGTTCTTCTGTCTCGGTTTGAGTATGTCCTCACGTACACAGCTCTGAGAATGTTGGAACGCTTGTGCTACAACTCTACGTGGGTACCCCCTAGCTTGAAATCTGTTTGTGAGCTTCCTGGATTCCGCCCGAAAGTCCTCCTCGGTAGAACAATTCCTCCTAACCCTTAGGAACTGTCCCTTGGGTATACTATCACGAAGATGGACCGGATGTGCACTTTTGCACTGATGTTGAGCTCCAAGAAGTCCACCATAGTGGAAGATATCTTTGACGTGAGTCTAATGTTCTATGGGTTCCTGCTGAGGAGATCGATAAAATTATTACACTCATCCAGGGTTCCAGTTCAAAAGAATAGAACATCATCGATAAATCTGTGCCACTCAAGCACATACTCACAGAACATCTGCAATTCATATACATGGGTCTCCTCTCACCACCCCTTGTACAGATTTGTATACGAAGGTGCGCACCTGGCACCCATAGCGGTGCCAGATGCTTGTCTATAGAAGGTATGATCAAACGTAAAGTAGTTCTTTTCCAGTACTATCTTTAACAAGTCCAAGACAAAACAGTCATGATCTCTGTCCCTGCTTGATTTTTTATCCAAAAAATACGTGATTGCCTCAAGTCCAAGTTTATGGTCAATATTGGTGTAAATGGACTCTACATCGAGTGTGACAATCAGAGTGTCCCTTGGTATCTCAAGCTTACCAATTCTTTCAATCAGGTGCATAGAGTTCCGGATATAGGACCCTAGGGAGAAGACAAGGGGCTGCAGAAAGTAATCCAAGTATATGCATGGCCTCTCAAACAACCCCCCAATCCCTGATATTATAGGCCTACCTGGGGGGTTATCCAAACTCTTGTGCACCTTGGGGATGTGACAACACACTCCGGGATCACCTTTGCTGGGGTCAAAGGTCATGTGGTTTGCGCATTCAATTCTGAGGCGTACAGCAGATTTCCGCGTAAGCTGACCTCAGGCCAGATTTATTAAGGTGAAAGCAAGAAAGAAACACAGAACATAAAAATAAACCCTAGCCTGTCCAGCACTAACTCAACCAGTACGTTGCTAAACTAACAACTGGGGGGGCTGTTCCCACCTAGTTAACATCACACAGTTCTTGAGCACAGCTCTCACTACTTATCTTCATGTGGGTTTCACCGGGCACTGCTCAGGGATCCGGTCCTCTTCCCAGGACCTCCCGCACCAGCATGTGCTCTCCAGGAAGCGTCCTCCCAGGCTTCCCACACCGGAACACACAGAGATCATACACAGGACCCTCAGGAGACCATGTGACCCACACCGTGGCCACATTATGTACCTATAACCACACCCACAGTAATGGATCACATGGGATGGTCATGTGGTCCTGACATCACTGCAGGTCCTCATAATCCTGCAAGGAACCAGGTACAGTGAGTGCCCTCACACAGTGGTGAGGAATATGGGTAGCCAGACCCCACATCAAGGGAGACTTATAGTACAGAGGACCTCCTCCTCTGCGACACATACCTCCCATTAACCACCATGCCGGATACTGTCTCATTATTACATCCACGCATACAACTGCCATGGATTCTCACGGCCTCAACATGAGTCCGTGCGCATACTGGGGAAACCATGCAGCGCCCCTACCTCTTACAGGGGTCACTGTATCACATATCCCCCCCCTCTGTTCAAACTTACAGGGTTGAACACCTGTCACACACTTGGGGACCCGAGACCGGGTACGCAAGTCACCTTGCCCTACCAGCTGCAAGGGCCCACTCAGTCGGGTTTGGGCATCACGGTCAATCTGGCGTCGCAATCCTCTTGCACCCATCTGACCCATCTGGATCGACTCTTTGTCAACACGTCCGCTACCGGGTCTCCCACCTAAGTCACTCAGGCCTGAGCTAACCGGGACGACACTACTTTTATCTGTTAAATCAGGCCTCTTTCTGTAACCTCTCTGTTGGCCATTTCTTCCATGGTGTTTATATCTTCTGTTAGTTTCATCTTGAGGACCTTCAGCCCTTAGCGAACCTCTTCGCCTCTCTAACCCGTGAGATGATACTGGCGGCCACCTGTTTCCCATTTTCTGCAGCTCTTTATGGATCTGTTCACTTTCACATTTTAGCTGGACGATTTCTTTTAGGTACGCCACGCAATACCCTAGCAGCATCCGGATATTCTCAATGCTCTCCACAGACCCTACAATAAGGAATGGAACCATCCCATCTTCACCCACATCCTGGGCCTCGTCATCTGCCGGAATCCTTAGTCTCTTCACACCGGATTTATTCACTATCTCCTGCATCACTCTCCCAAGTCTTCCGACGACTTTCGCCACCAGAGCTTTGGGCACTTGGAACACTTCTTCCACAAGGCCTAGCCAACTTTGAGCCTCTCTCGCAAGCTTCAGACGTCGAGCGGCTTCCTTATTTCTCAACAGGATCATCCATTTCGTGCGGAGGCACCGTAGGTGCATGTCTCTCAGGACAGCCACCCTCTTCACTGTGACTTCCTTAGTCGACAGTATCACCAACTGCTTCGTCTCCAGTGCCCAGTGCACACTACACGCTTCTACTGCCCTTTTAAAGGCCTCATGTACACCCTCACTGGTGCATGCCTCTTGCGCCTCTTCGGGTACATCTATCACGCACTTGAAGAGCGGAGTCTCACTTTATTCAGGAATGGATGGCTCCTGCTTTGCCATGGACGCTTCCCTCAAGACACCTGTCACAACCGGGTGACTATCTTGTTCTGCTTTTAGCGCCAACTCCTCTTCAGCCTTACCCTCTTCCAGACCCCTGGTCAAGATGGGCATTAGCAGCTTCACCTCTCCGAGCACTCCAATGTCTTCCTTTAGGGTCTTATACATACTTTGCCATATGAACAGGTGACTTCTGAGCTCAGAGACTTCCTTCTCCAGCTCATCCACCCTGTGCTCAGCCACTTGTCTCAAGACCCTTTCTCGTTCAACATGGTCTTTTTATGTCTCTTTAATCAATTCTAACTCGCTTCTCCCATCCTCTGGATTAGTAGAACATCCATCACTTGAGGAGGTATTTACTTCAGGCACCACTTCTTTGGTGGCCTCCTCCACTTTTGCACCCTCAGACTCTGCACTGTCAGCCTCGGCCGTCTCTTGGGTCTCAGCGGTGACATCATTAGGTTCGTCCCTTTTCCCTGGGACCTCAGAGTACTTCATACACCCCAGGTCCTCAGCATCTTCCGTCAATTCTTCACACGGTGCAACTGGTTCAGCCCCTTTGCCTCTTTTACGTCTCCGGCGACGGGAGGAAGACTTGCCATTTGTACCTGAGTCAACCTTATTGCACTCTTTCCCACTGACATCACCGTCTGAATGGGTGTTACCACCACCCGATCGAGCATCCAGGAACCAGCCGTCCCCATCTATACAGGTCACCTTTTCTGGAATAGCTGCCACCGCTATCATGACTTCAGCCTGTGGAGCCCTGTCGTTTCTCTGCGTCAGTACCTCTCTTAGCACAGTGTCATACTCCGCTCTAGCGCTTGTTACTGGCCATGACTTGTCACAGTCACCCCCAGAGTCTGTGTCACACCCTACAGTATGATGACCCCACAAGTCACTCTCTGTCTGGGTGTCAGCTCCACTTGTTTTATCCACCAGACCACTACCAGTCGTACTGTGGCACACTTCAGGTGACGTCAGGTCAGTTAGTTGGGCAGTCGCACCTTTACCTCTGGTCACCAATATGTCTGACCTTTCAACTTTGGGAGGAACTAATGCTAACATTGTGTCACTAAGTTGGGGCCGTTTACCATTTCCCTTGGTCAGGCCTACCTTAGGACTGTCAAGTCTAGGGGGCGCATTCTCAACATTACTAGCTCCCATCCACATTGTATCCACAAACACTTCACCCTTTTCCCACATTGCTTCCAAATCTTGTCCTATTACCATAGGACACGGCAAGTTCGGGACTACAGCCACCTCATGGTACGTGGAAACACCAGCCGCGACAACGTAGAGAGTGGCTACCTGAAGACGTTTAGTGTCTCCAGGTGACACAGAACTTCCTGGAAGGGTTCTCAGCAAAGATACTTCTCTCCCCGGGTCTATCAACCCTTGCACACACTTTCGATCCAGCCAAAAAGGACACAGTCGTGACTCCTCGCTGATTGCCGCCCCTTTTTGGCTCCGCCCCCTTTTTGGGCAAGTGCTCTGCCTTTTGACACCACCCCTGTTCGGGATTCAGTCCCCTTTTGGGATTCCACCCCTTTTCGGGCCATTACCCCTGTTCGGGTTACCGCCCCTTTTTGGGACTCCGCCCCCTTTTTGGGCAACCATCTCCATTTGGGTCACTGCTCACTATTAGGGTTACACCCCTCGCTGGGATACACCCCGTGGACTTCCCCACGGCACCCAGGCCCCAGTTCGCACAGTACACCCCTTTGTCTCTGGGCTTGTACTAGCCCTTTAAGAGTCAGCACAACTTGGAAGAAAAGGGAAAAAAAAACCACTTTTTTTTTTCCTTTCACATGTCACTTCACCAGCCCCTGCTGGTACTGCCACCGCTCGAGCTGCAGTCACATACAACCGACACCTCCGGCTGCCAATCACAAGACACTGCAGCTCCGCCTGCTGTGGAACCTCTTGCCGCAACTGCAGCTACGCTTCAGACAAGGCTCTACCACTGACTTCGTGGACCCGCCGATCCACCGGACGCCGCTTGTCCCCTTCGTAACCCCGCCGAGTTACAGCCAGACGCTTGTCAGCTTCGTAACCCCACCGAGTTACAGCCAGACGCAACCTTCGTGGCCCCGCCGAGCCACAGCAATTAACTCCACGTGTGCCCGCATTCTCCACCACAATGTGACAACACACTCCAGGATCACCTTTGCTGGGGTCAAAGGTCACGTGGTTTGCGCATTCAATTCTGAGGCGTACAGCAGATTTCCGCGTAAGCTGACCTCAGGACAGATTTATTAAGGTGAAAGCAAGAAAGAAACACAAAACATAAAAATAATCCCTAGCCTGTCCGGCACTAACTCAACCAGTACGTTGCTAAACTAACAACTGGGGGGGTTGTTCGGGGGGGGTTGTTCGGGGGGGGGTTGTTCCCACCCAGTTAACATCACACAGTTCTTGAGCACAGCTCTCACTACTTATCTTCATGTTGGTTTCACCGGGCATTGCTCAGGGATCCGGTCCTCTTCCCAGGACCTCCCGCACCAGCACGTGCTCTCCAGGAAGCGTCCTCCCAGGCTTCCCACACCGGAACACACAGAGTCCATACACAGGACCCTCAGGAGACCATGTGACTTACACCGTGGCCACATTATGTACCTATAACCACGCCCACAGTAATGGATCACATGGGCTGGTCATGTGGTCCTGACATCACTGCAGGTCCTCATAATCCTGCAAGGAACCAGGTACAGTGAGGGTTGCATCTAGTTTGGAGTTGATTTTTTGTGGTCCTCAAAAAATCAACTCCATTGTAGCTGATTCACTAGTGAGCCGTCTAGATCGGAGTTGATTTTTTGAGGCCTCATTTTATCAACTCCACTCTAGACGGCTCACTACTGAAGTGACTAGATTGGAGTGGATATTTTGTGGTCCTCATTCCAGCCACTCCACTCTAGTCGGTTCACTGGTGAGGTGACTAGATTGGAGTTGAATTTTTGAGGCCTCACTGCAGTCACATGCCTTTGGTGACCTCATTTTAGCCACTCCACTCTAGACAATTCACTAGTGAGGTGACTAGATCGGAGTTGATTTTTTGATGATCTCTCTGCAGCTTCTCCATTCTAGACAGTTCAGTTACTACAGTGATGTCCCTCAAAAAATCAGCTCCAATGTTCAGAATGGAGCTGATTCCAGGAGCCTAATAGACTGCAATGTAGTGGAATTGGAATGTATACATACACATTGTGTGTGCGTGTGTGTGTGTGTGTGTGTGTGTGTGTGTGTGTGTGTGTGTATATATATATATATATATATATATATCTCAGCTTTACAATTGTAATAATATAATACTTCTATTTTTTAGATACTTGCTTAAACTGTTATATTTGTTATGTATTTCCAAAGGGCCAATTTTTTTTTTCATGATTAATCAAACTGACATTTTATTATTGCTTTTTATAATATAAATAATTACACATAGCGCGGTTTGTTGATTTTTGCCTGAATTTTACTTTTGCTGTATTACCAGTCCTGGCCGCAGCACCGACATTGGAAGAGTGGACGGAGCCTCACGGGGAAAAACGTAACATAGCGCATCAACAGAGTCCTCATAATTAACATTGGATCGGAGTGGATTTTTGAGGACCTCATTTTAGCAACTCCATTCTAGCTGATTCACCATTGAGCCGTCTAGATCGGAGTGGATTTTTTGAGGACCTCATTTTAGCCACTCCATTCTAGCTGATTCGTTAGTGAGCTGTCTAGATTGGAGTGGATTGTTTGAGGACCTCCCTGTAGCCTCAAATCTGTACAGTTTGATGCTGAGGTGACTGGAATCGAGTTTTTCAAAGAGTGAGTGGAGCTTCGCAGGGAGAAACATAACATAGCACAGCAACAGAGTCCTCATAATTTACAATATTGGATCGGAGTAGATTTTTGAGGACCTCATTTTAGCCACTCCATTGTAGCTGATTCACCATTGAGCCGTCTAGATCGGAGTGGATTTTTTGAGGACCTCATTTTAGCCACTCCATTCTAGCTGATTCATTAGTGAACCGTCTAGATCGGAGTGGATTTTTTGAGGACCTCATTTTAGCCACTCCATTCTAGCTGATTCACCATTGAGCTGTCTAGATTGAGCTGTCTAGATCGGAGTGGATTGTTTGAGGACCTCATTTTAGCCACTCCATTCTAGCTGATTCATTAGTGAACCGTCTAGATCGGAGTGGATTTTTTGAGGACCTCATTTTAGCCACTCCATTCTAGCTGATTCATTAGTGAACCGTCTAGATCGGAGTGGATTTTTTGAGGACCTAATTTTAGCCACTCCATTCTAGCTGATTCATTAGTGAACCGTCTAGATCGGAGTGGATTTTTTGAGGACCTCATTTTAGCCACTCCATTCTAGCTGATTCATTAGTGAGCTGTCTAGATCGGAGTGGATTGTTTGTGGACCTCCCTGTAGCCTCAAATCTGTACAGTTTGATGCTTAGGTGACTGGAATCAAGTTTTTGAAAGAGTGAGCGGAGCTTTGCAGGGAGAAACATAACACAGCACAGCAACAGAGTCCTCATAATTTACAATATTGGATTGGAGTAGATTTTTGAGGACCTCATTTTAGCAACTCCATTCTAGCTGATTCACCATTGAGCCGTCTAGATCGGAGTGGATTTTTTGAGGACCTCATTTTAGCCACTCCATTCTAGCTGATTCATTAGTGAACCGTCTAGATCGGAGTGGATTTTTTGAGGACCTCATTTTAGCCACTCCATTCTAGCTGATTCATTAGTGAGCTGTCTAGATCGGAGTGGATTGTTTGAGGACCTCCCTGTAGCCTCTAATCTGTACAGTTTGATGCTGAGGTGACTGGAATCGAGTTTTTGAAAGAGTGAGCGGAGCTTCGCAGGGAGAAACATAACATAGCACAGCAACAGAGTCCTCATAATTTATAACATTGGATCCTAGTGGATTTTTGGAGGACCTCATTTTAGCAACTCCATTCTAGCTGATTCACCATTGAGCCGTGCAGATCGGAGTGGATTTTTTGAGGACCTCATTTTAGCAACTCCATTCTAGCTGACTCACCATTGAGCAGTCTAGATCGGAGTGGATTTTTTGAGGACCTCCTTTTAGTAACTCCATTCTAGCTGATTTACTAATTATTTAATACTAGATGGTGGCCCGATTCTAACGCATCGGGTATTCTAGAATATGTATGTAGTTTATTTATGAAGATTTTAGAATAATACAATGAAGACACAGGATTCGGCTGGCTGGGCGCGACCAATTAGCGAAGCATTGTTCAAATCCCACGCCAATTTGCGGCCGGACTGCGCCTGTGGCTGATTGTTCGCGGCCGGCGACGTAGTATATAGCACAGCCACGTAGTATATAACACAGCCCAAATAATATATAGTACAGCCACGTAATATATTGCACAGCCACGTAGTTTGTTGCACAGCCACGTAGTATGTTGCACAGCCACATAGTATATTGCACAGCCCACGTAGTATATTGCACAGTCCACGTAGTATATTGAACAGCCACGTAGTATATTGCACAGCCCATGTAGTATATTGCACAGCCCATGTAGTATATTGCACAGCCACGTAGTATATTGCACAGCCACGTAGTATATTGCACAGCCACGTAGTATATTGCACAGCCCACGTAGTATATTGCACAGCTACACAGTATATTGCACAGCTACACAGTATATTGCACAGCCGACATAGTATATAACAGCCCACGTAGTATATGGCAATGTGGGCACCATATCACTGTTAAAAAAAGAATTAATATAAAAAAATCATTATATTTTCACCCTCAGACGGCCCACGGATACAGCCCAGGCATTCAGCGATGCTCCTCGCGATGCTCCGGTCCCAAGAATGCATTGCGGTCTCGCGAGATGATGACGTAGCGGTCTCGCAAGACCGCTTTGTCATCATCTCGCGAGACCGCAATGCATGGACCGAAGCGTCGCGAGGAGCGGGAAAGGCGCCGGAAGGTGAGAATATAATGATTCTTTAGTTTTTTTAATTATTTTTAACATTTGCTGCATAGGCAGCATCAATAGTAAAAAAGTTAGTCACAAAGGGTTAATAGCAGCGTTAACGGAGTGCCTTACACCGCGGCATAACGCGGTCCGTTAACACTGCTATTAACCCTGTGTGAGCGCTGCCTGGAGGGGAGTATGGAGCGGCCATTTCGCTGCCGGACTGTGCCCATCGCTGATTGGTCGTGGCTGTTTGGCCGTGACCAGTCAGCGACTTGGGATTTCCGTGACAGACAGAAAGACGGAAGTGACCCTTAGACAATTATATAGTAGATTATAATACATTTTTATAACGTCATTTATTCCACAGGGCTTTACATGTGAAAGGGGCAGATATAGACAAGCACAATAAGCATGAGCAAAACAAGGCACACACAAGTACAGAAGGAGGACCCTGCCCGCGAGGGCTCACAGTCCAAAGGGGATGAGTGAGGATACAGTAGGAGAGGGTAGAGCTGGTCGTGCGGCGATTCAGCAGACTAAGGATCACTGCAGGTTGTAGGCTTGTCAGAAAAGGTGGATCTTCAGGTTCTTTTTGAAGGTTTCCGTGGTAGGCGAGAGTCTGATGTGTTGGGGTAGAGAGTTCCAGAGCATGGAAAGGCATAGGAGAAGTCTTGTATGCAGTTGTGGGAAGAAGAGATAATACGGGAGTAGAGAAGGAGATCTTGAGAGGATCAAAGGTTGTGTGTGGGTAAGTACCGGGAGACCATGTCACAGATATATGGAGGAGACAGGTTGTGGATGGCTTTGTATGTCATAGTTAGGGTTTTGAACTGAAGCATCTGGACAATAGGAAGCCAGTGAAGGGCTTGGCAGACAGAAGAGGCTGGGGAATAACGGGGAGACAGGTGGATTAGTCGGGCAGCAGAGTGTAGGATGGCTTGGAAAGGTGCCAGAGTCCTAGAGGGAGGCCAGAGAGTAGGTGGTTGCAGTAATCAAGGCGGGAGATGATAAGGGCGTTCAGTAGCGTTTTTGTGGTTTTATGGTCAAGGAATGCACGGATCTGGGAAATATTACTGAGTTTAAGTCAAAAGGAGGAGGCAAGGGCTTGGCTATGAGGCTTGAAAGAGAGGGCAGAGTCGAGGATCACCCCGAGGCACCGAGCATGCGGGACTGGGGAAAGTGAGCAGCCATTGACATTGATGGATAGGTCTCGTGGAGGGGCAGATTGAGATGGGGAAAGATGATGAATTCTGTTTTGTCCATGTTCAGTTTTTGAAAGCAAGCAGAAGAGAAAGCTGAAATAGCAGACATTGTGGGATTTTGGTAAGGATGTGAGGTCGGGTCCAGATCGGTAGATCTGCGTTTCATCGGCGTAGAGGTGATACTGCAAACTGTGGGATTCTATGAGCTGTCCCAGGCCAAAGGTGTAGATGGAGAAGAGTAGGGGTCCTAGGACTGAGCCTTGGGGAACACAGACAGGGGGCAAGGTGAGGAGGTGGTGTGGGAGAGGGAGACACTGAATGTTCGGTCTGTTAGATATGACGAGATCCAGGATAGAGCCAAGTTTGTGATGCCAAGAGATTAAAGAATCTGTAGCAGGAGGGAATGGTCGACAGTATCGAAGGCAGACCACTGTCCAGGAGAAGGAGGACAGAGTAGTGTCACTTGCTCTTGGCAGTTAGTAAGTCGTTGGTGACTTTAGTTAGGGCAGTATCAGATGAGTGATGCAGTCAAAAGCCATATTGTAACCGGACAAAGAGGGAGCATGAGAGGAAGGAGGACAGTTCAAGATGGACATGCAGTTCAAGTAGTTTTGAGGCATAAGGGAGAAGAGATATTGGGTGATAGCTAAACACAGAGGATGGGTCAAGGGAGGGCTTTTTGAGGATGGATGTGATCGAGGCATGCTTGAAGGATGAGGGGAATTTGAGTGAGAGATTGAAGGTGTGTTAGGATTGGGATGAAGACTGTGGCGAGGTTAGGGATGAGGTGGGACGGGAGCGGGTCAAGCGTGCAAGTGGTGAGATGCGATCTTGACAGGAGGGTGGAGAGCACGTCTGTGGAGATACGGGGTCAGTGGGTGCTCTCGTCCACTGGCCCGGCTGTCTTTAGCAAGACTGCATGGACCACGGCTCATACCACTGAACGCCCGCTCTATCTCCCAGTGGGCAATACACTACACAGACAACACAGGGTTAAGGTAAAACAGTGTGGCAATACTTTATTGAACCACAACACACAATAGCCAACAGAACACTCCCACCAATTACCCCAAGATGGTGCACATTACAGGGCCTCACCCTTCCGCTGACTCGCCAAGACAATGGTAGATGTTAAGTCAGAGCTCCCAGGGTCGCTACTCCATCTGTGGATGCACGCACAGAGAAGGGATAATTACAAGCATAGGGAGATGACCAAGAACTGTCTATAGAGTCCATACAAGGTCCAAAGCCAGTTTACATGATGTCAGAGCTCCCAGGGTCACTACTCCATCTGTGGATGCACGCACAGATAAGGGGTAACGACAAGCATAGGGAGATGACCAAGAACTGTCTATAGAGTCCATACAAGGTCCAAAGCCAGTTGACACAAGTCACCACCTGGCTTATCTGACCATCTCCATGAAACCAGGCGACCAGCGGGTCCCAAACCTGGCTTTCTCCAAACATATCCATGGTTCAGAGATGGTCACTGGATCAGATCTGTGTCCTTCCAACTGGAGCCGAAAACCCCTAGGTTGTTTCCTATAGAATCCTAGATCAGTGTCCCTCGTGATGGTGCCATGATGAATTGGTTTTAGTCCTTTCTCTTGTCTGTTGGGTGGTTTGCAGAATATCTGGCTGGTAGCTCTGTGTTACTTCCGTCCCCCAGGATGTGTTCTCTGAGTCTTTTTATACCCAAGGCATGCAAGCTATTTTTAGAATTACCCAGGGTCTTTCAGTCCAACATCAAGGTAAACAATGGTGATGGGATTAAGTAGCAATATTAGCATATAAGCACACATCAGTAAACAAAGCTTAACACTCTCAATGTACAGTCACTATTACAGACTAATTTAAGGTACCTTCACACTGAACAACTTAACAACGATAACGATAGCGATCCGTGACGTTGCAGCGTCCTGGATAGCGATATCGTTGTGTTTGACACGCAGCAGCGATCAGGATCCTGCTGTGACATCATTGGTCGGAGCTAGAAGGCCAGCACCTTATTTCATCGCTGGATCTCCCGCAGACATCGCTGAATCGGCATGTGTGACGTGGATTCAGCAATGTCTTCACTGGTAACCAGGGTAAACATCGGGTTACTAAGCGCAGGGCTGCGCTTAGTAACCCGATATTTACCCTGGTTACCATTGTAAATGTAAAAAAACCCAAACACTACATACTTAAGGCCCCGTCACACTTAGCGACGCTGAAGCGATACAGACGATGCCGATCGCTGCAGCGTCGCTGTTTAGTCGCTGGGGAGCTGTCACACAGACAGCTCTCCAGCGACCAACGATGCCGAGGTCCCCGGGTAACCAGGGTAAACATCGGGTTGCTAAGCGCAGGGCCGCGCTTAGTAACCCGATGTTTACCCTGGTTACCAGTGTAAAATGTAAAAAACAAACAGTACATACTCACCTTCGCGTCCCCCGGCGTCCGCTTCCTGCACTGACTGAGCGCCGGCCCTATCAGCAGAGCGGTGACGTCACCGCTGTGCTGTGCTTTCACTTTACGGCCGGCAGTCAGTCAGTGCGGGAAGCGGACGGCAAGGGACCTGACGGACACCGGAATGTGAGTATGTAGTGTTTGTTTTTTTTTTACATTTACGATGGTAACCAGGGTAAACATCGGGTTACTAAGCGCGGCCCTGCGCTTAGTAACCCGATGTTTACCCTGGTTACCAGTGAAGACATCGCTGAATCCGTGTCACACACACCGATTCAGCGATGTCAGCGGGACCTCAACGACCAAAAAAAGGTCCAGGCCATTCCGACACGACCAGCGATCTCACAGCAGGGGCCTGGTCGCTGGTACGTGTCAAACATAGCGAGATCGCTACTGAGGTCGCTGTTGCGTCACAAAACTTGTGACTCAGCAGCGATCTCGCTAGCGACCTCGCTTAGTGTGACGGGGGCTTTACATTCCGGTGTCTCTCGCGTCCCCCGGCGTCCGCTTCCCTGCACTGTGTCAGCGCCGGCCGGCCGTAAAGCACAGCACTGCGGTGATGTCACCGCTCTGCTTTAGGGCCGACGCTTACACAGTGCAGGGAAGCGGACGCGACAGACACCGGAATGTAAGTATGCAGTGTTTGTTTTTTTTACATTTACACTGGTAACCAGGGTAAACATCGGGTTACTAAGCGTGGCCCTGCGCTTAGTAATCCGATGTTTACAATGGTTACCCGGGGACTTTGGCATCGTTGGTCGCTGGAGAGCTGTCTGTGTGACAGCTCTCCAGCGACCACACAACGACGAAACAGCGACACTGCAGCGATCGGCATCGTTGTCTATATCGCTGCAGCGTCGCTTAATGTGACGGTACCTTTACACAGTATGTTAGATAGTATATCATTTGGCAAGTCTGTCTTCTTGACCCACCAGACATAAACACTTAAATTCACAAGCCAATATACAGATAAAAAGCCAGTTCTTTTGGTTTTGCAAAAACATGGTTGTCTGGGAAATTAAGATACAATCTGGTTTCTTCACAACATCTTCTGTCATGGAGAAGCTGGTTTGGGGGAACAGTGTTAAGCAGCTAAGAGGAGTATTGGGGGCTGCGGGCCAAAGCTTTCTCTGATCATAACAATCTTCTGCTTAAAGAGGCAAAGTCTTCAGCAGAAATGAGAGGAGAGGGGGAGGTGCTGGGGGACGTAGTAGAGAATTGAAAGTGTTGAAAAGCTGTTTAGGGTTGTGGGACAGGGAGAATATGAGAGATGAGAAGTTTGCGTGAGCGTTGACTTAAAGCTGGCAAGGGACTGCTTGTATGCGATGACGTTCTCCGGAGAGGGGGATCGCTTCCATCTCTGCTCAGTGACCCTGGAAGCCCGCCTCAGTTCTGTGGTCAGGCTGGTCAGCCAGGGCTGCCTGTTGATTGTACGAGTTTTGCTATGAGTGTGGGGGCAGCGGAGTCAAGTGTTGCTGTCATTGTGCTGTGATATAAAAAGTGGCAGTAGTATCTGTGCCATGAAGGGAAGCTATGTCTGTTAGAGGGAGAAGGGACTCAGAGTGATTGTAAATTGAGGTGTTAGATTTCTGCGAGGGTGAGTTTGTGGAGTAGGGGTTGCACACTAGGAGAGGAGAGAGAAGAGAATGTCAGTAGGTTGTGGACAGACAGGGGGAGGGGTTAGTGAGATAAGTAAGGGAACAGAGGCGGGTGGAGATAAGGTCCAGCATCTTTGTGAGTGGCCACGGAGGACCATTGAGTGAGGACAAAGGAGGCAGTGAGTGATAGAAGTTTAGAGGCAGCTGGGGTGGAAGCATCAATGGGGATGAAGTAGACCATGATGATAGTGAGGATGTCAGCAGAAAGGAAATTAAATAGCCAGGTGGTGAAGTGGTCGAGAAAGGTGGAGATGGCTAGTTCTGGGGGGTGGCAGATGAAGGCCAGCTGGAGGTTGGAGGGGGAGTCGATGCGGACGGAGTGCACCTCAAACGAGGGAAGAGTAGCTGAGTGTGGTAGTGGAATTGGGGTAAAGGAGCAGGTATCGGACAAAAGCAAGCCAACTCCTCCACCGTGTTTGTTGCTGGGACGAGGGGTGTGAGAGGTGGAATCCGCCATAGGAAAGTGCAGCTGGAGAGGCTGAGTCAGAGGTAGTAAGCCAGGTTTCAGTGATGGCAAGGGAGGAGAGTTTGTTGGTGATAGAGGTCATGGATAAACGGCAGTTTGTTGCAGACAGAGCGTGCGTTCCATAGAGCGCCAGCTAAGGGGACCAGATGAGTGGGTATGAGGTTACCATCATTGAGAAAACATGTAGAGGATCGTGGTAGGGTGTTCGAAATGAGTGTGGGGATGTGTTGAGGGCCAGGATTTGGGGATACGTCGCCAGCAACGAGGAGTAGCAGAAAGAGCATTAGAAGGTGGGAGCAGGATAGGACATGATGAACTGTCTAGACTGGCCTCTATTCTGTAGTTTGGTGCTGAGGTGACTGGAATTGAGTTTTTCAAACAGTAAGCAGAGTTTTTCCTTGTAGCCTCTATTCTGTATAGTTCATTGCTTGACATGACTAGAATGGAGTTGCTGGAGTGATGTCCTCATAGGATCAAATCTAATCTAGACGGCTCATGACTGAAACTTCCAGAATGGAGTTAATTCCAGGAGCTCCTCCTAGATTCCAATCTAGTGGCATACGAATTATAAATGTATGCATGTATGTATTGTCAGTTTTTGTAAAAAGAATAGTTACACACAGCATTTATTGTTCAGTTTTGGCTGAATTTAACTTTTACTGTATTCCAACCAGTCCCAGCTCCGACATTCCTGGAGTGGGTGGATCTAGACCGGCTGACAACCTCTGAAGGAGCATGCGACTTTTGCCATTTGTTGTGTGCCTGATTTTGCCTATCGGGACTTTGTGACGCGTCTGAGCCTTCTGATGAAGATGTGGAGAGGCATCCAGAGGCCGAGATCTGCGGCGGCTCGTATGTGGTGGTATAGGGAGGAATGACTTTTAGAGGGATAGGAGAAATGTTGGCAGGAATTATTAAATGATTGGGAAGGCGTGTGGCATCTACGCTTGCGTCCGCTGTGGCTATGGGGTATGTTGGGGGTAATTGAATCGGCAGCCAGGGGTGGGTTACTGGCCATTATAGGTAACGTTGTGCTGTTTAGCATTGGGGGTGTTATAGTGCTACTGTAATCAACATTGTTGGGATATGAAAGAGCGGGGGTTAATAGAAATTCTTTATTAGCTATTTGGGCTATAGGGAATGATGTAGGATGCCCCAAAATTGCCATAGAAACACAGCTGTGACCTAATAAAATAGTCTGTAGGAGGAAAAAGATCTACATTATTGCAGACCTATTATTGTGGCTATTTGTGTAAATACTTCTGGATTTTTTTTTATAAAGATTTTGCAAGAAAACACGTTTACATACCTTGATAGAGATCAAACAGCCAGTAACCTGTCATTAATGCCCCAACAAGCTTTTCTCAAACTGTTTAATTAACCCCTTAGTGACAGAGCCAATTTGGTACTTAATGACCGAGCCAATTTTTACAATTCTGACCACTGTCCCTTTATGAGGTTATAACTCTGGAACGCTTTAACGGATCCCGCTGATTCTGAGATTGTTTTTTGGTGACATATTGTACTTCATGTTAGTGGTAACATTTATTCAATATTACTTGCCATTATTAATTAAAAAAAACGGAAAAATGGCTAAAATTTTTAAAATTTTCGCAATTTTCAAACTTTGAATTTTTATGCCCTTAAATCAGAAAGATATGTCACACAAAAAAGTTAATAAATACATTTTTAGGGACCATCTCACATTTAAAGTCACTTTGAGGTGTGTACATGACAGAAAATACCCAAACTTAACACCCTTCTAAAAACTACACCCCTCAAGGTGCTCAAAACCACATTCAAGACATTTATTAACCCTTTACGTGCTTGACAGGAACTGAAACAATGTGGAAGGAAAAAATGAACATTTACCTTTTTTTTTGCAAATATTTTACTTCAGAACCATTTTTTTTTATTTTGACAAGTATAAAAAGAGAAAATGAACCACAAAATGTGTTGTGCAATTTCTCCTGAATACGCCGATACCCCATATGTGGGGGTAAACAACTGTTTGGGCGCACGGCAGGGCTTAGAAGAGAAGGAGCACCATTTGACTTTTTCAATGCAGAATTGCAGAGCTCCTGATGTTCCTAAACAGTAAAAACCCCTCACAAGTGACCTCATTTTGGAAACTAGACCCCCCAAAGAGCTTATCTAGATGTGTGGAGAGCACTAAGAAGCCCAAAGTGTTTCACTACAGTTTATAACGCAGAGCCGTGAAAATACAAAATCATTTTTTTCCTACAAAAATTTTAGTCCAGATTTTTTTATTTTCCCAAGGGTAACAGGAGAAATTAGACCCCCAAAGTGGTTGTGCAATTGTTCCTGAGTACACTTATGCCCCATGTTTGGGTAAACCACTGTTTGGGCGCACGTCGGGGCTCAGAAGGAGGGAACACCATTTGACTTTTTGAATGCAAGATTGGCTGGAATCAATGGTGGTGCCATGTCGCGTTTGGAGAGCCCCTGATGTGCCTAAACAGTGGAGACCCCTCAATTCTAACTCCTACACTAACCCCATCACACTCGTAACCCTAATCCCAAACCTAACACACCCCTAACCCTAATACCAACCATAACCCTAACCACAAGCCTAACCCTAACCCCAACACACCCCTAACCACAAGCCTAACCCTAACCTTAACCCTAACTCTAGTTCCAACCCTAACCCTAAGTGCCCACGTTGCGGATTTTTCCGCAGTTTTTGAAAAATCCGCAGGCAAAACGCACTGCATTTTACTTGCGGATTTACAGTGTTTTCTGTGCTGATTTCACCTGCGGATTCCTATTGAGGAACAGGTGTAAAACGCTGCAGAATCCACACAAAGAATTGACATGCTGCGGAAAATGCGTGGTATTTTCCGCACCATGGACACAGCGGATTTGGTTTTCCATAGATTTACATGGTACTGTAAACGTGATGGAAAAATGCTATGAATCCGCAGCGGCCAATCCACACTGTGTGCACAGAGCCTAATTTTAACCCCAACCCTAATTCTAACCCTAATTGCAACCCTAACTGTTGTGAATTCCGTTCTTGGGCTCCATCCTGTGGTCATGAATGGTATTTTTGGGAGTTCTGCTCTTGGGCTCCCTCTGGTGGTTTCGAGTGGAACTTAGCAGCTGCTTTCACTAATCGGTGCCCTGGCCTTGTTATTTAACTGGGCTTTAGGCTGTAGTTGATGCCAGCTGTCAATGTTTCTTCCTGTGGATTCAGTCCTTTCCTGGAAGCTCTCTGTTGGCCAGTCCATTTCAGCTTAAGATAAGTTCAGCTAGTTTTTGGGTGTTTCCCTGCTTATGACCTTCTGTTCAGTTTAAGTTATGTCTCTTTTGTCCAGCTTGTCATTATGAATTATTCCGGCTAGTTGGAAGCTCTGGGGTTGCAGATTTGCTCCTCCACACCGTGAGTCGGTGTGGAGGTTATTTTTGTAAACTCTGCGTGGACATTCAGTTTTTTATACTGACCGCACAGTAGCCTTTTCTATCTCTGTCTATTTAGATAGTATTGGCCTCCTTTGCTAAATCTAGTTTCATTTCTGAGTTTGTCATTTCCCTCTCCACTCACCGTCAATATTTGTGGGGGGCTATCTTTCCTTTGGGGGTTTCTCTGAGGCGAGATAGTTTTCCGTTTCCATCTTCAGGGGTAGCTAGTTCTTAGGCTGTGAAGAGGTGTCTAGGCAGAGATAGGAACGCTCCACGGCTATCTCTAGTGTTGGTGTTAGGAGTAGGGATTGCGGTCAGTAAAGCAACCACCTCCTCAGAGCTAGTACATTATTTGTTTTACCCACCAGGTCATTTCAGTGTTGCTCCGTAATCACTAGGTCATAACAGTGATTACTGTCGGTGGAGCTGCCACCTCCTCTGAGCTTGTCCATGATTGGTTTTACCCACCAGGTCATCTCAGTACTGCTCCGTAATCACCAGGTCATAACACCTAACCCTAATTGCAACCCTACCCCTAGTGGAAAAAAAAATATATTTTCTTTATTTTATTATTTTGCCTACCTATGGGGGTGATAAAGGGGAGGGGGACATTTACTATTTTTTTTTTTGATCACTGTGATACAACCTATCACGGTGATCAAAATGTACCTTTAATGAATCTGCGGGCCGATTCGGCGGGCGCACTGTGCATGTGCCCGCCATTTTGGAAGATGACGGCACCCATGGAGAAGACGGACGGACACCCGGACTTGGTAAGTATGGGGGGGTGGGATCGGAAAGCGGGGGGGCACGGACGGAGAGAAGACTGATGGCGGCGGATCGCCGCTGTCAGTCAGTGGAGGGGGCAGATCGTGGTCTCCAACCATGGCTGATGATATTGCAGCATCGGCTGGATTGTAATATTTCACCAATTCTCAGTTAACCCTTTCACCCGATCTACAGGAATGCGATCCTGCCATGACGCCACATAGGCGTCACAGGTCGGATTAACTCTCTATGTACCATTTTATTATGTTCATTACTAGGGTTGAGCGAAACGGATCGGACAAATTCAAAAATCACCGACTTTCGTCAAAGTCGGGTTTCATGAAACCCGACCCTAGTGTGGGATCGGCCATGAGGTCGGCAATCTTCGCGCCAAAGTCGCGTTCAGCGCCATTTTTCAGCCAATGAAGATGGAGACAGAGTGTGGGCAGTGTGATGACATAGGTCTCGGTCCCCACCATCTTAGAAAAGGGCATGACCGTGATTGGCTTGCTTTCTGCGGCGTCACAGGGGCTATAAAGGGGCGTGCACGCCGACCGCCATCTTACTTCTGCTGATCTTAGCATAGGGAGAGGTTGCTGCAGCTTCATCAGAAGGGGTATAGTTAGGGAGGGAAGATTAACCCCCAAACCGCTTGTGCTGTAGCGATTTCCACTGTCCAACACCACCTTTTGTTTGGTGACAGTGGAGGCTATATTTTTGTGCATCAGCTCTGTAGCTTATTAGTCTGCCTTATAAGGCTCCCTGATAGCTGCATTGCTGTTTGCACGCTGTTGTGCAAACCGACTGCTTTTTTAAAAGCAAAAATCCTGTTGCTCCTTTCTGCAGTTATCTTGTTTATTTGTCCACACTTTTGTGTGCAGCAGTCCTTTTTATTGCTGCCATAATTGTCCTGAGATCATTGTAGGGAAATTGAAATTGTACTACAGTCCTTGTATTTTTTCATATATCTTCCAGCCACTTACATTGTGTTGTTATACACTGGGCCTGAGTTTTGGTGCAGTCTCCCCCCCCAAAAAGTGAGATTCAAATTGTCATAAAGTGGATGTACTTAAGTCCTGTTAGTTTGTCGTATATCAGTCAGCCACTTTCTGCCACTTACACAGTGTTGTGTTATACACTGGGCCTGAGTTTTGGTGCAGTCTCCCCCCCAAAAAAAAGGGAGATTTAAATTCTCAACAAGTTTATATACACCTTCTACCTTGTTTTACAGTACCATGTAACGGTTGTTATTTTGGTTAGATTTTCCCAAAAATGAGGAAGTCCGGTGGAAGAGGCCGTGGGCGGTCATTGCCAGCTGTTACTGATGGTGGTGGTGGCGCATCTGGTGGTAGTGGGAAAAGCAAAATAGCGCCTAAGGCTGGAGGTGTTGAGCCAGCGTCATCGTCTGGCTACACAAGGCCTCGAAGGCTCATTTGTCTGGGAGTAGGAAAATAGGTATTAAGCTTACCGTTAATGATGTTTCCAGGAGTCCATCCTGACAGCACTATGGAGGACGTCCTCCTCCCCCTTGCTGGGACAGGAAACACACGAGAGTTCAAAAGGTCTGGTCCCACCCCCAATCCTCAGTGTTGTAACAAGAACCGCCTCAAGGGAGTTGCAAAAAATTATATTTAATGGTAAAGAACATAACACCATATATTTAGGAACATATTACATCATATGTTAAGAACATAGTACAGACATGTCAGGTTCATATTACATTAGCATAACTAAATTAACGGAGGGAATTACCCGTGCTGTCAGGATGGACTCCTGGAAACATCATTAACGGTAAGCTTAATACCTATTTTCCAGGACGTCATCCTGACAGCACTATGGAGAGTACCAAAGCACCTCCTCAGGGTGGGATTACCGCTTGGAGAACTTTTCTCCCGAATGCAGTATGCTGACCAGACAACACATCAAGCTTATAATGTTTGCAAAAGGTATTCGCACTAGCTCATGTAGCGGCCTTACAAATTTGCTCTAGAGGCACCTGCCCTCTCGGCCCAAGAAGTAGCCATCCCTCTAGTAGAGAGTGCATGGAGACCCCTTGGAGGAGGGATGCCCTCCGACTGGTAGGCCTCAGAGATCACGGAAGTGATCCATCGAGCAATGGAGGCCTTAGAGGCCTTTTTTCCCCTATTTTTACCGCCGAACAAAATAAACAGATTTGGGTCGATTCGCCATGGGTTGGTGGCTGACAGGTAGTCGATGACCGCCTGTCTGACATCCAGGGAATGCAGAGCTTCCTCTTTAGAATTGGAAGGGTTACAGCAAAAGGATGGTAACACTATCTCCTGAATCCTATTTTTTTAGAGTACCCACTTTTGGAACGAACGAAGGATCTAGTTTAAGGACCACACTATCATCTCTAATCTGGAGGTACGGGTCCCGTGTGCACAGGGCTTGAATTTCCCCCACCCTCTTAGCCGTGGTGATCGCCACTAGGAATGCCGTCTTACGTGTCAGGGCCGAAATGGACATGTTATCTGCCGAAGCGTAATTATTTTTGCAGAGGAATCTCAGGACGAGGTTAAGGTCCCAAGGAGGAGATATTTGTCTGATGGTGGGGCGCAACCTTTGGGTGGCTCTGATAAATCTAACTATCCAAGGGTGTGTTGCCAGGGGATAGTCTAGAAAGGAGCTAAGTGCCGAGATCTGCACCTTCAAGGTACTCGGCCTAAGCCCCTTATCAAACCCAGCTTGCAGAAAATCCAGAATTCTGGGTAAGTCGGGAGTGCCTGCCGCAACCTCGGACCTGCCACCCTCCAGACAGAAACGCCTCCAGATCTTCAGGTAGATTGCTGACGTGACCGGCTTCCTGCTAGCCTTGATAGTGGATATGACCTGGCCAGACAAGCCTCTTGCCTTCAGGATGTTCCTTTCAGGATCCAGGCTGAGAGATGTAGCTTCTCTGGGTCCGGATGGTACACTGGGCCCTGGTGGATTACATCTGGTCTGTGAGGGAGCTCCACTGGACTCTCTATCGCCAGGTCTACCAGCAGGGAGAACCAACTCCTCCTTGGCCAGTATGGAACTATCAAAATCACTCGAGCCTGTTCTTCCTTGATCTTCCTGAGAACAGCCGGGATTAGAGCTAGAGGAGGGAAAGCATATGAGAGGGGCTCCGTCCAACTGTGACTTAGACCATCTATTCCTTCCGGCAGATCTCGAGGGTTCAGCGAGAAGAACCTTGAGACCTTCGAGTTTCTCCTGTTTGCGAAGAGGTCTATACTGGGAGTGCCCCAACGCCGGCACAGCTCCTGGAAGATGTCCTGGTTGAGTTCCCACTCTGTTGCAAACACTCTTCTTCTGCTCAGGTAATCCGCTATGACATTCTGGGAGCCTTCTAGGTGGATTGCAGAGATGGAAAGGATCGACCTTTCTGCCCAGCGAAATATTCTCCCTGCCAGCTCCTGGAGAAGATGGTGTCTTGGGCCTCCTTGGTGTTTTAGGAAGGAAACAGTTGTCACATTGTCGGACAATACTCTGACGTGATGATTCTCCAGAGTGCGCCGATTCCTTCTCAGGGCTTCCCAGACAGCATACAGCTCTCTGAAGTTGGATGAGTTGCGAGCGACGTCTGGAGGCCACCTTCCCTGGAGGATCCTTCCAAGTGAGCTCCCCAGCCCCAGGCGCTGGCGTCTGTAGTAACTACTACGTAGGGATCGGTAGTCCATAGTACTCCTGTTCTTAGCTTCTCCGGGTCTGTCCACCACAGGAGAGATCTTCGTACTGGATCTGGTAGATGTAAAGTACTGTCTAGAGAAGACTGACGACGGTCCCACTTGGAGAGGATTAGGCTCTGTAGTGGTCTTGAATGGAACTGTGCCCATCTTACGCATGGTATGCATGCCGTCATTAGGCCTAGCACTCTCATGGCCATCCTTATCAAGACTCTGCGTTCTAGTAGGAGTCTGATCTGAATCTGAATTGCCTCCAGCTTGGATTCGGGTAGTAGGGATATTCTGTTTGCAGAATCTAGACAGACACCCAGGAAGACCTTCTTGTGCTCCGGAATTAGGTCTGATTTCTGCCAGTTTATGATCCATCCCAAGTGCTCCATTACCGCGATGGTTCGGTTCCTGTGATCCAATAGGATCTCTGGTGTTCTTGCTATCAGGAGAAAGTCGTCGAGATACGGGACTATTATAATCCCCTGGTTTCTTAGGAACGCTACTATCTCCGACACCAGTTTTGTAAATACACGAGGTGCTGAGGCAAGTCCAAACGGCAGGCACTGAAATTGGTAGTGACAGGTCCCGGACGGCAGAACTACCGCGAACCTCAGAAGCCTCTGAGATAGATGGTGGACAGGGACCTGATAATAGACACTCTTCAAATCGAGAGTGCACATTACCGCGTTCTGATCTATGAGGAGGATTGCAGAACGGATGGACTCCATACGAAACCTCTTGTACCTGACCCAGGCATTCAGAGGTTTCAAATTTACAATTGTGCGTGAGTCGCCGGACGGTTTTGTTATGGAGAACAGGGAAGAGTAGTGTCCCTGGCCTAGCTCTAGCGGTGGTACTGGTATTATGACTCTTGAGGAAAGCATGTCCATTAAGTCTTTTATCATGGGAGAGTCTTGCATAACCACCGTAGGTACGATGTACCTGTCTGGTGGAGGGGAGTAGAACTCTATACTGTAGCCTTCTGACACAGTGCGAAGGACCCATTGATTTTGAGTGACTCTGCTCCAGTTTACCGCAAAATGGCGAAGCCTTCCCCCTATAAGAGTGGCGTCATTGTGATTTAGATTTAGAGGAGGGGCTGAAGAAGAAACTCCTGTTCTTGCTACCGTGGCCACGGGCGCCCCTATTAAAACCTCTATTGGACCTTCCCCCTCTGAAGTCGGACCTGTAGTCGGACTGTCTTCTAAAGGGAAACCCTCTCCGAAAGGACTGAGGCCTCTTAGGCTTGTCCTCTGGGAACCCTTTTTTCTTGTCTGAAGCCGACTAAGATAGTATCGAGGGAAGGACCAAACACCCTTGCACCGGAGAAGGGGATTGAACACAATTTTGTCTTGGACGCATTATCCCCCGACCAAGACCTTAGCCAGACCGCTCTTCTAGCCGCATTAGACAATGATCCGTTTCTGGCTGAAAATCTGACTGACTCAGCCGTCATGTCAGATAGAAAAGCGGTAGCCGATTTCATTATGGGGAGAGAGCTTAGTATCTCTGACCTTGGGGTCTTATTAGAGAGGTGCTCCTCTAATTGCCCCATCCAAAGGTGCATAGACCGAGCTACCGAGGTGGCAGCAATGTTGGTCTTAATTAGAGCCGCAGAAGACTCCCAGGCTCTCTTTAGTAATATGTCCGCCTTACGATCCATCGGATCGCGCAAGGTCGATGAGTCCTCAAAATGGGATAGCTGTCTTTTTGGCGACCTTCGCCACCGGGACGTCCACCTTGGGTATCTCGTCCCATAGCTTAACATCGTCCGGCTCAAAGGGTAGACGCGCCTTAAAGTCTTTAGACAAAGACAGCCGACGTTCCGCCTCTTTCCATTCTTCGAGCACCATGGCCTTGATATGCTCACTAACCGGGAAGACTGTCTGCCGACGTGACATAAGTCCCCCAAACATCAGGTCCTGCCTGGATTGCGGCTTAGATGTCTCTTCTACCTGCATGGTGCATCGCACCGCTTGCACCAGCTCGTTCATGTCCTCTGCCTGGAAAAGGTACTTCCTCTGATGGTCCTGGCTTCCAGAAGGAAGCTCACCCTCGTCCTCAGAGACTAGGTCCTCAGAGTCGGACCTGTCATCAGAAGTATATTCCAGCTCCCGCCTGGCCCTTTTGCGACTGGGCATAGGGCTGGGCTTTTCCACCATGGTAGCTAAGGAAGCCTGGACCTCTTCTCTGATTAAGGACCTCATCTCAGATAATAAGGTGGGCTGCTCCTCTCTCATGACCTTAGATGTGCAATCCGCACATAAGGTTTTGCCATGGGTGTCCGGGAGTTTTGCGTTACATAATGGACATCTACTGGACTTCCCCGAGGCCTTTCCGGATCTCTTAACTTGACCAGGGGGGGACGGCTGGGGTTCCCTTATCCTTAAATGACATAAGATAGGGAACGTAACAGGGTGGCTGTCTTTTACCAGGGTGCTTAGGGGAGTTTGCGCACTGCGCACTTACCCCATCCTCAGGTGGCATGCTCTCCATGTTCCACGGTGTCAGGCTCCTTGCCGCTGCAGCGTCTGCAAAGTGCTACGATACCTGAGCTCCACGCTGGAACGCACGCCTCCCCTGTACATCCAGCGTTACCGGAAGTGACGGTAACAGATGCCGCAAACCGGAAGTGACGCGGTCCCCGGAACTTCCGCCGGAAGAGTCAGAGCCCGGCGTTCACGCTGATGGATGCTGCTGACCTCGGGAACCGCGTCCGCAGCCGAGAGCCCCCCACCGGGAGGAGCGGCTGCTGGTCTTTGGAGCAGAGGGACCCCCCTCTGGAGGGTTTCTGCCCTGAGCCTCTTGACAGGGGGAAGGATCTGGCAAGCCGCACGATCCCCCTGAGCTCCGGTAAGCTGCGCAGCTTCTTCTCGTGCGTCCCTTGCAGGGACAGGAAAAACACTGAGGATTGGGGGTGGGACCAGACTTTTTGAACTCTCGTGTGTTTCCTGTCCCAGCAAGGGGGAGGACGTCCTCCATAGTGCTGTCAGGATGACGTCCTGGAAAACAGCTTTTAAAGCCGGAGCAGCAGGAAAAAGTTTTGGCTTTCCTTGCTGACTCAGCCTCTAGCTCTTTCGCCTCCTCTTCAGAAAGTTCCAAATATAAAAGCAGCGAGTCGTCAGTGGATGCTCCAGGTCAGGAACAAGTCGCTTCCTTGTGTCCTTCACCCAAACCAAAAGTGAAGGATGAGTCAGGCAACACTACAGTTTACTCCATGGAGCTCATTACACATACCGTGCCTGGGTTAGAAAGGGAAATTGTTAACTGCCCATTACAAGACGAATCGGACATGGAGTGCACTGATGCATAGCCACAGCTAGATTATTATGCTACTTTTCCTCCCTTATCGATCTTCTCCCTCACAGGTCATTCGCCTTTGATTAATGGACATCTAAAATAGACACCTGGCGTGAATTGGCAGACTATGCATTACAGGAGCTCGCTTGCCCTGCTGCTAGTGTGCTATCCGAAAGTCTTCAGTGCTGCTGGTTCAATACTGACCAAAAAAAAGGACACGTCTGGCTACCCGAAATGTCGATGATCTAACCTTCATTAAAATGAACCAATCATGGATTTAAAATTATTTGGCCCCACCTTCCCCTGCTGACACGTAGCTTGCCTGAAAAATGTCTTGCTTTTGGCCTCCTCTTACTGACTGCTCCAATTCCTCCATTTGCAGCTGCTGAATGTCCACCATAGGCCATTTTTATACCTCTCTAAATGGGCTAACTACCCCCACAGGGCCGTGGTCACCACCTGGCGCAAGTACCCATGCGAGTGCCGTTTGCCTGGACAGGTGGGTGTGCCCACTCTTGGGCGATGGCACTGGCACAGGGTCCCTCCTAGTACAATGAAGTGTCTCTGAAGGTGGTGGTGCACAACCGTCAGACACACAGTCGTAATATGAGGGGCCCTGTGCCAGTACCGCCGCCCACGAGAGTGCTCCCCCCAGCTCGAACAGTGCTCTACCACTTGCAATACTTACCTCTCCCTGCTCCACTGTGTAAGCTGTGCTGATAAATCCTTCAATGGCACTGCCAATACAAATTTGTTGAAATCATAGATGATAGTTAAAATATACAGGGGCCCTGGCCTCCATTTAGACCAGGTAATACTTTGCGCCTACTACCACTGTCTGCTACTCAGCAGAGGAGCCCACCCCTGTACCTAGCTATGCCACCTGTTTATTTATAAACAATTTTTTGGCAGACATTTAGCCTACTTAATTATTTGGGCCTACTAACTGTGTCAGTCACTCATTACAGTTGTCCTCCACTGAACAAAGCAATGCCGCCTGTTTAGTCCTGTTACCACATTTGAACTGCATTTAGCCCACTTTATTATTTGGGCCTACTAACTGTGTCAGCCACTCATTACAGTTATCCTCCACTGAACAAAGCAATGCTGCCTGTTTAGTCCTGTTACCACATTTGAACTGCATTTAGCCCACTTTATTATTTGGGCCTACAAACTGTGTCAGCCACTCATTAATTTTCCTCCACTGAACAAAGCAATGCCGCCTGTTTAGTCCTGTTACCAATTTTGAACTGCATTTAGCCTACATAATTATTTGGGCCTATATGTTTCCTCCTCATCATGCCCATTAGATGAGTCTGCTGGTACATTGACCCAGACCACTACATTCCCCTTGCACTCTACACAGCCAGAATCTGACCCTGCTGAAAGTCAGGTTCCCCTTCCCGCATACTATACCACCTTACACGGGGACAAAGAGGAAGGTGCAGATGAAAGTGCAGGTTCCTTCATCAGGTGTGTGTGTGGGGGGGCATACTCGTTGGCAACGTCACTGGCACAGGGCCCCTCATAGTATGCAAAAGTGTCTCTGTCGGTGGGAGGCGCCACCCGTCAAACACACCGCCGTACTATGAGGGGCCCTGTGCCAATGAGTGGGCCCCCACTGCTTGCTCAGGATCAGAGCACTTGCAAAGTTGAAATACTTACCTCTCCCTGCTCCACTGCCATGACGTATTCCGCTTTCCTGGACCCACGAAAATCTTGAGCCAGCCCTACCCCCCAACTTTAGCCAAATGACCACCAGTTTTCAATGCCTATTATAAAGTAAATTAAGATTGACAAGCTTCAGTAATAAGAATTAAAAGTTTTTGGCATTAAAATGGGTACTGTTGGTGTTTTCCTGTCCTCCACTTACTGCCTACTTTGATTCCCCATTGACTTGCATTGGGTTTCGTGTTTCAGTCGGACCCCGACTTTTCGCAATAATCGGCCTATTTCACCCGACCTGACTTTTGACAAAGTCGGGTTTCGCGAAAACCGACTCGATCCAAAAAAAGTAAAAGTCGCTCAACTCTATTCAATACTAAACTTCGGGCTTGGTATTATCTATCTATAGATTCATCTATTATCTATCTATGTGTGTGTAAACATTATTCTTCAATGGAGTATATAAAGGAAAAGGTTGAACAAAAAATTACATCACTTTTTTTGGGGGTTAAATAATAGATCTTTATTTAGCTTACAAAAACGCACACAAAGCCGCATGAAAATCAGCATCAGATCTGCACGGATTTTTCTGCCAAGAGATGCCAAATCTGCACAGAAAATTCCACAGGCAGAACTGCAACGTGTGCACATACCCTAACACACATCCCCCCCCCAAATTGGTGCGAAAACAGGGTGCATCTTATAATCTGAACCTTTAAAAAAAAAAAAAAAAAAAATTACTGAGGGGGGTTGCGGTGATGCAGCAGTGATGCATGCCCCCTCTACATAACCCATGCCCCCCTCACACTATGCAACACAGCCCCCTGGATGCCCGGATGCCCATCTACATACCACCCCCCCCCCTCACACCAGCCCCCTCTACATACCCCATGCCCCCTCACACCAGCCCCTTGGAAGCCCCTCTACATACCCCCTCATACCAGCCCCCTGGATGCCCCTCTACATAACCCATGCCCCCCTCACACTATGCAACACAGCCCCCTGGATGCCCGGATGCCCATCTACATACCCCCCCCTCACACCAGCCCCCTGCCCCCTCTACATACCCCATGCCCCCTCACACCAGCCCCTTGGAAGCCCCTCTACATACCCCCTCATACCAGCCCCCTGGATGCCCTTCTACATATCCCATGCCCCCTCACACCAGCCCCCTGGATGCCCCTCTACATACCCCATGCCCCCTCACAGTCACAAGCCCCCTGGATGCCCCGTGCCCCCTCACCTACATACCCCATGCCTCCTCACACCATCCACACAACACCCTGGATGCCCCCTCACCTACATACCCCATGCCCCCTTACACCAGCCCCCTGAATGCCCCTCTACATACCCCCTCACACCGGCCCCTCACACTATGCAACAGAGCCCCCCCTGGATGCCCCTCTACATACCCCATGCCCCCTCACAGCAGCCACAAGGCCCCTTGGATGCCCCCCCATACACCAGCCCCCTGACAGCCCCTGGATGCCCCATCACCTACAAACCCCATGCCCCCTCAACAGCCACAAGGCCCCCTAATTGCCCCATGCCCTCTCACCTACATACCCCATGCCCCCTTGCACTATGCAACAGCCCCCTGGATGCCCCCCCTACATACCCCTTTCCCCCTCACACCAGCCCCCTGAATGCCCTTCTACATACCCCCTCACACCAGCCCCTCACACTATGCAACACAGCCCCCCCCCCCCCGATGCCCCTCTACATACCCCATGCCCCCCCCTCACAACAGCCCCCTGGATGCTCCTCTACATACCCCATGCCCCCTCACACCAGCCACAAGGCACCCTGGATGCCCCGCTACATACCCCATACCTCCTCACAACAGATACAAGGTACCCTGGATGCCCCTCTACATACCCCACGCCTCCTCACAACAGCCACAAGGCACGCTGGATGCCCCTCTACATACCCCATGCCCCCTCACAACAACCACAAGGCACCCTGGATGCCCCTCTACATACCCCATGCCCCCTCACAACAGCCACAAGGCACCCTGGATGCCCCTCTACATACCCCATGCCCCCTCACAACAGCCACAAGGCACCCTGGAAGCCCCGCTACATACCCCATGCCTCCTCACAACAGCCACAAGGCACCCTGGATGCCCCTCTACATACCCCATGCCTCCTCACAACAGCCACAAGGCACCCTGGAAGCCCCGCTACATACCCCATGCCTCCTCACAACAGACACAAGGCACCCTGGATGCCCCTCTACATACCCCATGCCCCCTCACACCAGCCACAAGGCACCCTGGATGCCCCGCTACATACCCCATACCTCCTCACAACAGATACAAGGTACCCTGGATGCCCCTCTACATACCCCACGCCTCCTCACAACAGCCACAAGGCACGCTGGATGCCCCTCTACATACCCCATGCCCCCTCACAACAGCCACAAGGCACCCTGGATGCCCCTCTACATACCCCATGCCCCCTCACAACAGCCACAAGGCACCCTGGATGCCCCTCTACATACCCCATGCCCCCTCACACCAGCCACAAGCCACCCTGGATGCCCCTCTACATACCCCATGCCCCCTCACAACAGCCACAAGGCACCCTGGATACCCCTCTACATACCCCATGCCCCTTCACAACAGACACAAGGCACCCTGGATGCTCGCTACATACCCCATGCCTCCTCACACCATCCACACAGCACTCTGGATTCCCCATGCCCCCTCTACATACCCCATGCCCCCCCCTCACAACAGCCCACTGGATGCCCCTCTACATACCCCATGCCTCCTCACACCAGACAAAAGGCACCCTGGATGCTCCTCTACATACCCCATGCCCCCTCACACCAGCCCCCTGGATGCCCCTCTACATACCCCATGCCCCCTCACAAGTCACAAGCCCCCTGGATGCCCCATGCCCGCTCCCCTACATACCCCATGCCCCCTCAACAGCCACTAGACCCCCTGGATGCCCCATGCCCCCCTCACCTACATACCCCATGCCTCCTTACACTATGCAACAGCCCCCTGGATGCCCCATGCCCCCCCTACATACCCCTTTCCCCCTCACACCAGCCCGCTGAATGCCCCTCTACATACCCCCTCACACTATGCAAAACAGCCCCCCCCCCCCCCGGATGACCCTCTACAGCCACAAGGCCCCCTGGATGCCCCTTCTCACACCAGCCCCCTGACACTATGAAACACAGCCCCTGGATGCCCCCTCACCTACAAACCCCATGCCCCCTCAACAGCCACAAGGCTCCCTGGATGCCCCCTCACACTATGCAACACAGCCCCCCAAATGCCCCTCTACATACCCCATGCCCCCTCACACCAGCCCCTTGGATGCCCCACTACATGACCCATCACACCAGACCCCTGAATGTCCCTCTACATACCCCATGCCCCCCACATGCCCCCCTCTACATACCCTATGCCCCCTCACACCATCCACACAGCACTCTGGATGCCCCATGCCCCCTCTACATACCCCCCTCACATCAGCCCCCTGGATGCCCCTCTACATACCTCATGCCCCCTCACACCATCCACACAGCACTCTGGATGCCCCCTCTACATACCCCATGATCCCCTCACAACAGCCCCCTCGATGCCCCTCTACATACCCTCTCACAACAGCCACAAGGCCCCCTGGATGCCCCTCTACATACCCCATGCCTCCTCACAACAGACACAGGGCACCCTGGATGCCCCGCTACATACCCCATGCCTCCTCACAACAGACACAAGGCACCCTGGATGCCCCTTTACATACCCCATGCCTCCTCACAACAGACACAAGGCACCCTGGATGCCCCTTTACATACCCCATGCCTCCTCACAACAGACACAAGGCACCCTGGATGCCCCTCTACATACCCCATGCCTCCTCACAACAGACACAAGGCACCCTGGATGCCCCTTTACATACCCCATGCCTCCTCACAACAGACACAAGGCACCCTGGATGCCCCTCTACATACCCCATGCCTCCTCACAACAGACACAAGGCACCCTGGATACCCCTCTACATACCCCATGCCTCCTCACAACAGACACAAGGCACCCTGGATGCCCCTCTACATACCCCATGCCCCCTCACAACAGCCACAAGGCACCCTGGATGCCCCTTTACATACCCCATGCCTCCTCACAACAGACACAAGGCACCCTGGATGCCCCTCTACATACCCCATGCCTCCTCACAACAGACACAAGGCACCCTGGATGCCCCGCTACATACCCCATACCTCCTCACAACAGATACAAGGTACCCTGGATGCCCCGCTACATACCCCATGCCTCCTCACAACAGAGACAAGGCACCCTGGATGCCAGCTACATACCCCATGCCTCCTCACAACAGACACAAGGCACCCTGGATGCCCCTCTACATACCCCATGCCCCCTCACAACAGCCACAAGGCACCCTGGATGCCCCTCTACATACCCCATGCCCCCTCACAACAGCCACAAGGCACCCTGGATGCCCCTCTACATACCCCATGCCCCCTCACAACAGCCACAAGGCACCCTGGATGCCCCCTCACAACAGCCACAAGGCACCCTGGATGCCCCTCTACATACCCCATGCCCCCTCACAACAGCCACAAGGCACCCTGGATGCCCCTCTACATACCCCATGCCCCCTCACAACAGCCACAAGGCACCCTGGATGCCCCTCTACATACCCCATGCCCCCTCACACCAGCCCCTTGGATGCCCCACTACATGACCCATCACACCAGACCCCTGAATGTCCCTCTACATACCCCATGCCCCCCACAACAGCCACAAGGCCCCCTGGATGCCCTCTCACACCAGCCCCCTGGATGCCCCTCTACATACCCTATGCCCCCTCACACCATCCACACAGCACTCTGGATGCCCCATGCCCCCTCTACATACCCCCCTCACATCAGCCCCCTGGATGCCCCTCTACATACCTCATGCCCCCTCACACCATCCACACAGCACTCTGGATGCCCCCTCTACATACCCCATGATCCCCTCACAACAGCCCCCTCGATGCCCCTCTACATACCCTCTCACAACAGCCACAAGGCCCCCTGGATGCCCCTCTACATACCCCATGCCTCCTCACAACAGACACAAGGCACCCTGGATGCCCCGCTACATACCCCATGCCTCCTCACAACAGACACAAGGCACCCTGGATGCCCCTTTACATACCCCATGCCTCCTCACAACAGACACAAGGCACCCTGGATGCCCCTCTACATACCCCATGCCCCCTCACAACAGCCACAAGGCACCCTGGATGCCCCTTTACATACCCCATGCCTCCTCACAACAGACACAAGGCACCCTGGATGCCCCTCTACATACCCCATGCCTCCTCACAACAGACACAAGGCACCCTGGATGCCCCTTTACATACCCCATGCCTCCTCACAACAGACACAAGGCACCCTGGATGCCCCTCTACATACCCCATGCCTCCTCACAACAGACACAAGGCACCCTGGATACCCCTCTACATACCCCATGCCTCCTCACAACAGACACAAGGCACCCTGGATGCCCCTCTACATACCCCATGCCCCCTCACAACAGCCACAAGGCACCCTGGATGCCCCTTTACATACCCCATGCCTCCTCACAACAGACACAAGGCACCCTGGATGCCCCTCTACATACCCCATGCCTCCTCACAACAGACACAAGGCACCCTGGATGCCCCGCTACATACCCCATACCTCCTCACAACAGATACAAGGTACCCTGGATGCCCCGCTACATACCCCATGCCTCCTCACAACAGCCACAAGGCACCCTGGATGCCCCCTCACAACAGCCACAAGGCACCCTGGATGCCCCTCTACATACCCCATGCCCCCTCACAACAGCCACAAGGCACCCTGGATGCCCCTCTACATACCCCATGCCCCCTCACAACAGCCACAAGGCACCCTGGATGCCCCTCTACATACCCCATGCCCCCTCACAACAGCCACAAAGCACCCTGGATGCCCCTCTACATACCCCATGCCCCCTCACAAGTCACAAGCCCCCTGGATGCCCCATGCCCGCTCCCCTACATACCCCATGCCCCCTCAACAGCCACTAGACCCCCTGGATGCCCCATGCCCCCCTCACCTACATACCCCATGCCTCCTTACACTATGCAACAGCCCCCTGGATGCCCCATGCCCCCCCTACATACCCCTTTCCCCCTCACACCAGCCCGCTGAATGCCCCTCTACATACCCCCTCACACTATGCAAAACAGCCCCCCCCCCCCCGGATGACCCTCTACAGCCACAAGGCCCCCTGGATGCCCCTTCTCACACCAGCCCCCTGACACTATGAAACACAGCCCCTGGATGCCCCCTCACCTACAAACCCCATGCCCCCTCAACAGCCACAAGGCTCCCTGGATGCCCCCTCACACTATGCAACACAGCCCCCCAAATGCCCCTCTACATACCCCATGCCCCCTCACACCAGCCCCTTGGATGCCCCACTACATGACCCATCACACCAGACCCCTGAATGTCCCTCTACATACCCCATGCCCCCCACAACAGCCACAAGGCCCCCTGGATGCCCTCTCACATCAGCCCCCTGGATGCCCCTCTACATACCTCATGCCCCCTCACACCATCCACACAGCACTCTGGATGCCCCCTCTACATACCCCATGATCCCCTCACAACAGCCCCCTCGATGCCCCTCTACATACCCTCTCACAACAGCCACAAGGCCCCCTGGATGCCCCTCTACATACCCCATGCCTCCTCACAACAGATACAAGGTACCCTGGATGCCCCGCTACATACCCCATGCCTCCTCACAACAGAGACAAGGCACCCTGGATGCCAGCTACATACCCCATGCCTCCTCACAACAGACACAAGGCACCCTGGATGCCCCTTTACATACCCCATGCCTCCTCACAACAGACACAAGGCACCCTGGATGCCCCTCTACATACCCCATGCCCCCTCACAACAGCCACAAGGCACCCTGGATGCCCCTTTACATACCCCATGCCTCCTCACAACAGACACAAGGCACCCTGGATGCCCCTCTACATACCCCATGCCTCCTCACAACAGACACAAGGCACCCTGGATGCCCCGCTACATACCCCATACCTCCTCACAACAGATACAAGGTACCCTGGATGCCCCGCTACATACCCCATGCCTCCTCACAACAGAGACAAGGCACCCTGGATGCCAGCTACATACCCCATGCCTCCTCACAACAGACACAAGGCACCCTGGATGCCCCTTTACATACCCCATGCCTCCTCACAACAGACACAAGGCACCCTGGATGCCCCTCTACATACCCCATGCCCCCTCACAACAGCCACAAGGCACCCTGGATGCCCCTCTACATACCCCATGCCCCCTCACAACAGCCACAAGGCACCCTGGATGCCCCTCTACATACCCCATGCCCCCTCACAACAGCCACAAGGCACCCTGGATGCCCCCTCACAACAGCCACAAGGCACCCTGGATGCCCCTCTACATACCCCATGCCCCCTCACAACAGCCACAAGGCACCCTGGATGCCCCTCTACATACCCCATGCCCCCTCACAACAGCCACAAAGCACCCTGGATGCCCCTCTACATACCCCATGCCCCTTCACAACAGCCACAAAGCACCCTGGATGCCCCTCTACATACCCCATGCCCCTTCACAACAGCCACAAAGCACCCTGGATGCCTCTCTACATACCCCATGCCCCCTCACAACAGCCACAAAGCACCCTGGATGCCCCTCTACATACCCCATGCCCCCCCTCACAACAGCCACAAGGCACCCTGGATACCCCTCTACATACCCCATGCCCCCTCACAACAGCCACAAAGCACCCTGGATGCCCCTCTACATACCCCATGCCCCCTCACAACAGCCACAAGGCACCCTGGATACCTCTCTACATACCCCATGCCCCCTCACAACAGCCACAAAGCACCCTGGATGCCCCTCTACATACCCCATACCTCCTCACAATAGCCACAAGGCACCCTGGATGCTCCTCTCCTCACACGGCTCCATGCTGCAGCTCCTCGGTCCTCTCCTCACACGGCTCCATGCTGCAGCCCCTCGGTCCTCTCCTCACACGGCTCCATGCTGCAGCCCCTCGGTCCTCTCCTCACACGGCTCCATGCTGCAGTTCCTCGGTCCTCTCCTCACATGGCTCCATGCTGCGGGTCCTCGGTCCTCTCCTCACATGGCTCCATGCTGCAGTTCCTCGGTCCTCTCCTCACATGGCTCCATGCTGCAGTTCCTCGGTCCTCTCCTCACACGGCTCCATGCTGCAGTTCCTCGGTCCTCTCCTCACATGGCTCCATGCTGCAGCTCCTTGGTCTTCTCCTCACACGGCTCCATGCTGCAGCCCCTCGGTCCTCTCCTCACTGGCTCCATGCTGCAGCCCCTCGGTCCTCTCCTCACACGGCTCCATGCTGCAGCTCCTCGGTCCTCTCCTCACACGGCTCCATGCTGCAGCCAGCCTCTCATTTCCCGCGTCTCTTCTCCAGCAGTAACTTCCTTGCTCTCGGCTCGTCAATAAAGGAGGCCCCGCCCCTTCCGGTGACATCATGATTTCAAGGAATCACTCCTCCCCCTCAAGAAATCAACTCCAATCTAGCCTCTACCGTACAGTGAGTGCCCTCACACAGTGGTGAGGAATATGGGTAGCCAGACCCCACATCAAGGGAGACTTATAGTACAGAGGACCTCCTCCTCTGCGACACATACCTCCCATTAACCACCATGCCGGATACTGTATCATTATTACATCCACGCATACAACTGCCATGGATTCTCACGGCCTCAACATGAGTCCGTGCGCATACTGGGGAAACCATGCAGCGCCCCCTACCTGTTACAGGGGTCACTGTATCACAGGGAGCATATAGAACGTGGGAACCCTCGGTGTTTCAATAGTCAGAAAGTCTTTCTCCCTCTTGTTGACAATTCCCAAGTTGTAAGCGGTCAAGACCAATCCATCAAGATGTTTCTTGAAAATGTCTGTGGGATCCGAGGGTAGGACCTGATAATGAGAGATGTTAAGTAGCTGTCTTTTGGCCCTAACATAATACTAGCGCCAGGGTCTGGCTAGCAATGGCGGACAAACAGCAATCTTTGTGGTATATCCAGCAGCTGGAGGGTAGGTTGGCGGCTCTCAAGCGCACAACCTCAGCTGTGGATGTTACCGCAGTAGCTGTTCAGGCTGCCAGCGTGGTTGCAGCAACTTTGTCCACTGCCACTCCTGTTCAGACCCGATCTCGCCTCCCGCTGCCAGAAAAATTCTCTGGTGATGGCAAATCTTGTAGGGGTTTTGTGAGTCAGTGCTCAATACACCTCGAGCTTCTGGCTTCATGTTTCCCTACAGAGTGGGCAAAGGTGTGATTCATTATGTCCCTCCTGTCGGACAGGGCGTTGGAGTGGGCTACGCCGCTGTTGGAGCGTGGCGATCATGTGGTGCAGAGTGCTCCGCTGTTTCTGAGCACTCTGAAACAGGTCTTTTTAGGACCTCGAGTCACCCATGAAACGGCGCTCCAACTGTTGGCATTGACTCAGGGCTCGTCCTTGGTCAGCCATTTTGCCGTCCACTTCCGCACCTTGGCATCTGAGCTGGAGTGGTCGGATAAAGCCCTCATCCCTATATTTTGGAGGGGGCTGGCTGACCGTGTTAAGGACGCTCTGGCCACTAGGGAGATTCCCGGCACACTGGAGGAGTTAATAACTGTATCTACTCGTAATGACCTCCATTTTCATGAGCGGAGGTTAGAGCGAGCCCAGTGTAGGCAGAGGTTTCGGCTGGCTCCCACCTTTGCCAAACCTTTGGAATCTCCGGTTCAGGCAACCGAGTCACATGAGGCCATGGAGTTGCCACGAGCGGGACCTAAGTCCCGGACCGCTCGTGCACTTAGGGTCTGTCATGTCTGCCGGCAGTCAGGACATTTTGCCACAAGATGTCCTCAGCGGTCGGGGAAACGTCAGCGTCTAGTGGTAGTGGGTGGAGGTTCACTAGACATGGCAACGTTTGCCTCCAAATTGTCCTTTTAGGGGACAATTACCATTGGCCCATCCACTCATTCGGTAGAGCTTTGCGTGGACTCCGGGGCGGAGGGCAATTTTATGTCTTCTGCCTTCACCCAACGACACACAATACCTCTGGTGATGCTCGCCCAACCAGTGACCGTACGAGTGGTGAATGGGTCGACACTGCCCTCACAGATTACACACCAGACCATCCCATTTACGCTATCCATGTTGCCATCTCATCAGGAGATAATATCTCTGCTCGTCATTCCAGAGGGAATTGATGAGGTCCTGTTAGGGATACCTTGGCTACGGTACCACTCCCCTCATATTGAGTGGTCCACTGGCAGGATTTTGGGATGGAGTAAATCTTGTGGGGGTAGATGTCAGAGGGAATGCGTTCAGGTTGCTACAACTGAGGTGCCCGCAGATCTCTCCTCTCTCCCCAAGCAATATTGGCCCTATGCGGACGTGTTCTCCAAAAGGGCTGCGGAGACTCTTCCGCCTCACCGCCCCTATGACTGTCCTATTGACCTCTTGCCTGGTGCTGAGCCTCCCCGGGGTCGAGTCTACCCATTGTCTCTCCAAGAGACGGAGGCTATGTCTCAGTACATCCAGGAGAATTTGGCAAGGGGATTCATTAGGAAGTCTGTGTCACCTGCAGGGGCTGGGTTCTTCTTTGTGCAGAAGAAGAACGGAGAATTACGTCCATGCATTGATTTCTGGGGTCTTAACGCCATCACTGTTAAGAAAAGTACCCTCTGCCCCTGATATCTGAGCTTTTTGACAGGCTTCGGGGAGCAAGAGTGTTTACTAAACTAGATCTGCGGGGTGCTTACAACCTGATTCGCATCCGTGAGTGGGACGAATGGAAGACGGCTTTTAACACCAGGGATGGGCACTATGAGTATCTAGTGATGCCCTTTGGGCTCTATAATGCCCCAGCCGTTTTCCAAGACTTTGTAAACGATATCTTCTGGGATATGCTCTCCACCTCGGTGGTACTCTACCTGGATGATATTCTCAGCTACTCTCCAGACATAGACTCCCACGGGAGAGATGTGTGCAAAGTCTTCAATCTCCTACGGGCAAATTCCCTCTATGCCAAGTTGGAGAAGTGTGTGTTTGAGCAGGAGTCTTTGCCTTTCCTGGGCTATATCATCTCGGACCAAGGATTGGCTATGGATCCTGCCAAGGTACAGGCTGTGATGGACTGGCAGGAACCCCATTCTTTCAAAGCGGTGCAGCGCTTTTTGGGGTTCATTAATTAATATCGCCAGTTTATTCCCCACTTCTCAACTTTGGTAGCTCCTTTGGTTGCCCTCACCAAAAAGGGAGCAAATCCCAAATTGTGGTCAGAAGAGGTCTCTAAGGCTTTCCTCTCTATTAAGTCCCACTTTGCTAGCGCTCCCATTCTACATCGCCCCGATGTAGATAAACCTTTCATAATGGAGGTGGATGCCTCATCTGTCGGTGCAGGTGCAGTCCTATACCAAAAGGATGCTCAAGGTCGGAAGCATCCCTGCTTCTTTTTCTCTAAAGGTACCTTCACACTAAGCGACTTTGCAACGATAAAGATAGCGATCCGTGACATTGCAGCATCCTGGATAGCGATATCATTGTGTTTGACACGCAGCAGCGATCTGGATCCTGCTGTGATATCGCTGGTCGTTGCTGAAAGTTCAGAACTTTATTTGGTCATCAGATCGGCGTGTTGTGTTGTGTTTGACAGCAAAAGCAATGATGCCAGCGATGTTTTACAATGGTAACCAGGGTAAATATCGGGTTACTAAGCGCAAGGCCGCGCTTAGTAACCCGATATTTACCCTGGTTACCATTGTAAAAGTAATAAAAAAAACAGTACATACTCACCCTCTGATGTCTGTCACGTCCCCCAGCGTCCGCGCTGCTGCTCAGAGCTTCCTGCACTGAATGTGTCAGTGCCGGCCGGAAAGCAAAGCACAGCGGTGACGTCACCGCTGTGCCCTGCTACTGCCGGCGCTTAAGTGCAGGGAAGCGGACACCGGGGGACGCGAATGTAAGTATGTACTGTTTGTTTTATTACATTTACACTGGTAACCAGGGTAAACATCGGGTTACTAAGCGCGGCCCTGCGCTTAGTAACCCGATGTTTACCCTGGTTACCAGGGGACTTCGGCATCGTTGGTCGCTGGAGAGCTGTCTGTGTGACAGCTCTCCAGCGACCACACAGCGATGCTGCAGCGATCGGCATCGTTGTCGATATCGCTGCAGCGTCGCTTAGTGTGAAGGTACCTTTAGACCTTCACACCGGCAGAGAGGAATTATTCCATCGGGGACAGGGAGTTGCTAGCTATAAAGTTGGCCTTCTCGGAGTGGAGACATCTCTTGGAGGGGGCTCATTTTCCCTTCCAAGTTTTCACCAACCACAAGAATTTGGTCTACATTCAGACTGCCCAGCAGCTAAATTCTCGCCAGACCAGATGGTCCCTGTTCTTCTCCCGGTTCCATTTCACTCTCCATTTTCTTTCTAGGGAGAAGAACATTTGTGCCGATGCTCTCTCCCGCTCCGTAGTGTCATCGAAGGAGGAGGAACCTCGGCTTATTCCCTTCTGACAGTCTGAGGACCGTGGCTCCGGTTTCACTTGAGTCTGTGCCCCCGGGTAGGACTTTTATGCCAGCAAATTTGCGACCGCAGGTTCTCTCTTGGGCTCATTCATCCAGAGTGGGTGGGCACTTTGGGACTAAAAGGACATCTGAGCTGCTGGCGAGAACGTACTGGTGGCCACATATGGTCCGTGACGTCAGAAACTATATTCGGGCGTGTGTCTCCTGCGCCAAAAATAAGTCTTCTCGACAACGGCCAGCTGGGTTATTATATCCCCTGTCGGTGGCAGAGAGGCCCTGGGAGATGGTAGGGATGGACTTTGTGGTGGGTTTGCCCAAATCTCGTAGCTGTACCATCATTTGGGTTATCACCGATCATTTTTCTAAGATGGTGCACTTGGTGCCGCTTCCCCGGCTACCTTCTGCACGGGCCTTGGCAGCGCTGTTTATTAAACACATCTTCCGTCTACATGGTATGCCGGACAAAATTGTCAGTGACCGGGGTCCCCAGTTTGCATCTCGATTCTGGAGAGAGCTTTGTCATCTTCTCAGCATTGAGTTGAATCTCTCTTCTGCGTATCATCCCAAGACGAATGGGTTAGTAGAGAGGGCCAACCAGACCTTGGTCACATATCTGTGACATTTTGTCTCAGCCAGGCAGGATGACTGGGCATCTTTGCTATCGTGGGCAGAGTTTGAACTGAATAACGCTGTAGCTGACTCCACTGGACAGACTCCATTCCTCCTTAACTACGGTCAGCATCCGCGGGTACCTGTGCCCATGCCCGTGTCTTCCACCCACTCCAGGGTGGCAGACTGGGCTGTGGAGGCACGGGACATTTGGGACCGCACTCAGGATGCCATTCGGGCCTCCAAGGAGAGAATGAGGTCCTCCGCCGATACAAATCGGTGCCCCGCTCCGACCTTTGCTCATGGCGATTTAGTGTGGCTCTCCCCCCGTAACATCAGGCTGCGAGTTGAGTCCACTAAGTTTGCACCTCGCTACTTGGGTCCTTTCAAGGTCCTCGAACAGGTTAACCCTGTGGTCTACCGTTTAGCCCTTCCGCCACGCCTGGGTATCACCGACACCTTTCATGTGTCCCTCTTGAAGCCCGTATTCATGTCCCGGTTTTCCGAGTAATCTGCCGGGACATCGGGCTCATCTTCGGATGATTACGAGGTGAACGCTATATTGGGGTGCAAGGTGGTACGTGGCAAAAAATTTTATTTGATGGATTGGAGGGGTTGTGGCCCAGAGGACAGGTCCTGGGAGCCTGCTGAGCATATTGGAGCTCCGCAGCTCATTGCTGCCTTCGAACGTAGCGAAGTCCAAGGAGGGTGGGGGCCCTAGGAGGGGGGTAATGTTAGGGGTTGAGATCCCGCCTTTGCACTTGGGGAGTCTCGGGCCATCTCCGCTGCGGTCTCCCATTCTTCCCCTGCCGCAGTGGAGCCTGCTCAGTGGAGACGTTGGTCCCAACGTCTCGCTCAGTCTGACTCTGTACAGAGAGTTACTGCTGCTTTTCCTGCTTCTGCCATTGAAGTCAGTGCTGGGCATCGGCGATCAGACGCTTCTGGGACTGAGTCCTGCTTTTCTCATTCTGAGCATGCCCAGAGTAAGATCTCTCAGTGGAGATCGAGGGTCACATGATCAGACACTACAGCTAAGGTCCTGTAGCTGCTCACGCTCTGTGGCAGCCTCTCATTGGTCCTTCTAGGAAGGTCCTGTACGTGCTGCAACTAATTAAGGCTCGCATGGCCATGCGCTAGTATTGAATAGTTTTGTGCATGCGCCTGTGTGGTCACATTTATGTGTGTGTTCAGGGACTCGGCTGAAATAAGCCCCTAGAATGCCGGCACCTCCGGCGAGGAAATTGTGTGTGTGGATCTAGTTCCCCAGCTGAAATAAGCCCCTAGAATACCGGCTTCTCCGGTGAGGAGATTGTATGTGTGTGTGACCACAGACTGCCTTCAGCTCGGCAGTTAGCTGTGTACTCCTGTGGGGTTAACGGCACAGCGTCTTGTTTCCGTGCGACTGTGAAGTAACAGAGTTCGCTTAAACCGCCATATAGTGCCGTCATTTGCTAGCAGCAGGTTCCTCCTGCACGGTGGACCCCGAGCTGCGAACGCACCAATAATAACATCTATATTTACTCGGTGCGTTCAGCTAGCCCTAACACGCGCGTCGAGGTATGGCCACCGACCGTCATCCTGCACTAAACATGACCGCAGGTAACTTATCATCTATCTTTCTTTAATCAGAATGATCATGTATGGAATCATTGATGTATACTTTTTACTGTTAGAACTATTGAATATATGTTTCATGCACTGCAAGCCTGTTTAAGGTATATGTATGGACATTTATGCTGGTATATAACATTATTTTTTATTTTTTGGTAATCAGTATGAGTGTCCATACTACTACTCCAGCATTTATTATTATTTTGTGATATTATATCTGAAATAATAAACGTTTTTCATATTTTTATGCATTTTTGATTGTGTTGCTACTTCAGTGTCGCTATTGGTCTTATGTTGTTGAATCATTGTTTACCCTATGAGGAATTGTGTTGGTTTTAGGCCTTAATCACTCTATGGTGTAATGTCATCCTAAGGGGTGTCGCACCATACAACCAGATAAGACGATGTGACAAATGGAGCGATGCTTCTCATGGCTTGGTTGAGGCCTAGTTGATGCAGCAGCCTGGTGAAGAGTAAAGAGAAAACTGGAAATGGAGGTCTGGGAGCGAGGAGAGAACAAGAGAGGAACTGCAGGAGCATGGAAGGATCAAAGGTGAGCAGAGAATGACATTTATTATTCATTAACCCCTTCCAAAATGACCCATATAACTAAGCTCTGCAGTTGGGAGGCCCCAGAGCAGAACACACCATGTTATACAGCAGTCGGAGCACATTTGTTTCCCATCGAATGCATTTGATGCAAATTGAATTTCCAATTTCATTTTATGCAAATTGCCTCTTCTGAGAAAAAGAGGACTTAAACTCTATAGCGCCACCTGTAGGAAGTAGCGATCCTACAAGTCACAATCAACCCTTTAACGAGTTGTGCAATATGACTTAGGATTAAAGCCAAATCAGTATCTCAATTCGCAGACACGGTGTTTCAGGCTTTTCGGGCAGGCTTGCCGGGGCTCTGTGCGGGCTGCCGGGGCTCTGTGCTGGCTGCCGGGGGTCTGTGCGTGTGTGCAGTCATCGTCCGATGGGACTACAAGTCCCATCGGACGATGCCTGCTACAGTGTCAGTGATTGACAGTGATTGACAGATTAGCCAATGATGGGACAGTAGTAGTCCCATCATCCGGCCAATGTGTTGAATGTAAAAAAAAAAAAAAATTACATATATACTACATGCATACTACATACAACATACTACATACATACATACTACATACATACTACATACTACATACATACTACATACTACATACATACTACATACATACTACATACAATACATTCATACATTACATACAATACATACATACAGACATACAGTACATATAACATAGAGTACATACTCACCGTCACTTTGTTCCCCGAAGCCAGTGTCATCTGTAAAAAAGATTAAAATAACAAACAACCAATATACTCCCTGTCCACAGAAATCCACGAGTGTCCCACAACGATCTCCTGTAGAGAACAGCAGCATCAGCTGATGCGACCGCTCTCCAGGGGTTCCAGGAACACAATGACGGGAGGAAGGTATCATTCCGCATTGTATTCCTCCGCCGCTGTAAAAAAAATTAGTCCCTAGTCTCACTTATGGTATTGCTGTGTGAGAAATTTTACGATATAAGTTCATGCTAAAAACATACAACTCTGCCCTTCACCTCTCCAAACAAACCTATTTCAACACCCTCATCACCTTGCTGTCCAATAACCCTAAACGTCTATTCGACACTTTCCAGTCCCTACTCAACCCAAGAGAGCAGGCCCCAACCACAGATCTCTGCGCTGACGATCTGGCCAATTACTTCAAAGAAAAAATTGACCACATTCGACGGGAAATCATCTCCCAATCTTTTCATACCAGGCACTGTCCTAATGACCTCAGGCTAGCATCCTCAATAATCAGAACCTCCCATTCCCGTCTCCAAGACTTTAAACGTGCTGCGCCGATTCTTTGTAATGCATTACCCAGGTTAATACGATTAATCCCCATTCCCCACAGTTTTAAGCGTGCCCTAAAAACGCATTTGTTCAGACTGGCCTACCGCCTCAACGCATTAACCTAACTATCCCTGTGTGGCCTATTAAAAAAAAAAAAAAAAAAAACACCAAACCATAATCAGGTTCCTTGCATCATGTTCTCATACACTTTATGCAGTTAATAGCACTCTGTGTCTGTACTGCTACATACTTAGGCAGTTAACTGGTTCATGCAGCTCTACATGAACACCCGAGCCTTACACCATGGCTGGTCCAAATAACTAAAGCAATTGTTACCATCCACCTCTCGTGTCTCCCCTTTTCCTCATAGGTTGTAAGCTTGCAAGCAGGGTCCTCATTCCTCCTGGTATCTGTTTTGAACTGTGATTTCTGTTATGCTGTAATGTCTATTGTCTGTACAAGTCCCCTCTATAAGTTGTAAAGCGCTGCGGAATATGTTCCTATATAAGTAAAAATTATTATTATTATTAATTGCCATAAAGTGAGACTTTGAACTATAGTAACCTCAGTCCAATTAATAACGAGTGTCCCACGACGATCTCCCCTATAGAACAGTGACATCGGGTGATGTCACTGCTCTATAGGACCCTCAGTGACACACTGACAGGAGACAATTGGCTCCTGCAGTGCATCACTTGAAGTTACTAAAGTTCAAAGTCTCACTTTATGGCAATTGCTGCATGGGAAAATTTCTCACACAGCAATGTCATAAGTGAGACTAGGGACTATTTTTTTTACAGCAGCGGAGGAACACAATGTGGAAGGATACCTTCCTCCCGTCATTGTGTTCCTGGAACCCCTGGAGAGCGGTCGCATCAGCTGATGCTGTCGTTCTCTATGGGAGATCGTCATGGGACACTCGTGGATTTCTGCGGACAGGGAGTATATTGGTTGTTTGTTATTTTAATATTTTTTACAGATGACACTGGCTTCGGAGAACAAAATGACACGTAATGGTGAGTATGTAATCTATGTTTAATGTACTGTATGTCTATATGTATGTATTGTATGTAATGTATGAATGTATTGTATGTAGTATGTATGTAGTATATAGTATGTATGTATGTAGTATATAGTATGTTGTATGTATGTAGTATGTATGTTGTATGTATGTAGTATGTTGTATGTAGTATGTATGTAGTATGTATGTATGTTGTATGTAGTATGTATGTAGTATGTATGTAGTATGTATGTATGTAGTATGTTGTATATAGTATGCATGTAGTATATATGTTTTTTTTTTAATTCAACACATTAGCTGGATGATGGGACTACTACTGTCCCATCATTGGCTACTGTGTCAATCACTGTCACTGTAGCAGGCATTGTCCGATGGGACTTGTAGTCCCATCGTACGATGCCTGTACACATGCACAGAGCCCTGGCAGCCCACGCAGAGCCCCGGCAGCCCGCACAGAGCCCCGGCACGCATGCACAGACCTCCCGCAGCCCGAACAGAGCCCCGGAAGCTCGCACAGAGCCCCGGAAGCTCGCACAGAGCCCCGGCAGCCCACACAGAGCCACGGCAGCCCGCACAGAGCCCTGGCAGCCTGCACAGAGCCCCGGCAGGCACGCACAGAGCCCCGGCAGCCCGCACAGACCCCCGGCAAGCCCGCACAGAGCCCCGTCAGCCTGCACAGACCCCCGGCAGCCCGCACAGAGCCCCAGCAGGCACATACAGACCCCCCCACGGTCACTCACAGACCCCGCCCACACACACACATGCAGTCTCCACCCACGCACTGCCCACACTCCATTATAGTGCATAATTGCACTATAGGAACTTCCGATTCCTATATCCGATATCGCAAAAGTATCGGAACTCGGTATCAGAATTCCGATACAGCGAATATCGGCCGATACCTGATATTTGCAGTATCGGAATGCTCAACACCACTGGCCGGTGCCTGGCATCCATACTGGGGTAGGGTGGAATAGTAGAAGAGATGGGACTATTTCCTACAGTAGATTATTACCGAGGTTGTCTGATATATTACATGCATTGCAATTCAGTTCAAATCATTAAAACAAGCAGTTGTTTAACCCCTTCATGATTTTGGCGTATGGACACATGTGATTTTGCTCTCAAAGAAGCTGAACACATAATCGCCGAAGGGTATTCACCTGACATGACAGCCAACACCTAGAACTCTCTGCCAGGAGTGGTGCCCGCATCACTCACTGCAGTTTTTACCATGTGAATGAGGAGATCAATATTGATTGTAGTATTTAGAAGGGACTCCCACTGCCGTCTGATCGACGTCATCACAATTTATTCTTAGGATGGTGAGAGTCAACAGTTGTCTATACTTCCACTTGCTTTCGACATAAGGTACGACATTCGTCGCGCTTTATAGACGACATTTTCTTCATCTGGTCTGGCTCCCCTGAAGAGTGTTTGCTATTCTTGGATTTTCTCAATCATAATGATGTCAACATTTTTCTATCCCACACCTTTTCATCTTCTGCAGTTAATTTTTTGGACCTTCATGTTCAGTGTCAAGAGGGTATTGTGTTCACATGTCTGTATCTGAAACCAACAGCCACCAACAGTCTTTTGGAATACCAAAGTTTCTACCCTACACACATCAGGCATTGCGGTTGGTCAATTTTTGAGGGTTAGGCGCAATTGCACAGACGATCAAGACTTTCAGAAAGAGGCGTTGGATCTCACTCACAGGCTCAAAAGGAGAAGTTATAACAAGATGGAGTTTTTTCAATATGTGAATCCAACTGAGCACTCTTGATGAAGACTGGGTAGTACATTATCACTGCCCTTTGTTTTAATACGTACTGCAGACTAGTTAATGTATGTTATCTTTATTGAGTCTGTATGGTTCGGTTACTTTTTCACCCATTGGGTACTATTTTTATGCCCTTGCAGCATTCAGGTCCTGGGCATTTGCTTGGGACATAGGTTACCTTATTGCTCCCTTTATTATTGTTGCTCGAATGTTTGCATGAATCTTTTTTGGTTTGTCGGATCTCCATTTTGGTATATCTTGTCTTCCCACAACCAGGGGTTCAGTACATACCTACATGAACCACCATAGTTGGCTTTTGATCTGGGTAGCATACACCGACAATTTCATTTTTATCCCATATAGACTTCCATGTGGGTACGTTGCCTAAATGCCACTTATTCTTAGAATTGTTCTTTGCAGATCTCATATTTTTACAGGTCTAAAAAAAAATTAATTAATTTACTAGGTGTCCTTCTCTATTCCACTCATGTCCAATTATACTTGGGGCTGGAGGGTACTCTTTGCAGTAGGTTTTTTACCTTTATTCATTTCTCATCTTATCTGACTTGTTTCCTTTCCCCCCTCCCCCTTTTTTTCAGTGTGTCCACTTAATACTATGTCTCTTTGTCTGTCTCCCTGACATTCTATTGGGCAGCCCCCTTTTAAATCTCTATACTACAAAGACCTGATTTGGTACCTCCCTCCTTATTGTCCTGACTCCCGGGAGCTGCACATGCGCTTTTCCATTCCATTTCTTGTCTCATGTGGCGTGTCACGTGCGCACTAGACACTTAGCAGCAGAGACGTCTGCTTGTACCATGTGACCCCGAGCCGTCACTTCCGCCTTCCGGCCTGCCATCCACACACACCGGGCGACATTTATTATTATGGACACAGGTATACACGATATTGGCAGCTTCTCACTTACATCCCTGTTATGATCCTTAGTGGCTGAGGATCGCAAAACGGACTAGCTAAGTTACTGAACATAGAAACAAGCTCTAGGGAGGTGGTAACTGGACTGACCGCAAACCTGATCCTAACCAAACACACTAAAGGTAGCCGGTGAACGTGCCTAAAATCCTGGACGTATCGACGCAGCCTGAGAAACTAGCTACCCCTAAAGAGAGAAAGCAAGACCTCACTTGCCTCAGAGAAATAACCCCAAAGATATAGGAAGCCCCCAACAAATAATAACGGTGAGGTAAGGGGAAAATACAAACTTAGAAATTAAAAAAGATTCAGCAAATGAGGCCCGCTAATACTAGATAGCAGAAAACAGATAGGGAACTGTGCGGTCAGTAGAAAACCCTATGCAAAATATCCACGCTGAGAATACAAGAACCCCCACACCAACTAACGGTGTGGGGGGAGAAACTCAGCCCCCTAGAGCTACCAGCAAGCGAGGAAATCACATATAAGCAAGCTGGACTAGGACTAATCACCAGGGCCGGACTTAGCCCAAAAGGCGCCCTGTGCGAGACTGCAGGACGGCGCCCCCCCCCCCTCCAAACTTTGAAAGAAAACAATAACTCTTTAATATTCACAACAACACGTTTACTTAGAAAACTTGTGTTTCCCTGCAAAACACTTGAAGAAACACTAATATTGCAATAACGGGAATTATAAAGTGCTTTAAAGCGGACCAAAAGGAAAAAATGACGCTTGGTCCAAAGCCATATGGGCTGACAGCCAATCAGAGTGCAGAGCGGCGGCCTGCAAGGCCAAACACCGCCCTGCACTCTGATTGGCTGTCAGCCCAACGCTGACAGCCAATCGGAGTGCAGAGATGATGGCCAGCATGGAGAAGAGTTAATAATAATAATAATCTTTATTTTTATATAGCGCTAACATATTCCGCAGCGCTTTACAGTTTGTACACATTATCATCACTGTCCCCGATGGGGCTCACAATCTAAATTCCCTATCAGTATGTCTTTGGAATGTGGGAGGAAACCGGAGTGCCCGGAGGAAACCCACGCAAACACGGAGAGAACATACAAACTCTTTGCAGATGTTGTCCAAGGTGGGATTAGAACCCTGGACTCCAGCGCTGCAAGGCTGCTGTGCTAACCACTGCACCACCGTGCTGCCCACAAGAGTTCCGGACGGGTGGCAGCAGGTCGGGTGCCGTGCGGACCAAGAGTCATTCTATGACTTTTGATCCACCTTAATACTAAATAAAATATCTTAAAATATCAAATATAAATAATATAATAAATATGCAACATACATGAGAAAAACTGTCATTAAATATGTGCACAATTTTCAACCTTCAAGACAAAAAAATAAAAATAAAGTGCACTATACTGTAATCCAGCAACAACAAGAACATAATAACGTGCTACATAAACTGATTTAAAAAGCAACTTTCCGTGCTTTTACTTTGGCAAACTCATCAATAGTTTCATTTAAGTCTAGAGATGCCAACACATCATTTTCAATTGACAAGACTGCAAGTGAGGATAACCTGCTCTCTGTCATAGTGGACCTTAAATATGTCTTAATGAGCTTAAGTTTTGAAAAACTGCGCTCTCCTGAGGCCACAGAAATCGGGATGGTGCACAGAATCTGAAGTGCAGTCCAGGTTTGTGGAAAGTGCTTTGTAAACTCATTTTTGGTGAGGAAACCAAGTATCTGCAGCGGAGTCTCAACATCATCAGGGAGCACATTCCGAATGTGCCAGAGTTCATCAGAAAGTTCAGCACCATTTATGTCAGACTTATTGCCATAAGTCAGAGACTTCTGCAGTTCTACACTATGTGCCAACAAGTCTTCCCGTGATTCATGGCTCTTTATATCGTACAAAAAGCCCCATTTTTTATTATGAATACTGAGTTGCTGGAAACGCTCCTCCATTGAATTTAAAGCAGTATCCACCAACACATTGAAGAACTCAACCTTAAATTTCTGCTTTGCATCCACAATTGGTTCATCCCGTCCTTCATAGCTAAAAGTGGGTTTTTTAATTCTAACACGTGAGGTACTCTTAAATATGGGGTCCACACCATTTTCCTCTGCTATATTCTTTGCTCTTTGGAAAGAGCCTTCAAAACCATTCTCCCTGAATTTCTTAAGAAAATCATGGGTTTTTTCAATCATGTCTGCTGCTGTGATGAGGTTGGCGGTCTGGTTTTGCAAAGCTTTGCTCACAATATTGATTTGAAATAATATGTCATACCACACAATTAAGGACACCATGAATTTAAAATTAAGGATATGTTGGGACAACTCTAGAGCATCATGTTTTGTTTTTGGCTCTGTACTGCTGTCTTCAGAAAGGGCAAATAATGCCTCCTGTATACCTGCTAGATTTTGGATCAGTGGTTTGAGGCAGTTTATCCGGCATTCCCATCTTGTGGTACATAGAGGTTTTACAGTAAGACCTGATACATGGTCTGTCAAAACCTTCCATCTCTTGGCTGACCCAGCAAAAATAGTATATACACGCTGAATAATTCCAAACAGGGTTATAGAATCTATGTTAGATTCTGCTGCATCTCCAACCACTAAATTGAGGCTGTGGCATCCACATGGTACAAAAAACGCCCTTGGATTTTTTTTTAGTATGTTGGCTTGAACACCATTATTTTTGCCTGCCATATTGGCACCATTGTCATAGCCCTGGCCACGACAGTCATCAATATCTAGCTCTTTGCTAATTAGGAAATTAAGAATAATATCTGATAATCCTCTACCAGTTGTGTCTGTTACAGCAACATATCCAAGAAAATGTTCCCTGATCTGGCATAACCCAAGTTTAACATCAATAAAACGGATGGTAAAAGACATCTACTCTTGATGGGCTAGATCAGTTGTACAATCAAGAATTAAGGAATAATACTTTGCCTTTTTGCATCTTTCAAGAATTTCACTAATAACCTTTTTGGCCATCAAATTAATTATTTCATTTTGAATAGTTTTACTACAGTAGTGGTCAGATGTCTCCTTTGACTTGACTCGTCGCAGATGTTCTGCCATTACAAAGTCATAATTTCCTAATAACTGTACTATAGCAAGAAAATTTCCATTATTTGCGGTGTATAGACGATCAGAAGATCCTCGAAATGCCAAGTTCCGTTCAGCCAACAACTGAGTAATACGCATGAGTCTTTCCAGTACGTTTCTCCAGTGCTGCTGCTCTTTCTGTATTCTGCTCTGTAACTGATGGTCAATTGTTTTTTTGTTTTTCATGCGAAGCTGAACTTCTATCCACTTTGTTTCTGCTGAGTAATGGTTAATGGAAGTTTCATGGGCCTTTAACATCTGACTCATATGGCTCCAATCCTGTGATCCATCCAATGCAAGTGCCGTACGGGATCTTCTATCAAACAGTTTGCAACAAAAGCAAAATACTTTGTTCAAACTTTTGGAGTACACCAACCACTTTCTTGCTCGTTTCACGCCATTGTCCAAAATTCTAGAGTAAAAGTCCTCTGAAAAATGTCGATTCCTCTCATCTCTCATAAATTCTATATTTTTAAGTTGCACAGGGCCTGCTTCTACGATTAGATCAATTGATGAAGAATTTAATGTAGGCCAAAGTGCAGGATCTGAGTCAATGATTGCAGAAATTTCACTGCTTTCAGCCTCATCAATGCCCTCCACATGCTGGCATGTGTTATCCCCTTCTGATGTGAGGGCTGGTGTGGTAGACTGATCTTGTTCTACTGCAACCTCATAAACGTCTGCTATGGTAGACTCTTGGTCAACTTCGCTGATCCTAATTTTCAATGACGTTGATGGTTCCCCTGGCTCCAATGGGATTGTATCCATACCACTCCTTATTTCACATTCTTGCTGTGGAATATCTGATGTTGATTCCTCAGCAGTGCTCGGTACATTGGTGCCACCATGTTCAGAAGATTTTTCGAACAGTCTTTTTAAAGACCCTGCTTGCTTTTGATTTGCCTGTTCTGCTAAGGCCTTTCGCTTTCTGTTCTGTGCACCAGATGCTTTCTTAGGGCTCATCTTGCCTGACAAATGTTAGGCTACGTTCACATTTGCGGTCAGCGCCGCAGCGTCGGGCGCCGCAGCGGCGCCGCATGCGTCATGCGCCCCTTTATTTAACATGGGGGCGCATGGACATGCGTTGTGCTGCGTTTTGCGCCGCATGGCCGCAAGCGTTGGACGCAAGAAACGCTTCAAGTTGCATTTTTTTTGCGTCCAACTTTCGGCCAAAAAGGACGCATGCGGCGCAAAACGCAGCGTTTTAGCGTGCGTTTTGCCGCGTTTTCGTTTGCGTTGTGCGCTGCGGCGCCGACGCTGCGGCGCACAACGCAAATGTGAACGTAGCCTTATTCTTCCCTGAAAAGGTTAGGTGGACCAAAAGTCTTATTAGTGCAGTCCACATCTAATATATAATTGCCTAGAATACTACTTCCTGCAATTTGTGCCAACTTCCTGTCCGGAGCTAATGTCCGGAGATAATGTCCGGAGCTATTGTCCGGAGCTAATTGTCCGGAGCTAATGTCCGGAGATAAGTGACGTCACCAGTGTCCTACACCCAGGCAGAGCACAGTGGCCCCAGGCAGCATATGGGGCCCAAGGCAGAGCACAGGGGCCCCAGGCAGCATATGGGGCCCCAGGCAGAGCACAGTGGCCCCAGGCAGAGCACAGGGGCCCCAGGCAGCATATGGGGCCCCAGGCAGAGCACAGTGGCCCCAGGCAGAACATGGGGCCCCAGGCAGAGCACAGGGGCCCCAGGCAGCATATGGGGCCCCAGGCAGAGCACAGTGGCCCCAGGCAGAGCACAGGGGCCCCAGGCAGCATATGGGGCCCCAGGCAGAGCACAGTGGTCCCAGGCAGAGCACAGGGGCCCCAGGCAGCATATGGGGCCCCAGTTAGAGCACAGTGGCCCCAGGCAGAGCACAGTGGCCCCAGGCAGAACATGGGGCCCCAGGCAGAGCACAGGGGCCCCAGGCAGAGCACAGTGGCCCCAGGCAGAACATGGGGCCCCAGGCAGAGCACAGTGGCCCCAGGCAGAGCACAGGGGCCCCAGGCAGCATATAGGGCCCCAGGCAGAGCACAGGGGCCCCAAGCAGAGCACAGGGGCCCCAGGCAGCATATGGGGCCCCAGGCAGAGCACAGTGGCCCCAGGCAGAGCACAGGGGCCCCAGGCAGAGCACAGGGGCCCCAGGCAGAGCACAGGGGCCCCAGGCAGCATATGATGCCCCAGTTAGAGCACAGTGGCCCCAGGCAGAGCACAGGGGCCCCAGGCAGAGCACAGTGGCCCCAGGCAGAACATGGGGCCCCAGGCAGAACATGTGGGGCCCCAGGCAGAGCACAGTGGCCCCAGGCAGAACATGGGGCCCCAGGCAGAGCACAGGGGCCCCAGGCAGAGCACAGGGGCCCAAGGCAGCATATGGGGCCCCAGGCAGAGCACAGGGGCCCCAGGCAGCATATGGGGCCCCAGGCAGAGCACAGTGGCCCCAGGCAGAGCACAGGGGCCCCAGGCAGCATATGGGGCCCCAGGCAGAGCACAGTGGTCCCAGGCAGAGCACAGGGGCCCCAGGCAGCATATGGGGCCCCAGGCAGAGCACAGGGGCCCCAGGCAGCATATGGGGCCCCAGGCAGAGCACAGTGGCCCCAGGCAGAGCACAGGGGCCCCAGGCAGCATATGGGGCCCCAGGCAGAGCACAGTGGCCCCAGGCAGAGCACAGGGGCCCCAGGCAGCATATGGGGCCCCAGTTAGAGCACAGTGGCCCCAGGCAGAGCACAGGGGCCCCAGGCAGCATATGGGGCCCCAGTTAGAGCACAGTGGCCCCAGGCAGAACATGGGGCCCCCAGGCAGAGCACAGGGGCCCCAGGCAGAGCACAAGGGCCCCAGGCAGCATATATGGTGCCCCAGGCAGAGCACAGGGGCCCCAGGCAGCATATGGGGCCCCAGGCAGAGCACAGTGGCCCCAGGCAGAGCACAGGGGCCCCAGGCAGCATATGGGGCCCCAGGCAGAGCACAGTGGTCCCAGGCAGAGCACAGGGGCCCCAGGCAGCATATGGGGCCCCAGGCAGAGCACAGTGGCCCCAGGCAGAACATGGGGCCCCAGGCAGAGCACAGGGGCCACAGGCAGAGCACAGGGGCCCCAGGCAGCATATGGGGCCCCAGGCAGAGCACAGTGGCCCCAGGCAGAGCACAGGGGCCCCAGGCAGCATATGGGGCCCCAGTTAGAGCACAGTGGCCCCAGGCAGAGCACAGGGGCCCCAGGCAGCATATGGGGCCCCAGTTAGAGCACAGTGGCCCCAGGCAGAACATGGGGCCCCAGGCAGAGCACAGGGGCCCCAGGCAGCACACGGGGCCCCAGGCAGAGCATAGGGGCCCCAGGCAGCATATGGGGCCCCAGGCAGAGCACAGGGGCCCCAGGCAGCATATGGGGCCCCAGGCAGAGCACAGTGGCCCCAGGCAGAGCACAGGGGCCCCAGGCAGAGCACAAGGGCCCCAGGCAGCATATGGGGCCCTAGGCAGAGCACAGTGGCCCCAGGCAGAACATGGGGCCCCCAGGCAGAGCACAGGGGCCCCAGGCAGAGCACAAGGGCCCCAGGCAGCATATATGGTGCCCCAGGCAGAGCACAGGGGCCCCAGGCAGCATATGGGGCCCCAGGCAGAGCACAGTGGCCCCAGGCAGAGCACAGGGGCCCCAGGCAGCATATGGGGCCCCAGGCAGAGCACAGTGGTCCCAGGCAGAGCACAGGGGCCCCAGGCAGCATATGGGGCCCCAGGCAGAGCACAGTGGCCCCAGGCAGAACATGGGGCCCCAGGCAGAGCACAGGGGCCACAGGCAGAGCACAGGGGCCCCAGGCAGCATATGGGGCCCCAGGCAGAGCACAGTGGCCCCAGGCAGAGCACAGGGGCCCCAGGCAGCATATGGGGCCCCAGTTAGAGCACAGTGGCCCCAGGCAGAGCACAGGGGCCCCAGGCAGCATATGGGGCCCCAGTTAGAGCACAGTGGCCTCAGGCAGAACATGGGGCCCCAGGCAGAGCACAGGGGCCCCAGGCAGCACACGGGGCCCCAGGCAGAGCATAGGGGCCCCAGGCAGCATATGGGGCCCCAGGCAGAGCACAGGGGCCCCAGGCAGCATATGGGGCCCCAGGCAGAGCACAGTGGCCCCAGGCAGAGCACAGGGGCCCCAGGCAGAGCACAAGGGCCCCAGGCAGCATATGGGGCCCCAGGCAGAGCACAGTGGCCCCAGGCAGAACATGGGGCCCCCTGCAGAGCACAGGGGCCCCAGGCAGAGCACAGGGGCCCCAGGCAGCATATGGGGCCCCAGTTAGAGCACAGTGGACCCAGGCAGAGCACAGGGGCCCCAGGCAGCATATGGGGCCCCAGTTAGAGCACAGTGGCCCCAGGCAGAACATGGGGCCCCAGGCAGAGCACAGGGGCCCCAGGCAGAGCACAGGGGCCCCAGGCAGCATATGGGGCCCCAGGCAGAGCACAGGGGCCCCAGGCAGCATATGGGGCCCCAGTTAGAGCACAGTGGCCCCAGGCAGAACATGGGGCCCCAGGCAGAGCACAGGGGCCCCAGGCAGCACACAGGGCCACAGTCAGAGCATAGGGGCCCCAGGCAGCATATGGGGCCCCAGGCAGAGCACAGGGGCCCCAGGCAGCATATGGGGCCCCAGTTAGAGCACAGTGAACCCAGGCAGAGCACAGTGGCCCCAGGCAGCATATGGGGCCCCAGTTAGAGCACAGTGGCCCCAGGCAGAACATGGGGCCCCAGGCAGAGCACAGGGGCCCCAGGCAGAGCATAGGGGCCCCAGGCAGCATATGGGGCCCCAGGCAGAGCACAGGGGCCCCAGGCAGCATATGAGGCCCCAGGCAGAGCACAGTGGCCCCAGGCAGAGCACAGGGGCCCCAGGCAGCATATGGGGCCCCAGTTAGAGCACAGTGGCCCCAGGCAGAGCACAGGGGCCCCAGGCAGCATATGGGGCCCCAGTTAGAGCACAGTGGCCCCAGGCAGAACATGAGGGGCCCCAGGCAGAGCACAGTGGCCCCAGGCAGAACATGGGGCCCCAGGCAGAGCACAGGGGCCCCAGGCAGAGCACAGGGGCCCCAGGCAGCATATGGGGCCCCAGGCAGCATATGGGGCCCCAGTTAGAGCACAGTGGCCCCAGGCAGAACATGGGGCCCCAGGCAGAGCACAGGGGCCCCAGGCAGAGCATAGGGGCCCCAGGCAGCATATGGGGCCCCAGGCAGAGCACAGGGGCCCCAGGCAGCATATGGGGCCCCAGGCAGAGCACAGTGGCCCCAGGCAGAGCACAGGGGCCCCAGGCAGCATATGGGGCCCCAGTTAGAGCACAGTGGCCCCAGGCAGAGCACAGGGGCCCCAGGCAGCATATGGGGCCCCAGTTAGAGCACAGTGGCCCCAGGCAGTACATGTGGGGCCCAGGCAGAGCACAGTGGCCCCAGGCAGAACATGGGGCCCCAGGCAGAGCACAGGGGCCCCAGGCAGAGCACAGGGGCCCCAGGCAGCATATGGGGCCCCAGGCAGCATATGGGGCCCCAGTTAGAGCACAGTGGCCCCAGGCAAAACATGGGGCCCCAGGCAGAGCACAGGGGCCCCAGGCAGCACACGGGGCCCCAGGCAGAGCACAGGGGCCCCAGGCAGCATATGGGGCCCCAGGCAGAGCACAGGGGTCCCAGGCAGCATATGGGGCCCCAGGCAGAGCACAGGGGCCCCAGGCAGAGCACAGGGGCCCCAGGCAGAGCACAGTGGCCCCAGGCAGCACACGGGGCCCCAGGCAGAGCATAGGGGCCCCAGGCAGCATATGGGGCCCCAGGCAGAGCACAGGGGCCCCAGGCAGCATATAGGGCCCCAGGCAGAGCACAGTGGCCCCAGGCAGAGCACAGGGGCCCCAGGCAGCATATGGGGCCCCAGTTAGAGCACAGTGGCCCCAGGCAGAGCACAGGGGCCCCAGGCAGCATATGGGGCCCCAGTTAGAGCACAGTGGCCCCAGGCAGAATATGTGGGTGGGGCCCCAGGCAGAGCACAGTGGCCCCAGGCAGAACATGGGGCCCCAGGCAGAGCACAGGGGCCCCAGGCAGAGCACAGGGGCCCCAGGCAGCATATGGGGCCCCAGGCAGAGCACAGGGGCCCCAGGCAGCATATGGGGCCCCAGGCAGAGCACAGTGGCCCCAGGCAGAGCACAGGGGCCCCAGGCAGCATATGGGGCCCCAGTTAGAGCACAGTGGCCCCAGGCAGAGCACAGGGGCCCCAGGCAGCATATGGGCAGGGGCCCCAGGCAGCATATGGGGCCCCAGGCAGAGCACAGGGGCCCCAGGCAGCATATGGGGCCCCAGGCAGAGCACAGTGGCCCCAGGCAGAGCACAGGGGCCCCAGGCAGCATATGGGGCCCCAGTTAGAACACAGTGGCCCCAGGCAGAGCACAGCGGCCCCAGGCAGCATATGGGGCCCCAGGCAGAGCACAGTGGCCCCAGGCAGAGCACAGGGGCCCCAGGCAGCATATGGGGCCCCAGTTAGAGCACAGTGGCCCCAGGCAGAGCACAGGGGCCCCAGGCAGCACACGGGGCCCCAGGCAGAGCACATGGGCCCCAGGCAGCATATGGGGCCCCAGGCAGAGCACAGGGGCCCCAGGCAGAGCACAGGGGCCCCAGGCAGCATATGGGGCCCCAGGCAGAGCACAGGGGCCCCAGGCAGCATATGGGGCCCCAGGCAGAGCACAGGGGCCCCAGGCAACATATGGGGCCCCAGTTAGAGCACAGTGGCCCCAGGCAGAGCACAGGGGCCCCAGGCAGCATATGGGGCCCCAGTTAGAGCACAGTGGCCCCAGGCAGAACATGTGGGGCCCCAGGCAGAGCACAGTGGCCCCAGGCAGAACATGGGGCCCCAGGCAGAGCACAGGGGCCCCAGGCAGCATATGGGGCCCCAGGCAGAGCACAGGGGCCCCAGGCAGCATATGGGGCCCCAGGCAGAGCACAGTGGTCCCAGGCAGAGCACAGGGGCCCCAGGCAGCATATGGGGCCCCAGGCAGAGCACAGTGGCCCCAGGCAGAACATGGGGCCCCAGGCAGAGCACAGGGGCCCCAGGCAGAGCACAGGGGCCCCAGGCAGCATATGGGGCCCCAGGCAGAGCACAGTGGCCCCAGGCAGAGCACAGTGGCCCCAGGCAGAGCACAGGGGCCCCAGGCAGCATATGGGGCCCCAGGCAGATATATGGATTCTAGACTCCCGATTCGTTAGAATCGGGCTGCCATCTAGTGCTACTATAACCATCTATCTGCTCATTTAAACCTAAGGTGGCAGAGGTGAGCAGGTGATAAGTAACTAGAAACAAGTAAGCCACTGTACACTGCACAAAGTCTGGGAAGAGTGGGAGGGGGAGAAGGAGAAGGAGAAGGATGGATGAATACATTTAGCAGAGAGGAGCGGGAGGAAGTGAGAGTAGGGTGGCTCCTGAGCAACGCACCTAACCCCCAATTGCCCCCCCGGTTGCCATGGTTAGGTTAGGCACCATAGTGCTATTTTAGCCCCTTCTGCCCTGGACATAGTAGTATGTTACATGGTAGACCCATAGGACGCCTGAAAATCAGGCTAAACACCCTTTTGTGTTCCTAGAGCCATATGCAGTGGCGTACACACCATAGATGCGACGGATGCGGAAGCACCCAGGCCCGTGGCTTGGGGGGGCCCAGTGCCGCCCGCCCGCATCCATGGTGTGTCCTTTTTTTTATTTTTGCCACAAGCACAGTGCCCAGCCACACAATGGGCCCCACAGCAAAAGGGTCACAGCAATGGTGCCCAGCCACAGTGTCCGGACCCAGTCACAGTGACCGTGCTTGTGGCTGGGCCCCATTGCTGTCGCTGGGCCCTTTTCTTGCGGCTGGTCCCCTTTTTTTGTGGCTGGGCCCCATTGCTGCTGTTGGGCCCCGTGCTTGCTGCTGGGCCCCATTGCTGTGGCTAGGCCCCACCACAAGCACAGTGCCCAGCCACAGCAACAGGGCCCAGCCACACAATGGGCCCCACAGCAAAAGGGTCACAGCAATGGTGCCCAGCCACAGTGTCCGGACCCAGTCACAGCGACCATGCTTGCGGATGGGCCCCTTGCTTGCGGCAACACATAATACGTTTCCAAAATAAAGCTGCACCCCAACCCCACTCCGCCCCCCCCACACACATAATACGTTTCCAAAATAAAGCTGCACCACAACCCCCCGCCCCCCCCCACACATAATACGTTTGCAAAATAAAGCAGCACCCCAACCCCCCCCCGCCCCCCCCACACACACACTGCAAAAAATAAGGCTGCACCCCAACCCCACCCCCCCACACACACCAAAAAATAAGGCTGCACCCCAACCCCCCCCCCCCCACACGCACACTGCAAAAAAGCAAGCTGAACCCCAACCCCCCCCCCCCCCCCGGGGCGACCGCCAGCATAGTGGAGGCCATGTGAGGTGGTTATTACTCACGCTTTGCTTGGCTGAGTAACAGTTGGCTCCTCAGGTCCACCTCTGCTCTGCTCTTCAGTGCCGGGAAGAGAGCGGCGGGGCACGAGCGGGGACGTGTGGCGTAATCATGTCACACGCTGTGCAGCCGTTCTCTCCCGCCGGGGACAGCAGAAGGCGGAACTAAAGTTCCTCTGCGTGCTGTCCCTGCCCAGCGGGAGAACGGCTTGCGCGTGTGACATTACGTCACACGCAGAGAGCCGAGCAACAGGGCGGGCGCCGGGCGGGCGGCACTGGGCAGGAGCAGGCGAGCAGCAGATACAGATAGCGCAAATGGCGCGGCGGGGGGCGCCACAAGAGGTGCGGGCGCCCTCAGGCCATTAAGCCGCAGCGTCTACATTGTGATGTAATGTGACATTAAAGGGCCACTGTCACCCCCCTCCAGCCGTTATAAACTAAAAGAGCCACCTTGTGCAGCAGTAATGCTGCAGTCTAACAAGGTGGCTCTTTTAGTTTTTGATTAAGTTATTACCTCAATAAAGCGATTTGAAAATTGTCAACAAATACCAGCTATTGTACTGGGAGGCGGTCCGAAGCGTCCAGTATGAATCCCCCAACGGCCGTCACTCTTCTCTTCAGGGGCGCTGGTTTCCGCCCCCTGAGCGCTGTTATCTTCTGAAATCCGGCGCTTGCGCTGTTCTTTCCTGCCTGGGGCCTGCGCAGTGTTTACTGTGAGTCACAGCACAGACGCAGGGTGCCTGACTGCGCCTGTGCCGGCAGTGCGGCCGCCCTGTTACTGAATCCCCGCCCCGCACTGTGTTATTCATTATGCACAGTGCGGGGCGGGGATTCAGTAACAGGGCGGCCGCACTGCCGGCACAGGCGCAGTCAGGCACCCTGCGTCTGTGCTGTGACTCACAGTAAACACTGCGCAGGCCCCAGGCAGGAAAGAACAGCGCAAGCGCCGGATTTCAGAAGATAACAGCGCTCAGGGGGCGGAAACCAGCGCCCCTGAAGAGAAGAGTGACGGCCGTTGGGGGATTCATACAGGACGCTTCGGACCGCCTCCCAGTACAATAGCTGGTCTTTGTGGACAATTTTCAAATCGCTTTATTGAGGTAATAACTTAATCAAAAACTAAAAGAGCCACCTTGTTAGACTGCAGCATTACTGCTGCACAAGGTGGCTCTTTTAGTTTATAACGGCTGGAGGGGGGTGACAGTGGCCCTTTAATCTGCTGAGCTCAAATGCGCCCCTTGTATGCTAACGAGCCTTGGCGCCCTGTGCGGCCGCACAGGTCGCACAGGGCAAAGGCCGGCCCTGGGTTTCGCCCCTTCTGACCTGATCAGGAAGCTTTTCCCTGGCTGGCGCTGCAGTTCTTCCCTCTGTGCACGCTGGGTCCTAGTGCCCACATGTTGCATTTCACCAAGACACTTCCTGGTCCTGCCTGCAAACGTTATCAGTAAGTGCTGGGGATGGAACATTTTAGGCTTATTAAATTCAGGTATGTCACTGTGATGTGAATGTGAGACCATTGGGGTATTGTGGGTGAGGGGGGCAGGGTACTGAGGGGGTGGATGTGAGAGCATGGGGGTATTGTGGGGGAGGGGAGACAGGGTACTGGGGGGGTAAATGTGAGACTATGGGGGTGTTGTGGGGGCTGAAGGTGGGGGAGGGGGACAGGGTACTGATGGGGTGAATGAAAGATGATGGGGGTATTGGGTACTTAAGTGGGGGAGGGGAGGCAGGGAACTGGAGGGTAAATGTGAGACCATGGGGGTGTTGTGGGGGCTGAAGGTGGGTGAAGTGGGACAGGGCACCGAGGGGTGGATGTGAGATGATGGGGGTATTGGGGCTGAATATTATAATGTTTTGTTATGATATTATATGTGCTCCATCACAGGTAATATTTGCTGTCTGGGGAGGCTGGAGATGGGGGTCGGGGGCTTTTGATACGTACCACCTGGGTCTTTTATGAGTATTAGTATAAGGAGCCGCATACAGTAACCAAGAGCTGCCTCACATTTACAGCACCACTGCAGCATTATTATTTATTTCATTGCTGGAGCGGTGCTGACAATCCGCGTCCCCTGCCCTCTGTCTGATACTCACCTTCTGGCGTTCTCATCTGTTTTAGTCTCCGCTCGGCTCCGTCTCCTGCAGTTTGTGACCTGTCCGCGGCTCCAGTGTTTCATGAAGCGGCGCAGAGGTCACTAATCAATGTGAGTCTATGGGAGCCTCGTTCTGGCCGCTTTCTCACTGTCAGGCTATGTGCACACGGTGCAGATTTGGCTGCGGATTCGTAGCAGTTTTCCATGCGTTGTACAGCACCATGTAAACCTATGGAAAACCAAATCTGCAGTGCACATGGTGTTGAAAATACCGCATGGAAACTCTGCGTTGTACTTTCTGCAGCATGTCAATTCTTTGTGCGGATTCTGCAGCATTTTACACCTGCTCCTGTATAGGAATCCGCAGGTGTAAAAACACAGGTGAAATCCTCACAAAAAAGCAGGAAATCCGCGGTAAATACGCATGTAAAACTCAGCACATTTTACCTATGGATTTTGCAAAAACGGTGCGGGAAAAATGCGCATACAAATCCGCAACGTGTGCACATAGCCTCATAGTCTTACATTGAGCGCTTGTGACATAGCTTCTCACTTCTGGCCTGTCAGAAGCTGCACTCACAAGTTTGAGCTGTGGGACTGCAGCAGTGCCACAAAATAGTGAATACGCCGGAGGATGAGTAAATGACTGGGAATGGGGACCTGCGCTTAAAACACTACTCCAAAGGTGGAAAAAAACCCTGCTAGAGTGGTGCTTTAATAATTTAATAATAAGCAATTTAATACTATAAAGTTGATAAAGGTTTGGAATAAATGTCTGCAGTCACTTTATGTGACTGCAGACTGCCAAATCATGACAGGGAGCTGCGGGCCCATCATACTGTGTATAAGGGAGCTGTGGGCCCATCATACTGTGTATAATGGAGCTGTGGGCCCATCATACTGTGTATAAGGGAGCTGTGGGCCATCATACTGTGTATAAGGGAGCTGTGGGCCCATCATACTGTGTATAAGGGAGCTGTGGGCCCATCATACTGTGTATAAGGGAGCTGCGGGCCCATCATACTGTGTATAAGGGAGCTGCGGGCCCATCATACTGTATATACGGGAGCTGTGGGCCCATCATACTGTGTATAAGGGAGCTGTGGGTCCATCATCTTGTGTATAAGGGAGCTGCGGGCCCATCATCTTGTGTATAAGGGAGCTGCGGGCCCATCATCTTGTGTATAAGGGAGCTGCGGGCCCATCATCTTGTGTATAAGGGAGCTGCGGGCCCATCATCTTGTGTATAAGGGAGCTGCGGGCCCATCATACTGTGTATACGGGAGCTGCGGGCCCATCATACTGTGTATACGGGAGCTGTGGGCCCATCATACTGTGTATAGAGGAGCTGTGGGCCCATCATACTGTATATAGAGGAGCTGTGTGTCCATCATACTGTGTATAAGGGAGCTGTGGGCCCATCATACTGTGATAAGGGAGCTGCGGGCCCATCATACTGTGATAAGGGACCTGCGCGCCCATCATACTGTGTATAAGGGAGCTGTGGCCCCATTATACTGTGTATAAAGAAGCTGTGGTCCCATCATACTGTGTATAAGGGAGCTGTGGGCCCATCATACTGTGTATAAGGGAGCTGTGGGCCCATCATACTGTGTATAAGGAAGCTGCGGGCCCATCATACTGTGTATAAGGGAGCTGCGGGTCCATCATACTGTGTATAAGGGAGCTGTGGGCCCATCATACTGTGTATAGGGGGCTGTGGGCCCATCATACTGTATATAAGGGAGCTACGGGCCCATCATACTGTGTATAAGGGAGCTGTGGGCCCATCATACTGTGTATAAGGGAGCTACGGGCCCATCATACTGTGTATAAGGGAGCTGCGGGCCCATCATACTGTGTATAAGGAAGCTGCGGGCCCATCATACTGTGTATAAGGGAGCTGCGGGCCCATCATACTGTGTATAAGGGAGCTGTGGCCCCACCATACTGTGTATAAGGGAGTTGTGGTCCCATCATACTGTGTATAAGGGAGCTGCGGGCCCATCATACTGTGTATAAGGGAGCTGCGGGCCCATCATACTGTGTATACGAGAGCTGCGGGCCCATCATACTGTGTATAAGGGAGCTGTGGGCCCATCATACTGTGTATAGAGGAGCTGTGGGCCCATCATACTGTATATAGAGGAGCTGTGTGTCCATCATACTGTGTATAAGGGAGCTGCGGGCCCATCATACTGTGTATAAGGGAGCTGTGGGCCCATCTTACTGTGTATAGAGGAGCTGTGGGCCCATCATACTGTATATAGAGGAGCTGTGTGTCCATCATACTGTGTATAAGGGAGCTGCGGGCCCATCATACTGTGTATAGAGGAGCTGTGGGCCCATCATACTGTGTATAAGGGAGCTGCGGGTCCATCATACTGTGTATAAGGGAGCTGCGGGTCCATCATACTGTGTATAAGGGAGCTGCGGGCCCGTCATACTGTGTATAAGGGAGCTGTGAGTCCATCATACTGTGTATAAGGGAGCTGTGGGCCCATCATACTGTGTATAAGGGAGCTGTGGGCCCATCATACTGTGTATAGAAGAGCTGTGAGCCCATCATACTGTATATAGAGGAGCTGTGTGTCCATCATACTGTGTATAAGGGAGCTGCGGGCCCATCATACTGTGCATAAGGGAGCTGTGGGCCCATCATACTGTGTATAGAGGAGCTGTGGGCCCATCATACTGTATATAGAGGAGCTGTGTGTCCATCATACTGTGTATAAAGGAGCTGCGGGCCCATCATACTGTGTATAGAGGAGCTGTGGGCCCATCATACTGTATATAGAGGAGCTGTGTGTCCATCATACTGTGTATAAAGGAGCTGCGGGCCCATCATACTGTGTATAGAGGAGCTGTGGGCCCATCATACTGTATATAGAGGAGCTGTGTGTCCATCATACTGTGTATAAGGGAGCTGCGGGTCCATCATACTGTGTATAAGGGAGCTGCGGGTCCATCATACTGTGTATAAGGGAGCTGCGGGTCCATCATACTGTGTATAAGGGAGCTGCGGGCCCATCATACTGTGTATAAAGGAGCTGTGGGCCCATCATACTGTGTATAGAGGAGCTGTGGGCCCATCATACTGTATATAGAGGAGCTGTGTGTCCATCATACTGTGTATAAGGGAGCTATGTGTCCATCATACTGTGTATAAGGGAGCTATGTGTCCATCATACTGTGTATAAGGGAGCTGTGGGTCCATCATACTGTGTATAAGGGAGCTGCGGGTCCATCATACTGTGTATAAGGGAGCTGTGGGCCCATCATACTGTGTATAAGGGAGCTGCGGGTCCATCATACTGTGTATAAGGGAGCTGCGGGTCCATCATACTGTGTATAAGGGAGCTGCGGGCCCATCATACTGTGTATAAGGGAGCTGTGGGCCCATCATACTGTGTATAAGGGAGCTGTGGGCCCATCATACTGTGTATAAGGGAGCTATGTGTCCATCATACTGTGTATAAGGGAGCTGCGGGTCCATCATACTGTGTATAAGGGAGCTGTGGGCCCATCATACTGTGTATAAGGGAGCTGTGGGCCCATCATACTGTGTATAAGGGAGCTATGTGTCCATCATACTGTGTATAAGGGAGCTATGTGTCCATCATACTGTGTATAAGGGAGCTGTGGGCCCAACATACTGTGTATAAGGGAGCTATGTGTCCATCATACTGTGTATAAGGGAGCTGCGGGTCCATCATACTGTGTATAAGGGAGCTGCGGGTCCATCATACTGTGTATAAGGGAGCTGCGGGCCCATCATACTGTGTATAAGGGAGCTGTGGGCCCATCATACTGTGTATAAGGGAGCTGCGGGTCCATCATACTGTGTATAAGGGAGCTGCGGGTCCATCATACTGTGTATAAGGGAGCTGCGGGCCCATCATACTGTGTATAAGGGAGCTGTGGGCCCATCATACTGTGTATAAGGGAGCTGTGGGCCCATCATACTGTGTATAAGGGAGCTATGTGTCCATCATACTGTGTATAGGGGAGCTGCGGGTCCATCATACTGTGTATAAGGGAGCTGCGGGCCCATCATACTGTGTATAAGGGAGCTGTGGGCCCATCATACTGTGTATAAGGGAGCTATGTGTCCATCATACTGTGTATAAGGGAGCTATGTGTCCATCATACTGTGTATAAGGGAGCTGCGGGTCCATCATACTGTGTATAAGGGAGCTGCAGGCCCATCATACTGTGTATAAGGGAGCTGTGGGCCCATCATACTGTGTATAGAGGAGCTGTGGGCCCATCATACTGTATATAGAGGAGCTGTGTGTCCATCATACTGTGTATAAGGGAGCTATGTGTCCATCATACTGTGTATAAGGGAGCTATGTGTCCATCATACTGTGTATAAGGGAGCTGCGGGCCCATCATACTGTGTATAAGGGAGCTGCGGGCCCATCATACTGTGTATAAGGGAGCTGCGGGTCCATCATACTGTGTATAAGGGAGCTGCGGGTCCATCATACTGTGTATAAGGGAGCTGCGGGCCCATCATACTGTGTATAAGGGAGCTGTGGGCCCATCATACTGTGTATAGAGGAGCTGTGGGCCCATCATACTGTATATAGAGGAGCTGTGTGTCCATCATACTGTGTATAAGGGAGCTATGTGTCCATCATACTGTGTATACAGGAGCTGCGGGCCCATCATACTGTGTATACGGGAGCTGCGGGCCCATCATACTGTGTATAAGGGAGCTGCGGGTCCATCATACTGTGTATAAGGAAGCTGTAGCCACATCATACTGTGTACAGGAGAACTGTGAGGGACATCATACTGTTTAGAAGGGAGCTGTGGACCCACCATACTGTGTATAGGGAACTGTGAAGGCATATTGTGCATATGGGAGCTGTTGGCCCATTACACTGTATATAGGGGAGCTCTGGGGGGCATTATGCTTTTTATAGTGGAGATCTGTCAGCATTATACTGTGTAATTAGGGAAGCAGTGGGAACATCATACGGTGTATCGGGGAGTTATAGAATCATCATACTGTGTGTAGGGGAGCTGTGGGGGCCTTAGACTGTGTATATGGAAGCTTTGAGCTCACCATACTGTGTATAATGGAGCAGTACATGAGGGAACTTAGGGGACATTATTAAATGTAAAGCGGGCACTTCAGCATTATTGTATTGTTATAGGGGCACTCAGAGTATTGCGCCCATAAAAATTGCATATTATCACAATATGGCGGTAAAATCAATGTTCGTTTTTGTATGTAGATTTATTTTCAATAACAGCGAGGTCATATTCTGAGGTTCCCCTATATTCACAATTAGAGTGCGCAACCGTCGCTGTAATTCTCTCGTGCCCCCATCTATTCTCTCGTCCCCACCTCTCTGTTCTCTCGTGCCCCCCCGCTCTGTTCTCTCGTCCCCACCTCTCTGTTCTCTCGTGCCCCCCCGCTCTGTTCTCTCGTCCCCCCCGCTCTGTTCTCTCGTGCCCCCATCTAGCCTCCTATGCCCCTGGTATTATGCGCTTGTCACTGTCACTAGAATATAGCAGTGATGCCAGCAGGGTAAATCCCACGTCATAAATTGCTTCCTTAATATGACAATGGTACCAGTCCCCCCTGGCTGCCTGCTGTGTGCCCTCTTTGGTGTACACCAGGTAAGCACAGGAGCTGCAGGCAGCAGGAGACTGTGCGACCATGAAGGTAAATAGAAGAGGATGTGTTATGTTTGTATTGTATCCTGCCTGGCATTAAAGGGGTTGTCTGAGATGGGGAAATATACAGTATATACATACTAGTTTATTTAAAATAAATCCTACACAGAGAGATATTGCTCTCCTGTCACCCCCGGAAATTCAGCCACAGACCTCTCTGGTGGTCGACAGCAGCTCTGGAAGTGATGACTGCACCATCTGGATGTCACAGAACAGATAAAACCTGTGATTAGCTGCAGCGGTCAGGTGACTGTGAGGCTATGTGCACACGTATTTTTGAGGGCTGCAGATTTTTCCGCAGAGTATTTCAGAAATCCGCAGGTAAAAGGCACTGCGTTTTACCGCTTCTTTACTGTGTTTTTTTTTTTTTGCGTATTTTGTGCGGATTTCACCTGCGGTTTTACACCTGCAGATTCCCATTATGGAGCAGGTGTAAACCGCTGCAGAAACCGCACAAAGAATTGACACGCTGCGGAATGTAAACCGCAGCGTTTCCGCACGATTTTTCCGCAGCATGTGCACTGCGGATCCCGTTTTCCATAGGTTTACATTGTACTGTAAACGCATGGGAAACCGCTGCGGACCCGCAATGTGTGCACATAGCCTTAGACGCTTCTCTGAAGGGGGGCCTGTGCCAGTCACCTGACAGTTGTGGGCTTTAATTTTCTCTTATTTTGCCAAATTTTCAAAAGAGTAAGGGATGGTCTTAAAAAATAAAATTGAAAACCCCCTATTACATTATTTAGTGATTCTCATTCGTGTCGGTGTTCCCCTCTGGTACCAAAAGTGATGTTGACCTGTGCATTATTTACATGACCGCTGCAGCCAATCACTGACCTCACAGTCATTTGCTGTACATACTAGTACGACCACTGCAGCCTGTGATTAGTGGGGGTCAAATGGTGAAGGCCCCTGCAATCATTATTATTTATCGTACATCTGGATACAGATCTACAGTACGTAGCAATTAAAGGGGTGTTCAGGGCTGTAGACATATTTCTGCACTCTGTGACTTCAAACTACTGAATGCATGTACAGAGTAAATGTAATGTAAATTGAATGTAAGTAAAGAGTAAACCAGATTATTTATTTATACTGATTTTACTATGGGGGGGGGGGGGCGCCATTTTGCAGTTCGCCTCAGGCAGCATAGAGGCTAGGTTCACCCCTGGCCCCACCCACCCACCTCAGTCTTGGCTGCTGCGGGGGGAGGGGGTCTCGGGCGCAGGGCCGCCATCAGGGCATTACAGCCCTGACTACTGTATGGGGCAGAAATGGGTGCTGTACCTTTAAGCAGCAGGCCCAAGTGTATCACGGTCCTGACGCGGGTCATGTGACACGCTGCGCGCTCTTATGTAGGAGCACTGGAGCAGACTGGAGGTGTGAGAGCCCTCAGGGATACTCCGCAGGTGACGGCACAGACAGTAAGGAGTTAACTGCTGTCAGCCCGAGGATTTCCTGTCTCCTCGGTAACAAGGAACCTTTCTGTGTCATCTGCGGGGGAAGTGTTTCAGTGCTGCACTTCATGTGCTCTGCCAGTACTGTCCCCATGTGGTGAGAAGGTGACTGGGGGGTTTGTACAGGGAGCATCAGGGGGGTCTGGGGATATTGGGGGTCTCACCTCTGTGCTTGTCTTCCCCCTCAGATGTTGCCTGTCAGAGGGGGGACCCTGCTAAGGTCCACGGCTGCTGTCTGCAGGTAAGAGCCCTTCCGTCCTGTCTCAGCTGCTGTGGCACTATAAGTCTCAGCATGCACATACAGGGGAGACACAGATTGTGGTGATTTACACATTTCAAGCTGGAAGACATTTTGCTTTTTTGTAGAGAAGCAGGACGGACATGTTTGTGGGAGAAGATACTGAAGTCGGCGGTGACCAGGGAGAGGAGGCGGGCAGTGTGTGAGGACTCAGAGGAAGCTGCAGAGAGGAGTGAGGTGAGAGAGGAGACGGGAGTCTGCTGATGTGAGTGAGGAGAGGGGAGGCTGGTAAGGAGAGATGAGAGGCTGGTGGGGGAGGCTGCTGAGGAGATGAGAGGCTGGTGGGGGAGGCTGCTGAGGAGATGAGAGGCTGGTCTCATGCTGTATATGGGGAGGCTGTGTGGGGCTCATGCTGTATATAAGGGGCTGTGGGGGGGTTTAAAGATATATAGCGGGTGTCAGCATACTTAATTCTCAATATTAAGTGATACAATTAATACTAATTAATATTGAGTAGAATTATTTTCATGCTATTTCATGCTCCACAACAGTCATGGTCTTTCATCTGGCCCCTCGGGGAAATAAATTGCCCACCCCTGATCTAGAGACATGGAGGGAGAAGCCCACAGACGATGGTAACAGATCAGTCCGTCCTCTCACTAAATTACCCATCCAGCTCTTCACTATTCTCTGTTAAACGTCCGAGCATTGCAGAGATAAACGTCCCTGCTTGCAGTCTGAGCGATGCTGCCCGTGGTGTTGGTAGTATGAATCGACTGACAGGTTGCCCTTAAAAATCTGTCAGCCAAACCGTGCAACCGTGGCAGAATCAGCTGACCATGTACTGTGTATGAGATCCACCAGAATCTCACATGACAACTAATGGAAAGGTTTGCTAAGGCTACTTTCACATCAGCGATTTTCTCCGCTCGCGGCAGACACTGCAGTTTTTCCGGATCTGTCGCGTAACATATCACTTACAGGCCGGCAACTCTGTGTTTGGCCTCATTCATTCCCTATGGGACTTGTGGACATGTGCGGCACTTGAGGCGAGACAAAAAAAAAAAACACTGCTAGCAGCATTTTTTTTTCCTGTTGCTGCAAGTACCGCATTTGCCGGATCGCAACAAAACCGCAAGTGCCGCAAGTCCCATAGGGAATGAATGAGGCCAAACACAGTGTTGCCATAAGTGATTCGTTACGGATGCGGAAAAACTGCCGGATCTGCCGCAAATGTCAAAAATCGCTGATGTGAAAGTAGCCTAAGTCACTGCCGATAGTGTCTGCATTAGTCATACTCGCCAATGGGGGTGGCAGCACGAAAAGTGCCTAGGGCAGCAGAAACTCTAAATACGGCCCTGACTATACCACCTTACACGGTGACAAAGAGGAAGGTGCAGATGAAAGTGCAGGTTCCTTCATCAGGAGGGGGGGCATACTCGTTGGCGACGTCACTGGCACAGGGCCCCTCATAGTACGCAAAAGTGTCGCTGCAGGTGGGAGGCGCCCCCGCCGTGCAAACACATCGCCGTACTTTGAGGGGCCCTGTGCCAGTGCCAATGCCAAAGAGTGTGCCCCCCCTGCTTGATCAGGATCACAGCACTTGCAAAGTTGAAATACTTACCTCTCCCTGCTCCACCGCCGTGAAGTAGACCGCGTTTCCTGGGCCCACGAAAAACTTGAGCCAGCCCTACCCCCCCCACAACTTTAGCTAAATGACCCCCAATTTCCAATGCCTAACTATTATTATAAAGTAAATTAAGATTGACAAGATTCAGTAACAAGAATGGATGTTTTTGCCATTAAAATGGGCACTGTAGGTGTTTTCCTGGCCTCCACTCACTGCCGACTATGCTTCCCCATTGACTTGCATTGGGTTTCGTGTTTCGGTTGATCCCCGACTTTTGGCGATAATCAGACGATTTCACTCGACTCGACTTTTGACAAAGTCGGGTTTCACGAAACCCGACTCGATCCTAAAAAAGTGAAAGTCGCTCAACCCTAGTGGCTGGTCCTAATTTTTGAAGTAGAGCATTCCAGAGGATTGGCGCAATGCAGGAGAAGTCTTGGAGTCGGGAGTGGGAGGTACGGATTAGTGCAGAGGTTAGTCGAAACTCCTTTGCAGAGCGCTGCGATCGGTTAGGCCTATAGACAGAAATGAGGGAGGAGATGTAAGGGGGGCCGCACTGTGGAGAGCTTTGTGCGTGAGAACAAGTACTTTGAATTGGATTCTATAATGAATGGGCAGCCAGTGTAACGACTGATGAAGAGCGGACGTGTCCGAGTACCGATTAGGCTACGTTCACATTTGCGGTCAGCGCCGCAGCGTCGGGCGCCGCAGCGGCGCCGCATGCGTCATGCGCCCCTATATTTAACATGGGGGCGCATGGACATGCGTTGTGCTGCGTTTAGTGCCGCATGGCCGCAAGCGTTGGACGCAAGAAACACATCAAGTTGCATTTTTTTTGCGTCCAACTTGCGGCCAAAAACGACGCATGCGGCGCAAAACGCAGCGTTTTAGCGTGCGTTTTGCCGCGTTTTTGTTTGCGTTGTGCGCTGCGGCGCCGACGCTGCGGCGCACAACGCAAATGTGAACGTAGCCTTAGCCAGTAGGATGACCCTCGCTGCTGCATTAAGGTTAGACTGGAGAGGGGAAAGTCGAGTAACAGGGAGGCCAATATATACAGTGTTACAGTCGTCCAAGTGGGAGTGGATCAAGGCGACAGTGATGGTTTTTGATCTTTCCATGGTGAGAAAAGGGCGGATTCTAGAGATGTTCTTTAGGTGTAGGTGGCACGAGCGGGCAACAGATTGTATATAGAAGGTGAAGGAAAGATTGGTGTGAAATATAACACCCAGACAGCCTGCCTGCTGCCAGGGTGTTATTATGGTGCCCCCCACGGAGAGGGAAACGTCAGATTTAGGGAGGTTAGTAGATGACAGGAGCAGAAGAAGTTAGGCTTTAGAAAGATCGAGTTTCAGATAAAGAGAAGACATGATGTTGGAGACTGCGGACAGACAGTCACTGGCATTCTGTACTACAGCTGGGGTAAGGTCAGGGGATGACAAGTATAGTTGTGTGTCATCAGCATAAAGATAGTACTGAAAGCCAAATCTGCTGATGGTCTGTCCTATTGGGGCCAGGTAGAGGGAGAAGAGAAGTGGGCCAAGGACTGAGCCCTGAGGTACCTCAACAGTGAGAGGAAGAGGAGATTAAGTGGAGCCAGAGAACAGAACACTGAAGGAGCGGTCAGAAAGATAGGAGGAGAACCAGGAGAATGCAGTGTCCTTAATGCCTGGTAACTGGAGCCTAGAGAGTAGGAGGTGGTGGTCAACAGTGTTGAAAGCTGCAGAAAAGTCAAGATGAATGAGCAGAGAGTGGTCACCATTAAATTTTGCTGACAGAAGGTCGTTGGTCACTTTGATGAGTGCAGTTTCTGTCGAATGTAGGGGGCGGAAACCGAACTGTGAAGGATCTAGGAGAGAGTGAGTGGAGAGTAGTGTTGAGCATTCCGATACCGCAAGTATCGGGTATCGGACGATACTTGCGGGTATCGGAATTCCGATACCGAGATCCGATACTTTTGTGATATCGGAAATCGGTATCGGGATTAATGTCAATGTGTAAAATAAAGAATTAAAATAAAAAAATAGGGATATACTCACCTCTCCGACGCAGCCTGGACCTTACCGAGGGAACCGGCAGCCTTCTTTGCTTAAAATGCGCGCTTTTACTTCCTTCCGTGATGTCACGGCTTCTGATTGGTTGCGTGCCGCCCATGTGACCGCGACGCGACCAATCACAACAAGCCGTGACGTAATTTTCAAATCCTGAATGCCTTAGAATTAGGCATTCAGGACCTGAAATTACGTCACGGCTTGTTGTGATTGGTCGCGTCACGGTCACATGGGCGGCACGCGACCAATCACAAGCCGTGACGTAATTTTCAAATCCTGAATGCCTAGAATTAGGCATTCAGGACCTGAAATTACGTCATGGCTTGTTGTGATTGGTCGCGTCGCGGTCACATGGGCGGCACGCGACCAATCAGAAGCCGTGACGTCACGGAAGGAAGTAAAAGCGCGCATTTTAAGCAAAGAAGGCTCCCGGTTACGGCGGTAAAGTCCAGGCTGCGTTGGAGAGGTGAGTATATCAATATTTTTTTATTTTAATTCTTTATTTTACACATTAATATGGATCCCAGGGCCTGAAGGAGAGTTTCCTCTCCTTCAGACCCTGGGAACCATCAGGGATACCGTCCGATACTTGAGTCCCATTGACTTGTATTGGTATCGGGCAGGGCCGGACTGGGACTAAAATTCAGCCCTGGCATTTGAAGTCACACAGGCCCACTTGTCGCATGGTGACTGTATAATATCTTTGTACACTTGTAGGCTACAAGAAGTGAGGGGAGTGTAACACGACTATATAACATATAATTACAGCTGTATCCAGCATTACAGCTCAGTCCCCATAGAATGTAATACAGCACAGCCCCCATAGACTATAATACAGCACAGCCCCCATAGACTATAATACAGCACAGCCCCCATAGAATGTAATACAGCACAGCCCCCATAGAATGTAATACAGCACAGCCCCCATAGAATGTAATACAGCACAGCCCCCATAGAATGTAATACAGCACAGCCCCCATAGAATGTAATGCAGCCAGCCCCGTAGAATGTAATACAGAACAGCCCCATAGAATTTAATGCAGCACAGTCCCCATAGAATGTAATGCAGCACAGCCCCCATAGAATGTAATGCAGCCAGCCCCATAGAATGTAATGCAGCACAGCCCCCATAGAATGTAATGCAGCCAGCCCCATAGAATTAAATGCAGCACAGCCCCATAGAATGTAATACAGCACAGCCCCATAGAATATAATGCAGCACAGCCCCATAGAATATAATGCAGCACAGCCCCATAGAATATAATGCAGCACAGCCCCATACAATATAATGCAGCACAGGCCCATGGAATGGAATGCAGCCAGCCCCATAGAATATAATGCAGGCAGCCACCATACAATATAATTCAGCACAGCCCCCATAGAATGTAATGCAGCACAGCCCCATAGAATATAATGCAGCACAGGCCCATAAAATGGAATGCAGCCAGCCCCATAGAATATAATGCAGCACAGGCCCATGGAATGGAATGCAGCCAGCCCCATAGAATATAATGCAGGCAGACACCATACAATATAATGCAGCACAGCCCCCATAGAATGTAATGCAGCACAGCCCCATAGAATATAATGCAGCACAGGCCCATGGAATGGAATGCAGCCAGCCCCATAGAATATAATGCAGGCAGACACCATACAATATAATGCAGCACAGCCCCCATAGAATGTAATGCAGGCAGACAGCCCTCATAGAATGTAATGCAGCACAGCCCCATAGAATATAATGCAGCACAGCCCCCATAGAACTCAACACTAGTGGAGAGGTAACGGGTAAGATGTTTAGGGTCGTGACTGCTCCACTGTACAAGGGCATTGATGGCTGTAGGCTTTCTGCATGTGGAAGTAATAAGTTCACCTTTATTCCCTTTCTCAATGAGAATATCCAGGAAGGGTAAGGAGGAAGATTTGATTACTGATGTGAGAAACAGACCAATCTCATTATGGTTAAGTTTGACTACAAAAATGTTGAACTCCTCAATTGAGCCCCACATACAATCAAGATGTCATTAATATAGCGTGTCCAGATGTCCAAAACCTCAGTTTCCTCCATGCCATTACTGTAAACCTTCATGCCATTTATGCACCACACCTAGTGGTCCTAATGATCAAATTAGCTATGGATATTTCATCTGAACCCTATTTTACCTTTATTTCAATCCACAGCTCAGTGTAAAACAGACATGATTAATTCCATTCTTACCAAACAAATCCTGTATTTAATTATTGTGCTACCAATTTATAGGATGAGCATGTATTTGTTTTTCTATCACATTCTTACCCTTGAGCATTTTATTATTGTATCTCCTGTTTCTTATTTTTTGTTAGGACAATAGGGCTTATTTCCTTTCTTAACCCCTTTCTGCCATCTGACGTACTATCCCGTCCCTGTGACCTGGGCCTTACTTCTTATGGAAGGGAGAGTAAGTCACGTGCAACCAGCTGTGCTCATGGGGGGACCGCGGCCAATCGAGGCCGGGTGTCAGCTGATTCTCACAGATGAGATTTGGCACTAAGTGGCAGCAGTGGTTACGGACTGCTCCCAGCACTTTTAATCCCGGAACACTGTGATCAAATAAGATTGTAGCGTACCGGTGGCATAGAAAAGCATCGCGCAGGGAGGGGGCTCCCTACGTGCTTCCCTCAGACACTCAGAACAATGTGATCGTGTTGTTCTGAGGTTCTCCCTGCCTGCAGACCCCTGGATCCAAGGTGGCCACGTGGTCCTTCCGGGTCCTGCAGTGAGGTAGCTTCTCAATGTCTTCTGAGAGCAGGATCTGAGAAGCCTCCTTCACTGCCTGTCAGATCGCTGATCGGACACAGTGCTGAACAAACTGTCAGATCAGCAATCTGACTTTATACAGTGATGTACCACCCTGGGACAATGTAAAAAAGTAAAAAAAAAATATTATACTGTGTAAAAATATATTTTTTAAAATTCCTAAATAAATAAATAAAAAATATTGTTCCAATAAATACATTTCTTTATGTAAATAAAAAAAACAATAAAAGAACACATATTTATAGCTCTCAGAAAAAAGCAACGCAAAAACAATTATTTTTTATATAAAATAGTTTTTATTGTATAAAGCACCAAAACATAAAAAGGATCTAAATGAGGTAATGCAGTAATCATACTGACCCAAATAATAAAACTACCTTATCAATTTTACCACACGCAGAATGGTATAAATGCCCCACCCAAAAGAAATTCATGAATTGCTCTTTTTTGTTCATTCTGCCTCCCAAAAATCGTAATAAAAAGTTATTAAAAAATGTCATGTGCCTGAAAATGGTACCAATAAAAACGTCAACTTGTCCCACAAAAAACAAGACCTTACATGACCCAGTGGGCTAAAATATGGAAAAATTATAGCTCTCAAAATGTGCTGATGTAAAAAAACATTTTTTTGAAATAAAAAGCGTCTTTTAGCTTGACAGCTGCCAAATATAAAATCCTGATATAAAAACCCGCTATAAATAGTAAATACAGTCCCCTTTATCACTTGCTTAGTTAGGGAAAAATAATAAAACTAAAACAAGTATTTATTTCCATTTTCCCATTAGGGTTAGGGTTAGGATTGGGGCTAAAGTTAGGGGTAAGGCTGGAGCTAAAGTTAGGGTTAGGGTTGGGGCTAAAGTTAGGGTAATGGTTGGGGCTAAAGTTAGAGTTAGGGTTTGGATTAGGGTAAGGGTTGGGATAAGGGTTACTGTTGGGATTAGGGTTAGGGGTATGTTAGAGTTAGGTTTGTTGTTAGGGTTTGGTTAGGACTTGGATTAGGGTTAGGGGTGTGTTGGGGTTAGGGTTGGAGTTAGAATTGGGGAGCTTCCACTGTTTAGGCGCATCAGGGGCTCTCCAAATGCAACATGGTGTCCGATCTCATTTTCAGCCAATTCTGAACTGAAAAAGGCAAACGGTGCTCCTTCCCTTCCAAGCCCTGCTGTGTGCCCAAACAGTGACTTACCCCCATATATAGGGTATCGGCTTTCTTGGGACAAATTCATCAACTTTTGGGGTCCAATATCTCCTGTTATACTTGTGGGAAAAAAATGGGGGGCAAAGAGATCATTTTTGTGCAAAAATATGATTTTTATTTTTACGGCTCTACTTTATAAACTTCTGTGAAGCACTTGGGGGTTCAAAGTGCTCACCACAAATCTACATAAGTTCCTTAGGAGGTGTTAGGACTAGTGTTGAGCGATACTTTCCGATATCGGAAAGTATCGGTATCGGAAAGTATCGGCCGATACCGTCACAGTATCGGAATCCAATCCGATACCGATACCCGATCCCAATGCAAGTCAATGGGACGAAAATATCGGAATTAAAATAAACCCTTTCTTTCCTTGTAGGTTAATTCTACATGAAGGAAAACAACTAAGAATAATGTAGGATGTATTGGGGGAGGTGGCGGAGACATTAAAGGCACAGGGGTTTATCCCAATCAAATAGAATAGCAGTATTTTTAATTTTTTTATGACGTTCGGCGTTAGAAAGAATTTGACTATGTTAATTTTTTATTTATTTTGTCAGATATTGATGTTTCACTACTTCCACGCCCTTCACCCTATTTTTTACTTCTCCCACACTTTCTTCTTCATTATCCTCATCATCAGCTTCTGTGACATCAACTTCTTCACCTTATTCATCTTCTTCTTTTCTACGTATATATATATTTTTTTTTTTTACATTGTTCATATTCTTTTTATTTAACTATTATCTTTTTTATATTCAACTTCTTCATCATATTCTTATTTGTGACAGGCATTCCCGTAGTTGTTATCTATAAAAGTTTGAAGATTACACCTTCCGTTCTGCCTGTCACAAAACAGTTACATTTGTCCGCGTTCAGTTTGGCCTGCAGCATCAGGCTTTATCCAGGGGCACCACGAGGAGGAACGGACTCACCCCCATACACTGCTTAGTCTTCTTCTGCTTATAATTTAGATAATATCTTTTGCTCTGATATTTAGTCTTATGCTTAATGTTCTTCTGCTCTTTGTTCTGCAGCCTCTTGTTCTTCTGCTTCTCGGTCTTCCAGGTTGTCGTCGTCATCTCCAGGGTCGTCATCTCCAGGGTCGTCGTCATCGGGGTCGTCGTCATCGGGGTCGTCGTCATCGGGGTCGTCTTCAGGGTCATCGTCTCCAGGGTCGTCGTCATCTCGGTGGTTGTCGTCTCTGGTGTCGTCATCATCTTAGGGGTGGTCTTCCGGGTCATCGTCTTTCGGGTCTTGAACTTGGAAATGTAGCAGAAGGTACAAGAAGGCTGAGAAAATGCCGAGAAACAGCTGATGGAACTGGAACTCGGATGGCTACCCGAAGGTCCAAGAGCCAATGGAACTACCGAGGACCAGCTGACGTTACTGGAACCCGGTTACTAAGCAGGAGGTACCCGTGCCTGAAAGCACTACCAAGGACCACCTGACGTTGGTGGAACTCGGATACCCAGAGGGAGGCACCTAAGCCAAAGGCTCTGCCCGGAACCAGCTGACGGTACTGGAACCAGGATGGGGAGCAGAAGGTACAAGAGCAAAAGACAGTGCCGAGAACCAGCTGACGGTACTGGAACCCGGATGGGTAGCCGAAGGTCCAAGAGCCAATGGAACTACCGAGGACCAGCTGACGTTACTGGAACCCGGTTACTAAGCAGGAGGTACCCGTGCCTGAAAGCACTACCAAGGACCACCTGACGTTGGTGGAACTCGGATACCCAGAGGGAGGCACCTAAGCCAAAGGCTCTGCCCGGAACCAGCTGACGGTACTGGAACCAGGATGGGGAGCAGAAGGTACAAGAGCAAAAGACACTGCCGAGAACCAGCTGACGGTACTGGAACCCGGATGGGGACCTATTCAAGCTTGTCTTCCTAGGGCCCCAACTGGCGGTGTGTTAGAGCCCAGGGACAGCAGGAGGAGGAGCAGGAGGAGGAGGAGCAGGGGGAGGGGAGTGTAGGCCGAAGCCTGCACAGGCGGCAGCTTTGGGTGTGTTGTGTCTGCGTGGCTTTTGCAGGACACGTTGCCGGCTACACAGCAGGGGAACAGCTGGCGGTGCTGGACCCCACTGACACATTGGCGAGGTGTTTGGCTCTGTGCAGCCAGCACTTCCGGACAGCAACTAGCGTTGTTGGAGCCCGGGCTCTGCAGGTGGAGCAGAGTGTAGGCCGAAGCCTAATTGAACCGATTTCAAAAGTCACCTTTAACCCCCCCTCAGGGGTTACAAAGTAGAAGAGCCACAGCTTCTGCAGCAGCAGTGCTGCGCAAGTCAAAGGTTGCTCTTGTAATTTTTCTCCTTGCACACGCTGAATGGAACACGTATAACATTTAGCCCTTTATACAGTCAAACTGTGTAATGGAGGCGAGAGTTCCCTTTGTAATGAGACGCAGCACAGGTGTCAAGAATCCCACCTTGGTGCTGGGTGCAGCCTCCCGAGCGTTGTTATTTGCTGTACAGGAGTCTGCGCTGTCGTGTTATCCCCTGGCCTAGCGCTGTTAGCGCTGCCCATCTTCTGACCTCATTTAATGTTGGCTGGTGCGGTTCGCGATGCCCATGAATCACAGCCCCGCAGTGTCTTGACATAGTTAAAACACTGCGGGGCTGGGATTCATGGCCTGGCGCAGTACATATGTTCGCCTCTCGCTTGGGTTCTTACACCTGCTTCAGACTATGTGGCGTCAGCTGATCCCTTATCGCATGCCACGGCCATGAAGCCGCACAGTCTGAAGAAGGCGGAAGGAGATGAGGGACAGGCGAACTGATGCACTGCTCATGCCCATCAAACACACCCTCGCAGTCCCAATAAATAAGACACCGAGGGGCGTTGTGTGGGTCAGGGCGGCCGCAGAGGCGCAGCCAGCCAAACAATGATGCCAGAAGACGGGCAGCGCTACCAAGGGGGTTGCAGCGTGTCATTACAAAGGAAAGTCACACCACCGGGACGGTTAAATGGTCACACAGAGGACACATTTCAGACGTGTTTTCAGTTCCACATGTGCGAGGAGGATACGTTTCTGAGCCACCTTGCACACATGCAGCATTACCGCTGTACAAGGTGGCTGGATAACGTAAAAACGCCTGGGGGAGGGGGGACAGGTTCCCTTCAATTTCAGTTCTTGTGTCTGCGTGGCTTTTGCAGGACACGTTGCCGGCTGCACAGCAGGGGAACAGCTGGCGGTGCTGGACCCCACTGACACATTGGCTGGTGTTTTTCTCTGTGCAGCTAGCACATCTGGGCCCCAACTGGCGGTGTGTTAGAGCCCAGGGACAGCAGGAGGAGGAGCAGGAGGAGGAGGAGCAGGGAGAGGGGAGTGTAGGCCGAAGCCTGCACAGGCGGCAGCTTTGGGTGTGTTGTGTCTGCGTGGCTTTTGCAGGACACGTTGCCGGCTACACAGCAGGGGAACAGCTGGCGGTGCTGGACCCCACTGACACATTGGCGAGGTGTTTGGCTCTGTGCAGCCAGCACTTCCGGACAGCAACTAGCGTTGTTGGAGCCCGGGCTCTGCAGGGGGAGCAGAGTGTAGGCCGAAGCCTACTTGAACCAATTTCAAAGGTAACCTTTAACCCCCCCTCAGGGGTTACAAAGTAGAAGAGCCACAGCTTCTGCAGCAGCAGTGCTGCGCAAGTCAAAGGTTGCTCTTGTAATTTTTCTCCTTGCACACGCTGAATGGAACACGTATAACATTTAGCCCTTTATACAGTCAAACTGTGTAATGGAGGCGAGAGTTCCCTTTGTAATGAGACGCAGCACAGGTGTCAAGAATCCCACCTTGGTGCTGGGTGCAGCCTCCCGAGCGTTGTTATTTGCTGTACAGGAGTCTGCGCTGTCGTGTTATCCCCTGGCCTAGCGCCGTTAGCGCTGCCCATCTTCTGGCATCATGTAATGTCGGCCGGTGCGGTTCGCGATGCCCATGAATCCCAGCCCCGCAGTGTCTTAACATAGTTAAAACACTGCGGGGCTGGGATTCAGGGCCTGGCGCAGCACATATGTTCGCCTCTCACACTCGGGTCCTTACACCCGCTTCAGACTGTGCGGCGTCATCTGATCCCTTATCGCATGCCACGGCCATGAAGCCGCACAGTCCGAAGAAGGCGGAAGGAGATGAGGGACAGGCGAACTGATGCACTGATCCTGCCCATGAATCACACCCTCGCAGTCCCAATAAATAAGACACCGAGGGGCGTTGTGTGGGTCAGGGCGGCCGCAGAGGCGCAGCCAGCCAAACAATGATGCCAGAAGACGGGCAGCGCTACCAAGGGGGTTGCAGCGTGTCATTATAAAGGAAAGTCACACCACCGGGACGGTTAAATGGTCACACAGAGGACACATTTTAGACGTGTTTTCAGTTCCACATGTGCGAGGAGAATACGTTTATGAGCCACCTTGCACACATGCAGCATTACCGCTGTACAAGGTGGCCTTTAAAACGTACAAACGCCTGGGGGAGGGGGGACAGGTTCCCTTCAATTTCAGTTCTTGTGTCTGCGTGGCTTTTGCAGGACACGATGCCGGCTGCACAGCAGGGGAACAGCTGGCGGTGCTGAACCCCACTGACACATTGGCTGGTGTTTTTCTCTGTGCAGCTAGCAGTACCGGGCCCCAACTGGCGGTGTTGGAGCCCGGGGTCAGCAGGAGGAGGAGATGGAGCAGAGTGTAGGCCGAAGCCTGCACTGGCGGCAGCTTTTGGGTCTGTTGTGCCTGCGTGGCAGTTGCAGGACACGTTGCCGGCTGCACAGCAGGGGAACAGCTGGCGGTGCTGAACCCCACTGACACATTGGCTGGTGTTTTTCTCTGTGCAGCTAGCAGTACCGGGCCCCAACTGGCGGTGTTGGAGCCCAGGGCTCTGCAGGGGGAGCAGAGTGTAGGCCGAAGCCTAATTGAACCAATTTCAAAGGTAACCTTTAACCCCCCCTCAGGGGTTACAAAGTAGAAGAGCCACAGCTTATGCAGCAGTAGTGCTGCACAAGTCAAAGGTTGCTCTTTTAATTTCGCTCCTTGCACACGCTGAGTGAAACACGTATAACATTTAGCCCTTTATACAGTCAAACTGTGTTGGAGGCGCGAGTTCCCTTTGTAATGAGACGCAGCACAGATGTCAAGAATCCCACCTTGGTGCTGGGTGCAGCCTCCTGAGCGTTGTTATTTGCTGTACAGGAGTCTGCGCTGTCGTGTTATCCCCTGGCCTAGCGCTGTTAGCGCTGCCCATGTTCTGGCATCATTTTATGTCGGCCGGTGCGTTTCGCGATGACCATGAATCCCAGCCCCGCAGTGTCTTAACATTGTTAAAACACTGCGGGGCTGGGATTCAGGGCCTGGCGCAGCACATATGTTCGCCTCTCACACTCGGGTCCTTACACCCGCTTCAGACTGTGCGGCGTCATCTGATCCCTTATCGCATGCCACGGCCATGAAGCCGCACAGTCCGCAGAAGGCGGAAGGAGATGAGGGACAGGCGAACTGATGCACTGATCATGCCCATCAATCACACCCTCGCAGTCCCAATAACTAAGACAACGAGGGGCGTTGTGTGGGTCAGGGCGGCCGCAGAGGCGCAGCCAGCCAAACAATGATGCCAGAAGACGGGCAGCGCTACCAAGGGGGTTGCAGCGTGTTATTACAAAGGAAAGTCACACCACCGGGACGGTTAAATGGTCACACAGAGGACACATTTCAGACGTGTTTTCAGTTCCACATGTGCGAGGAGAATACGTTTGTGAGCCACCTTGCACACATGCAGCATTACCGCTGTACAAGGTGGCTGGATAACGTAAAAACGCCTGGGGGAGGGGGGACAGGTTCCCTTCAATTTCAGTTCTTGTGTCTGCGTGGCTTTTGCAGGACACGTTGCCGGCTGCACAGCAGGGGAACAGCTGGCGGTGCTGGACCCCACTGACACATTGGCTGGTGTTTTTCTCTGTGCAGCTAGCACATCTGGGCCCCAACTGGCGGTTTGTTAGAGCCCAGGGTCAGCAGGAGGAGGAGGAGCAGGAGCAGGGGGAGGGGAGTGTAGGCCGAAGCCTGCACTGGCGGCAGCTTTGGGTCTGTTGTGTCTGCGTGGCGGTCGCAGGACACGATGCCGGCTGCACAGCAGGGGAACAGCTGGCGGTGCTGAACCCCACTGACACATTGGCGAGGTGTTTTTCTCTGTGCAGCTAGCAGTACCGGGCCCCAACTGGCGGTGTTGGAGCCCAGGGTCAGCAGGAGGAGCAGGGGGAGCGGAGTGTAGGCCGAAGCCTGCACTCGAGCAAGTTGAAAGGAAACCTTTAACCCCCCCCCCCCCCAGGCGTTTGTAGCTGAAAGAGCCATTGTGTACAGCACTAATGCTGGAAAAGGTAAACTTAGCTCTTTTAATTATGGTCCTTGCACATGCGGAACCTAACAGTTATGAAATGTGTCCCCTCACAGCGTTAAACCGTCCGGTAGGTGGAACTTTCCTTTGTCGTGTGACGCAGCACAGCCATCATTTTTACCCCCTTGGCGCCGTGCGCCGCCTCCTCAGCGTTGTTTTAATCTGTCCCGGAGCCTGCGCTGTTAGGTTAGCCCTTGGCCATGCACACATTTTGCGCTGCCCGTCTTCTGACATCATTTGGTGTCAGGCTGGCTGCGCCTGTGCGGGTGCGCTGGCCGAGATCCCGCCTCGCAGTGTCGTCTAATGTAATCCCACCGTGGGCCTGTGATCCGTGCCCGTGCGCAGTGCATATCCTCTCCTCTCACTCCCCTCCCTACGGCTTTTTCAGACTGTGCGGTGTCACGGCCGTGGCATGCTATTAGGGACCAGCTGACATCGCACAGTCTGAAGAAGCCGTAGGGAGGGGAGTGAGAGGAGAGGATATGCACTGCGCACGGGCACGGATCACAGGCCCGCGGTGGGATTACATTAGACGACACTGCGAGGCGGGATCTCGGCCAGCGCACCCGCACAGGCGCAGCCAGCCTGACACCAAATGAGGTCAGAAGACGGGCAGCGCAACATGTGTGCATGGCCAAGGGCTAACCTAACAGCGCAGGCTCCGGGACAGATTAAAACAACGCTGAGGAGGCGGCGCACGGCGCCAAGGGGGTAAAAATGATGGCTGTGCTGCGTCACACGACAAAGGAAAGTTCCACCTACCGGACGGTTTAACGCTGTGTGGGGACACATTTCATAAGTGTTTGGTTCAGCATGTGCAAGGAGCATCACGAAAAGAGGCACTTTTTCCCTTTGCATCATTACTGCTGCACAAGGTGGCTCCTTCAGTAACAAACGCCTGGGGGGGGGGGGGGTCAGGTTCCCTTACATTTAACTTGTTGTGCCTGCGTGGCGGTCGCAGTACACGTTGCCGTATACACAGCAGGGGAACAGCTGGCGGTGCTGAACCCCACTAACACATTGGCGAGGTGTTTGGCTCTGTGCGTACAGCACTTCTGGACGGCAACTAGCGGTGTTGGAGCCCAGGGACAGGTGGAGGAGGAGGAGGTTGGAGGAGGTAGGAGGGATTGCCACACACACAGCAGGGGAACAGCTGACGTTACTGAACCCCAATAACAGAGGAGGGACTGTTGACTGTGCGTACAGCACTTCTGGACGGCAACTGGCGGTGTTGGAGCCCAGGGACAGGTGGAGGAGGAGGAGGTTGGAGGAGGTTGGAGGAGGTAGGAGGGATTGCCACACACACAGCAGGGGAACAGCTGACGTTACTGAACCCCAATAACAGAGGAGGGACTGTTGACTGTGCGTACAGCACTTCTGGACGGCAACTGGCGGTGTTGGAGCCCAGGGACAGGTGGAGGAGGAGGAGGTTGGAGGAGGTAGGAGGGATTGCCACACACACAGCAGGGGAACAGCTGACGTTACTGAACCCCAATAACAGAGGAGGGACTGTTGACTGTGCGTACAGCACTTCTGGACGGCAACTGGCGGTGTTGGAGCCCAGGGGCAGGTGGAGGAGGAGGAGGTTGGAGGAGGTAGGAGGGATTGCCACACACACAGCAGGGGAACAGCTGACGTTACTGAACCCCAATAACAGAGGAGGGACTGTTGACTGTGCGTACAGCACTTCTGGACGGCAACTGGCGGTGTTGGAGCCCAGGGACAGGTGGAGTTGGAGGAGGTTGGAGGAGGTAGGAGGGATTGCCACACACACAGCAGGGGAACAGCTGACGTTACTGAACCCCAATAACAGAGGAGGGACTGTTGACTGTGCGTACAGCACTTCTGGACGGCAACTGGCGGTGTTGGAGCCCAGGGACAGGTGGAGGAGGAGGAGGTTGGAGGAGGTAGGAGGGATTGCCACACACACAGCAGGGGAACAGCTGACGTTACTGAACCCCAATAACAGAGGAGGGACTGTTGACTGTGCGTACAGCACTTCTGGACGGCAACTGGCGGTGTTGGAGCCCAGGGACAGGTGGAGGAGGAGGAGGTTGGAGGAGGTAGGAGGGATTGCCACACACACAGCAGGGGAACAGCTGACGTTACTGAACCCCAATAACAGAGGAGGGACTGTTGACTGTGCGTACAGCACTTCTGGACGGCAACTGGCGGTGTTGGAGCCCAGGGACAGGTGGAGGAGGAGGAGGTTGGAGGAGGTAGGAGGGATTGCCACACACACAGCAGGGGAACAGCTGACGTTACTGAACCCCAATAACAGAGGAGGGACTGTTGACTGTGCGTACAGCACTTCTGGACGGCAACTGGCGGTGTTGGAGCCCAGGGGCAGGTGGAGGAGGAGGAGGTTGGAGGAGGTAGGAGGGATTGCCACACACACAGCAGGGGAACAGCTGACGTTACTGAACCCCAATAACAGAGGAGGGACTGTTGACTGTGCGTACAGCACTTCTGGACGGCAACTGGCGGTGTTGGAGCCCAGGGACAGGTGGAGTTGGAGGAGGTTGGAGGAGGTAGGAGGGATTGCCACACACACAGCAGGGGAACAGCTGACGTTACTGAACCCCAATAACAGAGGAGGGACTGTTGACTGTGCGTACAGCACTTCTGGACGGCAACTGGCGGTGTTGGAGCCCAGGGACAGGTGGAGGAGGAGGAGGTTGGAGGAGGTAGGAGGGATTGCCACACACACAGCAGGGGAACAGCTGACGTTACTGAACCCCAATAACAGAGGAGGGACTGTTGACTGTGCGTACAGCACTTCTGGACGGCAACTGGCGGTGTTGGAGCCCAGGGACAGGTGGAGGAGGAGGAGGTTGGAGGAGGTAGGAGGGATTGCCACACACACAGCAGGGGAACAGCTGACGTTACTGAACCCCAATAACAGAGGAGGGACTGTTGACTGTGCGTACAGCACTTCTGGACGGCAACTGGCGGTGTTGGAGCCCAGGGACAGGTGGAGTTGGAGGAGGTTGGAGGAGGTAGGAGGGATTGCCACACACACAGCAGGGGAACAGCTGACGTTACTGAACCCCAATAACAGAGGAGGGACTGTTGACTGTGCGTACAGCACTTCTGGACGGCAACTGGCGGTGTTGGAGCCCAGGGACAGGTGGAGGAGGAGGAGGTTGGAGGAGGTAGGAGGGATTGCCACACACACAGCAGGGGAACAGCTGACGTTACTGAACCCCAATAACAGAGGAGGGACTGTTGACTGTGCGTACAGCACTTCTGGACGGCAACTGGCGGTGTTGGAGCCCAGGGACAGGTGGAGGAGGAGGAGGTTGGAGGAGGTAGGAGGGATTGCCACACACACAGCAGGGGAACAGCTGACGTTACTGAACCCCAATAACAGAGGAGGGACTGTTGACTGTGCGTACAGCACTTCTGGACGGCAACTGGCAGTGTTGGAGCCCAGGGACAGGTGGAGGAGGAGGAGGTTGGAGGAGGTAGGAGGGATTGCCACACACACAGCAGGGGAACAGCTGACGTTACTGAACCCCAATAACAGAGGAGGGACTGTTGACTGTGCGTACAGCACTTCTGGACGGCAACTGGCGGTGTTGGAGCCCAGGGACAGGTGGAGGAGGAGGAGGTTGGAGGAGGTAGGAGGGATTGCCACACACACAGCAGGGGAACAGCTGACGTTACTGAACCCCAATAACAGAGGAGGGACTGTTGACTGTGCGTACAGCACTTCTGGACGGCAACTGGCGGTGTTGGAGCCCAGGAACAGGTGGAGGAGGAGGAGGTTGGAGGAGGTAGGAGGGATTGCCACACACACAGCAGGGGAACAGCTGACGTTACTGAACCCCAATAACAGAGGAGGGACTGTTGACTGTGCGTACAGCACTTCTGGACGGCAACTGGCGGTGTTGGAGCCCAGGGACAGGTGGAGTTGGAGGAGGTTGGAGGAGGTAGGAGGGATTGCCACACACACAGCAGGGGAACAGCTGACGTTACTGAACCCCAATAACAGAGGAGGGACTGTTGACTGTGCGTACAGCACTTCTGGACGGCAACTGGCGGTGTTGGAGCCCAGGGGCAGGTGGAAAAGCAGAGGAACACAATGTAGGCCGAAGCCTGAGAAAGTCGAAAGGGAACCTTTAACCCCCCCCCCAAGGCGTTTGTAGCTGAAAGAGCCAGCTTGTGCAGCACAAAAGATGCAAAAGGAAAAGGTGGCTCTTTTCATCATGCTCCTTGCAAACACAGAACTAAACACTTTTAAAATGTGTCCCCTGAAGCCGTGAAACCGTCCCGGAGGTGGGACTTTCCTTCGTAATATGTCGCAGCACAGCCATCATTACTACCTCCCCGGCGCCGTGCCCCGGCTCCTCAGCGTTGTTTGATTCCGTCCCGGAGCCTGCGCTGTTATGTTATCCCGTGGCCAGGCACACTTAGCGCTGCCCATCTTCTGACATCATTTGGTGTCAGGCTGGCTGCGCCTGTGCGGCCGCGCTGGCCGAGAGCCCGCCTCGCAGTGTCTTCTGATGTAATCCCACTGGGGACCTGGGATCCATGGCCATGCGCAGTGCATATCCTCGCCTCTCACTCCCCTCCCTACGGCTTCTTTTTCAGACTGTGCGGTGTCACGGCCGTGGCATGCTATTAGGGACCAGCTGACACCGAACAGTCTGAAGAAGCCATAGGGAGATGAGTGAGAGGTGGAGGTTCAGATATGCACTGCGCATGTCCATAGATCCCAGGCCCCCAGTGGGATTAAATCAGAAGACACTGCGAGGCGGGCTCTCGGCCAGCGTGGCCGCACAGGCGCAGCCAGCCTGACACCAAATGATGCCAGAAGACGGGCAGCGCTAAGTGTGCCTGGCCACGGGATAACATAACAGCGCAGGCTCCGGGACGGAATCAAACAACGCTGAGGAGCCGGGGCGCGGCGCCGGGGGGGTAGGAATGACGGCTGTGCTGCGTCATATTACGAAGGAAAGTCCCACCTCCGGGACGGTTTTACGGTATCAGTGGACACATTTTATAAGTGTTAAGTTTTGCGTGTGCAAGGAGCAAAACCAAAATAGCTACCTTTTTCCTTGTGCAGCATTACTGCTGCACAAGGTGGCTCTTTCAGTAACAAACGCCTTGGGGGGGGGGGGACAGATTCCCTTACATTTCAGTTGTTGTGTCAGCGTGGCGGTCGCATGACACATTGCCGGCTACACAGCTGGGGATCAGCTGACGTTACTGAAACCCAATAACACTGGGTCGTATGTTTTGACTGTGCAGACGGCACATCTGAGCCTCAACTGGCGGTGTTGGAGCCCAGGAATTTAAGTTCAGGTGGTAGAAAGATGAACACAACAGGAGACCTGGATAACGTATACAGTGACCTAATTATTTAATCAGGAGGAGGAGTGGCAAATTCCTGCGAGATCCAGGCCTTGTTCATTTTCAGGAAAGTAAGCCGGTCAACGTTATCGGAGGATAGTCGCATGCGACGGTCAGTTAGTACACCACCTGCAGCACTAAAGACACGTTCCGATAATACACTGGCCGCAGGGCAAGACAGCACCTCCAATGCATACTGGCTTAGCTCTGGCCATGTATCCAGCTTTGAGACCCAAAACTTGAAAGGGGAAGAGCCGTCTGGGAGTACAGCAAGAGGGCAAGACATGTAGTCTGTCACCATCTGACGGAACCATTGCCTCCTGCTGACTGGAGCCGTCTGTGATGGTGTAGACTTTTGTGGGGGGCACAGAAAACTGTGCCACAGTTCGGCCATACTGGTCTTGCCTTGGGCAGAGGCACTGCTTCTGCTCCCTCTTTGTGCAGAGCCTCCACCACTGCCTGGACGCACTGAGCTGCTTTGGAATGCACTAGCAGCACTTCTCTCAGTTGGAATGGAGAAGATGATGGAACTGACCAGTGTGTCTTGGTACTCCCGCATTTTTCGCTCCCGGTTCAACGGTGTGATGAGGCTTTCTACGTTGTCCCGGTAGCGAGGATCGAGGAGGGTGAACACCCAATAATCAGACATGTTGAGAATGTGGTCGATGCGGCGGTCGTTTCTCAGGCACTGCAGCATGTAATCCACCATGTGCTGCAGACTGCCAACTGCCCAAGAAACGCTGTCCCCAGCTGGAGGCGTGATCTCTGCCCGCTCGTCATCACCCCACCCTCGCTGTACACACTGAGTACTGGACAATTCGGGAACTCCCTCCTCTGGACGGATGTCTTCCTCCTCCATTGACTCCTCCTCATCCTCCTCACAAACTGTCCCCTGCCTACGCGTTTGTGAGGAACCACGTGGCGCTGACTGTCCAGAAGATGATGGAAGTGGTGAATCCTCATCCTCCACCTCTTCCACAACATCATCCCTTAGCGCTTGCAGTGATTTTTCAAGCAGGCAGATAAGGGGGACAGTCATGCTGACTAGTGCATCATCTGCACTCGCCATCCGCGTGGAATAATCAAAGGGACGCAAAACCTGGCAGACATCCTTCATAGTGGCCCACTCTGTGGTTGTGAAGTCTGTACGGCGCTGACTGCGACTTTTTTGCGCCTGATACAGCTGGTACTCCATTACAGCTTGCTGCTGCTCACACAACCGCTCCAACATATGTAACGTGGAATTCCACCTGGTAGGTAGGTCACATATGATGCGATGTTCCGGCAGGCGGTGTCGGCGCTGCAGAGCCGCAATGCGCGCTTTTGCCGTGCTGGAACGCCGCAAGTGAGCACACTCTAGGCGGACCTTGTGCAGCAGTGCATCAAGATCCGGATAGTCCCTCAAAAAACTCTGCACGACCAAATTGAGCACATGTGCCAGACATGGGATGTGAGTGAGGTTGCCGAGGCCCAGGGCTGCCACCAGATTTCGGCCATTATCACACACTACCATGCCTGGCTGGAGATTCGCTGGCTCAAACCACACATCGCTCTCCTGCTTGATGGCATTCCAGAGCTCCTGCGCTGTGTGGCTACGATTCCCCAAAAAAATTAATTTCAACACGGCCTGTTGACGTTTGGCCACGGCTGTGCTCATGTCGGTCGTAACAGGTACACGTTCATCACGGGTCCATGTGGAGGTGGACTGTGACAGCTCCTGCAGCGATGATTCTGAGGAACTGGTGTAAGAGGAGGAGTCAATGCGTACAGAATGGATTCCTGCAATCCTTGGAGTGGGCAGGACACGTCCTGCGCCACTCGCACGGTCTGTACCCGGCTCAACGACATTAACCCAATGGGCAGTGAGGGAAAGGTATCGCCCCTGTCCATGTTGACTGGTCCACGCATCGGTGGTGAGGTGGACCTTGCTACTGACGGCGTTCAGTAGCGCGTGTTTTATGTGTCCCTCCACATGCTTGTACAGGGCAGGGACGGCTTGCCTGCTGAAGTAAAAGCGGCTGGGCACACTGTACTGTGGGACTGCCAATGACATCAAGTCACGGAAGCTGTCAGTCTCCACCAGCCTGAATGACAGCATTTCCAGTGACAGAAGTTTGGCAATGCCTGCAGTCAGAGCCTGTGCTCGTGGGTGGTTTGACGAGAAAGGCCGCCTTTTCTCCCATGCCTGTACTACCGATGGCTGTAGACTGGGCTGGGAGTGTGTGGTTGACTGGGAAAGTGGTGCTGCGGGTGGAATGACAGCGGGTCTCTGGACAACAGGGCCAGAGGTTCTTCCACGGCGATCCTGGGAGGAAGCCGAACCAGCTGCGTGTGAGCTAGAGGAAGAGGCAACACGAGCTGAAGAGGTGGTAGCTGCCGCTGTTGGTTGGCCTAGCTCTTCAGTGTGTTTGTCTAACTCCGCCGGGTGCCTGTTGCGCACATGTTTCCACATGTTGGAGGTATTGAGGTTGGCGACTTTTTGACCTCTTTTGATTTTTTGATGACACACCTTGCATCTGACATAGCAAATGTCATCTGCAACTGTGTCAAAAAAGGACCAGGCACTGCAAGTCTTGGGAGCCCCCCTTTTGACTTTTGGAAGAGACATGCTCCTTACGGGTGCCAAAGCGGAGGCTGCAGGATCCGCAGTCTTCTCCCTCCCTCTCCCTCTTTGGGCCGTACGGGGAATCTCTTCCTCAGAGCTGCTCCCACCACCTTCCTGTCCCTCACGCCAAGATGGGTCGAGGACCTCATCATCTACACTACCCTCTGCCCCCAACTGCTCCTCCTGGGTAGTCTCAGCAGCAGAGCACGCACCAGTAAGTGGCACCTGAGTGTCATCATCAGCTGATGCGGCCTGCGAGGTGGTGACCGGAGCCACTGGCCCACCCGCCTCTTCAGAGGAAGACAGAAAAAGCTGTTGGGCATCACTGCACCCTGCCTCTTCTTCCATTTCTCCAATGCTGCTTGGCTGGCCCCCTGTTTCCAAGCCAAGAGATGATTCAGAGAACAGAAGTAGAGACTGCTCCTGTCCTGGGATCTCTGTCTGCCTGGGCAATTTTGCAGGTGGTGAAGAGACAGATGGCTGCTCTCCAGTGCTCTGTGTCTGAGAGGATGTGGCACTAATGGAAGTTGATGCATTAGCTGCCATCCATCCCACAACGGCTTCAATTTGGTCTTCACGCAGCAGCGGTGTACGGCGCTCGGCGACAAAGCTGCGCATGAACGACTGTTCCCTTGTGAAAGTGGGTGCTGATGACTCACCGGTGCCCGCAGCAGGCACAGAATCCCCACGTCCCCTCCCTGCTCCGCGCCCACGCCCACGCCCACGTGCCTTACTCACTGCCTTCTTCATCTTGGTTGACTGATAAAGATAAGCAGAAAAGTACTAACGGCTTTGTGTGCTTATTCCTGAGCAACTACTCCTAACAGGTATAAGAAACACTAATTTTCTTAAGTGTGGACTAGACTTGAATATGAGCTAATGTGGCCTACACAAATGTAAAGTGGTGTGTAACTGGTGTGTTTGGTGAACTTTATTATTTATTTATTTTTTTGGGGCTGAACTGACAACGGATAGAGCTGCAATCACACGGAGACCGTGCAGACAGCCGTAAACGGCGCTGCAAGGCCCAAAAACCCTCCTCTACTTTATCCTATGTAGTGTTTTTCCACAAATTAGCTGGAGACGGGTGGAAAGACACTAATAGGATTTTTTAAAATAAATTAGCAGCAGACTACACTACTTTGAAAAAAAAAAAAATTGATTTGGCGGTATGACGCAGTGAAAAACCCTGAGCTGGAGACAACCAGGCTATAGCTGCTCACAGATTACAGGGTGAGCTGCAGTCACACGGAGACCGTGCAGACAGCCGTAAACGGCGCTGCAAGGCCCAAAAACCCTCCTCTACTTTATCCTATGTAGTGTTTTTCCACAAATTAGCTGGAGACGGGTGGAAAGACACTAATAGGAATTTTTGGAAAAAATGTGCAGCAGCCTGCACTACTTCAAAAAAAAAAAAAAAAAGGACAGTATGAGGCAATGAACCACCCTCCCTGAACTGAATACAACCAGCTATGGATGGCCTATGTGGCTGCACTCAGACTAGAGAGTGGGCTGCACTCACACACACACACACAGAGAGACCTTGCAGATCGCTGTGAAAACAGCGCTACAAGGCAAAAGGAAGGTGAATAGTAGGTGAACACAGCGGTTGCTAAATTAGCCTTTGGAAAGCACAAAGAAGCAAATCGCTATCTCTAAACTGTCCCTCAGTCAGCAAACAGCGTCCTGTCACTAACTGAATTCACAGCAGAGTGATCGCAAAATGGCGCCAGCGACTTTTAAACTGCATCATGACATCATTTCAGCAGCCAATCACAGCCTTGCCAGTAGTTTCATGCCGTCCATGCTAAACAGGATGTGCCCACACTTGGAATCTTTCTCATTGGCTGAATTTCTGAATTTTGAATCATTGAACTTCCGATTCCGGTATCCGATACGCGCCAAGTATCGGAATCCCGGTATCGGAATTCCGATACCGCTAGTATCGGCCGATACCCGATACTTGCGGTATCGGAATGCTCAACACTAGTTAGGACTGTCAGAACGCAACAAATAATATTTAGAGATGATATGAGGTGAGTTCTCAGTCCGGGGTCCACCGTGCAGAAAGGACACCTGCTGCTCGGTAATGGCGGACTAGATGGCGGTATAATGTGAATACACACACGGGTTAGCTTCACCTGATATGAAGGAAGCAAACCCTGTTCTCTCACAGGGCCGAGATACCGCACAGAGAGCACAAGTAAAGGGTGACAACTCTGTCCCAAGACAAGGGGAAAGAGTAACTCTAGACCTCTTACGCTTGATACTGTGGTGTCAGGGGTAGAACTGAACGAATAATAATAATTTATCGCACAAGAGTGCGTACAACGCCGCTCTGGCGGACACCACTAACCACCCTAACACATGGCGCCACACTGGAGGTCGCTGCTGAGAGACGCTGATTTGTGTGCTGAATGTGCAGAATAGTACTGTCTGGCGCTAGGTCGCTTCTACCATTAGCGAGCAGGCAACAACACTAGGGATGGGAATGATTCAGAGCTTTCATCCATCGACAGGCATTCATCTACACACAAGTAAATCAGTTTACACTAACGCATGTCCGAGTGGCCATGCAAACCTTTTATAGCAGTAGCACTCCAGGACCTTCCCGATGGTCCAATAGGAGCCGCAACAGGACCTGAGCATGTGACCCCTGACCTCCAATGGAAGGTCGTCCCATGGGCATGCTCAGTGTGGGAAAAGCAGGACTTAGTCCCAGAACGGCCTGCTTGCTGCTGATCAGTGCTGGCCATAAAGGCAGAGCCTGGAAAGGCAGCAGTAACCATTCGCACAGTGTCAGCTTGAGCCAGATGCTGGGACCGATGTCTCTGCTAAGCAGGCTCCACTGCAGCTGCAGGAGAATGGGAGACCAGAGCGGACATGGTTTGAGATTTCCCCTCTGCAATGGCGGGAACTCGACACCTAACAGGAGGTCAACTTTCTAAATGGGGTCACTTGTTAGGGATTTCCACTGTTAGGCATATCAGGGCCTTGTGAAATGGCATCCAATTTCAGGTAGAAAAAGTAAAACGGTGCTACTTCCCTTCCAAGCTCTGCTGTGAGCCCAAACAGTGATTCCCCCCACATATGGGGTATCAACGCACTCAGGACAAATTGAACAACAGCTTTTGGGGTCCAATTTCTCCTGCTACCATTGGTAAAATAAAAAAGTTGGATCCCAAAAACATTTTTTGTTAAAAATTCATTTATTTAAACATTCCCAAAATTCCTGTGAAGCACCTGAAGGGTTAATAAACTTCTTGAATGTGGTTTCTAGCACATTGAGGGGTGCAGTTTTTAGAATGGTGTCACTTTGGGGTATTTTCTATCATATAGCCCCCTCAAAGTGACTTCAAAAGTGATGAAAAAATAGTGTTGTAAATGAGAAATTGCTGCTCAATTTTTAACCCTTAAAACTCCCAAACAAAATAAAATTTTGGTTCCAAAATTGTGATTATGTAAAGTAGACATGTGGGAAATGTTACTTAATAAGTATTTTGTGTGACATATCTGTGTGATTTAAGGGCATGAAAATTCAAAGTTGGAAAATTCTGAAATTTTCAAAATTTTCGCCAAATTTCCATTTTTTTCACAAATAAACGCAAGGTATATCAAAGAAATTTTATGACTCATGTAAAGTAAAATAAGTCACGAGAAAATAATGTCAGAATCACTGGGATCCATGAAAGCGTTCTAGAGTTATAACCTCATAAAGGGACAGTGGTCAGAATTGTTAAAATTGGCCTGGTCAATAATGTGCAAACCACCCTTAGGGGTAAAGGGGTTAATGATATGTATTATTTATATGTAAGGCGGCCAGAGTTGTAGTCATGGCAACTGGCTTTACTGTTCCCACTCCTTGACACCCCACAGATAAAACAACAAGTCCTTTCTGCTGTGTGTGCGATGTGTGTGGCAGAGTACCTCACTTGCTGGTGTTATGGAAATTTGGTTGGGATAATTCTATCCCTGTGTGTGCTGCGGCCGTTCCCAATCAGAGTATTTTGAGTGTTCAAGAAAGAATGACACTGTACCCCGTGGTGACAGAATAACATTCCATCCAATTCTGATGCTTTATTGTTCATACATGGTTTTATATGTGCATATAGAAAAGAGGTGGTTAGTAGTGATGAGCGAGCACTCAAAATGCTCGAGTCGAGCAAATTGGAATACTCGGGTTCTCGCCCCGAGAAATGAGCCCAATGTAAGTCTATGGGAAACCCGAGTATTTTTACCATGATTTCCCCCGGGGGTTCTTTTAAGGTCTAAAATCATCAGAAAATTATGGAAACACTGCTCAAATGACACAGGAACATCATGGGGATCGCCCCTGGAAGCATTTCTGACTCCTAGGTCACAGCAGTAAGCAATGTTGTCAGAGTTTTACACCATTTCTACAGGTGCACCAAAAAAACATACAAAAACATAACCAAAATGTATTTTAGTGGTAAATATGTTAAGGTACAGGCTAATCAAGTAAAAAAGGCAGCACACTGCAGCGCTAAGACATGCAAACATGAAACATGAAAACTGAACTGCAATACTGCACCAGAAATATGAAAAATGAGAGCGTTTAGAGCATAAAAATTGCCAATTTTATGTGTACCTGATAGCCACTTTACGGCATCTCTCTTATATCCGCTCCTACGCTTGCCTTCCTCGCTGAGAATGAACGTCTCCATGTGAATGGGTACCTGTGAAAACCTCTTCCTAGACTCATATTCTCTATCTCTGTGGAGGGGTACTGGACCTGCTGCAATTAAAACACCTGTGGCTAGGAGGTGGAGTGCTCGGTCAGAAGGCTACAGGTGCCACAGGTGTTTTAATTGCAGCAGGTCCAGTACCCCTCCACAGAGATAGAGAATATGAGTCTAGGAAGAGGTTTTCACAGGTACCTATTCACATGGAGACGTTTATTCTCAGCGAGGTAGGCAAGCGTAGGACCTGGTATAAGAGAGATGCCGTAAAGGGGCTATCAGGTACACATAAAATTGGCCATTTTTATGCTCTAAACGCTCTCATTTTTCATATTTCTAGTGCAGTAATGCAGTTCAGTTTTCATGTTTCATGTTTGCATGTCTTAGCGCTGCAGTGTGCTGCCTTTTTTACTTGACTGTATATGAGTTGGTTACTCTAGGTTCAGCACCTGTTCACACTTTTAGTCTATGTATGGATGTGATGGTCAGTTTTTTCAAATAAGGTACAGGCTAATGACCTGTATATAAGGCAAAATAATTTACAGCAGACCAAAATGTTCCTCCACCACTTGGGCTATGTTCACACGCAGCGTTTTGATGTGATTTTCAACTTTAACTTTGCTTTCAACCAATACAAATGCATTCACTGGGAAATGTCATTGTAACATTTAACACCCCTAGCTGGCCATGTGGTGTGTGACACATAAGGAGACCCATCTTGTTTCATTTATGAATGAGGGACTCTTAAAGTCACAAAGCCTATTTTTAGAGGGGCATGAGGCGGCATTAATATACATAAAGGGCCATTAAACAGTGGGTCTCATATGTAGTGATGAACAAATGTGCTTGCCACTGCTCGTCACTTGCCCGAGTATCACTATGCTCAGTGTACTCAGCAAACAGTGAGCATTTCCGGGATTATTAAGGCGGTAACTGGTGTCTCCACCCAGCATTTTTGGCGGACTTTAGAGACCCAATCACGGTGCAGGGGTTGTCTGCCAGGCCATGAAACGCCGCAGCCATCTTTGTTGTGGTCGTGCAGTGATTGGCTGGCCGCACAGCATCATCCCGAGTATAAGAGACCTGGTGCCACCCTGGTCGCCACATTCTGTTCCTGATTCAGCGAGAGTAGGGAGAGCTGCTGCCGAGATAGGGTCAGAATCGTGGTTTTTAGAGTTAGTGTAGGTCTGCAACTATAAAATTCACAACTCCTAGGAAACCAAAAGTCCTTTTTAGGGCTAATTCGTGGGTCCAGATAATGCAACACTAGGCAGGCAGGACACAGCATATCCACATCAGTGCAAGGCCTGCAGGCACTGTATGTGCGCACATTGCTCCCACTGCATCCTTCCCAAAGCTCCATAACTGTCTGCTGCTGCTGCTGCTTCTTTACTATATACCTTGTTGGATTTTTTTTTTCAAAAATTCACCCCCAAAAAACAAAAATATACAGTCTGTTCTGTCAGACAGAGGCCTGTTGAAAAATCATAGTTTGTCAGGCATACGTAGCATAGTTGTGTGTGCTAGCCTTTTGCCACGGTTTTTTATTTTTTGTGTTTTAAATTCACCGAGAAATGCCTCATATATCTGTGTGCTCCAAGTTTTTTGCATTTTAGGCTGTTTTACCACTTTTTTTGCTGTCTGTTACTCTAATTCTATACAGCACTATTTAGCATTAAAAAAGGGCACATTTTTGCCAGTGTTGTACACTCACCGGCCACTTTATTAGGTACACCATGCTAGTAACGGGTTGGACCCCTTTTGCCTTCAGAACTGCCTCAATTCTTCGTGGCATAGATTCAACAAGGTGCTGGAAGCATTCCTCAGAGATTTTGGTCCATATTGACATGATGGCATCACACAGTTGCCGCAGATTTGTCGGCTGCACATCCCAAAGATGCTCCATACAAGGCAGGATGGATCCATTCTTTCATGTTGTTTACGCCAAATTCTGACCCTACCATCCGAATGTCGCAGCAGAAATCGAGACTCATCAGACCAAGCAACGTTTTTCCAATCTTCTACTGTCCAATTTCGATGAGCTTGTACAAATTGTAGCCTCAGTTTCCTGTTCTTAGCTGAAAGGAGTGGTACCCGGTGTGGTCTTCTGCTGCTGTAGCCCATCTGCCTCAAAGTTCGACGCACTGTGCGTTCAGAGATGCTCTTAGGCCTACCTTGGTTGTAACGGGTGGCGATTTGAGTCACTGTTGCCTTTCTATCAGCTCGAACCAGTCTGCCCATTATCCTCTGACCTCTGGCATCAACAAGGCATTTCCACCCACAGAACTGCCGCTCACTGGATTTTTTTTCTTTTTCGGACCATTCTCAGTAAACCCTAGAGATGGTTGTGCGTGAAAATCCCAGTAGATCAGCAGTTTCTGAAATACTCAGACCAGCCCTTCTGGCACCAACAACCATGCCACGTTCAAAGGCACTCAAATCACCTTTCTTCCCCATACTGATGCTCGGTTTGAACTGCAGGAGATTGTCTTGACCATGTCTACATGCCTAAATGCACTGAGTTGCCGCCATGTGATTGGCTGATTAGAAATTAAGTGTTAACAAGAAGTTGGACAGGTGTACCTAATAAAGTGGCCAGTGAGTGTATATCCATTAGCGTTGAGCATTCCGATACCGCAAGTATCGGGTATCGGCCGATATTTGTGGTATCGGAATTCCGATACCGAGATCCGATACTTTTGTGGTATCGGGAATCGGTATCGGAACCATATTAATGTGTAAAATAAAGAATTAAAATAATAAATATGGATATACTCACCTCTCCGGAGGCCCCTGCACCTTACCGCTGTTAACCGGCAGCCTGCTTTGCTTGAAATGAGCGTGTTTAGGACCTTCCGTGACGTCACGGCTTCTGATTGGTCGCGTGCCGCTCATGTGACTGCCACGCGACCAATCACAAGCCGCGACGTCATTCTCAGGCCCTAAACTCCTCATTCTAGGAATTTAGGACCTGAGAATGATGTCGCGGCTTGTGATTGGTCGCGTGGCGGTCACATGAGCGGCACGCGACCAATCAGAAGCCATGACGTCATGGAAGGTCCTGAATGCGCTCATTTTAAGCAAAGCAGGCTGCCGGTTAACAGCGGTAAGGTGCAGGGGCCTCCGGACGGGTGAGTATATCAATATTTTTTATTTTAATTCTTTATTTTACACATTAATATGGATCCCAGGGCCTGAAGGAGAGTTTCCTCTCCTTCAGACCCTGGGAACCATCCAGGATACCTTCCGATACTTGGTGTCCCATTGACTTGTATTGGTATCGGGTATCGGTATAGGCGATATCCGATACTTTTCGGGTATCGGCCGATACTATCCGATACCGATACTTTCAAGTATCGGACGGTATCGCTCAACACTAATATCCATGACTGCCCTCATATATCTGCGCACTCCAAATTTTGGCATTTTTGGCTGTGTTACCACTGTTTCTGGTGTCTGTTACTCTAATTACATACAGCATTATTTGGCATTTAAAAAAAAACCACAGGCCACATATTTGCCAGTGTGGTATTTCCGTGACAGCCCTGCTATATCTGCATGGTCCAAGTTCGGTCATTGTAGGTCGGTGCACCTCTTTTTTTGCTGTCTGATACTCTAATTCTATACAGCACTATTTAGCTTCATAAAATATAAAAAGGCCACATATTTGCCAGTGTGTTAGGTGTCGAGTTCCCACCTCTGCACAGGGGGAATCTTGAAACATCTCCGCTGTGGTCTCCCATTCTTCTACAGCCACGGTGGAGTCTGCTCAGTGGAGACATCGATCACAGCGTCTGTCTCAGGCTGATACTGGATGACAGATTACTACTGCCCTTCCAGGCTCTGTCCTTGTAGCCAGCAATGTTCAGCAGCGAGCAGGTCTTTCTGGGACTAAGTCCTGCTTTTCCCTTACTGAGCATGCCCACGGGACGACCTCCCATTGGAGGTCGGGGGTCACATGCTCAGGTCCTGTTGTGGCTCCTATTGGTCCATCTGGAAGGTCTTGTAGCACTGCCGCTATAAAAGGTTCACATGGCTGCACGGCTATGCGCTAGTGTACACTTGTAAACGTGTGTGTGTTGACGTGTGAAAGTCGTTCATTAATTATCCCCTCCCTTGTATGACTGCTCATGTAAGGTGGATGATTGCTATCTAGCGCCCAACTTAGCTATCAGCACGTGACACACAATACAGCGTCAGATTGCTGTGACCACCAGTGCAGCGCCGTGCGCTTTCACAGTGCTTTCCTTACCCAAGCCTGGGTGGTTAGTGGCGTCCGCCAGAGAGGCACCGCATGCCCTCCCGTGCATCTAAATTATTATTTTGGTTACTCTGACACCCCAGTTGCGGTGTCGAGCGCAAGCGGTCTAGTTGTACTCTAATCCCGAGGCTAGGGGTCGAGTTCTGCGACTCCTTGCTTGTGCTCTTTGTGCGGTATCCGCAGCCCTGTGAAAACAACAGGGTTTGTTTTCTTCATACTGGGTGAAGTTAACCCGTCTGTGTATTCACATTATACCGCCATCTAGTCCACCATTACCGAGCAGCAGGTGTCTTTTCTGCACGGTGGGCCCCGGGCTGTGAACGCACCTTACGCTATCTTTCTAATTATTTGGTGCATCCGCTAGCCCTAATATTACACTAGCGCCAGGGTCTGGCTAGTGATGACGGCCAACATCAATCCTTGCGGTACATCCAGCAGCTGGAAGGTAGATTGGCGGCTCTCGAGAGCACAACCTCAGCTGTGAATGTAACTGCAGTTGCTGTTCAGGTTGCTAGCGTGGCTGCAGCAACCTTGTCCACTGCCACCCCTGTTCTGACTCTATCTCGCCTCCCGCTGCCAGAAAAATTTTCTGGTGATAGTAAGTCTTGTAGGGGTTCCATGAGCCAGTGCTCTATACATCTCGAGCTTCTGGCCGCATGATTCCCCACAGAGCGGGCTAAGGTGGGATTTATTGTGTCTCTTCTGTCGGACAGGGAGTTGGAATGGGCTACGCCGCTGTGGGAGCGTGGCGATCATGTGGTGCAGAGTGCTCCGTTGTTCCTGAGCACTGTGAAACAGGTCTTTTTAGGACCTCATGTCACCCATGATATGTCGCTCCAACTGTTGGCATTGACTCAGAGCTCGTCCTTGGTCAGCCATTTTGCCGTCCACTTTCGCTCCCTAGCATCTGAGCTGGAGTGGTCAGATAAAGCTCTTATTCCGATATTTTGGAGGGGGCTAGCTAACCACGTGAAGGACACTCTGGCCACTAGGGAGATTCCCGCCACATTGGAAGAGTTAATAGCTGTGTCCTCTCGTATTGACCTCCGTTTTCACGAGCGGAGGTTAGAGAGAGCCCAGTGTAGGCAGAGGTTTCGGCTGGCTCCCACCTTCGCCAAACCTTTGGAATCTCCAGTCCAGGCCCCTGAGTCACATGAGGCTATGGTAGTGTCACGAGCGGGATCTAAGTCCCGGACCGCTCGTGCACTCCAGGTTTGTCATGTTTGCCAGCAGTTAGGACATCTTGCCACCAGATGTCCCCAGAGGTCGAGGAAACGTCAGCATCTAGAGGTAGTAGGTGGAGGTGCACTAGACACAGTGACGTTTGCCTCCAAATTGTCCTTTAAGGGGACAATCACTATTTACTCACTCAGCAGAGGTCTGCATGGATTCTGGGGCGGAGAGCAATTTTATGTCTTTTGCTTTCGCCCAACATCACGCAATTCCCCTGGTAATGTTAGCTCAACCAGTAACCGTACGAGTGGTAAATGGGTTGACACTGTCCTCACAGATAACACACCAGACCATCCATTTTTCTCTGTCCATGTCACCATCTCATCAGGAAATTATATCTCTGCTTGTCATTCCTGAGGGAATTGATGAGGTCCTGTTAGGGATACCTTGGCTACGGTACCACTCTCCTCATATTGAGGCGTCCACAGGCAGAATTTTGGGATGGGGTGAATCTTGGGGGGTAGATGTCACAGGTAATTTTTCCATCATCCATTTGTGTGCTGACTGCAAGTGTGAACAGATCCATTTTTAGCAAGCTTTGCTCATGGTAATTTTTCCATCATCCATTTGTGTGCTGACTGCAAGTGTGAACAGATCCATTTTTAGCAAGCTTTGCTCATGGTAATTTTTCCATAGCTCCTGTGTTTTTTTTTTTTGTTTGTTTTTTCTCTGCTTTTGGTCTCTGATTCAAAGTGTTCAAAGTTATCCTTTTTTTTTCCCCAGTGTTTTATGGCCTTGCTCCGCATTGGTTTTTTACCCTGCATAGTAATGCATAGCTCTGGCCTTATTCTAATTGGTTAATTGCTGATTGTGGCCATTTGGTTTCTGACGCTAGCAGTCATTTCATTTCATATATATTTAGTCTGGCTGGGATAGCCCTTGTGCGGGGTCGCGTGTGCAACAGATATTAAGTGCAACAGTTTAAAGTGCTTGGCAGTTAAACAATGGCAGTTGGAGAGGGCAGGAGACAGGTAAGGTGCATAAGTTTTTCAATCAAACATGCTGCTTGGTCAGTCATACTACATTATGCGTTGATCATATCAATCTGCTACTTATTTGTTTGTACTTCTGCCTACTCACAACTCGCCCGCCCTTTAACACATTCTGGTCACTCACTCTATATCCATCCCTCCCTTTTCCCCTCTCCCATGTATAAATCTGAGGCTCTACTGACATTTCTTACCCACTCCAAACCAGCCACTACCGCCATGCAGCACTCAAAACGTTCATACAAATCATCCGACCACCTGCTCTTTCTGTTTTTTCTCCTTCTACTAGTTGCAGGTGACATCTCCCCGAACCCTGGCCCCCCTCCACCAGCATACATTACTCTCCTCCAGCTGCATATAGAAACCCTGCTAATCTCATTAACATTCAGTGCATGCCTTCTCCTATAGCTTTCCAATGTGCTCTCTGTAATGCTCGGTCTGTGTGTAACAAACTAACTTACATTCACGATCTTTTCCTCTCTAAGGCTACGTTCACATTTGCGGCCAGCGCCGCAGCGTCGGGCGCCGCAGCGGCGCCGCATGCGTCATGCGCCCCTATATTTAACATGGGGGCGCATGGACATGCGGCGCACTTGCGTTTTGCGCCGCATGCGTCGCTGCGGCGCCCGCGTCGGGGCGCAGAGGACGCAGCAAGTTGCATTTTTGCTGCGTCCAAATTCAATGAAAAAAACGACGCATGCGGCGCAAAACGCAGCGTTGTGCATGCGTTTTGCTGCGTTTTTGTTTGCGTTGTGCGCTGCGGCGCCGACGCTGCGGCGCACAACGCAAATGTGAACGTAGCCTAATTCCCTTAACCTTCTGGCTATTACAGAAACCTGGATCCAGGACTCAGACACCACCGCTGATGCCGCTCTCTCGTTTGGTGGGCTGAAATTTTCACATACCACCAGACCTGAAAACAGACAGGGTGGGGGTGTTGGTTTGCTCCTTTCAGCACAATGTGCTTTCCAGGTCATCCCTCTGGTTCCCTCACTTACATTTCCTTCCTTTGAAGTCCACACCGTCAGAATCTTTAAGCCCTTCTCCTTGCGGGTGGCGGTTGTTTACTGCCCCCCAGGCTCCTCCCGCCTGTTTCTAGACCACTTTGCCACCTGGCTTACCCACTTTCTATCTTGTGACATCCCCACCCTCATCATGGGAGACTTTAACATCCCCATCAATGATCCCCTCTCCCAATCTGCCTCTCATCTTCTTTCTCTAACTTCTTCATTCGGCCTCTCACAGTTTACTAATTCCCCTACGCATGAAGACGGGAATACTCTGGACCTGGTTTTCTCCCGTCCCGGATCGCTGCACGACTTTACTAACTCCCCTCTCCCGCTTTCAGACCACAACCTTCTTTCCTTCTCTGTCAAGAATTGTCTCCTCACCCGGGACACCCCCACTTACCACACTTATCAGAATACACGTTCCATTAATACCCAGCAGCTTATGGACAATCTCCACACATCTTTAGCCCCCATCTCCTCCCTCTCCTGTCCAGCCTTAGCATTGTCACACTTCAATAATACACTGAAGAATGCCCTAGATGAAGCAGCACCTTCTACACGCAGAAAGACCCGATACAGACAATGGCAGCCCTGGCACACTATGCAAACACGCTTTCTTCAGCGTTGTTCAAAGTGTGCAGAGCAGCAGTGGAGAAAGTCTCTCTTAGCAGAAGACTTCATCCACTATAAGTTCATGCTCAAAACCTATAACTCTGCCCTTTATGTGGCCAAACAATCCTACTTCACCACCCTCATCACCTCACTATCCAACAACCCAAAACGACTTTTTGAAACCTTAAACTCCCTCCTGAAACCTAAAGTACAGGCCCCCATCACCAATCTCAGTGGCGAGGATCTGGCCTCTTACTTCCTAGAAAAAATCAACCACATCCATCAGGATATCTCAGTGCAATCTCCTCAGTGCCTGGATCCCCTTCCCTGCCGCACCTCAAGCTCATTAGACATCTTTGAGCCTGTCTCAGAAGAAGAAGTTTCCAATATCCTCGCTTCTGCTCGGCCTACAACCTGCAACAGTGACCCCATTCCTTCACCTCTCCTGCAGTCTCTCTCACCAGTGGTCACCACTCACCTGACTAAAATATTTAACCTCTCTCTTTCTTCAGGTATCTTTCCCTCCTCATTTAAACATGCCATTATAACCCCTTTACTCAAAAAGCCATCCCTGGACCAGAACTGCACTGCTAACTACAGACCTGTATCTAACCTTTCTTCATCTCTAAACTCCTGGAATGCTTGGTCCACTCCCGTCTAATCCACTATCTCTCGGAAAACTCTCTTCTCGACCCCTTACAATCTGGTTTCCGCTCTTTACACTCCACTGAAACTGCCCTCACTAAAGTTTCTAATGACCTACTAACAGCTAAATACAAAGGTCATTGCTCTCTGCTGATTCTCCTGGATCTCTCTGCCGCATTTGACACTGTGGATCACCAGCTCCTTCTCACTATGCTCTGCTCCATAGGCCTCAAGGACACAGCCCTCTCCTGGTTCTCCTCTTACCTCTCTGACCGCTCATTCACTGTATCTTTTGCTGGCTCCTCTTCCTCTCCTCATCCCCTTACTATCGGGGTTCTGCAGGGCTCAGTCCTGGGCCCCCTCCTTTTCTCTCTATACACTGCCCCTATTGGACAAACAATCAGCAGATTTGGGTTCCAGCACCATCTCTATGCTGATGACACCCAATTATACACTTCTTCCCCTGTCATCACCCCTACCCTAATTCAAAATACCAAGGATTGTCGTCTGTCTGCTGTCTCTAACATCATGTGCTCCCTCTATCTGAAACTAAATCTCTCCAAAACGGAACTTCTTGTGTTTCTCCTTTCTACTAACCTCTCTCTACCCAACATCGAATTTACCCTGGAGGGTTCAACCATAACTCCCAAGCAGCATGCCCGCTGTCTTGGGGTCATATTCGACACCGAACTTTCCTTTACTCCCTATATCCGATCACTCACTCGCTCTTGTCACCTGCATCTTAAAAACATCTCCAGAATCCGACCTTTTCTCACCTTTGAAACTGCTAAGACTCTTACTGTCACTCTTATTCATTCTCGTCTGGACTACTGCAACTCTCTTCTGATCGGTCTCCCTCTTACCACTTTCTCCTCTCCAATCCATCTTGAATGCGGCATCCAGGGTCATATATCTGTCTAACCGCTTCACCGATGCCTCCATCTTGTGCCAGTCATTACACTGGCTACCCATTCGCTACAGGGTCCAGTATAAACTCATCTCTCTCACCCACAAAGCCCTCCACAGTTCTCAACCGCCTTATATCTCCTCTCTCATCTCTGTCTATCGCCCTACACGTGCCCTCCGTTCTACAAATGACCTAAGGCTAACATCCCCCGTAATCCGAACCTCGCACCTCCGTCCACTAGACTTCTCTCGTGCTGCGCCAGCTCTCTGGAATGCACTTCCCCAGATGATCAGACTGATACCTAGCCCCGACCTATTCAAGCGCGCTCTAAAAACCCATCTCTTCAAACAAGCCTACCACATCAACTACTCAGTAAACTAACTTTGCCCTGTTCCCTCCTTCCAAATATTATTCTAAATCTGCACCCTACTATTCATCTGTCTCCACACCCTCCATGCACATAACTGCGCTTGATACTTGACTATTGCACTTAAACACACGGGCTGATGACCGGATCATGCAGCTTTGTATGAAAATCCCTATGTATTATAATTGCCAGACCTGAAATAACAAGCACTTTTCACCTATTGTGTCCCCCCATTTCCTTGTAGATTGTAAGCTCGCGAGCAGGGACCTCACCCTAATGTCACGGTTTAAATTGTCTTAACTTGTATTGAATTTGTCTGTATATGTCCCCGCTAATTTTAAAGTGCTGCGGAATATGTTGGCGCTATATAAATAAAGATTATTACTAGAGGGAAAGCGTTCAGGTTGCTACTACTGAGGTACCCTCAGATCTATCCTCTCTCCCCAAGCAATATTGGCCCTATGCGGACGTGTTCTCCAATAGGGCTGTGGAGATCCTTCCACCTCACCGCCCCTATGACTGTTCTATTGACCTCTAGCCTGGTGCTGAGCCTCCCCGGGGTCGAGTCTATCCGTTATCTCTCCTGGAGACAGAAGAAATGTCACAGTACATCCAGGAAAATCTGGCAAGAGGATTCATTAGGAAGTCAGTGTCACCTGCAGGAGCTGGGTTCTTCTTCATGTAGAAGAAGAACGGGGAACTACGTCCATGCATAGATTACAGGGGTCTTAACGCAATCACCGTTAAGAATAAATATCCTCTGCCCCTGATATCTGAGCTCTTTGATAGGCTTCGGGGAGCAACGGTATTTACAAAATTAGATCTGCGGGGTGCTTACAACCTGAGTCGCATCCATGAGGGGGACGAATGGAAGACGGCTTTTAACACCAGGGATGGGCACTATGAATATCTGGTGATGCCCTTCGGGCTCTGTAATGCCCCAGCTGTTTTCCAAGATTTTGTGAACAACCTCATCCAGGATATGCTCTCCACCTCAGTCGTAGTCTATCTGGATGATATTCTCACCTACTCTCCAGATATGGACTCCCACCGGAGAGATGTTTGCAGTCTTTGACCTCTTACGGGCAAATTCCCTCTACGCAAAATTGGAGAAATGTGTGTTTGAGCAGGAGTCCTTACCTTTTCTGGGCTATATTTTCTCCACCCAGAGATTGGCTATGGATCCTGCCAAACTACAGGCTGTGATGGACTGGCAGGAACCCCATTCTCTTAAAGCGAGCACTTTATGGGGTTCGTTAATTAACTATTGCCAGTTCATTCCACACTTCTCAACTTTGGTAGCTCCCCTGGTTGCCCTCACCAAGAAGGGAGCAAATCCCAAATTGTGGTCTGAGGAGGTCTCCAAGGCCTTTCACTCCATTAAGTCACACTTCGCTAGTGCTCCCATCCTACATTGCCCCGATGTAGATAAGCCTTCATACTGGGTGAAGTTAACCCGTGTGTGAATCCATATTGTACTGCCATATAGTCTGTCATTACTTAGCAGGTTCTATCTCTGCACGGTGGACCCCGGGCTGTGAACGCACCTTACTCTATCTTTCTAATTATTTGCTGCGTTCCGCTAGCCCTAACATTGTGTGGTATTTCCGTGACAGCCCTTATATATCTGCGTGGTCCAAGTTTAATCATTGTAGGCTGGTGTACCCCTTTTTTTGCTGTCTGATACTCTAAATCTATGCAGCACTATTGCATTTCAAAAAATTTAAAAAGGCCACATATTTTCCAGTGTGGTATTTCCGTGACAGCCCTCATATATCTGCGTGCTCCACGTTTTGGCATTTTATGCCGTTTTGCCACTGTTTCTGGGGTCTGCTACTCTAATTATATGCAGCACTATTTGCCATTTAAAAAAAAAAAAACAGGCCACATATTTGCCAGTGTGCTATTTCCGTGACAGCCCTCATATATCTGTGTGGTCCAAGTTTGGGCATTGTAGGCCGGTGGACCTTTTTTTGCTGTCTGATACTCTAATTCTGTACAGCTCTATTTAGCTTCAATAAAAAATAAAAAGGCCACATATTTGCCAGTGTGGTATTTTCGTGACAGTCCGCTTATATCTGTGTGGTCCAAGTTTGGTAATTGTAGGCCGGTGGACCCCTTTTTTGCTGTCTGATACTCTAATACTATACAGCACTATTTTGCATAAATTTACTTCACAAAAAAGCCCCCAAAATTGAATACAGTCTGTTATATCAGACTGACGCCTGCCTGGTGTTTGGGTTTTAAAAATCGTAGATTTGCAGGCATACTGATCAGATATTATTTCGCTACTATTAAATATATTTATGTTGAACATTTTAAATAGTGCAGTAGTCCATTTAAAATGGGCAAGGCAAGGGATGGGGAATTGGACGTGATGATGATGGTGCATGCAGAGGACGAGGCCATGGCCAAGGTGAAAGTGGGCAACAACAAAGACCCACATCTTCTCGCTCGACCTTCCCATCCCAGTCTCTAGGTGACAGCAGCACACCACTATTAAAGCCAGAGCAGTGTGAAATGGTTGTTGGTTGGATAGTGAATAATGCTTCCAGTCACTTAGCCACCACTACTACCACCACCTTGTTTTCCACACGGTCAAGTCTGAGAAGCCGTTACTGTGGCCTGGATATTCCTCACCCTGATCCTCCTTCCTCCCACCATACCGAGTGCCCTGAGACAGCTGATTCCACACTTAGACACTCTGTAGGGCTGTTCAGTTTTCCATTTCAAGATTCTGAACTCTCGGACGGTCAACTTGCAGTGGGGACTGATGAGATTGCATGGACAGATGCCCAAAGCTTTGACCAGCCCCGGTCACGTCAAGGTGATGGTGGGAAAGTATCAGAAGAGGTGGACGATGAGGAGGCACAATTGCCAGAAAGTCAGGAGGAGGAGCAGGTTGTGGATGTGGAAGATGAGATGGTGGATGACATAGTTACTGACCCAACCTGGCAGGAGGACAAGTGCAGCGCCCCAGAGTCCTGGTCATTGCAGTAATGTCGCTCTTCCACCAGGGGGAGTGATATTACGTCTGATGGTACTAAAGGAGTTCACCTGACCAGGTATCACCATTCACACACTACACTTCACACTCCAGTCCACCAGGGGGAGCCTTGCTTCTATCTATTAGAGCACTCCTCACACACGGGTAAAACAGGTGGGTTGGATAGGAAGTCAGAGAGAAGCTACCTGGGTTTGACCCAGAAAGGACCTGTCAGGCATACAGGGGGAGAAGGAGGAACATCTGAGCTGCAGACAGAGGGTCCCTGTCAGGGGTGGGATCCTGACAGAGGCCAAGCACGAGATAGAACGTTACGGAGCTGTGCCTGCACCCATTGCAGCAGCATCCTAAGAAAGGACAGGAAAGGAATTGTATTGTGGAGATTGAGTAACAAAGTCACAGCACAAGGAGATAACACCGGGAGGAGTCCTGCCCCAAGATCGGCAGCCTCCTTTTGAGGCACGTAGCCGGTGGCCGGAACACCGAGGGAGTAATTGACTCTACGTATTACTTCAGAGACCGGCAGGACAGTCAATTCCAAGTTGGTTGCCCGACCTTAATACCTAAGAAGACACGGAGGCAAATTGTGGGAGAGGGGCGTCTCTAGGGTCCCTATAAATAAGCTCCAGGTCTACTCCGTCATACGGGTTGTCCTATCCATACCATCCTTGGGGACAGAGAGAGAGAAGATCAGAAACATCCACGAAAGTTGTGAGAACTATCCCGTGGTGCTCAGCAGGGAGGTACTACAACACACAGGTGCTAGTAAGAAGGCTACTGATTTCCACCTGGATAAGGGAACTCTGCATGTGCCTTCGGACCGGCCGGATTCTACCTGCCCTGTGAACGGTACTCTGGACTGTGGACGCTGAAGTGTTCAGTAAAAGGTAGAGACTGCAACCTTTGTGTCCTCGTTATTCATTGCGCCTTACAATGTCCACCATCACCACCTACACATCAGGGAATCCCTGGGGAAATACTTAACCTGTGGGAAGGTATACCATCTAGCTGCCATTTCATCACCCCAGCGGACCCCTAAGCAGTGTCGATCACCCTGACTGAATACCACAGGTGGCGTCACGAACACCAGACAAACTACACCTTTAATTGGACGCCCCTCAGAAGGGCCACGGACCGGGTCGGGCCACCGTGACATCCCCAGAACCGAGAGAGATAGACCCGTGCCGAGTACCCCATTGCCCTTAACGTGGGGGCGCTCCACATGCAGAGTGAGGGCAGCAGCACACATGGGGAAGGTGACATACCACCACAACAGGCAGGAAGAAGCAGTGTGGTGGCCACGGACTGAAGACGTGCATCCGTTCCCTGTAACACCAACATGAAAGAAGTAGCCATTCCAATTGATAGATCTTACTGAGTCTGGTTATTTTTTAAAGACTCTGCCGATAATCCCAAACATGCCATTTACAGCACCCGCCATGCTCGCATCAGCAGGGGTAGCAAAACAACTAGCCTGACCACCACCAACATGATCAGGTACATGGCAGCAAAGCTTCCAACTTTGTGGACCAAACCCCAGGCTCCAGGACCACTGCCTGCAGGTCACACCACTGCTTGTTTGACTGTTTTGCGGAGAAGCCAATCCCTAGTACACCATGCATGTGAAGATGCCTCTAGCCCTGCACCTGTTGTGGCCCACAGTCAAGCAGCACCATCATCAAGCCCGTCCCCGCCCTTGTCCCAGCACAGCCTTCAGTTGTCTATAATCCAGTCTTTGGAACGCAAGAGGAAATACCTCGCCAATGCCCCACAGGCCACAGGACAAAATTTGCATATTTCTCTTCTGCTTGCACTACAGATGCTGCCTTTTAGGCTTGTTGAGACGGAAGCTTCCTGCAACCTGATGGAGGCGCTGTCCCAAGGTACTCATTCCCCAGTCGCCACTATTTCTCCCCGTGTGCCGTACCAGCATTACACCAGCATTTGTCCCATCTTATTAACCGTGCCCTCTGTTACAGGAAAAGTCCACCTAACCACGGACATGTGGACAAGTGCTTGTGGGCAGGGATGGTACATCTCACTGACAGCACACTGGGTTAACATAGTGGAAGCCGGGACCCAGTCGGATGGAACACATCCTCAACACGCCGAGAATTGCTGGCCCTACGTGAATCAGGGTTGCCCCACAGTCTACAGCTCCTGCACCTCCTCCTCCTCTTCATCCTCCATCTCTAAAATCAACACATCAGTCAGAAGCTGGAAGCACTGCAGCACTGCCTCAGCCAAGCAGCAACAGGCTTTGCTGAAGCTGGTCTGCATAGGTGACAAACCGCACAATGCAGAAGAGTTGTGGACAGCACTGAAAGAGCAGTCACATGCTTGGATGACACCGCTGAACCTACAGCCAGGCATGGTCGTGTGTGACAATGGCTGTAACCTGGTTGCGGCTCTGAGGCATGGTGAGCTCACACACGTACCTTGCTTGGCCCATGTGCTTAACCTCGTGGTTCAACATTTTCTGAAAAGCTAGCCAGAGCTGCTGGATCTGTGTTATGACCCCAATGGCAGAGGGTCTCAGGAATAATGCTAAGTCAGTAAATACAGAAAACCAGCTCATAGGGCAGTGGTAACTGGGCTGACCATATAACTAATCCTAGCACCACAAATACCAGCAGCCGGGGAACGTTCCTACGTTGATCCTAGACGTCTCGCGCCAGCCGGAGAGCTAACTACCCCTAGAAGGGAAAAGAAAGACCTTTCTTGCCTCCAGAGGAAATACCCCAAAAAGTTGGATAGAAGCCCCCCACAAATAATAACGGTGAGGTAAGAGGAAAAGACAAACATAAGAATGAGCTAGGAATTTAGCAAAGAGAGGCCCACTAGCTAATAGCAGAATATAGAAATATAACTTATATGGTCAGCAAAAAATCCTATCAAAAATATCCACACTGGAAATTCAAGAACCCCCGAACCATCTAACGGCCCGGGGGGAGAACACCAGCCCCCTAGAGCTTCCAGCAAGGTCAGGAATCACATTTAGTACAAGCTGGACAAAAATGATAGCAAACAAATAACCCAAAAAAACAAAGAAGCAAGACTTAGCTTAATTTAGCACGAACCAGGACCAGTAAACAGGAGCAAACAGAATGTGTCTGATAACACCGATGCCAGGCACTGGACTAAGGTTCCAGGAGGTTTATATAGCAACACCCCTGAAGTAACGACCCAGCTGGGTGCAAACAGAGGGAAGGAAATCCCAGAGTCATATCAATAGTAACCACTAGAGGGAGCCAAAAAAGTCTAATTCACAACAGTACCCCCCCCTTAAGGAGGGGTCACCGAACCCTCACCAAGACCACCAGGGCGATCAGGATGAGCAGCGTGAAAGGCACGAACCAAATCGGCCGCATGCACATCAGAGGCAACCACCCAGGAATTATCCTCCTGACCATAACCCTTCCACTTGACCAAATACTGAAGCCTCCGCCTGGAGAGACGAGAATCCAAGATCTTCTCCACCACGTACTCCAACTCGCCCTCAACCAACACCGGAGCAGGAGGCTCAGCAGAAGGAACCACAGGCACAACGTAGCGTCGTAACAAAGACCTATGGAACACGTTGTGAATGGCAAACGAAACCGGAAGATCCAAGCGAAAGGACACAGGATTAAGGATTTCCAATATCTTGTAAGGACCGATGAAGCGAGGCTTAAATTTAGGAGAGGAGACCTTCATAGGAACAAATCGAGAAGACAGCCACACCAAATCCCCAACACGAAGTCGGGGACCCACACCGCGGCGGCGGTTGGCAAAACGCTGAGCCTTCTCCTGTGACAACTTCAAGTTGTCCACCACACGATTCCAGATCTGCTGCAACCTATCCACCACAGAATCTACTCCAGGACAGTCAGAAGGCTCCACATGTCCTGAGGAAAAACGAGGATGGAAACCAGAGTTGCAGAAAAATGGCGAAACCAAAGTAGCGGAACTAGCCCGATTATTTAGGGCAAACTCAGCCAACGGCAAGAAGGTCACCCAATCATCCTGATCTGCCGAAACAAAACACCTCAAGTAAGCTTCCAGAGTCTGATTAGTTCGCTCAGTTTGTCCATTAGTCTGAGGATGAAAGGCAGACGAGAACGATAAATCAATGCCCATCCTAGCACAAAAGGATCGCCAGAACCTGGAAACAAACTGGGATCCTCTGTCAGACACAATATTCTCAGGAATGCCGTGTAAACGAACCACATTCTGAAGGAACACAGGAACCAGATCGGAAGAGGAAGGCAGCTTAGGCAAAGGCACCAAATGGACCATTTTTGAAAAGCGTTCACATACCACCCAGATGACAGACATACCCCGAGACACCGGGAGATCAGAAATGAAATCCATGGAAATATGTGTCCAAGGCCTCTTCGGGACAGGCAAGGGCAAGAGCAACCCGCTGGCACGGGAACAGCAAGGCTTAGCTCGAGCACAAGTCCCACAGGACTGCACAAATGACCGTACATCCCGTGACAAGGAAAGCCACCAAAATGACCTAGCCACCAGATCTCTGGTGCCAAAAATTCCCGGATGACCTGCCAACACCGAGGAATGAACCTCGGAAATGACTCTGCTGGTCCACTTATCAGGAACAAACAGTCTGTCAGGTGGACAAGAGTCAGGTCTACCAGCTTGAAATCTCTGCAACACACGTCGCAAATCAGGAGAAATGGCTGACAAAATAACTCCTTCTTTAAGAATACCAACAGGTTCTGTGACTCCAGGAGAGTCAGGCACAAAGCTCCTTGAAAGAGCATCAGCTTTCACATTCTTTGAACCTGGTAAATACGAGACCACAAAGTCAAAACGGGAGAAAAACAATGACCAGCGGGCCTGTCTAGGATTCAAGCGTTTAGCAGACTCGAGATACATCAAATTTTTGTGATCAGTCAAGACCACCACACGATGCTTAGCACCCTCGAGCCAATGACGCCACTCCTCAAATGCCCACTTCATGGCCAGTAATTCCCGATTGCCCACATCATAATTCCGCTCAGCAGGCGAAAACTTCCTAGAGAAGAAAGCACATGGTCTCATTACCGAGCAACCAGGGCCTCTCTGTGACAAAACGGCCCCTGCCCCAATCTCAGAAGCATCCACCTCGACCTGAAAGGGAAGTGAGACATCAGGCTGGCACAAAACAGGCGCCGAAGTAAACCAGCGCTTCAACTCCTGGAACGCCTCCACGGCTGCAGGAGCCCAGTTAGCAACATCAGAACCTTTCTTGGTCATATCCGTCAAAGGTTTAACAACGCTAGAAAAATTAGCGATAAAACGACGGTAGAAGTTAGCAAAACCCAAGAACTTCTGAAGACTCTTAACTGACGTGGGTTGAGTCCACTCATGAATAGCTCGGACCTTGACTGGGTCCATCTCCACAGCAGAAGGGGAAAAAATAAACCCCAAAAAGGGAACTTTCTGTACTCCAAAGAGACACTTTGAGCCTTTAACAAACAAGGCATTCTCACGCAAAACCTGAAACACCATCCTGACCTGCTCCACATGTGAGTCCCAATCTTCAGAGAAAACCAGAATATCGTCCAGATAAACAATCATAAATTTATCCAGATACTTCCGGAAAATATCATGCATAAAGGACTGAAATACTGAGGGAGCATTAGAAAGCCCAAAAGGCATCACCAAGTACTCAAAATGACCTTCGGGCGTATTAAATGCAGTCTTCCATTCATCACCTTGCTTAATGCGCACAAGGTTGTATGCACCACGAAGATCTATCTTGGTGAACCACTTGGCACCCTTAATCCGGGCAAACAAGTCCGACAAGAGAGGCAAAGGATACTGAAATTTTACAGTGATTTTATTCAGTAGCCGATAGTCAATACAAGGTCTCAAAGATCCGTCCTTCTTAGCCACAAAAAAGAATCCCGCACCAAGAGGGGAAGAGGATGGACGGATATGCCCCTTCTCCAGAGACTCCTTGATATATGAACGCATTGCGGCATGCTCAGGTACTGACAGATTAAATAATCTTCCCTTAGGAAATTTACTACCTGGAATCAAATCTATGGCGCAGTCACAGTCCCTATGAGGAGGCAGAGCACTGGATCTGGACTCACTGAATACATCCTGATAATCAGACAAATACTCAGGAACTTCCGAAGGAGTAGAGGAAGCAATAGACACCGGCGGGGAATCAGCATGAATTCCCTGACAGCCCCAACTTGACACAGACATTGCCTTCCAATCCAGGACTGGATTGTGGGTCTGTAACCATGGCAGACCCAAAACGACCAAATCATGCATTTTATGCAGAACAAGAAAACGAATCACCTCCCGATGTTCAGGAGTCATGCACATGGTCACCTGCGTCCAAAACTGCGGTTTATTTTCCGCCAATGGCGCAGCATCAATACCTCTAAGAGGAATAGGATTTACTAACGGTTCAAGAACAAAACCACAGCGCTTGGCAAATGACAGATCCATAAGACTCAGGGCGGCACCTGAATCCACAAACGCCATAACGGTAAGAAGACAAAGAGCAAATTAAAGTCACAGACAAAATAAATTTAGGTTGCAAATTACCAATGGCGACAGGACTAACAACCATTGTTAGGCGTTTAGAGCATGCTGATATAACATGTGTAGAATCACCACAGTAAAAACACAACCCATTCTGACATCTATGATTTTTCCGTTCATTTCTAGTCTGAATTCTATCACATTGCATTAAATCAGGTGTTTGTTCAGACAACACCACCAGAGGATTAGCGGTTTTGCGCTCCCGCAAACGCCGGTCAATTTGAATAGCAAGCGCCATAGAATCATTCAGACTTGTAGGAATGGGGAAACCCACCATCACATTCTTAATGGCTTCAGAAAGGCCATTTCTGAAATTTGCGGCCACAGCACACTCATTCCACTGAGTAAGCACGGACCATTTCCGAAATTTTTGGCAATACACTTCAGCTTCATCCTGACCCTGAGAAATAGCCAGCAAGGCTTTTTCTGCCTGAATTTCAAGATTGGGTTCCTCGTAAAGCAATCCGAGCGCCAGAAAAAACGCATCAATATTCGCCAATGCCGGATCTCCTGGCGCTAGCGAGAAAGCCCAATCCTGAGGGTCGCCCCGCAAAAAAGAAATAACAATTTTAACTTGCTGAGCAGAATCTCCAGTTGAACGGGGTCTCAGAGAAAGAAACAATTTACAATTATTCTTGAAATTCCTAAACCTAAATCGATCTCCAGAAAACAATTCCGGAATAGGTATTTTAGGTTCAGACATAGGACTACTGGTAACAAAATCTTGTATACCCTGCACACGAGCTGCCAGCTGGTCAACACTTGTAATCAAGGTCTGCACATTCATGTCTGCAGCAAGCACACGCCACTCAAAGGTAAAGGGGAGGAAGAGAAGGAAGAAAAAAAAAAAAACTCAGAATTTCCTTTGTTATTATCCCACTTCTGCAATGCTTTAAACATTCAATATTGGCCTGGCATACTGTTATGACCCCAATGGCAGAGGGTCTCAGGAATAATGCTAAGTCAGTAAATACAGAAAACCAGCTCATAGGGCAGTGGTAACTGGGCTGACCATATAACTAATCCTAGCACCACAAATACCAGCAGCCGGGGAACGTTCCTACGTTGATCCTAGACGTCTCGCGCCAGCCGGAGAGCTAACTACCCCTAGAAGGGAAAAGAAAGACCTTTCTTGCCTCCAGAGGAAATACCCCAAAAAGTTGGATAGAAGCCCCCCACAAATAATAACGGTGAGGTAAGAGGAAAAGACAAACATAAGAATGAGCTAGGAATTTAGCAAAGAGAGGCCCACTAGCTAATAGCAGAATATAGAAAGATAACTTATATGGTCAGCAAAAAATCCTATCAAAAATATCCACACTGGAAATTCAAGAACCCCCGAACCATCTAATGGCCCGGGGGGAGAACACCAGCCCCCTAGAGCTTCCAGCAAGGTCAGGAATCACATTTAGTACAAGCTGGACAAAAATTATAGCAAACAAATAACCCAAAAAACAAAGAAGCAAGACTTAGCTTAATTTAGCACGAACCAGGACCAGCAAACAGGAGCGAACAGAATGTGTCTGATAACACCGATGCCAGGCACTGGACTAAGGTTCCAGGAGGTTTATATAGCAACACCCCTGAAGTAATGACCCAGCTGGGTGCAAACAGAGGGAAGGAAATCCCAGAGTCATATCACTAGTAACCACTAGAGGGAGCCAAAAAAGTCTAATTCACAACAGATCTGCTATTGAAAGTATGCCGTCTGTCTGCCCATTTTAGAAAGTCAGCTAATGCTTCATCCGCCCTAGCTGTGCTTCAGCAGCGTTTGCAGCTTCCAGCTTACCGGCTGGTGGGTGATGTCCCCACACGCTGGAACTCTATGCTGCTTATGTTGGAAAGGCTTTGTGAGCAGAAGAGGGTAGTTGTTGACTACCAACATCAAGAAGGCAGTCGATATTTAGTTCAGACTCCACACATAAGACCTCAAGAGTGGACATGAGTGTCCGACATATGTACCATCCTCCAAAACTTAGAGGACTGCACTAAGATGGTGAGCGGCGATGACACCATAATTAGCGTCATCATCCCGCTTCTCAGCATTCTGAAAACCTATCTGCTCACAATTAAAGAGGATGCATTGCAGGCAGAGCACAAAACATGGAGCAAGGAACCATACAGGGGGATTACACTCAGCCCAGCCTCATGCCTTCTCATTGTGGATTGGCAGTCAATGAGGAGAAGGAGGAAGAACAGGAGCTACTTTCATGCGCTATAGACAGTACTACAAGTGTCATACCGACTGTTCAGCGGGGATGGCCTGATGACAGGGAGTAGGAGGATGAGGAGGAGGAGGACAGCATGGTCAGTCATCCTGTTGGTGAGGACACGGAAGTCTTGCCTGTTAGCAGTCTGGCACGCATGGCTGACTTTATGTTGTGCTGCTTTTCACGTGACCCTTGCATTATAACAATTTTGGGTGACACTCATTACTGGTTGGGGACACTTCTAGACCCACGCTACAAGGAGAACTTTCAATCTCTTCTTCCAGAGGCAGACAGGTGTACTAAAATGTTGCAGTACCAGAGGGCCATTGTGGGGGAATTACTTAAAAAATGCTGGCAGATGTCAGAGTTTGTTGTACCACCAAGGAGTCCAATTGAAAGAGACAGAAGTGCAATCCACCTCAGGCAGGGGAACAATTGCAAAGTTCTGGGACAGTTTTCACAGACCTTCCCATTGTGACGGCACAGAGGCAAGGAGTGCTGTCACAAGAAGTACAATGTTTGTGAAGATGCTGAGGGAGTACCTTGCAGATCATACAAACATCCTCTGAAATTCCTCTGTCCTCTGTGCCTTTTAATTATTGAGTATCCAAGCTGGACACGTGGAATTAACTGGCTCTCTATGCCTTGGAGGTACTGGCCTGCTCTGCTGCTAGTGTTCTGTCAGAGCGGGTTTTCAGTGTCGCTGGTGGAATTATAACAGATAAGGGCATCTGCCTGTCAGATTGGGAATGACTTCTGTACACCACCAAGTAAAAACAACGAAGCATAACCTCTCATACATTGTCTTTTTTGGGGTGGTATATTCTCATGTACATCTTCACAACCACATATGGGCATATGCTTCCGGATTTGGTCTGTTTTTTGTTATCCTCCTCCTTATCTTCATCCTCAGTATCCAGAACCACTAGATCACCAGGGTGAACGTGCTCTGTACGGTGAATTTTGGCCACGGGGGCTGTGATGGCACTAGCTTATTTTGTAAAAACAGGACTCTACATTAGCGAATTGGGCATTGCATTACATTGGGCCTACTTATTAAGTCTGTCTCCTGCAATGTGTCCTTTAACTGCCACTAGATGAACAGGGTGAACATGCTCAGTACTGTTATAAGCTGGTGAATTTTGGGGAAGGGGCCTGCGATGGCACTAGTCTATTTTTAAAAAAGGTACCCCCATTGGGGAATTGTTTGGCAGCTCATGCACTCCATTTTAAGTCTCAGTGACCCCCACCACTACTTTGGGCTTGCTTCTTAACTCTGTTTCCTGTAATGTCTCTTCTTTAACTGCCACTAGATCACCAGGGTGAACAAGCTTTCCACTCTTATAGGCTAGTGAAGTTTGGGCAAGGGGCCTGCGATGGCACTCGTCTATTTTTTAAAAAGGTACCCCCATTGGGGAATTGTTTGGCAGCTCATGCACTCCATTTTAAGTCTCAGTGACCCACACCACTACTTTGGGCTTGCTTCTTAACTCTGTCTCCTGTAATGTATCTTCTTTAACTGCCACTAGATCACCAGGGTGAACGTGCTTTGTACTGTTACAGGCCGGTGAATTTCGGGCAAGGGACCTGCGATGGCACTAGTCTATTTTAAAAAAAGGTACCCCCCTTGGGGAATTGTTTGGCAGATCATGCACTGCATTACAAGTCTCAGAGACACGCACCACTACATTGGGCCTAATTCTTAACTTTGTCTCCTGCAATGTCTCTTCTTTAACTGCCAATAGATCACAAGGGTGAACATGCTTTGTACTGTTATAGGCTGGTGAAGTTTGGGCAAGGGGAGCTGTGATGGCAATATTATATTTTTAAAAAAGGTACCCCACATTGGTGAAACCAAATACTTGTTGGCAAAGACTTCAGAACATTTGTGTACCTTAAAGAGCTACCTTAAAAAGCTTATTTTTGTGTTGCCTGGTTGCTCACATTGGACACAATACACTTCATATAAATTTGATAAAGCAATGCTGTTAGTTTGGCTCAGAAGTTCATTACAAATATAGCTTTGTCCACTATATTAGTTTCTCTCCTTGAGAGCCATAACTTTGGCTGCCTTAAATCTCCAAATGGTGAATATACAAATGCAAATGGTGATTTGTAAACAAAATTAAAATACTGTATACTGAATGCATTCAGACAATCACATAGCTGCATTTCTTGTAAAACATTTACAGATGTGACATACAATGCTCATAGTGGCATAATCTTGATAAATGTTTGGTTATTCACTTCACAAACAGTTCTAAGCCTCTATCTGTTTGCTGTTTGTCATTGTAAAATATTAAGGTTTACTAAAACTATGCCTGTGGTGGTTTAATCTAAATCCTTGTGGTTTTTATTTTCTAGGGGTTCATGGCCCCTCGTCTGATGACTTCATGATATCTCAGTTTCATCCAACCTTGAAAACTGACCACTTGAAGGTGTGAGTGAAACTAGAGTTACTACATAGTGTAAATCACTATATAAGACCAGAGAAACATGACTAAGACAGATGCCAAAACTGGGGAACCTGTACATTTACAGTGTGCTGATAGCTGCATAATTGGGGATGCCCATGCAGAGTAGGTAATCTCCCAGGGGTTTTCTGTCTTGGTGTTGTTTCTCTGATATTCCAGACGAATGATGTTTAAAAGCCTCTTGGTGATGATCTAAGTATACTGTATGTAGTTAATCTTTATATATACGTAATCACTATATTTATTTAATCCTTATATGTACTTATTAACCTCTGTCTGTTAACATATACAAAATTTTACATACTCACACTATTCAATCATACTATTCCTTGAATTTTGTAGTTTGCAATAAAATTGTGTTGTATTACAAGTATTAGCCTTTTTTAAAGCCGTATCTGAACCTTAGTGTTAAAAACATGGCAAATAAAATTGCCAAATTCTCCTGTAAATAATTCTGCAAAGAGGGATCCATCATACTATTAAAAAATACTAGTGGATTTTCATGGGCCCATCCAGTATGTGGGTTCAAAGGCCTAACGGGGTGCATATGATTATGCAGCAGGGTTGGCCTTGTTACGAATGTGTAAAACAAAGGAGTACAGGAGTACAAAATGCATATTGTGAAGTGGATTTTCATGGGCCCATCCAGTATGCGGGTTCAAAAGCTTATTGGGGTGCATATGAATTGCTAGCAGGGCAGGCCTTGCATTCAATGCAACACTTTTTCAGGAGTCCCCCCTGTTCATCTTATGACAGGGGTATTGTGGTGCATCGTAATTCTTGGCAGCCTAGGCTACAACAGCTTAGGAGACCCACAGTTTAATAATTGCCCTTTAAGAAGATTAATGCCTCCTGATGCACCAGTAAAAATAGGCTCTGTCACTTTAAGAGTTCCTCCTTCATAAATGAAACAAGATGGGTCTGCGTATGTGTCACACATCACATGGTCAGCTGGGTTTGTTAAATGTTACAATGACATTTCCCAGTGAATGCATTTTTAGTGGTTGAAAGCAATGTTAAAGTTGAAAAATGTTTCAAAAATGCTGCGTCTGAGCTAAGCCTAAATGGGGGAGGGCACTTTTGGTCTGGGGATAAATATTTTTCCTTGCAGGCAAGTCATTAACCTGCAAAGGATGTACCGTGACATATTTCCCAGCAAAACCCGTTTTGCTTTTGTTTGTTTTTTGTGGCATAGGGAAAAATGGATGAATCTTGGAAAAAATTGATTAAAGCTGTGAACTTGAAGTCAGGAATGCTGCCAGGGATGATCCCCATGAGGTCCCTGTGTCATTTGAGCAGTGTTTCCATCATTTTCAGACATTTTTACACCTTAAACGGAACCCCGGGGGGATTGCGGTAAAAATACTCTGGTCTCCCATAGACTTACATTGGGCTTGTTGTTACGGCCTAGTACCCGAGTATTCCAATCTGCTCGACCCAAGCAACGAGCACCCGACGGTGTTATGAGGCTTTGTAAGTTGTCCCGGTAGCGAGGATCTAGGAGGCTGTACATCTAATAATCAGCCGTGTTGAGAATGTGGGCGATGCGGCGGTCGTTTCTCAGGCACTGCAGCATGTAATCAACCATGTGCTGCTGTCCCCTGCTTGAGGCGTGAGCTCTGCCAGCTCTGCATCACCCACCCTCGCTCTACACACTGACTACTGGAGAATTGTGTAACTCCCTCCTCTGGACCGATGTCTTCCTCCTCCACTGACTCCTCCTCATCCATTTCACAAAGTGTCTCCTGTTGTGAATTCCGTTCTGGAGCTCCCTCCTGTGGTTGCTAATGGTATTTTTGTGGGTTCTGCCCTTGGGCTCCCTCTGGTGGTTTTGAGTGGAACTGCTGCTCCTTTAGGTAGCTGTAGCAGCTGCCTCCACTGATCGACTTGCCTGAGTTTGTTATTTAAACCTGCTCTGGGCTTTAGTTCATGCCAGCTGTCAATGTTCTTGGTTGGATTTGGTTCTCTCCTTGGATTTCTCATATGGCCTGTCCTTGTCAGCAAAAGATACATTTTTGCTAGTTTTTGTTTGTCCATTTGTTTGGACTCTATTGCTCTGCAAATATGTCTCTTTTTGTCCAGCTTGTCACTATGTCATATTCAGGCTAGCTGGAAGCTCTGGGAAAGCAGATTTGCCCCTCCACACCGTGAGTCGGTGTGGAGTTCATTTTTGTAAACTCTGCGTGGATTTTGTCATTTTTAATACTGACCGCACAGTATCCTTTTCTCTCTGTCTATCAAGTTTAGTATTGGCCTTCTTTGCTGAAATGTGATTTCATTTCTGTGTACGTCATTTCCCTCTCCACTCACAGTGAATATTTGTGGGGGGCTGTCTTTCCTTTGGGGGTTTTCTTTGAGGCAAGATAGCTTTCTATTTCCTACTTTAAGGGTAGTTAGCTCTTAGGCTGTGACGAGGTGTCTAGGGAGAGTCAGGAACATCCCACAGCTATTACTAGTGTTGTTGTTAGGATTAGGAACTGCGGTCAGTAGAGATACCACCTCCTCAGAGCTCGTCCCATGTTGCGTTTTAGCCACCAGGTCATATCAGTGTGGCCTCTAAACCACCAGGTCATAACAGTACAGCTGGCCCACAATGTGTTAAATGCATCTCAAAAGAGGGAAAAGAAAGTTCTGAGGTTTTTTTTTCCTTTGTAGCTTGTTTTGTCTTTTTTTTTTCCCCTTAATCTCTGGGTGGTTCAGGATTTTGGTGCTGATATGGAGGTTCAGGGTCTGTCCTTGCGTGTGGATCAACTCGCTGCAAGGGTACAGAGTATCCAAGATTATGTTGTACAGACTCCAGTATTAGAGCCTAGAATTCCTATTCCTGATTTGTTTTCTGGGGATAGATCTAAATTTTTGAACTTAAAAAATAATTGCAGATTGTTTTTTGCTCTGAGACCCCGTTCCTCTGGTGACCCCATTCAGCAGGTGAAGATTGTTATTTCTTTGCTGCGTGGCGACCCGCAGGACTGGGCATTCTCCCTTGAGCCAGGAAATCCTGCATTGCTCAATATTGACGCATTTTTTCAAGCGCTCGGATTGCTGTATGACGAGCCTAATTCTGTGGATCAGGCAGAAAAGACTTTGCTGGCTCTGTGTCAGGGTCAGGAAGCAGCAGAAGTATACTGCCAGAAATTTAGAAAGTGGTCTGTGCCAGAGCATGCCGCTATGCGGAGTTATGTAAAGGAGTCCTTGGAGAAGGGGCATATTCGCCCGTCTTCGTCACCGTTGGGGGCTGGATTCTTCTTTGTTGCCAAGAAGGATGGCTCCTTGAGACCCTGTATAGATTATCGCCTTCTCAATAAGATCACGGTCAAATTCCAGTACCCTTTACCTTTACTTTCTGATTTGTTTGCTCGGATTAAGGGTGCCAGTTGGATTACTAAAATCGACCTTCGAGGGGCGTATAGTCTCATGCGTATTAAACAAGGTGATGAATGTAAAACAGCATTTAATACGCCCGAAGGCCATTTTGAATATCTTGTGATGCCATTCGGGCTCTCTAATGCTCCATCGGTATTTCAGTCCTTTATGCATGATATCTTCCGGAATTATCTGGATAAATTCATGATTGTGTATTTGGATGATATTTTGTTTTTTTCCGATGATTGGGAGTCTCATGTGAAGCAGGTTAGGATGGTGTTTCAGGTCCTTCGTGCTAATGCGTTGTTTGTGAAGGGGTCTAAGTGCCTCTTTGGAGTTCAGAAGGTTTCTTTTTTGGGTTTCATTTTTTCTCCCTCGGCTATTGAGATGGACCCTGTTAAAGTCCAGGCCATTCATGATTGGACTCAACAAACATCTGTAAAGAGCCTTCAGAAATTTTTGGGCTTTGCTAATTTTTATCGCCGCTTTATTGCTAATTTTTCTAGTGTGGTGAAGCCTCTGACCGATTTGACGAAGAAGGGCGCTGATGTGATGAATTGGTCCTCTGCGGCTGTTGAGGCCTTTCAGGAGCTTAAACGTCGTTTTACTTCTGCCCCTGTGTTGCGTCAGCCAGATGTTTCGCTCCCTTTTCAGGTTGAGGTTGATGCTTCTGAGATTGGGGCAGGGGCTGTTTTGTCTCAGAGAAATTCTGATGGCTCTTTGATGAAACCATGTGCTTTCTTCTCCAGAAAGTTTTCGCCTGCTGAGCGTAATTATGATGTCGGCAATCGGGAGTTGTTGGCTATGAAGTGGGCATTTGAGGAGTGGCGACATTGGCTTGAGGGAGCCAAGCATCGCGTGGTGGTTTTGACTGATCATAAGAATCCGATTTACCTCGAGTCTGCTAAGCGGTTGAATCCTAGACAAGCTCGGTGGTCTCTGTTTTTCTCCCGTTTTGATTTTGTGGTCTCGTATATTCCAGGATCTAAGAATGTCAAGGCTGATGCCCTTTCTAGGAGTTTTTTGCCTGACTCTCCGGGAATTCTTGAGCCGGCTGGGATCCTCAAGGAGGGGGTGATTCTTTCTGCCATCTCCCCTGATTTGCGGCGGGTACTTCAGGAGTTTCAGGCTGATAAACCTGACCGCTGTCCAGTGGGGAGACTGTTTGTTCCTGATAGATGGACTAGCAGGGTAATTTCTGAGGTTCATTGTTCGGTGTTGGCTGGTCACCCTGGGATTTTCGGTACCAGAGATTTGGTGGCTAGGTCCTTTTGGTGGCCTTCCTTGTCGCGGGATGTGCGTTTGTTTGTGCAGTCCTGTGGGACCTGTGCTCGGGCTAAGCCTTGCTGTTCCCGTGCCAGTGGGTTGCTTTTGCCTTTGCCTATTCCTGAGAGGCCCTGGACGCATATTTCCATGGATTTTATTTCTGATCTTCCTGTTTCTCAGAAGATGTCTGTCATCTGGGTGGTTTGTGACCATTTTTCTAAGATGGTCCATTTGGTACCATTGCCTAAGTTGCCTTCGTCCTCTGATTTGGTTCCATTATTTTTTCAGCATGTGGTTCGTTTACATGGTATTCCGGAGAATATTGTGTCTGACAGAGGTTCCCAATTCGTTTCTAGGTTTTGGCGGTCCTTTTGTGCTAGAATGGGCATTGATTTGTCTTTTTCTTCAGCATTCCATCCTCAGACAAATGGCCAAACGGAGCGAACCAATCAGACCATGGAAACCAATTTGAGATGCTTCGTGTCTGCTGATCAGGATGATTGGGTGACCTTTTTGCCGTTGGCCGAGTTTGCCCTTAATAATCGGGCTAGTTCGGCTACCTTGGTTTCGCCTTTTTTTTGTAACTTTGGTTTTCATCCTCGTTTTTCTTCGGGGCAGCTTGAGCCTTCTGACTGTCCTGGTGTGGATTCTGTGGTGGACAGGTTGCAGCAAATTTGGACTCATGTGGTGGACAATTTGACGTTGTCTCAGGAAAAGGCTCAACGTTTTGCTAACCGTCGTCGGTGTGTTGGTCCCCGGCTTCGTGTTGGGAATTTGGTCTGGTTGTCTTCTCGTCATGTTCCTATGAAGGTTTCTTCCCCTAAGTTCAAGCCTCGCTTTATTGGGCCTTATAAGATTTCTGAAATTATCAATCCGGTGTCTTTTCGTTTGGCCCTTCCAGCTTCTTTTTCCATTCATAATGTGTTCCATAGATCCTTGTTGCGGAGATATGTGGTACCTATGGTTCCCTCCGTTGATCCTCCTGCTCCGGTGTTGGTTGAGGGGGAATTGGAATATGTGGTGGAGAAGATTTTGGATTCTCGTTTTTCGAGGCGGAAGCTCCAATATCTGGTCAAGTGGAAGGGGTATGGCCAGGAGGATAATTCTTGGGTTGTTGCCTCCGATGTTCATGCTGCCGATTTGGTTCGTGCTTTCCATTTGGCTCGTCCTAATCGGCCTGGGAGCTCTGGTGAGGGTTCGGTGACCCCTCCTCAAGGGGGGGTACTGTTGTGAATTCCATTCTGGAGCTCCCTCCTGTGGTTGCTAATGGTATTTTTGTGAGTTCTGCCCTTGGGCTCCCTCTGGTGGTTTTGAGTGGAACTGCTGCTCCTTTAGGTAGCTGTAGCAGCTGCCTCCACTGATCGCCTTGCCTAGGTTTGTTATTTAAACCTGCTCTGGGCTTTAGTTGATCTTGCAATGCTGGAACGCCGCAAGTGAGCACACTCTACGCGGACCTTGTGCAGCAGTGCATCAAGATCTGGATAGTCCCTCAAAAACTCTGCACGACCAAGTTGAGCACATGTGCCAGACATAGGATGTGAGTGAGGCTGCCTAGGCCCAGAGATGCTACCAGATATCGGCCATTGTCACACACTACCATTCCTGGCTGGAGATTCGCTGGCACAAACCAAACGTCGCTCTCCTGCTTGATGGCATTCCAGAGCCCCTGTGCTGTGTGGCTTCGATTCCCCAAAGAAATACATTTTAATATGGCCTGTTGATGTTTGGCCACGGCTGTGCTCATATCGGTCGTAATAGGTAAGCGTTCACGGGTCCATGTGGAGGTGGACTGTGACGGCTCCTGCAGCGATGATTCTGAGGAACTTGAGTATGAGGAGGAGTCAATGCGTACAGACTGGATTCCTGCAGTCCTTGGAGTTGGCAGAACACGTCCTGCACTACTCGCACGATCTGTACTCAGCTCAACTACATTAACCCAATGGGCAGTGAGGGAAAGGTATCACCCCTGTCTATGGTGACTGGTCCACGCATCAGTGGTGAGGTGGACCTTGCTACTGACGGCCTTCAGTAGCGCGTGTTTTATGTGTCCCTCCACATGCTTGTGCAGGGCAGGGATGGCTTGCCTGCTGAAATAAAAGCGGCTGGGCACATTGTATTGTGGGACTGCCAATGCCATCAAGTTACGGAAGCTGTCGGTCTCCACCAGCCTGAATGACAGCATTTCAAGGGACAGTAGTTTTGCAATGCCAGCATTCAGAGCCTGTGCTCGGGGGTGGTTTGCCTAGAATGGCCGCCTTTTCTCCCATGCCTGTGCTACCGATGGCTGTAGACTGGGCTGGGAGTGTGAGGATGAATGGGAACATGGTGCTGTGGGTGGAGTTACACTGGGTCTGTGGGCAACAGTGCCAGAGGTTCTTCCATGGTGATCCTGTGAGGAAGCCGAACCAGCTGTGTGTGAGCTGGAGGAAGAGGCAACAACACGAGCTGAAGAGGTGGTAGGTGCCGCTGTTGGTTGGCCTAGGTCTTCAGTGTGTTTTTGTAACTCCAACGCATGCTTGGTCCGCACATGTTTCCACATATTTGTGGTATTGAGGTTGCTGACATTTTTCCCTCTTTTGACTTTCTGATGACACACCTTACATTTGACTAAGCAAATGTCATCTTCAACTGTGTCAAAAAAGGACCAGGCACTGCAAGTCTTGGGAGTGCCCGTTTTGGCTTTTGGAAGAGGCATGCTCCTAATGGGTGCCGAAGTGGAGCCTACAGAAACCGTAGTCTTCCCTCTCCCTCTCCCTCTTTGGCCCGTTCGGAGAATCTCTTCCTCAGAGCCACCTTCCTGTACCTCACACCATGATGGGTCAAGGACCTCATCATCTACACTTCCCTCTTCCACCAACTGCTTCTCCAGGGTAGTCTCGGCAGCACAGTACGCACCTGAAAGTGGCACCTGAGTCTAATCATCAGATGCGTACTGAGGTGTGCTGACCAGAGACACTGGCCCACCCATCTCTTCAGAGTCAGACAAAGCTGTTGGGCATCACTGCATTCTGCCTCTTCTTCCATTTCTCCAATGCTGCTTGGCTGGCCCCCTCTTTCCAAGCCAAGAGATTCAGAGAACAGAAGTAGAGATGGCTCCTGTCCTGGGCTCTCTGACTGCCTGGGCAATTTGGCAGGTGGTGAAGAGACAGATGGGTGCTCTTCAGTGCTCTGTGCCTGAGAGGATGTGGCACTAATTGAAGTCGATGCGTTAGCTTCCATCCATCTGACAATGGCTTCAATTTGTTCGTCCCGCAACAGCGGGACACGGCGAGCTCCTACAAAGCTGCACATGAAGGACTGTTCCCTGCTAAATCTGGGGGATGATGAGTCACTGGTGCCCGCAGCAGGCACAGAATCCCCACGTCCTCTCCCTGCTCCACACCCACGCCCACGTGCCTTACTCTCTGCCTTCTTCATCTTGGTAGACTGATAAAGATAGGCAGAAAAGTACTAAGGGCTTAGTGTGCTTATTCCTGAACAGCTGCTAACAGGTATAAGGAACACTAATTTTATCAAGTGTGGACTAGACTTTAATATGAGCTAATGTGGCCTACACAACTCTAAAGTGGAGTGTTTGGTGAACTTTATAAACTTTTTAGGTTTCTCCACAGAACAGACTACAGAGCGAACTGCACTCACACACAGACCATGCAGACAGCCGTAAACTGCGCTGCAAGTCCAAAAAAAGCTCCACTATGTAATCCTATATAGTGTTTTTCCACAATCTAGCAGGAAACAGATGGAAAGCCACTAATAGGATAAATTTGAAAAAATGTGCAGCAGGCTGCACTAATTGCAAAAACGGAGAATGGAACGGTATGAGGCAGTGACGCACCCTGAGCTGACTACAACCGGCTGTGGCGGCAGAACAGACTACAGAGAGAGCTGCACTCACACACAGACTGTGCAGACAGCCGTAAACTGCGCTGCAAGTCCAAAAAAAGCTCCACTATGTAATCCTATATAGTGTTTTTCCACAATCTAGCAGGAAACGGATGGAAAGCCACTAATAGGATAAATTTGAAAAAATGTGCAGCAGGCTGCACTAATTGCAAAAACGGAGAATGGAACGGTATGAGGCAGTGACGCACCCTGAGCTGACTACAACCGGCTGTGGCGGCAGAACAGACTACAGAGAGAGCTGCACTCACACACAGACTGTGCAGACAGCTGTAAACGGTGCTGCAAGGCCAAAAGAAGCTCTTCTATGTAATCCTATATAGTGTTTTTCCACAATCTAGCAGGATACGGATGGAAAGCCACTAATAGGATAAATTTGAAAAAAATGTGCAGCAGGCTGCACTAATTGCAAAAAAGGACAATGGACTCAACAGTTTATATCAGTGAGGCACCCTGAGCTGACTACAACCGACTGTGGCTGTGAACAGGATACAGAATGAGCTGCACTCACACACAGACCTTGCAGACAGCTGTAAACAGCGCTGCAAGGCAAAAGCAAGGTTCTCACACAGCGGTTGCTAAATTAGCCTGGGTAAAGCACAATGAAGCAAATCGCTATCTCTAAACTGGCCCTCAGTCAGAACACAGCATCCTGTCCCTAACTGAATTCACAGCAGAGTGAGCCCAAAATGGCAGCAGTGACTTTTATAGTGCATCATGACATCATTTCAGCAGCCAATCACAGCCATGCCAGTAGTTACATGCCTACCATGCAGAACAGGATGTGGCCACACTTCTAAACATTACTCATTGGCTGAATTCTGGCTCTGAATTATGGGAACTTCTGATTCTGGTATCCGATATACTGAAAATATCGGAAATCGGTATCGGAATTCCGATACCGCAAATATCGGCCGATACCCGATACTTGCGGTATCGGAATGCTCAACACTACTCATCACTACTCATATGCTGTCATTGCCTATGCAGTGAGTGGCTGGGCTGCCAAAAATTACAACACACTCCAATACCCCTTTCACGAGAGGTACAGGAGGGCCTACTGAATAAATGTTGCATTGAATGCAAGGCCTGCCCTGCTATCAAGTTATATGCACCCCAAGAATCATTTGAACCAGGTTCTGGATGGCCACAGGAAAACCCACTTCACATTCTTCAGTTGGTCCTGCCATACTGTTTCCTTATGCATTGAATGCAACGGCCGCCTTGACCCAAATTTGCATGCAACAAAATCCCCTCTTGGAAGAATCATGGAGGAGGGCCTCATAAAAAACAAAATTTCCATTACAAAGGAGCGGTTCTCCTAGACTCATAATGCCCATACACTAAGTGCATGGTGATGACAGGAAGGTTAATGTACATGATTAATTACAGCGGTGGCTATGGGAGGTATGAGATCCAGGATACAGGCTGCAATGATTAGTCGTTTACCCACCACCAATTACCAGAATGTGTTTCATGCCCGTCAGAAGATCGGTGTAACAGATGCACATGTGAGACTCATCTTAAAAAATGCCCATCAAAAATATGGTGCCAAAGATGCACGTGTCTGTCTAAAGGGCAAAGTGCAACATGTTTGTGAGATGCTGAATTAGAGAAAGCAGATCAGTTTTGGAGGAAAACCAAACAAAGTGATGGATGCTTGTGAAAAATTAAGTGTAAAGAGGAGTGCACCATCCGTAGCTATAAACTGCTTTGAATACTCTTGGCATTCTCTTGATGGGCTTCAAGAGGTAGTCAGCGGAAATGGTTTTCACTTCACAGGTGTGCCCTGTCAGGTTTAATAAGTGGGATTTCTTGCCTTATAAATGGGGTTGGGACCATCAGTTGTGTTGGGCAGAAGTCTGGTGGATACACAGCTGATAGTCCTACTGAATAGACTGTTAGAATTTGTATTATGGCAAGAAAAAAGCAGCTAAGTAAAGAAAAACTAGTGGCCATCATTACTTTAAGAAATTAAGGTCTACCTCTTGACGCTCATCAAGAGAGTGCCAAGAGTGTGCAAAGCAGTCATCAAAGCAAAAGGTGGCTACTTTGAAGAACCTAAAATATAACACATAATTTCAGTTGTTTCACACTTCTTTGTTAAGTATATAATTCCACATATGTTAATTCATAGTTTTGATGCCTTCAGTGTGAATTTACAATTTTCATAGTCATGAAAATACAGAAAAATCATTAAATGAGAAGGCGTGTCCAAACTTTTGCTCTGAACTGTATATAGCACCAACATGTCTACAGTTTAACAGTTTCAAACACAACAGTCCAAAGTAACAACGATGACAATAATACAATAATTAAACCAAAATAAAGGACCCTGCTCGTGACAGCTTACAATCTACAGTAAGCTACAATGATAACAATAATTAAACCAAACAAAATGATCCAGCTCTTGACAACTTACAATCTACAATGAGGTGGGAGAGAACTACAGTGGTGTATTTACAATGATAGTTTGGAGGTAAGTCAAAAGTTGTGGAGGCCTGAGGAGGAGGAGAGCATGGTCACTCGTCCTCTTAGTAAGGACACAGAAGTATTGACTGTTACCAGTCTTGCACGCATGAATGAGTTTATGTTATGCTGCCTTTCCCTTCACCATTGTGTTCTCTAAATTTTGGGTGACAGGCAATACTGATTGGTGACACTTCTAGACCCACGCTACAAGGAGAATTTTATAACTTTTATTCCAGAGGCAGACAGGTGTACTAAAATGTTAGAGGACCAGAGGGCCCTTGCATACTTATTACAAAAATTCACATCTGAAAACCCTGTCAGCAGAGGTCACAGACACAGTTCATTGGAAAAGCAAGGAGTACAGGTGAAATAGACACAACTCCAATCCAGCAGAGGCAGTGGAACACTGGCAAAGTTCTGAGAGAGTTTTCTCAGACCCTCCGATCGCCCTGGCCCTGAGGCGCGGGGGACTCTCACAAGGAATGCAAAGTTTGGTAGATGCTGAGGGAGTACCTTGTTGACGTACAAATGTCCTCTGTCATTCCTCTGTGCCTTATAATTATTAGTTTGCAAAGCTGAACACGTGGCATGAGCTGGCTCTCTGTAGTGTGCACGTGCGCTGTACTCACGGTCATGGAGCACATGGCACAGCGATCTCTGGCAGTCACTGGGCACACAACACCTCGCTCTCTGGCAGTACCGCTTTTATTGGCGGGAGCCAACAGGAGCAGTCCTGTGTGATGTGAAGGACTTTGTGGCTCATATCAATCCACAAGATGACACTAGGCTCATTCTTCAAAATTTTGGTGGTAGATCGTTTCCCCACAGATAGGTTGTGTATGTTCCGATTTCTGTATTATCATTTGGGTGTAAATTATTCATACCTATTTGTTTCACAATATATTGATCTTCTTCAAGGCTTCGGAATATAGTGTTATAACAGTGAAAGCAAGTAGGTGAAGTGTGTGTTAACTGAAATGTGAAAGTAATTGTCATCTTTACTATTTCTCCATAGCATTTGCGGCTAACCACCTCATTGATCTTATTTTGTTTCTTTTGAAAGAAAACAACAGCTCCATCAATACCACGTGGTTTTTCTATAAATAAATGATGCTGGTAAAATAGAGGTGAGATTAGGGATCTACATAACATCCGTTGACTGTATTCAACATGACACATAGTTTGTGCACAGATAAACAGAGTTGCGAGCCCCAAAAATTTTTGATTCAATAACATTTTCGATGGATTTTGTAGTGGAAACACCCATATAGTATAAGTCACATATACGACCACCACACTCTCCAATTGACACCTGTTGCAATACAGCCGAAATTTTAACATCTATAGCTTCTGTTCTATAAAATGCAGGGGCTACATTTTTACATCCTCGATTCCTCATCAAACAAGTTCAGAATTAGTAAGGATGGATTGTCAGAATCCGGCCCGGGGACACAAGGATTCAGTACTTGCGTGTCCTGGCCCCGTGCTCTTTCAGGTGTTCTTGCTCTGGCTCTTCCATTCATGACTTAATATAGAAGATTTCACCTTCATATTACAGAGACAGAGTGCAACACCACCCAAGCATTCACCCTGTGCTCCTCAGACTTTCTATTTGCGAAGTAGCTGGCTCTATGCAGAAGATGATGATGGTGGTAGTAGTTGGTGCATTTAAGACACAGTCCTGAAGCAGCCATAACAACTTGAAACAGAAATATTTTTAACGAGATACCACAATGGTAAATATGTGGCCTGTGTTTTTATGTAGTCCACAAAAATAGTGTCTAGAAATAGGGTCACAGACAACAAAGACAGTGGAATGTCGGCCTGAATTGCCACAATTTGTAGGCCACAAATAGCTCAGCCATCTGACAGAGATAACAGACGGTTCAATACATGGCCTATGTATTTTAATTATTGACCCCAAAATTGTGTTTTGAGCTAGGGTAACACACAGCAAAAAAAGGTAAATGGAAGCCTCAAAAGCACACTTTTTAGCCCACAGATAGACGAGTCGTTTCACAGAGATACCAGACAGTTCAATATATGGCCTTTTTTTAACCAAAAATACTGTACACTAGACCTAGGGTTGCAGACATAAAAAATGGAATGTAAGTCTGAAAATCAACTATTTGTACAGCACAGATAGACCAGGAGTCAGATGGAGATACCATGCTCTTAAATATGTGGGCTGTATTTCTTTGAATTTTAAAAACAACAAAATATTGCATACAAGGGTAGCAGACCAAAAACTGGAATGTATGCCTGAAAATCCAAGATTTGCAGACCACAGATAGACCAGATGGGTGACTGAGATAACAGACTGCTTCAATATGTGGGCTGTATTTTTTAGAAATTTAAAAACAATAAAATACTGTATAAACCAAGGATTTCAGACCAAAAACTGGAATGTATGCTTAAAAAGCCAATATTTCCAGACCACAGATAGACCAGACGTCTGACTGAGATAACAGACTTTCAATATGTGGTCTGTATTTTGTAAAAAATTTTAAAACAAAAAAATTTGTATACAGCATGGGTAGCAGACTAAAAAATGCAATGTATGCCTGGAAAGAAAGAATTTTGACACCAGAGATACACCTTGCATCTGACGGCGATAACAGACTGATCCAAATGTGGCCTTAATTTTTTGGGAACAACAAGATTGTGTCAATAAGTAGGCTATGACAATAACATAAACAATTTGGAGTACTAAAATAGCACAATATTTAGCTCAATGATATGTGATGCATGTGGTGTACAAATCACAGTGCTAAATATAAGAACTGTAGCTAAATATTTTTTTGCCAGCTAAAGATTTTTTACACAAAAAGACGTTCACCAAAAATATTTTAAGACACTCCAAAACAAAATATAGTACACCAAAAAAAATCCCAGAATTTAATGTGCACTCACATCTGATGCCTAGGATTGTTAGATTTTAATGCTCTTGTGTTAAAATTATCAGGCTGTAGATTGCAGTGTGATCAAGCAAATAAATGTAGACAAAAATGGGGCTCTGGATTTCTTTGTACTAAAATGTGCAGCTATAAGGTGGCAAAGAAAAATAAAAAATCATGGCCACGGATACCTGCAGCTGGTATATATAAAATACGCAGCAGCAGACAGTAATGGAGCCATTTGATGTATGCAGGGAGATCTATAGACTCACATACAGTGGTTGCATGCCTTGCAGTGATGTGGATATGTTAACATCGACTCCTCTGGCTACCTAGCACAATGATCTATATACCCACGATATTGCCCTAAAGAGTACTGTTGGTTTATCAGGATTTGTGGATTGAACACTAGTAGACCCACACTAACTAATAATTTTACAAAAAGTCCAACAATATTATAAATACAGGCACTTCTACCTACAATAATTTTCACCTTCTCGGTCCAATAAGGGTCGAATACTGAAGAGATCCTTGTTAAAAATGATTTTATTTAGAACAAATTTAAAAACCATACAAATAGCAAGAAAATGTCACAGAAAGGGATACCGCTAAGGCCCAGACAACTTCCAAAAGGTATACCACAGAAAAATATATGAATGCATCAAAAAAGACACTATTAAATCCAAATACAGTATCAATACCAATATTACTATGCCAAACAGGCTAATTTTATCATATAAAGTATTATCTAATCATGCTCTAATCAATTGATAATTGGTCCCAAAATAGATGCAAGCTATAAAATACAATTACACAAAAAATATATATTACAAATGCAGGTATATGTTATTTTGTCAATAAATAGTTCTTATAAAAATTAATGCACATATATAATTACATTATACAGTAATATTTGCAGTAGTTTTTTTTAAATATGAAAAATTTCCACAGTGGTGATTCATTATTTAGCCCATGGCTTTATATCTGTGTCAATGATGTAAATATCACATTTTAATTAGCCATACAAAAAGACTGGGCAAAGAAAACACACAATCTTCCTACTACGGGAGTAAATCTGTTTGATACCTCCTATCACTTAATGTACCTGGCGTAACAGTTAGTAGATAGTAAACTGATCATACATAAAGTGCCGTGCAAACAAAAGTGCTGTGCATAGATACCTGCGGCTGTGGGCTGTGAGGTGAGGGGATGCCGCTGTATGGACTCGGTACAGACAACAGCCCACAGCCGCAGGTATCTATGCACAGCACTTTTGTTTGCACGGCACTTTATGTATGATCATCACTAGCGGCGGATCATGAGACGTGGAGGAAGACCTCATTAACCCCTTAACGACTGCCGATACGCCTTTTAACGGCGGCCGCTAAGGGTACTTAAACCACAGCGCCGTTAATTAACGGCGCTGTGGAAAAAGTGAATAGTGCCCCCCAGAGTCGGATTTTCTCTGGGGTCTCGGTTGCCGAGGGTAGCCGAGACCCCAGAGAACATGATTCGGGGGATTTTTACCGACCCCCGAGTTGCGATCGCCGGTAATTAACCGTTTACCGGCGGTCGCAACAAAAAAAAAAAAAACGCGATGTGCCGTTTAATTTCTCTGTCCTCCGATGTGATCGCACATCGGAGGACAGAGAAATAGGGTCCCCGATGGCCCCCAATAGCCCCCCGATACTTACCTACCTCCCCCGGTGCTCCTCGTGGGTCCCCATGGGCGCCGCCATCTTTTTTCCGGGAAAAAATGGCGGGCGCACGCGCAGTGCGCCCGCCGCCCGGCACCCGGATGTTCTTTGGGGTCTCAGCTGCCGGGGGTAGCCGAGACCCCAAAGAACATGATCGGGGTCGGTTTGCACCGACCCCTGTTTTGCGATCGCCGGTAATTAACAGGTTACCGGCGACCGCAAAAAAAAAAAAAGCGATCTGTATTTCTCTGTCCTCTGATGTGATCACACATCAGAGGACAGAGAAATAGGGGGATTCGGGGACCCTAACATACTCACCCGGTGTCCCTGGGTCCTCTTCTGTCTTCTCCTGCCAGCCGGCTTTTTCCTTATGGCGGGCACATGCGCAGTGCGCCCGCCATCTGCTGCCATCTGCCGGCCGGCAGGAGAAGACGAGTTGGGGCTAAAATTAGGGTTAGGGTTAGTGTTAGGGTTAGGGTTAGAGTTAGGGTTAGGGTTAGAGTTAGGGTTAGAGTTAGGGTTAGGGTTAGAGTTAGGGTTAGGGTTAGGGTTAGAGTTAGGGTTAGAGTTAGGGTTAGGGCTAGGGTTGGGGCTAAATTTAGGGTTAGGGTTAGGGTTAGGCTACTTTCACACTAGCGTTTTTTGGCCTCCGTCGCAATGCGTCGGAGAAAAAACGCATCCTGCAAAAGTGCTTGCAGGATGCGTTTTTTCTCCATTGGCTTGCATTAGCGACGCATTGCGACGGATTGCCACATGTCGCATCCGTCGTGCGACGGATGCGTCGTGCTTTGGCGGACCGTCGGCACAAAAAAAGCTACATGTAACTTTTTTGTGCGACGTGTCCGCCATTTCTGACCGCGCATGCGCGGCCGGAACTCCGCCCCCGCCTCCCCTCACAATGGGGCAGCGGATGCATTGAAAAAACAGCATCCGCTGCACCCGTTGTGTGGCGCTTACAATGCTAGTGTCGGTACGTCGGCCCGGCACACTGCGATGGGCCGAGTACGACGCTAGTGTGAAAGTAGCCTTAGGCTTCTATCACACTTGCGTCGGTACGGGGCGGTCGCAATGCGTCGGCCCGACGTACCGACGCACGTTGTGAAAATTGTGCACAACGTGGGCAGCGGATGCAGTTTTTCAACGCATCCGCTGCCCAGTCTATGTCCTGGGGAGGAGGGGGCAGAGTTACGGCCACGCATGCGCGGAAATGGCGGACGCGACGTACAAAAAAAAGGTTACATTGAACTTTTTTTGTGACGACGGGGCTAAAGTTATGGTTAGGGTTGGGGCTAAAGTTAGGGTTAGGGTTGGGGCTAAAGTTAGGGTTAGAGTTGGGATTAGGGTTTGGATTAGGGTTGGGATTAGGGTTACGTTTGGGATTAGGGTTAGGGGTGTGTTGGATTTAGGGTTTTGATTAGGGTTATGGTTAGGGTTGAGATTAGGGCTGTTTTGGGGTTAGGGTTGTGATTATCGTTAGGGTTGTGATTAGGATTATGGATCGGGTTAAGATTAGGGTTAGGGGTGTGTTGGAGTTAGGGTTGGAGTTATAATTTGGGGGTTTCCACTGTTTAGGTACATCAGGGGGGTCTCCAAACACAACAGCCAATTTTGTGCTAAAAAAGTCAAATGGTGCTCCCTCCCTTCTGAGCTCTGCCGTGCGCCCAAACAGTGGTTTACCCCCACATATGGGGCATCAGCGTACTCGGGATAAATTGGACAACAACTTTTGGGGTCCAATTTCTCCTGTTACCCTTGTGAAAATAAAAACTTGGGGGCTAAAAAAATCTTTTGTGGGAAAAAAAATATTTTTTATTTTCACTACTCTGCATTATAAACTTCTGTGAAGCACTTGAGCATTCAAAGTTCTCACCACATATCTAGATAAGTTCCTTAGGGGGTCTAGTTTCCAAAATTTGGTCACTTGTGGGGGGTTTCTACTGTTTAGGTACATCAGGGGCTCTGCAAACGCAACATAACACCCACAGACAATTCTATCAAAGTCTGAATTCCAAAATGGCGCTCCTTCTCTTCCGAGCTCTGCCGTGCGCCCAAACAGTGGTTTACCCCCACATATTGGGTACCAGCATACTCAGGACAAATTGGACAACAACATTTGGGGTCCAATTTCTCTTGTTACCCTTGTGAAAATAAAAATTTGGGGGCTAAAAAAATCTTTTGTGGGAAAAAAAAATATTTTTTATTTTCACTACTATGCATTATAAACTTCTGTGAAGCACTTGGGCATTCAAAGTTCTCACCACATATCTAGATAAGTTCCTTGGGGGGTCTATTTTCCAAAATGGGGTCACTTGTTGGGAGTTTCTACTGTTTAGGTACATTAGGGGTCTGCAAACGCAACATAACGCCCGCAGACAATTCTATCAAAGTCTGCATTCCAAAATGGCGCTCCTTCCCTTCCGAGCTCTGCCGTGCGCCCAAGCAGTGGTTTACCCCCACATATGGGGTACCAGCATACTCAGGACAAATTGTACAACAACTTTTGGGGTCCAATTTCTCTTGTTACCCTTGTGAAAATAAAAACTTGGGGGCTAAAATATCTTTATTGTTAAAAAAAAAATATTTTTTATTTTCACGACTCTGCATTATAAACTTCTGTGATGCACTTGGGCATTCAAAGTTCTCACTACACATCTAGATAAGTTCCATGGGGGGTCTAGTTTCCAAAATGGGGTCACTTTTGGGGGGTTTCTACTGTTTAGGCACATCAGGGGCTCTCCAAACGCGACATGGCGTCCGATCTCAATTCCAGTCAATTTTGCATTGAAAAGTCAAATGGCGCTCCTTTGCTTCCGAGCTCAGCCATGCACCCAAACAGTGGTTTACCCCCACATACGGGGTGTCGGCGTACTCAAGACAAATTGTACAACAACTTCTGGTGTCCATTTTCTCCTGTTACCCTTGGTAAAATAAAAATTTGGAGGCAAAAATATCATTTTTGTAGAAAAAATGCGATTTTTTTATTTTCACGGCTCTACGTTATAAACTTCTGTGAAGCACCTGGGGGTTTAAAGTGCTCACCACACATCTAGATAAGTTCCTTAAGGGGTCTAGTTTCCAAAATGGTGTCATTTGTGGGGGGTCTCCACTGTTTAGGCACATCAGCGGCTCTCCAAACGTGACATGGCGTCCGATCTCAATTCCAGCCAATTCTACATTGAAAAAGTAAAACGACACTCCTTCTCTTCCAAGCTCTGCGGTGCGCCCAAACAGTGGTTTACCCCCACATATGGGGTATTGACGTACTCAGGAGAAATTGCACAACAACTTTTGTGGTCTAATTTCTCCTGTTACCCTTGTGAAAATAAAAATTTTGGGGCAAAAAGATCATTTTTGTAGAAAAAATGTGATTTTTTATTTTCACGGCTTTACGTTATAAACTTCTGTGAAGCACTTGGGGGTTCAAAGTGCTCACCGAATATCTAGATAAGTTCCTTAAGGGGTCTAGTTTCCAAAATGGTATCACTTGTGGGGGGTTTCCACTGTTTAGGCACATCAGGGGCTCTCCAAACGCGACATGGCATCCGATCTCAATTCCAGCCAATTCTGCATTGAAAAAGTCAAACGGTACTCCTTCACTTCCAAGCTCTGCGGTGCGCCCAAACAGTGGTTTACCCCCACATATGGGGTATTGACGTACTCAGGAGAAATTGCACAGCAACTTTTGTGGTCTAATTTCTCCTGTTACCCTTGTGAAAATAAGAATTTGTGGGCGAAAACATCATTTTTGTGAAAACAAATGCGATTTTTTATTTTCACGGCTCTACGTTATAAACTTCTGTGAAGCACTTGGGGGTTCAAAGTGCTCACCACACATCTAGATAAGTTCCTTAAGGGGTCTAGTTTCCAAAATGGTATCACTTGGGGGGGTTTCCACTGTTTAGGCACATTAGGGGCTCCCGAAACGCGACATGGCGTCTGATCTCAATTCCAGCCAATTCTGCATTGAAACAGTCAAACGGTGCTCCTTCACTTCTAAGCTCTGCGGTGCGCCCAAACAGTGGTTTACCTCCACATATGGGGTATCGGCGTACTCAGGAAAAATTGCACAACAAAATTTGTGGTTAAATTTCTGTTTTTACACTTGTGAAAATTAAAAAAAATGGTTCTGAAGTAAAATGTTTGCAAAAAAAAGTTAAATGTTCATTTTTTTCTTCCACATTGTTTCAGTTCCTGTGAAGTACGTAAAGGGTTAATAAACTTCTTGAATGTGGTTTTGAGCAGCTTGAGGGGTGCAGTTTTTAGAATGGTGTCACACTTGGTTATTTTCTATCATATAGACCCCTCAAAATGACTTCAAATGAGATGTGGTCCCTAAAAAAAAATGGTGTTGTAAAAATGAGAAATTGCTGGTCAACTTTTAACCCTTATAACTCCCTAACAAAAAAAAAAATTGTTTCCAAAATTGTACTAATGTAAAGTAGACATGTGAGAAATGTTACTTATTAACTATTTTTTGTGACATATCTCTCTGATTTAAGGGCATAAAAATACAGTTTGAAAATTGCAAAATTTTAAAAATTTTCGCCATATTTCCATTTTTTTCATAAATAATCGCAAGTAATATCGAAGAAATGTTACCACTAACTTGAAGTACAATATGTCACGAAAAAACAATCTCAGAATCAGTGGGATCCGATAAAGCGTTCCAGAGTTATAACCTCTTAAATTGACACTGGTCAGAATTGTAAAAATTGGCTCGGTCATTAAGTACCAAATTGGCTCTGTCACTAAGGGGTTAAAAACTAGGCCCTATGTAAACGTCTCCTCCTGCCCACTCCTTACACTGCTTTGTTCCCCCGTGCCGTGAAGATTTATATGGACATTTAATAAAGGAATTTTTGACTCCAGGACCGGTGAGTGCTCAGGCGTGTTTTTCTATATCCACTAATGTTTGACCCTATGTAAAGCAGTGTCTCTCCTAGACTTGTAATGCCCATACATGAAGTGCATGGGCAGACAAACATTTCCCCATGGGGGTGCATTTAAACAAATATATTTATGGGGATCATAGACTCCCTTGCCCAAAAATTGAATGGCTGTAGCAGCACAGAACAAAGATGCAAAAAAATAATAAAGGTAAGTGCACCAATATATAAGTGAAATATTAATATGTGAAGAATGTGTACAAAACGTGATGTTAATAATTACACGAATCAAGATAAAAACACGAAATTGTCTAGATAACAGAATATAAATGAAATAAGAGGCCTTTAAACCTCATAGTTACATATGAAGGCGATGCGACACACCCTCATTCTTAAACAAAAAGTGTGATTCCATCAATACAATCATTTCCAAAAGTTATTAGTAGTAGTCCTCTAGAAAGGAATGTCTTTTACCCGAAAGAATTGCCAATTCATCCCCCATGTATCATCATGGATTTTTCACTGTTGAATGATCCTTCTATTTACTGATATGACCAAAATGGAACTACAAAAGAGAAATAAGAATTAAAACCTATACAGGAAAAAATTAAATCATAATTAAAATCATAAACTATAGTGTAAACTACAGCTAGCCCCCCAACCTCTAAAAAAGATATATCGCGACCCTATACTATGCAAAATTACAGAAAAGATGCAAAGCCCATATTTTCGTTAAGGCCTTGGGGACATAAGGTTCCCAGACGGTAAATCCACCAGCTTTCTAGTTGGGATAGTGCACGGGATATATTCCCCCCCCCTTGGGCCTAAAAAGACTTGATCTATGGCTTTGATTTTTAGCCCCCTAGAATTAGATTGGTGGTACCTTTTAAAATGACGCGGGAGAGTTTTTAATAAGGTTTCATCTTCAATTGTTCTTGATTTATCGATATCGCGGATGTGCTCTCTTACTCGGACCCTCAATTCTCTTGTTGTTAAACCCACATACACTTTCTTGCATGGGCATTCCGCATGATATATCACGCCTTTTGAGACACAATTAAGATGTCTCAAAATTTTGAATGTTCTCGTTCCATCATAATTGTCGAAGGTCGTTGATTTAATAAGATTTGAGCACGCTTTACACATCCCGCATGGGAAAAACCCATTTGTGCCTGTATTGTTCTTGTTCTTCTTATCCCGCTTTGAGTCATAATGGCTATGTACCAAGATATTCTTTAAATTTGGTGATCTCTTTGCCACCATTTGTGGTGCCTGTGGAAGTATCTGTTTTAGCACAGGGTCTGTCAGAAGAATACCCCAATTTTTACGAATAATGTCAGTTAATGATTTCCATTTGTTGTTAAAGGTTGATATGAACCGTATTTGTGATTGGTCTTCTAATGATTTTAGATTAGTTGGTCCATATAATAGATCGTTTCTTGGGGTTTTAATTGCCCTATGATATCCCTGCCGGATCAATCTTCTGCTATATCCCCGTTCCTCAAACCTTTTTGCCAAATCGGCTGAGTGGATGTGGAAAGTTCGTTCATCCAAGCAAATTCTTTTAAGCCTCAAGAACTGGCCAATTGGTATTCTTCGTATAGTGGATCTTGGATGAGCCGAATCTGCCATTAAAAGAGAATTGGTGGAGGTCGGTTTACGATAGATTTCCGTCTGTAGCATACCATCTTCTGAAGCCTCGATCAAAATATCCAAAAATTCGAGTTTCCTACCGGATTTAAAGGTAAATTTAATATTTTTGGAATTGGAGTTTAGTTTACCCATGAAGGACTCAAGTTCACTTGTAGTACCTTCCCATATGAATAGCACATCATCAATGTACCTAATCCAATTATGGACTTTACTGATCTCCGGTATATCCTCTCCCAAAAATAAACTTCTCTCCCAGAATCCCATAAAGAGGTTTGCATACGAGGGGGCACAAGAGGCCCCCATCGCAGTCCCTCTTAACTGTAAGTAGATATTTTGATCAAAGATGAAAGTATTATGATTCAACACAAATTCTAGGAGCATCAAAATTAAATCCGCCAACTCACCATCCAAATTGCTGGAGTGTAAATACCAAGAAGCAGCCTCCAGACCGTCCGTATGTCTTATTGAGGTATATAACGCCTCAACATCAGCTGTTACGAGCATCATGTTGTCCTCTATAACTATTTGGTCTATTCTCTGTAACGCTTGATTGGTATCCTTAATGAATGAAGGAAGTGTCAAGACCATAGGCTTCAGGAAATGATCTACAATGTCCGAGATTAATTCACATAGACCTCCGTTACCTGATACAATGGGTCTTCCCCAGGGATCACATGGGTCCTTATGCACTTTAGGAATCAGGTATAGTGTGGGTAATCTCGGATGGCAATCCCGAATCTTGTCCAATAGTGTCTTTGAGACAATGCCAACTTGATGTGCTTGTTCCAATATGGAAACAAGATCCTCCTGAAAAGAAGTCAGCGGGTTGTAACACAATTTACGATAACATGTTTTATCACTTAGTTGTTTATATGCCTGTTTTTCATACATGGAAGTTGGCCAGATGACAATATTGCCACCTTTGTCTGCTGGCTTGTATAGGACATCTGTCCAGGATTTTAACTCTTCCAAAGCTAATTTTTCTTGTCTAGATAAATTATATACACCGGCCTGCTGTGCTGCTAATGTTTCAATTTCACTGGTTACTATTCTGGTAAATACTTCAACTGTAGAACAAAGTCCTAATGGGGGAAATTTAGTGGATTTGGTATATAGGTGGGGAGGAATGGTACTTACCTCTTTGATCTCATTTTCCTCTTCCAAAGGTTCCAATATTTCGAGGGTCTCTAAATCTTCTTCTGTATTTCCCTTACTTTGATCACCAGATTTAAAATGCAATTTTTTCAAAACTATTTTTCTTGCCAAGAGGTGTATATCCTTTATCGAGTTGAAGGCATCTAAGCGAGAGGATGGGGAGAATGTTAAACCCCTTTCAAGGATCCTACAATGGATATCTGTCAATTTGTGTTGTGATAAATTTATTACCTGATATCGATTCCTGTTCTTTCTTGATTTTTGAGATTTGTTAAAAATATCCGGAAACTTGCGGTTATTGCCGCTTCTCAGGTATGTTTCTCTATTGTATTGAGAATCGCTTAAGGATGCATTACTCTCGCTTCCTGATGCACTTGACATATCAGGTCTTTCACGTGGATATTTTTCTGTAGTTTTTGTTTTGGTTTTATATTGCCATCTGTACACCCTTTGATTTTCATAATCTTTCATATCCCTCATATATATTTTTTGACTTACTCTGACTGATCTCTTCTTCCCATTTATCGCTTTCCTTGTTGATATCTTTGAGCCAATTTTCAAATTCCACCGTAGATAGGTCTTTTTGTAATGTACTTTGCAGAGTATCAAGTTCAGATTCCACTTCCCTTAAAGACATGGTATTTTTGTCTATTATTATTTTGATGAATTCTACTGAACAATTTGTTGCGGTTTCAGACCATCTTTTTGTGAGAAGGTCATCATTCAGTTCAAATGATGGATATATCTGGATGCGCAGTCCTCTTGGAACAATTTTCTGGGTACAATAATTTTCCAATGAGGTCTTATTCCACTAAAGTTTAATTTTTCGATGTAAGGCATTTTTGTATTTCTGCATAGTTTCTCTATTGTTAGGAGCAATATCTTGCGAACCACCTGTGACATTCTGCTTAAAAATATTAGTAGCTTTAGTACGCCAAGTACATTCCTTGGCCTTGAGGTCCATACTTGCCGTGCAAATAAAAGTGCTGTGCATAGATACCTGCGGCTGTGGGCTGTTGTCTTTACTGTACCGAGTCCATACAGCGGCATCCCCTCACCTCACAGCCCACAGCCGCAGGTATCTATGCACAGCACTTTTGTTTGCACAGCACTTTATGTATAATCAGTTTACTATCTACTAACTGTTACACCAGGTACATTAAGTGATAGGACGTATCAAACAGATTTACTCCCGTAGTAGGAAGATTGCACGTGTGTGTTTTCTTTGCCCAGTCTTTTTGTATGGCTAATTAAAATGTGATATTTACATCATTGACACAGATATAAAGCCATGGGCTAAATAATGAATCACCACTGTGGAAATTTTGCATATTTAAAAAAAACTACTGCAAATATTACTGTATAATGTAATTATTTATGTGCATTCATTTTTATAAGAACTATTTATTGACAAAATAACATATACCTGCATTTGTAATATATATTTTTTGTATAATTGTATTTTATAGCTTGCATCTATTTTGGGACCAATTATCAATTGATTAGAGCATGATTAGATAATACTTTGTATGATAAAATTAGCCTGTTTGGCATAGTAATATTGGTATTGATACTATATTTGGATTTAATAGTGTCTTTTTTGATGCATTTATATATTTTTCTGTGGTATACCTTTTGGAAGTTGTCTGGGCCTTAGCGGTATCCCTTTCTGTGACATTTTCTTGCTTTTTGTATGGTTTTTAAATTTGTTCTAAATAAAATATTTTTTTTTAACAAGGATCTCTTCAGTATTCGACCCTTATTGGACCGAGAAGGTGAAAATTAAAACCACACTAACTAATAAAAGAACAAATCTGACCCTATCTCAGTGGTAGCTCTCCCCATACTGAGTCCAGAGCAGAATGCGCCAAGCAGGGCGGCGTCAGGTCTCTTATAGACCTGATGCCGCTGTGCGGCCAGACAATCACTATAATAACATAACAAAGATGGCTGCGGTATTACAGTGGATGGCAGACAATTACTCCATGTTCATTGGCGCTGTAAAGAACGCCAGAATTGCAGGGAGGAGACACAATCTCCTGCCTAATCATTCCTGAAATGCTTGTTGCTCCCCGAGTACACCGAGCACAGTGATACTCGGGCAAGTACAGAGTAGTGGCGAGCTTGCTCGTTCATCAGTGATCACTAGCGGTGGATGATGAGACGTGGAGGAAGACCTCATTAAAAACTAGGCCCTATGTAAAGCAGTGTCTCTCGTAGACTTGTAATGCCCATGCATGAAGTGCATGGGCAGACAAACATTTCCCCATGGGGGTGCATTTAAAAAAATATATTTATAGGGATCATAGACTCCCTTGCCCAGAAATTCAATGGCTGTAGCAGCACAGAACACATTCACCATAATGTTCTAGTGGGGGAGAATGATAACATTTCCCCATGGGGGGTACATTTAAAAAAAATAATTTTAAGGGCAGCATAGACACCCTTGCACAAAAAACGAGTGACTTTTGCATCACGGAATACGTTCACCCTGGTGTTCTTATGTTTGTGGATGATGAGGATAAGGAAGAGGATAACACCAAACAGACCAAATCAGGAAGCATATACCCATGTGTCGTTGTGAAGGGGTGCATGAGAATACACCTCCCAAAAAAAGACAATGTATTTGAGGTTATGTTTCACTGATTTCACTTGGTGGTGTACAGAAGTCTTGCCTAATCCAGCCCTTGTTCATTTTTATAAGAGTCAGCCTGTCACATTTTCTGTTGACAGGCGGATGCACTTATCTGTTATGATTCTACCAGCGGCACTAAAAACCGCTCTGACAGAATGCTAGCAGCAGGGCAGGCCAGGACCTCCAAGGCGTAGAGAGCCAGTTCATGCCACGTGTCCAACTTGGATAGCCAATAATTAAAAGGCACAGAGCGATCCCGGAGGACATATGTACAATCTGCAATGTACTCCCACAGCATCTTCCCAAACATTGCACTTCTTGTGACAGCACACCTTGCCTCTGTGCTGGCACAATGGGAGGGTCTGAGAAAACTGTCCTAGAACTTTGCCATTGTTCCCCTGCCTGAGCTGGATTGTACTTCTCTCTCTTTCGCTTGGACTCCTTGGTTGTACAACAAACTCAAACATCTGCTGTCAGCGTTTTTTAAGTAATTCCCCTCAGGTACTGCAACATTTTAGTACACCTATCTGCCTCTGGAAGAAGAGATCGAAAGTTCTCCTTGTAGCATGGGTCTAGAAGTGTCACCAGACAGTAATGAGTGTCACTGAAAATTTTAATAAAGCGAGGGTCACAGAAAAAGCAGGGCAAAATTAAGTCAGCCATGTGTGCCAGATTGCTTACAGGCAAGACTTCTGTGTCGTCACCAACAGGACGACTGATCATACTGTCCTCCTCCTCCCTGTCCTCAGGCCATCCCCGCTGAACAGCTGTGCTTGTAGTACTGTCTATAGCGCATGAACGTAGCTCCCGTTCTTCCTCCTCCTCCTCCTCATTGTCCATCAATTCACGTTGGGACAATATGAGGCTGGGCTGAGTGTTATCACCCAGAATGGTTCCTTGCTCCATGTCCTCTTGCTCTGCCTGCAATGCATCCTCTTTAATTGTGAGCAGAGAGGTTTTCAGAATGCAGAGAAGTGGGATTGTGATGCTAATTATGGTGTCATCGACGCTCACCATCTTGGTGCCATCATCAAAGTTATGGAGGATGGTACATATATCTGACATCCATGTCCACTCCTGAGGTCTTATGTGTGGAGTCTAAACGGAATACCGATGGCTTTGTTGATGCTGGTAGTCAACAACTGCCCTCTTCTGCTCAAAAATAAAAAAAACGGATAGTGGGTGGACAGTTGGATCCAGGATGCAAGAGAAGGCAGGAACCCTCCCCTATCTCTTAAATAACCTTACACCACCAAAAAGCCCTCCCATCCTTATTGTCACATTAGTTAACCCCTTCACTCCCACCCTCTAGATTGTCATGTGGCCTGTCCACCCTGCGGCTCCTTCACTTGTCTCATTTATCAGCATTCAGTCTTTGTCCCTCCGGTAAAGTTCTCTTCTGTTTCTCAGGTCCCAGTATCCCGCTGCTCAGATCCCTGCTCACCTGGAAGCTGGAAAAAGGTGAAACCAACAATTCACACCTGCTGCTATGACTGCATCCCGTGTTCAGAAGGCGAGATCTCCAATATAACTGGTATGTACAGTCTGAGGGGTGTAACCGGCGTCCGGCACCTTCTTATAGAAGACTAGCTGTTTCCAGCTAGCTAACGCTTGGCATGCTCATTGCTATCTAATGAACGCTGCTAGTGATTAAACTAAAGTAAATAATGACAACATTCAACATTCAGTAGCGCTTACGCAGGTGGTAAATTAACTTAAAATGAAGTTAGTGACAATATGTCACGGGGAGAATAGGAGGGCTAATATTCCGGGCCCCTGCAATTTCCCTCAGACTAGGGAAATCCTGACTGACCCTCTACCTAGAGTTTACACTGATGGTGTGCATGTCTAGGCCTCGACCCTCGCCCTGTCTCCTGTTTCAACCCTAGGCTGAAACCACCGCCCACCACCCAGTGAAAAGATCATACACCAATACCCACAGTTAGAACAGACAAGGATAACGGAAAATATACACCACGCCGCAGTCACTCAGGAATACACTATAAATGCGCAGGGCAAAATAAATACAAATATAGGAAGGAGTAAATAAGACAAAGGGAAATACACCACCAGCAACGATACTCCAACTAGTAGCTCACCACTCCAGACCGAGATAACAACGCACAAGACAGAAGCTATAATCAGCGACGCCCAATGTTCAGGAGAACTATTTAAAGGCAATGGGCATGGCCCAGCTTCCAATCCGAGCATCAGGTAAATTAACCCCGGACCAGCTAGACAAAATCTAGCCGACGCCAATGAGCACATAGTGGTCAAAAGCAGAATTACCGCTGTCTGTCGAACGACCTGGTCTGAACAGCGTCCCACATGACAGTACCCCGCCTTCTACGAGGGACCCCAGGGCCCTAACGGCTTATAGGACCCGGCTTGTCCGGATGGCGACGGTGAAAAAACCTGACCAGCCGATCCGCATGAATGTCCGTGGCTGGTACCCAGGACCTCTCCTCAGGCCCATAACCACGACAGTGTACCAAGTACTGTAAAGTGCGGCACACTACACGAGAGTCAACCACCTTGGAGACTTCAAATTCCAAATTACCATCCACCAAGACTGGAGGTGGCATAGGCGCCGCGTCCACAGAACCCACCACCTTCTTTAAAAGAGACCTGTGGAACACATTGTATATCTTATACACCGTAGGAGGCTCCAATTGGTATGCTACTGGGTTAATGACGGCGGTGACCCTAAATGGACCAATAAACCGTGGACCCAATTTAAGGGATGGTATTTTGAGTCTTATGTTTTTTGTGGATAACCACACCCAGTCATCCACACTCAGGTCCGGACCTGGCACACGCCTACTGTCAGCCACACGTTTGTATCTAGCACCCACACGCAACAGTCGCTGTTTAACTCTCCTCCAAACTGATGACAATTGTGCTCCTAACTGGTCCTCCTCCGGACCGCCGGAAGAGCCCCTCTGACTCAAAGTACAAAATTGAGGATGTAGCCCGTAAACACAAAAAAACGGAGACTCCCCAGACAACTTCTGGCGGTGATTATTGATGGCAAACTCAGCCAAAGGAGGAAAGGTAGACCACTCCTCCTGGTTATCAGAGACAAAGCAGCGTAAGTACTGTTCCAAATTTTGGTTCATACGCTCAGTCTGACCATTTGACTGAGGATGAAACGCCGAAGAATGAGACAACTTGATCCCCAGCCATGAGCAAAATGCTTTCCAAAATTTTGCCACAAACTGAGTACCCCTATCAGACACGATGTCAGACGGAACCCCATGAAGTCTGACCACATCCTGCACAAATACCTGAGCCAGAGTCTTAGCGTTAGGAAACGAAGGCAAAGACACAAAGTGCGACATTTTTGAAAACCGATCAACAATCACCAAGATGACCGTGTTCCCAGCTGAGGAGGGCAAATCAGTGATGAAATCCATGGAGATTTCCGTCCATGGCTTACTAGGTACCTCAAGAGGAAGTAGTGTGCCAACAGGACGGGAGCGGGGCGTCTTAGCCCTAGCGCACGTGGTACAAGCTGACACGTATGAGACCACGTCCTTTCGGATCTTGGGCCACCAAAACCGACGTGACACCAACTCCAAGGTACCTCTAACCCCTGGGTGTCCAGCCAGGACAGCATCATGATGCTCCACCAAAACCTTTAAGCGGAGATGAAGCGGTACAAAAGCTTTGTTGATGGGAAGCTCAGATGGTACCTCCTCCTGAGCCTCGGCAATCTCAGCCTCAACCTCGGTAGTGAGAGCCGAAACCACAACACCCTTTTGGAGGATGGGTACTGGATCCTACCGAGGTTCTCCCCCCGGAAAACACCTGGACAGAGCATCCGCCTTAGTGTTTTTAGACCCCGGTCTGTAAGTGACAACAAAATTGAACCGCGTGAAAAACAATGCCCAGCGAGCCTGCCTGGGGGACAGACGCTTGGCTGACTCCAAATACAGCAGATTCTTATAATCGGTAATAACAGTAACCTGATGTACCGACCCCTCCAAGAAGTGTCGCCATTCCTCAAAGGCCAACTTCATTGCCAACAACTCCCTGTTGCCGATATCGTAGTTACGTTCGGCGGACAACAGTTTCTTGGAGAAATAGGCGCATGGACGCAAATCACTCAAAGATGAGCCTTGTGATAGTACCGCCCCCACACCAACCTCAGACGCATCGACTTCCACAACAAAAGGTTTTGATACGTCTGGCTTCACAAGAATGGGGGCTAAAACAAAACTGTTCTTAAGAAATTCAAATGCGTGCACAACGGCCTCAGGCCAAACGGAGAAATTGGTACCCTTTTTAGTCATGTCAGTTAGCGGTTTAGCAATGATGGAAAAATCCTTGATAAATTTCCTATAGTAGTTAGAAAACCCAAGGAACTGCTGAAGTGCTTTTAGGTTATCAGGCCGTTCCCAATGCAGCACCGCTTGCACCTTAGCGGCGTCCATTTTAAAACCAGAAGCAGATACAATATAACCCAAGAAAGGCAACTCTTGAACAGAAAATACACATTTCTCAAGTTTAGCATACAGCTTATTCTCTCTGAGAAGCTGTAACACCTGCCTGACATGATCTAAATGAGTATCACAGTCGCAAGAATATATGAAAATGTCATCTAGGTACACGATAATGAATTTCCCCAAAACATGCGAGAACACATCATTGATGAATAGTGTTGAGCGATACCGTCCGATACTTGAAAGTATCGGTATCGGAAAGTTTCGGCCGATACCGGCAAAGTATCGGAACTGATCCGATACCGATACCCGATACCAATACAAGTCAATGGGACTCAAGTATTGGAAGGTATCCCTGATGGTTCCCAGGGTCTGAAGGAGAGGAAACTCTCCTTCAGGCCCTGGGATCCATATTAATGTGTAAAATAAAGAATTAAAATAAAAAATATTGATATACTCACCTCTCCGACGCAGCCTGGACCTTACCGCTGTGAACCGGCAGCCTTCTTTGCTTAAAATGAGCGCGTTTATGGCCTTCCATGACGTCACGGCTTCTGATTGGTCGCGTGGCGGTCACATGAGCGGCACGCGACCAATCAGAAGCCGTGACGTCATGGAAGGCCATAAACGCGCTCATTTTAAGCAAAGAAGTCTGCCGGTTACCAGCGGTGATGTCCAGGGGCCTCCGGACAGGTGAGTATATCAATATTTTTTATTTTAATTCTTTATTTTACACATTAATGTTGATTCGATACCGATTCCCGATACCAAAAAAGTATCGGATCTCGGTATCGGAATTCCGATACCGCAAGTATCGGCCGATACCCAATACTTGCGGTATCGGAATGCTCAACACTATTGATGAAATGTTGGAACACTGCAGGTGCGTTAGTCAACCCAAATGGCATCACTAAATTTTCAAAATGACCCTCAGGGGTATTAAAAGCCATCTTCCACTCATCACCTTGACGGACTCTTATGAGGTTGTACGCCCCCCTGAGGTCAAGCTTGGTAAACCACTTAGCACCTGCCACCTGGTTGAACAAATCTGGTATCAGTGGCATAGGGTATGGATCACGAACCATAATCTGGTTCAATTCCCTGAAATCCAAACACGGGCGTAATCCACCATCTTTCTTCTTCACGAAGAAGAACCCTGCTGCCACAGGCGAGGATGAAGGCCTGATGTGCCCTTTGCTCAAACTTTCAGCAATGTAATACTTTAATGCTTGTCTCTCCGGACCGGAGATGTTAAACATCCTTGCTTTAGGCAATTTGGCCCCTGGTTTAAATCTGATAGTACAGTCATAGGGGCGATGTGGCGGCAACTCTGAACAACCCTTCTCAGAGAACACATCCACAAAATCCAGAAGTGACTCCGGAACGCTTGAAGTCACAGCAGACACACATGTGGCCAGGCAATTCTCCTGACAGAAATCACTCCACTGGATTATGTCCTGAGTTTTCCAGTCAATTACCGGGTTGTGCATAGACAACCATGGAAAACCCAAAACCACCTGAGCAGGAAGATTCCTGAGCACCTTACATGTAACCTGCTTGGAATGTAGAACCCCAATGTGGAGTTTCACCTCAGCCACAAACTCAGTAATCTCCCCCTGTGAGAGAGGAGCAGCATTGATGGTGACCACGCGGATAGGATGAGGCAGTTTTTCAATCCTAAAACCTGCTGTGCGCGCAAACTCCTCATCAATGAGATTTGTGGCTGAACCACTATCCACAAACACAGTAATTGGCAGCTCACTGCCAGCGATTATAACCTTAGCAGGGAGCATGCATTGAGAAACCACCATGGAGGATATACATAAGCTCAGATTGGTCTCCTCCACACCCTCTGAGCTTAGAAGTTTTCCGCCGTTGCATTTTTCTTAGACAGTAGAGGACAGATGTTAATAAAATGACCAGTCTTACCGCAGTAAAAACAGGCTCCCTGCTTCCTGAGTTCAGGGGCTCAACGCTTCACATGTGACACCCCTGCGATTTGCATTGGCTCCGTGGGCTCACCTGCAGCAACTACACATGAACCTAAACCCTCTCCCATAGGTGGTGTCTCATGCTCCCCTGACGCAAACGGCGATCAATGCGGACAACCAGACTCATAGCGGAATCTAGAGAAGTAGGAGTCTCGTACATCAGAAGGGCTTTTTTTAACCCTTCCAGATACCCCATGAATAAGCTGACTCCGCAGCGCTGGATCATTCCACTGTGTATCAATCGCCCAGCGACGAAATTCAGAACAGTAATCCTCTGCAACTCGCTCCCCCTGGCGAATAGTACGTATCTTAGATTCTGCTAGAGCCATTCTGTCTGGCTCGTCGTAAATATTTCCAAGAAAGGAAAAAAAACTCTCCACAGAGTCAACTGCAACAGAATCAGATGGCAAAGAAAATGCCCATGCTTGGGGATCCCCGCTTAACAATGACAACACCAGGCCCACACGCTGAGCCTCATTACCTGAGGAGATCGGGCGCATACGGAAATATAGTTTGCAAGCTTCACAAAAAGAAACAAATTTACTGCGTTCCCCAGCAAATTTTTCAGACAAAGGAAACTTAGGCTCAGCAACTCTACCTGTCGCTCCAGCTTGCACATTAGATACTGCTAGTCCCTGTTGCTGCACTGCCCCCCTCAACTCAGTGACCTGTAGGGACAGCGCCTCCAAGTGGCGGGTTATGGAAGTCATTGGATCCATGACACAACAAAAAAAGGAAACCCCTTTTTTTTTTTTTTTTTTTTAAAGGCCGATTATAATGTCACGGGGAGAGTAGGAGGGCAAGAGCTAATAATCCGGGCGCCTGCAATTTCCCTCAGACTAGGGAAATCCTGACTGACCCTATACCTAGAGTTTACACTGATGGTGTGCATGTCTAGGCCTCGACCCTCGCCCTGTCTCCTGTTTCAACCCTAGGCTGAAACCACCGCCCACCACCCAGTGAAAAGATCATACACCAATACCCACAGTTAGAACAGACAAGGATAACGGAAAATATACACCACGCCGCAGTCACTCAGGAATACACTATAAATGCGCAGGGCAAAATAAATACAAATATAGGAAGGAGTAAATAAGACAAAGGGAAATACACCACCAGCAACGATACTCCAACTAGTAGCTCACCACTCCAGACCGAGATAACAACGCACAAGACAGAAGCTATAATTGGTGACGCCCAATGTTCAGGAGAACTATTTAAAGGCAATGGGCATGGCCTAGCTTCCAATCCGAGCACCAGGTAAAGTAACCCCGGACCAGCTAGACAAAATCTAGCTGACGCCAATGAGCACATAGTGGTCAAAAGCAGAATTACCGCTGTCTGTCGAACGACCTGGTCTGAACAGCGTCCGACATGACACAATAATAATAATTAAATATCAGAATAATAATAATACATTTTATTCACAGTGTAAAATCAAAAGCAAACTGGATTTGTGTGGTATTGTGGAGGGACGGAGCCTCGTGTGTTGATGTATGGGGATGGAGCCTCATGTGGTAATGTGTGAGGATGCAGCCTTGTGTGGTAATGTGTGAGGACGGAGCCTCGTGTGGTAATGTGTGGGGACGGATCCTCGTGTGGTAATGTGTGGGGACGGAGCCTCGTGTGGTAATGTGTGAGGACGGAGCCTCGTGTGGTAATGAGTGAGGACGGAGCCTCGTGTGGTAATGTGTGGGGATGGAGCCTGGTATGGTAATATGTGGGGACGGAGCGTCATGTGGTAATGTGTGGGGACGGAGCCTTGTATGGTAATGTGCGGTGACGGAGCCTCGTGTGGTAATGTGTGAGGATGCAGCTTCGTGTGGTAATGTGTGAGGACAAAGCCTCGTGTGGTAATGTGGGGGGGGGGCAGGATTATGTGGTAATGTGGTGGGGGGATTATGTGTGGTAATGTGGTGGGGGGTGGGATTATGTGTAGTAATGTGGTGGGGGGCGGGATTATGTGTGGTAATGTGGTGGGGGTGGGATTATGTGTGGTAATGTGGTGGGGGGCAGGATTGTGTGTGGTAATGTGGGGGGGCAGGATTATGTATGGTAATGTGAAGGGGCGGGAATACGTGTGGTAATGTTGTGGGGGCGGGATTGTGTGTGGTAATGTGGTGGGGGATTGTGTGTGGTAATGTGGTGGGGGCAGGATTGTGTGTGGTAATGTGGTGGGGGCAGGATTGTGTGTGGTAATGTGGTGGGGGGTGGGATTGTGTCTTGTAATGTGGTGGGGGGGCGGGATTGTGTGTAGTAATATGGTGGGGGGGGCTGGATTGTGTGTGGTAATGTGGTGGGGGGGTGGGATTGTGTGTGGTGATGTGTTGGGGGCAGGATTGTGTGTGGTGATGTGGTGGGGGGGTGAGATTGTGTGTGGTAATGTGGTGGGGGAGGGATTATGTGTGGTGATGTGTGGGGGGTAGAGCTACTGTGTAGGGGGCAGGATTAGCGAGTAATCACGATGCCTCTTATATATATAGATGGACTCCGCATCGACCACATTCACACAGTGCAGAGCAGGATTGGTGTGCAGGATTTCAGTACCAGCAATGTCTGCAGCGATCACTGCCCAACACTGCCTGCAGCGGTCACTGTTCACTGCCACCATCACCGCCCAGCAGTGTCTCGAGCAGTCACCATCTAGCTCTTTCTGCTGCAGTCACAGCCTAGCACTATCTGCAGCGGTCACTGTTCATTCACCTGCCAGCACTGTCTGCAGCAGGCACTGCCCAACAATCGAAGTAAGAGAAAACAAAGTCCAGCTCACCATATCGACATTCCCAAAGGCTCGGAGCACGGAACCGCTGTGTCAGGGCGTAGACAAACAGGAAAAAAAGGAGGAAGATCCAGCTCAACGATGCAGTGAAAAATCCATAACTTTATTCCACTACCAAAATAGCGTGTAAGGATAAAACATCAGCACATTTAAAAACCAAGATCAACGCGTTTCTGGTGGCTAAGCACCCTTAATCATGATTAAGGGTGCTTAGCCACCAGAAACGCGTTGATCTTGGTTTTTAAATGTGCTGATGTTTTATCCTTACACGCTATTTTGGTAGTGGAATAAAGTTATGGATTTTTCACTGCATCGTTGAGCTGGATCTTCCTCCTTTTTTTTACTGCCCAACAATGCCTGCTGTGGTCACTGTTCACTGCCACCATTACCACCCAGCACTGTCTGCAGTGGTCACTGTTCACTGCCACCGTCACTGCCCAGCATTGTCTGCACTGCTAGCCTTGCTCTACAATTTTTTTAATTTTTTTTCCAAAATTCACAAAAAACAAAAAAAATACTTTATACAGTTTGTTATGTCAGGCTGAGGCCTGTTGTATCTGTGGTGGGAAAATCGTAGATTAGCAGGCATAAGTTGCATAGTTCTGTCTGCTAGCCTTGTTCAACTCATTTTTATTTTTTCAAAAAAATCACCAAAAAACCAAAAAAAATTTATACAGTGTTATGTCAGACTGAGGCCTGGTGTATCTGTGGTGGAAAAACTGTAGCTTAGCAGGCATACGTAGCATAGGTCTGTCTGCTAGCCTTGTTCTACAATTTTTTTTTCCAAAATTCACAAAAAACAAATAAAATACTTTATACAGTCTGTTATGTCAAATCTGTCATTTGTACTCAAATGACACAGGGACATCATGGGGATCGCCACTGGAAGCATTTCTGACTTCTAGGTCCCAGCTGTAAGCAATGTTGTCAGTTTCACGCCATTTTTCCAGTTGCACCAAAAAACATTCCAAAACAAAACCAAAATGGATTTTGCTTGGAAATATGTTAATGTAGATCCAGGGTAATGACTTGTATATAAGGCAAAATAATTAACCCCAGACCAAAATGTTCCTCCACCACTTGGGCTATGTCACATGCAGCGTTTTTCAAGCGTTTTTCAACTGTAACATTGCTTTCAACCAATACAAATGCATTCACTGTGAAATGTCATTGTAACATTTAACAACCCTAGCGGCCATGTGGTGTGTGACACATAAGGACACATCTTGTTTCATTTATGAATGAGGGTCTCTTAAAGTCACAGGGCCTATTTTTAGAGGGGCATCAGGCAGTATTTATATTCTTAAAGGGCCAATATTAAACAGTGGGTCTCCTATGCTGTTATTGCCTATGAAATGAGTGGCTGGGCTGCCAACAATTGCAACACACCTCAATACCCCTTTCACGAGAGGTACAGTAGGTCTGCCTGAAAAAATAATGCTTTGAATGAAAGGCCTGCCCTGCTATCAAGTCATATGCATCCCAATAAGCCTTTGAGCCCAGGTACTGGATGGCCGCAGGAAAACCCTCTTCACACTCTTTAGTTGGTCCTGCCATACAGGTTCCTTATGCATTGAATGCAAGGGCCGCCTTTACCCAAATTTGCAAGCACCCCAATCCCCCCTTGGAAGAAACATGGAGGAGGGGCTCATAAAAAAACTGTCCCATTACCAAGGAGCGGGTCTCCTAGACTCGTACTGCCCATACACTAAGCGTATTGGCTGACCAACATTTCTCGATGGGGGGTAAATTAAAAAAAAAAAATCATGACAAAATAGTGTTTACTGTTTTGAGCTAGGATGATGCCCATGGAGGCCCTCCTCCATGTTTCTTCCCAAAGGGGGATTGGGGTGCCTGCAAATTTGGGTCAAGGCGGCCCTTGCATTGAATGCATAAGGAAACAGTCTGGCAGAACCAACTGAAGACTGTGAACTGGGTTTTCCTGTGGCCATCCAGTACCTGGGTTCAAAGACTTATTGGGGTGTATATGACATGGTAGCAGGGCAGGCCTTGCATTCAATGCAACATTTTTTCAGGAGGCCCTCCTGCACCTCTCGTGAAAGGGGTATTGGGTGTGTTGTAATTCTAGGCAGCCCAGCCACTCATTGCATAGGCAATAAGAGCATAGGAGACCCACTGTTTAATAATGGCCCTTTAAGAATATTAATGCCGCCTGATGCCCCTCTAAAAATAGGCTTTGTGCCTTCAAGAGTCCCTCCTTCAGAAAAGAAGCATGATGGGTCTCCTTATGTGTCACACACCACATGGCCAGCTAGCGTTGTTAAATGTTACAATGACATTTCCCAGTGAATGCATTTGTATTGGTTGAAAGCAATGTTAAAGTTGAAAATGCATCAAAAACGCGGCGTGTGAACATAGCCTAAGTGGTGGAGGAACATTTCATTTTGGGTTAATTATTTTGACTTATATACAAGGTATTACCCTGGAAAGGATTTACCTTTGCATATTTCTCAGCAAAATCCATTTTGGTTTTGTTTTTGTATGTTTTTTGGTGCACCTGTAAAAATGGAGTGAAACTCTGACAGCTTACAGCTGTGACCTAGAAGTCAAAAATGCTTCCAGGGGCGATCCCCATGATATCCCTGTGTCATTTGAGCAGTGTTTTCATCATTTTCAGACATTTTTAGACCATAAAAGGACCCCCGAGGGGGATAGCGGTAAAAATACTTGGGTTTCCCATAGACTTACATTGGGCTCATTGCTCGGGTCGAGTATCTGAGTATCCCAATCTGCTCGACCCAAGCAACCGAGCATTTTAGTATTCGCTCATCACTAGTCATCACTTAATTCTGTGAGCATGCAGCTTTTCTCTTCTTCTCTATTCATTAGCATGCTATTGCAGAAACCCTAACTCCAATATTGTTTAGTTGTGCCCTCCATATTCAATTCTCTAAAAGATATTCCAGGTTGGGACAATCAGGTCACCTGGCCACATACCTCAAAAGACTGTCAGCTTTCTAAGCTTGGTGCTGCCAAATGCGGGTTGCCACTGGTGGGTATAGCTGGCTCTGGAAGACCCCAAGGTCGCAGCAGCTCGAATTCCAGCGTGCCATTGGAAGAGTGAGACTGTAATTTGCATCATCTTGGACATTTACTGGGACAGTTCTATATGTTATTGTCTGTTTGTGGACCAATAAACTATTACCACACTGTTTTACCCTCACCCTGTGTTATCTGAGTAGTATTCTGCCCATGAGAAAGGAGTGTGGACATTAAGAGGGATGAGCCCTGGTCCATGCAGTCTTTTTAAAGACATCTGAGCTTTTAAGAAAAGTTGTCCCCAAATGCTTTTACACATGTAAAATAACAAACAGAGCTCATCTTCATCGGGTCCAGCACAAAGTAGATGGCACAAACCACTGAGCTTTGTGTTTGGCAGCAGTGATGCTGGGCACGTAAGTAGGAACAAGTTATCTGTGTTTTGTCGCTGCTGCCAAAAAATGTTTATCTTCATGAACAAACTAATGTCAATGTGATTCCATGATCTTATTTTGAGGGTGTGAAGGGTTGTGTGGTCTAAAAAAAAGTCTGTGTATTTTGTCCAATTTGTCCAGAAAAAAAATTACCAAAGGAGATGGCGACCCTGCATGCACAAACATGTAGCAGTAAAGTATGGTATTTCTTGTTTATACGGAGAGAGATATGACATGTGATGGGCATTTAGTCATCCAATAAAACTTATTTGTATTTAACATTGATGGAAAGATAGATATTAGACAGATTCACAGACAGAGAGATAGATAGATAGTAGATAATAGATGATAGATAATAGATAATAGATAAATAATGGATAATAGATAATAGACAGATAGATAATAGACACAGAAAATAGATAATAGATGATAGATATTAGATAATAGATAAATAATGGATAATAGACAGATAGATAATAGACAGATAGATATTATGCAGATAGATAGTTAATAGCTAGATAATAGATAGATAATAGATAATTCATAGAAAATAGATAGATAGATGATAGATAAAGCCAAAATATGGGAAGAAGCACTCCACAAAATATTTAAGGAGTTAGGCTACTTTCACACTAGCGGTTTTTGCAATACGTCGCAATGCGTCGTTTTGGCGAAAAAACGCATCCTGCAAAGTTGTTTGCAGGATGCGTTTTTTCCGCCTTGACTAACATTAGCGATGCATTTGCGACGCATTGACACACGTCGCAACCGTCGTGCGACGGTTGCGTCATGTTGTGGCGGACCGTCGGCAGCAAAAAACGTTGCTTGCAACGTTTTTTGTTCCGTCGAGAACGTCTTTTCCGACCGCACATGCGCGGCCGGAACTCCACCCCCCTCCTCCCCGCACCTCACAATGGGGCAGCGGATGCGCTGAAAATCAGCTTCCGCTGCACCCATTGTGCAGCGCAAACAATGCTAGCGTCGGTACGTCGGCCCGACGCACTGCAACGGGCAGAGTACGACGCTAGTGTGAAAGTAGTCTAAGGTGGACTTGGGTCCACATGGTGTGGCGATGTTTTCGTTCCCAAAATCATTTATTATGCATGATAAAGGCTCTTGGGAGCCAAAACGTCACCACACCATGTGGACCCAATAAAGTCCACCATAATCTTTAAGTAATTTTTGCAGTGCTGCTTCCCATTTTTTGTCTTTATATATTTGGCAAGTATACAGATTGTTTGCCGGCAGGGCTGTGCACCCACCTAGTTAGAAAGTGTGCTGCTCCATTATTTCTAAAATAGATAGAAAGATAATAGATAAATATTAGTTATTCTTCCCACAATAAAAGTAACACGTTGTGAAATGTTTCTACAGACAGCGAGATCTGCATGAAATGCCAAAATGACAAATGGCCATTTGAGAAGAGAGACCAGTGTCTGCCTAAAGTGATGGAGTTCATCTCTTACGAGAATGACACAATGGCTTCGGTATTCTCCTGTATCTCGGTCTTCGGATGTCTTGTGACCGGCTTCACATTTGGGATATTTATTTCCTACCGGGACAGTCCTATTGTTAGAGCCAATAACCGGAACCTGAGTTACCTCCTCCTGGTCTCCATCTTTCTCAGCTTTCTCTCTGTGTTTTTGTTCCTTGGTCGTCCCAATGATGTAACTTGTAGATTACGTGAAACCAGTTTTGGATTTTTCTTCTCAGTAGCCGTCTCTTCACTTCTCGCCAAGACTGTCATGGTTTGTGTTGCTTTTAAGTCCACCAAGCCTGGAAGCGCCTGGAGAAAATGGCTGAATGTGAAACTGCCCTATACCATAGTGTTGTTGTGTTCTTCCCTTCAGGTTGTAATCTGTGTTTTCTGGTTGTCTATTTCTCCCCCATTCCAAGATCTGGACACCGAGTCTTATCCTGGGATTCTCATCATTCAGTGTAATGAAGGCTCAGATATCTGGTTCTACTCCATGTTGGGTTATCTGGGGCTCCTGGCAGCTGTGAGCTTTGTTCTGGCTTTCATGGTGAGGACATTACCGGACAGTTTCAACGAGGCCAAGTACATCACCTTCAGCATGCTGGTGTTCCTCAGTGTCTGGATTTCCATGATCCCGGCTTATCTGAGCACCAGAGGGAAGAACATGGTGGCTGTGGAGATATTTGCAGTGATGGCTTCCAGTGCTGGACTTTTAGGTTGTGTGTTTTTCCCTAAATGTTTTATTATTTTGTTTAAATCTGGAATGAATAAAAAAACGGAGCTGCTCGGAAAAAGAAAGGAATGACAGCAAATATTAGGAACCACTGATAATAATGACTAATTCTGTACATTAGACCCATAGAAACCATTTTAAAGTAAGATGTAAGATTCTCTATCAACCTGTGTATGAAATAAACATATAAAAATGTATTATCCCGTTATCTCCAGTAATTGATGTATTTATCAGGACGTCTCATATTTGTATTAGAGTTTGGGAAATGTAGAAATTTCTCTGTGGTTTTGGTAAATGATCTGCTTCCTCCTTAAAGAAAATCTTTTAGCAGTTTCTCCATGTTAAACTGGACTCATCATGGAATAGCGGCTGCAGAGCTGAACACAACACAGCTTTTATCTTATCATTTCCCATCTCCATTGTGGAGATATGAGTTTAGAAATATAGGTTATAATTTATGAAGAACACAAATGGGCATCACCAGAGAATTTCTCTGGGAGCGTGCAGGAAAAGAAGGAACATGTCTCTAGAATGTTAAAAGAACATGCTTTCTCCTGTGAGATGTAATGACAGATAGTCCTGCTCTCTGCCCTGATCTCTGCCTAAAATCTACTGCAGAGTGTGATTACAAACATGTTTAGCTTCCATCTCTCAGCAGTGAGTGTGGGAGAAGGAACTACAGCTGTACTGACAGTCCATTGAGGGGAGAGCTGCAACTGCAGAGGTGTTTGTAATCATGACCAGCTCAACTCTACTCCCCTTTCCCCCTCACTGACTGCTGTGAAATGAAAGTTATAGAGGTGTTTGTAATGAGATTCAGATCTTTTTTATACTCCACAGTATCTGCAGAGATCAGGGCTGAGAGCAGGGCTCCCCATCATTACATCCCACAGGAGAAGACATGTTCTTCTGACCTTCTGGAGACATGTTCTTTTTACTCCTGCATATCATTCCTGCTTATGATTGCTCAACTTCATGCAGGGGAAAAAGTACAAACCCCCCAGAGGGGAATCTCTGCTAATGCTCCATTGGGCTTATAATAAATTACAGCCTAAACTTCACAACCTTTTATCTACATAATGGAGGGGAGAAATTAATAAATAAAAACTACATTATGTTCATCTGTGCAAACACTATTCCGTGATTTGGCCAGCTTAACATTCAGAAACTGGGGAAAAGTCCTCGTTATCAATTTTATTAGTAAGATTTTAATGCTTATGATAAATAAAAGAATACATATATTGTACTGAATACTCAGGAGGTGATGTCATAGTAAGTGATTGTTCTTTCGTCCTCACCTTGCCCATCTCTGGGCTGCACATTTGCTTTATTGTTATAGCACTTCCTTTCGGTGGTTCATATAGCGGTAAGTGTATCAACAGAACACATTTTTGAGGAACTGTTCTAAGTAGTGATGAGCGAGTATACTCGTTGCTCTAGTTTTCCCCGAGCATGCTCAGGTGACCTCTGAGTATTTGTTAGTCAGGGCTGCCACTAGGAATTTCGGGGCCCCATACTGGCAACATTTTCAGGGCCCCCTTGAGACTCCGCCCAGGCTCCACCCCAGCTCCGCCTCCACCCCTCAAACTGTCCACAGCCCCACCACTCTCTCTTGGAAAAACTCCACTTCTCATCTATCACACATTAACAGTTCCCATCACCATATCACACATATAACAGCAGCTTTTGTTTTAGCCAAAAGATTTTTCTAATCTGCCACCACGACACGGCAGACTCTTTTGGCCGGGCCCTATGCTACTGTAACCTATTAAAAATTTGTTAAAATATGCAATACAATTTACGTATATTTTTATTTAGTTTTCAATTTTTAAAATGACCAATAATATCACATACAAGGGACAAATACCACCACACCATAACCAGACACCATATTACCACCACAGTGACCGAATAATACCACATACATGGAGCAAATATCACCGCATCATGTCCAAATCACATATTACCACCACATGGTGGTCAATAATACCACATACAGGGAACAAATGCCACCACACCATGACCAGACTACATATTACCACCACAGTGACCAAATAATAGCTCATACAAGGGACAAATACCATCGCACCATGACCAGACCACATATTACGACCACATAGTGACGGAATACTGCAATACTGATCATTAATAAAAGAAAAACCACAATACTAATATCACCATATGTGCCATTATACACAGGAGATCTGTACTTAGTATGCAGTGTCCGTGTACAGGTAACACACTGACTCACCAGTGACGTCTCTAGATGAAGTGCTTCAGCCTCGCTTTCCATCTTCATGCAGCACAGACCACCATCACGTCTTCCAGCCAGGACTTGTCTCTGCAGAAAATAACAGTTTTCTAGAGCTCCCCTTGCAGAACACATTGCTTAATTTTTTCCACAACTTCTACACTACACCAGATGAAGAAAAAAAGGCGACATAGTATCTCAAAAAATAAAATAAATACATCACTGCAGTAATAATATCCCTTAATTAGCCCCTATGGTAATAATATCCCCCATCCTGGCCCGTGTATCTCATTCCTGGCTCCAGCCATATGTTCTCACATTCCGCTCCCATATTATCTCCCCATCTGTCCCATGATCCTGCCCTATCTGTCCCATGATCCTGACCCATCTGTCCCATGATCCTGCCGCCCCATCTGTCTCCATCATATCCATCCTGCCCCATCTGTCTCCACCCTGCCCCATATTCCTGCCCCATATGTCTCCATCCTGCCCCATCTGTCTCCATCCTGCCCCATATGTCTCCATCCTGCCCTATATTCCTGCCCCATTTGTCTCTATCCTGCTCTGTGTCTCCATCCTGCCCCATGTCTCCATCCTGCCCCATATTCCTACCCCCTCTGTCTCCATCCTGCCCTATATTCCTGCCCCATTTGTCTCCATTCTGCCCTGTGTTTCCATCCTGCCCCATGTCTCCATCCTGCCCCATATCCCTGCCCCATCTGTTTCAATCCTGCCCAATATTCCTGCCCCATCTGTCTCCATCCTGCCCCATCTGTCTCCATCCTGCCCTATATTCCTGCCCCATTTGTCTCCATCCAGCCACCGTGTCACACATTCTACCCCCTGTGTCACACATTCTGCCCCATGTTTGCATTCCTGCCCTGTGCCTCACATTCCTGCCCCCTGTGTTTTCATTCATGCCCCGTGTATCACATTCCTGCCCCGTGTCTCACATTCCTGCCCCCTGTGTTTTCATTCCTGCCCCGTGTCTCACATTCCTGCCCCGTGTCTCACATTCCTGCCCCGTGTCTCACATTCCTGCCCCGTGTCTCACATTCCTGCTCCCTGTGTTTTCAATCCTGCCCCGTCTCACATTCCTGCCCCCGTGTCTTCATCAAGCCCTCTTGTCTTTATCATGCCCCAGGCTTGCCGCATTCGGTAAAAAAACAAAACAAAAAAAAACACCTTTCTCCTTACCTGACCGGGCTCCAGTGCCGATGTCCATTGCAGGCATTTCAGTGCGGAGTCGCCGGCGAATGATGTTCGTGCGCGCCGACTTCACTGCCAGCCTCCGATTGGCTGGCGGCTTTAACTGTTGCCTTGCAGGCCCGGACGGACCCGCAAGCAACAGAGGACACTGAACCTGCATCTCAGACGCAGGTTCAGTGTACTGTCTGAAGCCTGCCGCTGGGGCCGGGCCCGATGGGCAGATGAGACGGGGCCGGATGCGGCCCCCTCTGCCCACCAGGCCCCATACGCCAGTCACGGCCATAATGCCCTGATGGCGGCCCTGTTGTTAGTGTCCGGAGCTTAAGTTTTCATCGCGGCAGCTGAATGATTTACATCTGTTAGCCAGAATGAGTACATGTGGGGGTTGCCTGGTTGCTAGGGAATCCTCACATGTACTTAGCCTGGCTAATAGATGTAAATCATTCAGCTGAGGTGATGAAAACTTAATCTCCGACCACTAACAAATACTCGGAGGTCATCTGAGCGTGCTCGGGAAAACTCGAGCAACGAGTACACTCGCTCATCACTAGTTCTAAGGTAATCAAATTTCTTAGAATTTTCCATCATTTTTGGATTCTGGTGAATCAGAATTTTGCCATTTTGCTAGATTTTTATGAAGCAATATAATATCACATTGTCCTTGCCATCCTATCCATGCTGCCCAATCTCCTTGCTCGGTCTCCACCCCACCCAGTCCATAAGTTCCAGCTTTGGCTTTCTCATTACTTTTGCTGGGTTTCTCAGATGCCAACTACGCCTTAATCACTAAATATTATACAGTGTAAGATTGCGCTCACTATCTGTGTTGGGGAACACTCATTTGGCAGTGGATTAATGTAGTCAGGCACGGGTTTTCACTTTAACAGTCCATGTGGAGTCATAAGCCACAGAAATATGAACGACAAGCAAACAGTCTTTACATTAATCTTCACATCATAGTATACGGCTTTGAAACGCGGTCACTAAACATGCCGAGCCTCTGTGTCCAGTTATCGTGGGTGACCGCACGCCATACAGTTCATTAATGTCCATGGAGCACAACAGGCACCAACATACGACATTACGGTTGCAGTCTCTAATCATGCTGGACCTTACTCTGTCCAGTTACCATGGGTGACTGCACAGTTCCCCATATGCTGGGTTACCTTCCAGGAGCTCCTGCTCCATACGCTGACTCCTGTCAGCACTCTCTCAGGGAAGCTGCCAAACTGGGATCACCGTCCTGGGCAATGCCTTGCTCACCAGGCCACCTGACAGTCCAGATCCTCAGACGGGCTGTAGCTTCCTCAAACGCAGTGCCATCATGGACTCTGCACACGTGTCCTCTCTGTGTGCTATTCAGGACGTCCATCCCCATCTGGGACCATCCAACACACAGGCCCCCACGTCCAAGGCCTCTCCCATGTGCTCTTCATGGATCTAGTTCTGCTCCCAGGACCTCCCAACACAGAGGCCCTCCAGGACCTGGCACACAGACCACTCAGGTCCATCCATCTTTTTTTCCATGTGACCCACATGGTCACATTATATACTTGTAGCCACTCCCATAGGTGGGAGGTGGCTAGTTCAACCATTATAACCACAGATATGCCTCCATGCATATCCTGAGAAGCATATGCAGCGTCCCCTAGCTGTAACAGGGGTCACTGCATCACAACAGTAAATAACTAACCCTTTAAATGACAACAACAGGGATAGTAAATTCCCTGACAATCATGGACAAATTCAACAGCAACAGAGAAAATAGAGATCTATGACCTACACATCCTAATAATAATAAACTAGCTGTTTCCAGCCAGCTAACGCTCGGCACGTTCATTGCTATCTAATTAACGCTGCTGGTGATTAAACTAAAGTAAATGACAGCATTCAATAGCGCTTACGCAGGTGGTAAATTATAGGGTTGAGCGAAACTGATCGGACAAATTCAAAAATCGCTGACTTTCGGCAAAGTCGGGTTTCATGAAACCCGAACCGATCCTAGTGTGGGATCGGCCATTCGGTCGGCGATCAGAGCGCCAAAGTCGCGTTTCATATGACGTGTTCAGCGCCATTTTTCAGCCAATGAAGGAGGACGCAGAGTGTGGGCAGCGTGATGATATAGGTCTCGGTCCCCACCATCGTAGAGAAGGGCATGACAGTGATTGGCTTGCTTTCTGCGGTGTCACAGGGGCTATAAAGGGGTGTGCACGCCGACCACCATCTTACTTCTGCCGATCGTAGCATAGGGAGAGATTGCTGCAGCTTCATCAGTAGAAGGGATATAGTTAGGGAGGGAAGATTAACCTTCAAACCGCTTGTGCTGTAGCGATTTTCACTGTCCAACACCACCTTTGTTTTGCAGGGACAGTGGAGGCTAGATTTTTGTGCATCAGCTCTGTAGCTTATTAGGCTGCCTTTTAAGGCTCCCTGATAGCTGCATTGCTGTTTGTACGCCGCTGTGCAAACCAACTGCTATTTTAAAAGCAAAAATCCTGTTGCTCCTTTCTGCACAGTTATCTTGTTTATTTGCCCACACTTTTGTGTGCAGCAGTCCTTTTTATTGCTGCCATACTTGTCCTGAGATCATTGTAGGAAGATTGAAATTGTACTACAGTCCTTGTATTTTTTCATATAACTTCCAGCCACTTGCTGCCACTAACACTGCGTTGTTTTCTACACTGGGCCTGAGTTTTTGTTCAGCCTCCCCCCATAAAAAGGGAGTTTCAAATTCTCACAAAGTGAATATACTTCTGTCCTGTTAGTTTGCCTTATATCAGCCAGCCACCTGCTGCCACTCACATTGCGTTGTTTTACACACTGGGCCTGAGTTTTGGTTCAATCTCCCCCCCAAAAAAGGAGATTCAAATTCTCACAAACTGGATATATTTCAGTCCTGTTAGTTTGTCGTATATCATCCAGCCACTTTCTGACACTTACATTGCATTGTTTTATACACTGGGCCTGAGTTTTGGTTAAGTCTCCCCCCAAAAAAGGAAGATTCAAATTCTCACAAAGTGGATATGCTTCTGTCCTGTTAGGGTATGTGTCCACGATCAGGATTGCATCAGGATTTGGTCAGGATTTTTCATCAGTATTTGTAAGCCAAAACCAGGACTGGAACAATTAGAGGAAAAGTATAACAAAAACATATGCACCACTTTTTCATTTACCACCCACTCCTGGTTTTGGCTTACAAATACTGATGAAAAATCCTGACCAAATCCTGATGCAATCCTGAACGTGGACACATACCCTAAAGGTACCGTCACACTAAACGATATCGCTAGCGATCCGTGACGTTGCAGCGTCCTGGCTAGCGATATCGTTTAGTTTGACACGCAGCAGCGATCAGGATCCTGCTGTGATGTCGCTGGTCGCTGAATAAAGTCCAGAACTTTATTTGGTCATCCGATCGCCGTGTATCGTTGTGTTTGACACCAAAAGCAACGATACCAGCGATGTTTTACACTGGTAACCAGGGTAAACATCGGGTTACTAAGCGCAGGGCCGCGCTTAGTAACCCGATGTTTACCCTGGTTACCAGCGTAAAAGTAAAAAAAACAAACAGTACATGCTCACCTGCGCGTCCCCCAGCGTCTGCTTCCTGCTCTGACTGAGATCCGGCCCTAAAGTGAAAATGAAAGCACAGCGGTGACGTCACCGCTGTGCTGTTAGGGCCGGAGCTCAGTCAGTGTCAGGAAGCAGACGCTGGGAGACGCGCAGGTGAGCATGTACTGTTTGTTTTTTTTACTTTTACGCTGGTAACCAGGGTAAACATCGGGTTACTAAGCGCGGGCGTGCGTTTAGCAACCCGATGTTTACCCTGGTTACCCGGGGACTTCGGCATCGTTGGTCGCTGGAGAGCGGTCTGTGTGACAGCTCTCCAGCGACCAAACAGCGACGCTGCAGCGATCGGCATCGTTGTCGCTATCGCTGCAGCGTCGCTTAATGTGACGGTACCTTAAGTTTGTCGTATATCAGCCAGCCACTTTCTGCCACTCACATTACATTGTTTTATACACTGGGCCTGAGTTTTGGTTCAGGCTCCCCCCCAAAAAGTGAGATTCAAATTCTCACAAAGTGGATATATTTCAGTCCTGTTAGTTTGTCGTATATCAGCCAGCCACTTTCTGCCACTTACATTGTGTTGTTTTATACACTGGGCCTGAGTTTTGGTTCAGTCTCCCTCCAAAAAAAGGGAGATTCAAATTCTCACAAAGTGGATATTTCAGTCCTGTTAGTTTGTCGTATATCAGCCAGCCACTTTCTGCCACTTACATTGTGTTGTTTTATGCACAGGGCCTGAGTTTTGGTTCTGTCTCCCCCCAAAAATAGTGAGATTTAAATTCTCAAGAAGTTTATATACATCTTCTACCTTGTTTTACAGTACCATATAACGGTTGCTATTTTGGTTAGATTTTCCAAAAAATAAGGAAGTCTGGTGGAAAAGGCCGTGGGCGTAGGTTGCCAGCTGGTACTGATGGTGGTGGTGCTTCTGGTGGTAGTGGGAAAAGCACAATAGTACCTAAGGCTAGAGGTTTTGAACCAGCGTCATCGTCTTGCTACACAAGGCCTCGAAGGCTCCCTTATCTGGGAGTAGGAAAACATCTTTTAAAGCTGGAGCAGCAGGAAAAAAGTTTTAGTTTTCCTTGCTGACTCAGCCTCTAGCTCTTTCGACTCCTTTTCAGAAAGTTCAAAATATAAAAGCAGCGAGTCGTCAGTGGATGCTCCCGGTCCGGAACAAGACGTTTCCTTGTGTCCTTCACCCAAACCAAAAGTGAAGGATGCTTCAGGCGACACTATAGGTTACTCCATGGAGCTCTTTACACATACCGTGCCTGGGTTAGAAAAGGAAATTGTTAAATGCCCATTACAAGATGAATCGGACATGGAGTGCACTGATGCACAGCCACAGCTAGATTATTATGATGTTCCACTGACTCAGATCACTACATTGCCCTTGCAGTGTACTGAGCCTGAATCTGACCATGATGAGACTATGGTGCCCCGTCCCGAATGCTATAACACCTTATACGGTGACACAGAGGAAGGTGCACATGATATTGAAGAGGAGGTGATAGATGACCCAGTTGTTGACCCAGATTGGCAGCCATTGGGGGAAGAGGGTACCGCTGCCAGTAGCTCAGAAGCGGAGGAGGAGGATCTGCAGCAGCCATCTACATCACAACAGCTGTCATCTGGCAGGCCCCTCTCAGGCCAAAAACGTTTGTCAAAAACAAAAACAGTTTTAGGACAGCGTGGTCATCCGGTGAAAGTAGCACAGCATGCAATGCCTGAAAAGGGATTCCATAGTAGGAAGAGTGCAGTGTGGCAATTTTTTAACCAAGATCCGAATGAACAGTCATGCTTATCTTATCTGTTAATGCTCAAAGATCTTTAGCAGAGGGAAGAATCTTCAAAATTTAAATACAACGTGCATGCTAAGACATTTACCAGCATGCACTTGCAAGCCTGGACTAACTACCAAACGTCCCGTACCGTTGGTGCACCTGCTCAGAATGAAGGTAGTCAGCAACGCTTCATTGCTTCCCTCACTGTAGGCCCACCGGTTAGGACACCAGCAGCAGCAAATGTGGAGGTATCGTCGCAAGGCCAAAGCAGTCAGGGAATCACAAGGTTCTTGGAAACACTGAATGTAGGCCAACATCAAGAATACCATCACCAATCCTCTCTCAATCCGCCATGTCCACCAGCACCCCCGCTAGTTCCATTATATGCAGCTCTCCAGTCCAGCTCACCCTACAAGAGACTCTCATTAGAAAAATAAAGTACTCATCCTCTCATCCACGTACACATGGTTTGAACTCCCACATTGCTATACTAATCTCGTTAGAGATGATGCCCTACCGGTTGGTTGAAAGCGAAGCTTTCAAAGACCTGATAGCCTACGCAGTATCACGCTATGACCTACCCAGTTGGCACTTCTTTGCGAGAAAAGCCATCCCAGCCCTCCACCAGCATGTCAAAGACTGCATTGTCCATGCACTGAGGCAATCAGTCAGTGGAAAGGTGCACCTCACAAGAGATGCATGGACCAGTAGGCATGGCCAGTGACGTTACGTGTCCATCACGGTGCACTGGGTTAGTGTGGAGGATGTAGGGTCCATAGGGGACAGCCATAGTGGGACAGTTCTGCCTAGCCCACATTCTAGGAAATAGTTGGCTGTAGGCGTTCGCCACCCCTCCTCCTCCTCATCCTCCTCCAGAAGCGAAAGCTCGTCCATGGAGCGCAGTCGCATGACCACTCCAGCGGCTGCCAGTGTTGCACACGAGGTGTCCCATTATCGAACAGCTAGTGGTAAGCGTCAGCAGGCTGTGTTATAAATGAAGTGTTTGGGCGACAACAGACACACCGCGGAAGTACTGGCCGAGTACTTGCAGCAACAAACTCAGTCATAGCTGGGCAGTGTACATCTTGAGGCAGGCAAGGTAGTCAGTGATAACAGAAGGAATTTTATGGCTGCCATAGCCCTTTCAGATTTGAAACACATACCTTGCCTGGCTCACCCCTTGAACCTGGTGGTGCAGTGCTTCCTCAAAAATTATCCGGAGTTATCAGCCCTGCTCCTGAAGGTGTGAAGACTTTGCTCGCACATCCACCGGTCGCCCGTACACTCCAGCCGTATGCAGAACCATCAGCGATCGCTGAATCTTCCCCAGCACCGCCTAATAATCGACATTGCAACAAGGTGGAACTCCACACTGCACATGGTTCAGAGGCTGTGCGAACAGAGGCGTGCTGTAATTAATTTGTGGGAGGATACACATACACGGGCAGGCACTTGGATGTCAGACATGGAGTTGTCTGGTGTGCCGTGGTCGAAGCTACAAGACCTCTGTCAAGTCCTTCAGTGTTTTGAGGAATGCACAGTTGGTAAGTGCAGACGACGCCATCATAAGCATGAGCATCCCACTAATGCGTCTGCTGATGCAAAGTTTGAAGCACATTAAAGAGCAGGTGTCTGCAGCCGAGGAGGAGGGAAGCCTTGATGACAGTCAGCTATCATCTCAGGGAACTCAGGGAACTCTCCTGGACGAGGTGGTGGACAAAGAGGAGGAGGAGGATGATGGGGATGAATATTTATGGGAGGAGGATGCTTCTCAGGGGGCAATAGAAACTGGTGGCGTTGCAAGGTCAGGTACAGGGTTTTTGCGGGACACAAGTGATGTTGATTTGCAAGAAAGTGCTCCTCAACCCAGCACAAGCAGTGAATTGACACCTGGAACATTGGCCCATATGGCGGAGTTTGCCTTGTGTATCCTAAAAAGGGACTCCCGCTGTTGTGAACTCTGTTCTCGAACTCCCTCCTGTGGTCAGGAATGGTATTTCGGTGAGTTCTGTTCGTGGGTTCCCTCTGGTGGCTGAAAGTGGAGCTGCTGGTCTTGAAGTGGCTTCCTCAGCTGCATCGTTTAAGACTGGGCTGGTTCCTCTATTTAACTGCTCAGATCGTTACTTGATGCCAGCTGTCAATGTATCAGTACTGGTTCAGATCTCACTTGGATCTCCTGATGACCTGTCTACTTCAGCAGAAGCTAAGTCCCTGCTAAGCTCTTTTGTTGTTCATTTGTGTGCTGAATATATTTCTGAGTACCTGCTAAGTTCTGTCCAGCTGGCTATCATGATATTGTCTCGCTAGCTGGAAGCTCTGGTTTGCAGAGTGGCACCTACCGCAACGTGAGTCGGTGCGGGGTTTTTTTGCTCACTCTGCGTGGCTTTTTGTAGTTTTTTGTGCTGACCGCAAAGATCCCTTTATCTATCTTCTGTCTATTTAGTAAGTCTGGCCTCCTTTGCTGAAACCTGTCTCATTCCTGTGTTTGTGCCTTCCTCTTAACTCACAGTCAATATACACTCACTGGCCACTTTATTAGGTACACCTGTCCAACTTCTTGTTAACACTTAATTTCTAATCAGCCAATCACATGGCGGCAACTCAGTGCATTTAGGCATGTAGACATGGTCAAGACAATCTCCTGCAGTTCAAACCGAGCATCAGTATGGGGAAGAAAGGTGATTTGAGTGCCTTTGAATGTGGCATGGTTGTTGGTGCCAGAAGGGCTGGTCTGAGTATTTCAGAAACTGCTGATCTACTGGGATTTTCACACACAACCATCTCTAGGGTTTACAGAGAATGGTCCGAAAAAGAAAAAAAATCCAGTGAGCGGCAGTTCTGTGGGCGGAAATGCCTTGTTGATGCCAGAGGTCAGAGGAGAATGGGCAGACTGGTTTGAGCTGATAGAAAGGCAACAGTGACTCAAATCGCCACCCGTTACAACCAAGGTAGGCCTAAGAGCATCTCTGAACGCACAGTGCGTCGAACTTTGAGGCAGATGGGCTACAGCAGCAGAAGACCACACCGGGTACCACTCCTTTCAGCTAAGAACAGGAAACTGAGGCTACAATTTGCACAAGCTCATCGAAATTGGACAGTAGAAGATTGGAAAAACGTTGCTTGGTCTGATGAGTCTCGATTTCTGCTGCGACATTCGGATGGTAGGGTCAGAATTTGGCGTAAACAACATGAAATATTTGGGATGTGGTGGAACGGGAGATTCGCATCAGGGATGTGCAGCCGACAAATCTGCGGCAACTGTGTGATGCCATCATGTCAATATGGACCAAAATCTCTGAGGAATGCTTCCAGCACCTTGTTGAATCTATGCCACGAAGAATTGAGGCAGTTCTGAAGGCAAAAGGGGTCCAACCCGTTACTAGCATGGTGTACCTAATAAAGTGGCCAGTGAGTGTATGTGGGGGGCTGCTCTTTTCCTTTGGGGAATTTCTCTGAGGCAAGGTGAGGCTATATTTCTCTTTAGGGGTAGTTACCTCTCAGGCTGTGAAGAGTCATCTAGGCAGAGTCAGGCAAGATCCACGGCTAATTCTAGTGTGTGTGATAATAGGATTAGGGCTGCGGTCAGAAGAGCTCCCACTTCCCAGAGCTCGCTCTATTTTGCAGTTTGACAATCAGGTCATTTCAGGTGCTCCTAACCACCAGGTCCATAACAGTACAGCTGGCCCAAAGTGTTAATGCATCTCAATAGAGGGATAAGAGAAGATATGAGACCATTTTTTTTTCTCTGCAGTGTGTTTAGTCTTTTTTTTCCCCTTAACCTCTAGGTGGTTCAGGGCTCAGGTGTAGATATGAACATTCAAGGTCTGTCCTCTTGTGTGGATAATCTCACTGCAAGGGTACAAAGCATTCAGAATTATGTAGTTCAGAATCCTATGTTAGAGCCTAGAATCCCAATTCCTGATTTGTTTTCTGGGGATAGATCTAAATTTCTGAATTTCAAGAATAATTGTAAACTGTTTCTTGCTCTGAAACCTCGCTCCTCTGGTGACCCTAGTCAGCAAGTAAAAATCATTATTTCCTTGTTGCGTGGTGACCCTCAAGACTGGGCATTCTCCCTTGCGCCAGGAGATCCTGCATTGCTTAATGTAGATGCATTTTTTCTGGCGCTTGGATTGCTCTATGACGAACCAAATTCTGTGAATCAGGCAGAGAAAATCTTGCTGGCTCTATGTCAGGGTCAGGATGATGCTGAAATGTATTGTCAGAAGTTTAGAAAGTGGTCTGTGCTTACTCAATGGAATGAGTGTGCCCTGGCAACAATTTTCAGAAAGGGTCTTTCTGAGGGCCTTAAGGATGTTATGGTGGGGTTCCCCACGCCTGCTGGTCTGAATGAATCAATGTCCTTGGCTATTCAGATCGATCGGCGTTTGCGGGAGCGGAAAGTTGTGCACCATATGGTGGTGTCCTCTGAGAAGAGGCCTGAGCCTATGCAATGTGATAGGACTTTGACCAGAGCTGAACAGCAAGAGCACAGACGTCAGAATGGGCTGTGTTTTTACTGTGGGGACTCCACTCATGCTATCTCTGATTGTCCTAAGCGCACTAAGCGGTCCGCTAGGTCTATCACCATTGGTACTATACAGCCTAAATTTCTTTTGTCCGTTACTTTGATTTGCTCTTTGTCATTCTACTCGGTTATGGCGTTTGTGGATTCAGGCGCAGCCCTGAATTTGATGGACTTAGAGTATGCCAGGCGCTGTGGTTTTTTCTTGGAGCCCTTGCAGCATCCTATTCCATTAAGGGGAATTGATGCTATGCCTTTGGCCAGGAATAAGCCTCAGTACTGGACCCAGTTGACCATGTGCATGGCTCCTGCACGTCGGGAAGATATTCGCTTTTTGGTGTTGCATAATTTGCATGATGTGGTCGTGTTGGGTTTGCCATGGCTACAGGTCCATAATCCAGTATTGGACTGGAAATCTATGTCTGTGTCCAGTTGGGGTTGTCAAGGGGCCCATGGTGATGTTCCAGCGTTGTCAATTTTTTCTTCCACTCCTTCTGAAGTACCTGAGTTTTTGTCGGATTACCAGGATGTATTTGATGAGCCCAAGTCCAGTGCCCTGCCTCCTCATAGGGATTGTGATTGTGCTATTAATTTGATTCCTGGTAGTAAGTTTCCTAAAGGCCGACTTTTCAACTTATCTGTGCCAGAACACGCCGCTATGCGGAGCTATATAAAGGAGTCCTTGGAGAAAGGGCATATTCGCCTGTCGTCGTCACCGTTGGGAGCAGGGTTCTTTTTTGTGGCCAAGAGGGATGGTTCTCTGAGATCTTGTATAGATTACCGCCTTCTTAATAAAATCACGGTCAAATTTCAGTACCCTTTGCCTCTATTGGCTGATTTGTTTGCTTGGGTTAAGGGGGCTAGTTGGTTTACCAAGATAGATCTTCGAGAAACGTATAATCTTGTGCGTATTAAGCGGGGCGATGAATGGAAAAAACCGCGTTTAATACGCCCGAGGGCCATTTTGAGTATCTGGTGATGCCATTCGGGCTTTCTAATGCGCCATCTGTATTCCAGTCCTTTATGCATGACATCTTCCGAAAGTATCTGGATAGATTCATGATAGTATATTTGGATGATATTTTGGTCTTTTCGGATGATTGGGAGTCTCATGTGAAGCAGGTCAGAATGGTGTTCCAAGTCCTTCGTGCTAATTCCTTGTTTGTGAAGGGGTCTAAGTGTCTCTTCGGAGTTCAGAAGGTTTCCTTTTTGGGCTTCATTTTTTCCCCTTCTACTATCGAGATGGATCCAGTTAAAGTCCAGGCCATTTATGATTGGACTCAGCCTACATCTGTAAAGAGCCTTCAGAAATTCTTGGGCTTTGCGAATTTTTACCGTCGCTTTATCGCTAATTTTTCTAGTATTGTTAAACCACTGACTGATTTGACCAAGAAAGGTGCGGATGTGGTGAATTGGTCCTCTGCGGCCGTTGAGGCGTTTCAGGAGCTGAAACGTCGTTTTTCTTCAGCCCCTGTGTTGTGTCAGCCTGATGTTTCGCTCCCTTTTCAGGTGGAGGTTGATGCTTCTGAGATTGGAGCAGGGGCTGTTTTGTCTCAGAGAAGCTCTGATGGCTCTGTGATGAAGCCATGTGCTTTCGTTTCTAGAAAGTTTTCGCCGGCTGAGCGTAATTGCGATGTTGGCAATCGGGAGTTGTTGGCCATGAAGTGGGCATTCGAGGAGTGGCGACATTGGCTTGAGGGCGCCAAGCATCGCGTGGTGGTCTTGACGGATCACAAGAATCTGACTTATCTCGAGTCTGCCAAGCGGTTGAACCCTAGACAGGCTCGATGGTCACTGTTTTTCTCCCGTTTCGATTTCGAGGTTTCATACCTTCCGGGTTCTAAGAATGTGAAGGCTGATGCCCTTTCAAGGAGTTTTGTGCCTGATTCTCCGGGAGTTTCTGAGCCAACTGGTATTCTCGAAGAGGGGGTAATTTTGTCTGCCATCTCCCCTGATTTGCGGCGGGTTCTACAGGAGTTTCAGGCGGATAGACCTGACCGCTGTCCTGCAGAGAGACTGTTTGTCCCTGATAGATGGACTAGTAGGGTTATCTCGGAGGTTCATTGTTCGGTGTTGGCTGGTCATCCTGGAATTTTTGGTACCAGAGATTTGGTGGCTTGGTCCTTTTGGTGGCATTCCTTGTCCCGGGATGTGCGTGCTTTTGTGCAGTCCTGTGGGACTTGTGCTCGGGCGAAGCCCTGCTGTTCTCGTGGCAGTGGGTTACTTTTGCCCTTGCCGGTCCCGAAGAGGCCCTGGACGCATGTTTCCATGGATTTTATTTCAGATCTCCCTGTCTCTCAAAGGATGTCGGTCATCTGGGTGGTCTGTGATCGCTTCTCTAAGATGGTCCATTTGGTTCCCTAGCCTAAGTTGCCTTCATCCTCTGATTTGGTTCCGTTGTGTTTCCAGCATGTGGTTCGTTTGCATGGCATTCCGGAGAACATTGTGTCGGACAGAGGTTCCCAGTTTGTTTCAAGGTTTTGGCGGTCCTTTTGTGCTAAGATGGGCATTGATTTGTCTTTTTCTTCTGCTTTCCATCCTCAGACAAATGGCCAAACTGAATGAACCAATCAGACTTTGGAGACCTATCTGAGATGCTTTGTTTCTGCTGATCAGGATGATTGGGTGACCTTCTTGCCATTGGCTGAGTTCGCCCTTAATAATCGGGCCAGTTCGGCTACTTTGGTTTCACCTTTTTATTGTAATTCTGGTTTCCATCTTCGTTTCTCTTCAGGGCAGGTTGAGCCTTCGGACTGTCCTGGTGTGAATTCTGTGGTGGACAGGTTGCAGCAAATTTGGACTCATGTAGTGGACAATTTGACATTGTCACAGGAGAAGGCTCAATGTTTCGCTAACCGCCGTCGCCGTGTTGGTCCTCGACTTCGTGTTGGGGATCTGGTTTGGTTGTCATCTCGTTATGTTCCTATGAAGGTTTCTTCTCCTAAGTTTAAGCCTCGTTTTATTGGGCCTTATAAGATTTCTGAAATCCTCAATCCTGTGTCATTTCGTTTGGACCTTCCAGCTTCTTTTGCCATCCATAATGTGTTCCATAGGTCGTTGTTGCAGAGATATGTGGCGCCTATGGTTCCTTCCGTTGACCCTCCTGCTCCGGTGTTGGTCGAGGGAGAATTGGAGTATGTGGTGGAGAAGATTTTAGATTCTCGTATCTCAAGATGGAAACTTCAGTATCTGGTCAAGTGGAAGGGCTATGGTCAGGAAGATAATTCCTGGGTTCTTGCCTCCGATGTCCATGCTGCCAATTTGGTTCGTGCCTTTCATTTGGCTCGTCCTGATCGGCCGGGGGGTTCTGGTGAGGGTTTGGTGACCCCTCCTCAAGGGGGGGAGTACTGTTGTGAACTCTGTTCTTGAACTCCCTCCTGTGGTCAGGAATGGTATTTCGGTGAGTTCTGTCCATGGGTTCCCTCTGGTGGCTGAAATTGGTGCTGCTGGTCTTGAAGTGGCTTCCTCAGCTGCATCGTTTAGGACTGGGCTGGTTCCTCTATTTAACTCTGCTCAGAAAGTTACATGATGCCAGCTGTCAATGTATCAGTACTGGTTCAGATCTCACTTGGATCTCCTGATGACCTGTCTACTTCAGCAGAAGCTAAGTCCCTGCTAAGCTCTTTTGTTGTTCATTTGTGTGCTGAATATATTTCTGAGTACCTGCTAAGTTCTGTCCAGCTGGCTATCATGATATTGTCTTGCTAGCTGGAAGCTCTGGGTTGCAGAGTGGCACCTACCGCACGGTGAGTCGGTGCGGGGGTTTTTTGCTCACTCTGCATGGCTTATTGTAGTTTTTTGTGCTGACCGCAAAGATCCCTTTATCTATCTTCTGTCTATTTAGTAAGTCTGGCCTCCTTTGCTGAAACCTGTCTTATTCCTGTGTTTGTGCCTTCCTCTTAACTCACAGTCAATATATGTGGGGGGCTGCTCTTTTCCTTTGGGAAATTTCTCTGAGCAAGGTGAGGCTATATTTCTCTTTAGGGGTAGTTACCTCTCAGGCTGTGAAGAGTCGTCTAGGCAGAGTCAGGCACGATCCACGGCTAATTCTAGTGTGTGTGATAATAGGATTAGGGCTGCGGTCAGCAAAGCTCCCACTTCCCAGAGCTCGCTCTATTTTGCAGTTTGACTATCAGGTCATTTCAGGTGCTCCTAACCACCAGGTCCATAACACCCCGCATTATCAAAATGATGACTGATGACTAGGGTTGAGCGAAACGGGTCGAACATTTTCAGAAGTCGCCGACTTTTGGCAAAGTCGGGTTTCATGAAACCCGACCCGACCCCTGTGTGGGGTCGGCCATGAAGTCGGCGATCTTCTGAATCTGGAATCGGAATTCCGATACCGATTCCCGATATGTTTAAGATATCGGGAATTGGTATCGGAATTCAGATTTAAGTGTAAAATAAAGAATTAAAATAAAAAATAGCGCTATACTCACCCTCTGTTGCGCCCTGGTACTACGCGGGAACGTTCCTTCCTTTGAATCAGCCCTCCAGGGCCTTGCGGTGACGTCACGGTGACGTCGCGGCTTGTGATTGGTCCGCGGCCGCCCATGTGACCGCTCACATGGGCGGCCGCGGACCAATCACAAGCCGCGACGTCACCGTGACGTCACCAAAGGTCCTAGAAGGGCTGATTCTTAGGAAGGAAGACTGCCGGAAAGAAGCCGAGGGTGAGTATATTCCTATTAGGTATATACTCACCCTCGTACATGCTCTGCTTCTTTCCGGCAGCCTTCCTTCCTAAGAATCAGCCCTTCCAGGACCTTCGGTGACGTCACGGTGACGTCGCGGCTTGTGATTGGTCCGCGGCCGCCCATGTGAGCTTTAAAACTTTGTTTTAACGAGCGAAGGTTAGAGTGAGCCCAGTGTAGGCAGAGGTTTTGGCTGGCTCCCACCTTCGCCAAACCTCAGGAATCACTGGTCCAGGCATCCGAGTCACATGAGGCTATGGAGGTGTCACGAGCAGGATCTAAGTCCCGGACCGCTCGTGTTCTTACAGTAAGGTCTGTCATGTTTCCCGGCAGTGAGGACACCTTGCCTCCAGGTGTTCTCAGCAGTCGGGAAAACGTCAACGTCTAGTGGTAGTTGGAGGAAGTACACTAGACCTGGTGATGTTTTCCTCCAAATTGTCCTTCAAGGGGACAATTACCATAGGCCCATCCACTCTTATGGTAGAGCTTTGAGTGGACTCCAGGGCGGAGGGCAATTTTATGTCATCTGCTTTTGCCCAATGACACGCAATACCCCTAGTGATGATCACCAAACCAGGGACCGTTCGAGTGGTAAATGGGTCGACAATACCCTCTCGATTACTCAACAAACCATTCCATTCACTCTTTCCATGTCTCTATCTCATCAGGAGATTATTTCCCTACTAGATTGTGGCCCGATTCTAACACATCGGGTATTCTAGCATATGCATGTCCCCGTAGTATATGAACAATGATGATTCCAGAATTTGCGGCAGACTGTGCCCGTCGCTGATTGGTCGAGGCAACCTTCATGACATCATCGTCGCCATGGCAACCATTATGACATCTACTTCGATACTGTGCCCGTCGCTGATTGGTCGAGGCAAATTCACGGCAGACTGTGCCCGCCTGGCGGCCTCAACCAATCAGAGATGCGGGATTTCCAGGACAGACAGATAGACAGACAGACAGAAAAACCCTTAGACAATTATATATATACTAGACTGTGGCCCGATTCTAATGCATCGGGTATTCTAGAATATGCATGTCCCCGTAGTATATGCACAATGATGATTCCAGAATTCGCGGCAGACTGTACCCGTCGCTGATTGGTCGAGGCAACCTTTATGACATCATCGTCGCCATGGCAACCATTATGACATCTACGTCGATACTGTGCCCGTCGCTGATTGGGATTTCCATTATACAATTATATATATAGATAGATTAGTCATTCCTGAGGGAATTGGTGAGGTCCTGTTGGGGATACCATGGTTACGCTATCACTCTCCTCATATAGAGTAGTCCTCAGGGGGAATTCTGGGATGGAGTCAATCCTATGAGGGTAGATGTAAGAGGAAGGGTGTTCAGGTTGCTACAACTGAGATACCCGTAGATCTTTCCTCTCTCCCCAAGTACTATTGGCCCTATGCAGATGTCTTCTCCAAAAGGGCTGCGGAGACCCTTCCGCCTCACCATCCCTATGACTGCCCTATTGACCTCTTGCCTGGTGCAGAGCCTCTCTGGGGTTGAGTCTATCCGTCATCTCTTCCGGAGATGGAGGCAATGTCCCAGTATATCTGAGAGAATCTGGCAAGAGGATTCATTAGGAAGTCAGTGTCACCTGCAGGGGCGGTGTTCTTCTTCATGCAGAAGAAGAGTGGAGAACTACGTCCATGCATAGACTACAGGGGTCTTAACGCCATCACCGCTAAGAATAAATACCAACTACCCCTGATATCTAAGCTCTTTGGTAGACTATGGGGAGCAAGGGTATTTACTAAATTAGATCTGTGGGATGCTTACAACCTGATTCGCATCCGTGAGGGGGACGAATGCAAGAAGGATTTTAACACCAGGGTTGGGCACTATGAATATCTGGTGATGCCCTTCGGGCTCTGTAATCCCCCAGCCATTTTCCAAGACTTTGTGAACGACATCTTCTGGGATATGCTCACCACCTCGGTCATAGTCTATCTGGATGATATTCTCATCTACTCTCCAGATATTGACTCCCACCGGAGAGATGTTTGCAGAGTCTTCGACCTCTTACGGGCAAACTCCCTATACGCCAAGTTGGAGAAGTGTGTGTTTGAGCAGGAGTCCTTGCCTTTAATTGGCTATATCATCTCTGCCCCAGGATTGGCTATGGATCCTGCCAAACTACAGGCTGCAATGGACTGGCAGGAACCCCATTCTGATCACTGATCATTTTTCCAAAATCGTGTACTCGGTGCCGCTTCCACGGTTACCTTCTGCACGGGCCTTGGCGGCGTTGTTCGTTAAGCATATCTTCCATCTACATGGCATGCCTGACAAAATTGTCAGTGACCGAGGTCCCCAGTTTACGTCTCACTTTTGGAGAGAGCTCTGTCGTTTACTCAGCATTGAGCTGAATCTCTCTTCCGCATACCATCCCAAGACAAATGGGTTGGTAGAAAGGGCCAACCAGACACTGGTGACATACCTGTGGCGTTTTGTCTCTGCTAGGCAGGATGACTGGGCATCTTTGCTACCTTGGGCGGAATTTGCTCTGAACAACGCCGTAGCCGATTCCACTGGGCAGACTCCATTTCTCCTTAATTATGGCCAGCATCCGAGTGTCCCTGTGCCCATGCCTGTGACATCCACTGATTCCAGGGTGGCAGACTGGGCAGTGGAGGCACATTACATTTGGGACCGCACACAGGATGCCTTTCGGGCTTCCAAGGAGAGAATGAGGGTTTCTGCCGATGCACACCGGCGCCCTGCTCCGACCTTCGCTACTGGTGACTTAGTGTGGCTCTCCGCCCGTAACATCAGGCTGCGAGTTTAGTCCACTAAGTTTGTGCATTGCTACATTGGTCCTTTCATGGTTCTGGAACAGGTGAACCCTGTGGTCTACCATTTGGCTATTTTTCCACGCCTTGGTATCACCGACACCTTCCACATTTCCCTCTTAAAGTCCGTCTATATGTCCCGGTTTTCCGAGTCATCTGCCGGGACATCGGGTTCATCCACGGATGAGTACGAGGTGAACTCTATCTTGGGGTGCAAGGTGGTACGTGGCAAAAATACTATCTGGTTGACTGGAAGGGTCACAGTCCAGAGGACAGAACCTGGGAAGCACATTTGGGCTCCATTGCTTATTGCTGCGAGGCTCAAGGAGGACGGGGACCTAGGTGTGGGGTAATGTTCGGTGTCGAGTTCCTGCCGCTGCACAGGGGGAATCTCAAACCATGTCTGCTGCGGTCTCCTATTCTCCTGCAGCCGCAGGGGAACCTGCTCAGCAGAGACTTCGGTCCCAGCGTCTGCCTTAGCCTTATATGTCCAATATATCCCAAATCTGGTCATCTAGATAATCCGTGGCTCTAACTAATTTATCCCACATCTGTGTTAACATAGGATAAATAAAAATGGTACTAGCAATTTTGTTGGGAATTCCCATTTGTACTATTTGTGGCCTCCCCGAGGGACGTGGTGAGTTATCTGCAGCTCTTTTATACAGTGTGTGCTTGGGCACGGCTTGCATATTCACTTGTTTGTTCGAAATTATGAAAGTAGCCGGGGTTAGGCGTCCTAATGCACAAGTACCCTTTATACCTACGGGAAGCCATTTATATGCTCCTTCTCCGCATATCCAAAATGTACCCTCAGGCAGATCCCACAAAGCTGAGTGCTGCAATACCAATCTGTGAGCCAAATCCACAAAACTAGATACATTCTGAAGCATACACCAAGAGGGTTTTTGTCCCAAGGGGCTACAGTACCCGGCTGCGAGATTCCCACATACATGCATTCCGTTGACATACTCATCGGATTCATTACAAACCAGGTTCCCCGGCTTACTTGTACAACTGTTTGCATCACCTTGGGGGAACAACTCGGAATGTTCCCATTTTCTATTATGTATGTACCTTTCCAATACTGTAGGTTTGAAAGCATCAGAGGAAGGGGTGGTTGTACTGAAACTGAGCTGTAGATTTTCAGTGGGGACCTGTCCTAAATCAGTTAATCCAGTCTTATTCCTAGGTACCCATGCTCCTCCTCTGAGTGCTAAATATTGTAAGTTGCCTATTTTTCCTGTAAGATTGCCCTGCCACCAAGGAAATTCTACCCATCCCACAACTGGTATGGCGATTGTAGTATTCCATAGTCTAGTATTGCCAGGTTGGTTGTTGGCCAGGTTGTCTGAACAATTAGGCCAAGCGAATATTTCTTCAGCTGACACGGGAACTGCTAGAAAAGGTATACTTGTGGCTGATACTGGTGAATGGGTACAGATCCAACAATCTGCCAGGGGTTGCGTATTATTTAACAAATCATGCACTAATTTTCTATGATGTTGTACGAATCTATTGTTCAAAGGGGCTAGAGAATTCAATCTTTCCCATGCCTCCGTTGAGGTTAACATTATTAACATCAATATCATGAGTCTTATACTGCTTTTTTGCAATGGCTTGCATGTATCCATGATGCCTTTCCTTCAAGCTTGACTGCTGTTGGAGTTGTTAACAGGACTTGGAAAGGTCCGTCAAATCTCAGTTCCGGAGTCTTTCTGGTGTGTCTTTTCACGTAGATTTGATCACCAGGTTTCAACTTGTGGCCTCCTTCGAGATTTTCTGGTTCTGGAAGGGAAGCAAAAACTTGCGAATGCACTTTAGTTAAACGTTTTTGTAATTCTTGTACATAAGCAGTTAAAGTCTCAGTATTCAACATCAGTTGTTGTGGAAAATAACAACCCAAATTTGCTGCTCTACCAAAAAGAATCTCATGTGGTGACAGCTTAGCCTTCCCCCTTGGGGCGTTTCGGATGGAATACAGGGCAAGTGGAAGACACTCGGTCCAAGGCTTTCCTGTTTCTGCCATGGCCTTCTGGATTTTTAATTTTATTGTTCCATTTAATCTTTCCACTTTACCTGAACTCTGTGGGTGATACGGAGTGTGAAACTGGTTTTCTACTCCCAACATTTTCATAACATTCTGGAATATTTCTCCAGTAAAATGGGTACCCCTATCTGACTCGATCACCTCAGGCATGCCGTAACGGGGTATCAGTTCATGTGCTATTTTAATGGCAGTAGTTTTTGCTGAGGCTTTACGAACTGGATAAGCCTCTGGCCACCCTGAGAACATGTCCACACACACAAGCACATATTCGTATCCATTGTACCTAGGAAGCTGGATGTAGTCGATCTGGAGTCTTTGAAAGGGATACAGTGGTCTTACATGATGCTTGGTTGGGGTTTTAATGGTCTGACCTGGATTGTGTGCCAGGCATATAGCGCATGCAGCACACATGTTCCGAGCGAAATTACCAAAGCCTGGAGCCAACCACCTTTCTTTTACCTTGAGCGTCATACCGTTTGCCGATACATGCGTAGGTAGGTGGAGGTCACTCGCCACTGCGGGGTACCAGGCTCTGGGTAAACACAACAAAGTTCCTTTTTTCCATAATCCTTGCTGATCTTCTGCCCCTTTTTTCTGCCACTGCCCTCGTTCTTCGTCGTCTACCTGTTTCTGAGCTTCCTTCAATCTCTCCTCATCATCTTCAGAGCTATCTAGTGTGTGGGCATGATGTAAGGGTTTACGTGCTGCCTGTTTTGCTGCTTTGTCGGCTTTATCGTTACCCCTGGCTTCCTCGGTGTCGAGTCTCACATGTGCAGCTACCTTTATCACCGCTATTTCTTTAGTTTCTTGTGCTGCCTCCAGAATCTGTCTAATGAGGGAGGCATGTTTAACAGGTTGGCCTGAAGCAGTCATATAACCTCTGGCTCTCCATATTACGCCAAAATCGAAAATAATGCCATGTGCATATCTAGAATCAGTGTATATGTTTGCTGTCTGATCTTTGGCTATTTTTAGAGCTTCAACTAATGCCGTAAGTTCTGCTTCTTGTGCAGACTGATTAGCAGGGAGAGGTTCTGCTTTCAGCACTTCATGCTGAGTTACTACCGCATAACCTGTATGAAATTGTCCATTCATATCTGCATATCTACTGCCATCTATGAAAAGTTCAAATGTAGCATTACAGAGTGGCTTGTCACGTACATTACGTAAGCCCTGAGTCTCTTGTTCCATTAATTGTACACAATCATGCATTGACTCTGATGGGTCAAAGGAGTTGGAGAGTGCAGTTTCCTCAGGTATGGTACCCCCCTCAGACTCTAAAGGGAGCAAAGACGCGAGATTAAGAGTCTGAACCCTGGCAAAGGAAATGTTGGGCGGCAGTAGTAGGGAACATTGGAGACGGAGGTGTCTGGCCATTGAAATATGTTTAGGTTGGACCTGGTTAAGAATGCCATGTACATCATGAGTGGTCTGAACTAGAAGTGGGTGATCAAGAACAATCTCAGAAGCTTTATCTAATAACAGTGAAATTGCGGCTACTACTCTTACACAAGAAGGTGCGGCTCTAGCTACAGGGTCCAGATGAGCTGATATGTATGCCACAGGTCTCTGTTTGTTTCCATGTTTTTGTGTGAGCACCCCTGTAGCATGTGAGGATATCTCAGCTGCCATCAATTGAAAAGGTTTAGTGTAGTCTGGGAGTCCCAGAGCCGGAGCTGATACCAGTGCTGTTTTCAAAGAGGAAAATGACTGTTTAGCCTCTTCACTGAGTGAATATGGCGTGTTGGCAATACAGTCATATAAAGACTGCATGAGTTGACTTGCATGTATGATCCACTGTCTACAGTGTGAAACAATACCTAGGAAAGCACGCAGCTGTTTGTGATTCCTGGGTTCAAGCATGTTACGTATGGCTTCCGTACGTTGAGGTGTGAGATGTCTGATGCCCTGTGATATGCAGTGACCTAAGAACACGACTGTTTGTTGACAGGCCTGGAGTTTCTGTCTATTTACTTTACAGCCTTCTTGCGCTAGGAAAATTAAGAAATTAACAGTTGAGGTAACTGCCGTCTGCTCATCAGGGCAACAAATAAGTAAGTCATCTACATACTGTAGAATGACTACTCCTGGTTCTGGGGTGAAATTTTTCAGCACGGTCTGCATTGCTTCAGAGTACAAAGTTGGTGAGTGTACCATACCTTGTGGCAATCTTGTCCATGCTAATTGTTTACCCTTGAATGTAAAGGCAAACAAATGCCAACAGTTCTTATGTAGTGGCACAGAAAAAAATGCGTTTGATAAGTCAATTACCGTAAAATATGCAGCAGTGCTGGGAATTTGAGACAGTAAGGTATGAGGATTCGGTACCACAGGGGTGACCGGTGCCAAAACCTTATTGATTTCCCGTAGGTCGTGCACCATGCGATATTTCACCATAGTTTCTTTGGAGGAAACTTTCTTTTTAACAGGATATAAGGGTGTATTGGCGGGTGACCGGATTTCTACCAAAACACCTTGTAACACATAATCCTGAATTTGTTGAGAAATCGCCAGTTCTTGCTGGGCGCTGATGGGGTATTGCCTAAGCTGAGGTAAAATGGTTCCCAGGGCAGTTTCTAACAGTATAGGAGCTACTGATAAGAATCCTACATCAGTGTCTCCTTTTGCCCATAGGCTGTCAGGAACCCGAGACAAGTCAATTTTTGCTTGTTGAGTGTAAATTTCGGGAAAATCCTCCATTGCCTGTATTCTAACATATTGTTCCAGAGTTTCTGCATCTTCAGGGATGGTCAGCATAACTGTGCCATTTTCTCTAAAATGGATGTTTGCGTGCATTTTACTTAAGACATCAGTACCCAGCAAGCAGGTAGGTGCACCTTTAGCAAATAAAAATTTGGATACAAAGGTTTTAGGGCCAAAGCTCACATTTAAAGGTTTTGTAAAGGGCAACGCCTGAATTTTACCATCATACCCTTCTGCATATGTAACCTTTGAGGATATATTGTCAGGATATGGTAAAAAGTCTTGATTTAAAATGGAGGATGTTGCTCCCGTATCTATCAGAAAAGGTACATTTTTACCCTCAACCTCAACTTGTATTATTGGTCTTCTAGAAGGAAGAGAGACCTGCATAACCTTCAGTCATTCTGAGCTGTCTGTTTGATCAGGCGCTGGGTTATTTATCCTATTTTTGGGTACAAAGGTTCCTGAATCTATATCTGCTTTTCTCTTCCTACATTCCCTTTGGAAATGTCCTGGCTTCTTACAGTAATGACAAGTAAACTTTTGATTAGCAGAGCCAGTATTAGCCTGTGCAATTCTTACTGGCTTAGAATTTTCTCTTAAGTCCATTTCTATCCCTACAGCTTTCTGTCTAGCCAGGTGTGGGTCTTCCAAGGTTCTCCAATCAGGGGTTGCGGCCTTAAGCTTTTCCTTCACTTTTGGAGACAATCCATCTATAAAGGTTTTTGTAACTAACCTCATCATTCCTGAAGCGGTTAGATCCATGCCTTCATCTCTGAAATTATTTTCTACACTTAGATAATATTCGTCTACTGATTGTCCAGATTTCTGAGCCACCACTCCCGTTGTTCCTCTCTGCCTCTGTTTTTCACTCATGAAAACCATTAAGTGATCTACAAATTGCGTACCTGATTCTATCGTTTGTAAGGCACCATCTCCTGCCTGGGGCCTATGTACCTGTAGATTTGCTAATAGCTCCTGGAAGAGTCCAGGAGTCATTTTCATTCTACATAATTCTTCTCCATCTGCCCAAACTCCAGCGTGAGTCTGCATAATTTGCTGTATATATTGTGCAAATCTAACTGGACACTGGGTGGGATCTGGTGCGTTATGCAAGAGAGACATGCCTTCAGCGGGGGACCAAGGGAAATATTGTCGAGTTTGGTGATATCTAGTTCCCATTACTCCGTCAGCACCAGGTTCCCTAAAGGGTCTTGGTACTACCCTAACAGGGGCAAGTACAGCGCCATGTCTAGGTGTACCACAGGCTAGGCAATCATTTCTCCAGTCTGGATTTTGTTGTCCACAGTGCGGACATACCCATCCTCCTGGTCCGGCTAAACTTTGAGGTGGTGTTTGGAGAAAAGATGGGGCATGTGGGTTAAGGTATGGGGGTGGGGTGTTCTTATATTCCACATTTTGTTTTTCTCCATAGCCTGCGGGTCTAATACACCACTTTTTATTCTGTTGATTATATGTCCATCCCTCTTTTTCTGCTATCCTAGAGACATCAATCAACGCTTGGATCTGATCTATCCATTTCTTGTCTCTGATTATGCCTTTTTTTTTTCCTGAATTCCTTCCCATTTTTTTCTACTAAAGGCTTCTGCCTTAGTAACTCCAAACTTACTAAAAATCTTTCTCAGCCCCTTAGTGGCATCTTCACCACTTCTCTCCTTTATGATAGTATAGATATCTAATTCTTCTGGTTCCGACTTTGTTTGCTTATTCCCCATTTTCTTATCCTGAGCTTTTTTCTTTTCTTGCCCTAGGTGGCGTTTGGGTATGAGAATACCTCGTTACCTTCTTCCTAAGGAGCTAGGATGTTTAACGGCTTCTGCGTACCATGCTGATGTAAGAAAATCCTGATTCCTACACCTATAGCAAACAACACAAATGCAACCAGACAGAGGATCAAAATACAACGTATCTTGTCCCAGGCTAATTTATCTGTCCTGGGCTCATACTATCATACACTTATCCGTCACCAGGTTTTCGTCAAAGACAGGATCAGAGATTGAACATAGGCACGGAGGTCTCCCCGAAAGGACGCAACCACGTTGCCCAGTGGGACAGTCACTTCTTCTGTTTCAACACACTGGGCGGCTTATAGGGCTATTCCCAACTTCCACACACCTTCTATTCACATTCACTCTCATTCAATGCCGTACTCCGTGAGGTGGTCAATTCCTAAGTAGTTCAAGAACCCGAGCTATAGGTATCCTCCTCTACTAGAACTACCCGCTAAAGGACACGACACAGAAAATCTTACGGACAGTGCAGGGCAGATATAAGAGATCTAACAGTGTCTCTTACCTGGCCAGGTTTTTATTCATCTGCCGTCCATTATCCCAGATTCTCTTTTCGTTCGTATTCTGCCGGTGTTCTTGAAGGAGTACACAGACCTCGGGTCCCTGTTCAGGCGCCAGGAAATGTCGGGACCACACTCAGTCGGAGCAGCCTTTGGAAGTGGGGAATCACCAGAAATAATACACAAGACACGTCTCGTATAGTATATCACTGGGAAGCCTCTGAAGCACGCCTGCCTTCAAGGTGCTATCCCCTCTTTATATAGTTGTACAGGTAGTTTCAGTGGTTATACAAGTTTTGCTTGTTTAAACAAAGAGAGAAAAGAGAAGACAAAAAAAACAGTTTCGGCTATGTGATAGTTTCACAACAAACAAAACAGTACAGTTTCGCCTAAGTGGCAGTTTCACAAACAAAAAATAGGATTTCACACTATGGCTAAAATGTCCTTGAATGGACAGGTCAATATTGATCACAAATTCTTTTTGGTAACCATTTTTGTTCCACTCTTCACAGTAGTGTGTGACTGTGATACCTGGTCAGGTGAACTCCTTTAGTACCATCAGACTCTGGGACGCTGCACTTCTGTAGCCAGCACAGCTCAGCGGAGAGCAGGCTTGTCTGGAACTAAGTCCTGCTTTTCACACACTGAGCATGCCCACAGGAGGACCTCTCATTGGAGGTCGGGGGTCACGTGCTCAGGCCCTGTAGCAGCTCCTATTGGTCCTCCAGGAAGGTCCTGAAAGAGTTGCAACTATAAAAGGTTTGCATGGCCGCACAGCCATGCAATAGTATCAAATGTATTTGGCTTATGCCAGTGGATACTTTACCACTCTTTATACATGTGGTGTGAGACTGTAGTGCTGGGACTGTACACTCAAGCAGGCAGTTAGCGTCGGTGGGGGCAATTAATCGTTGGCTTGCTTGCAAGCACAACCCTAGTTAGGGCAATATTTTTTTGTGTACAGCACGACTCAGTGCGGTATAAGAGATCACTTCCAGTTCACACGGGGTGAAGCTTAACTCACGTGTGAACTCAGAGTTTATCCACCATTACTTTGCAGCAGATATCTCTGCAAGGTGGACCCCGGGCTGCGAACGCACCTTGTAGCTTCCTACCTATACTCGGTGCATTCCGCTAGCCCTAACAAAGGGCAATCAAACAACCACGGATCGTGACTAGTGTTGAGCGATACCGTCCGATACTTGAAAGTATCGGTATCGGAAAGTATCGGCCGATACCGGCAAAGTATCGGATCTAATCCGATACCGATACCCGATACCAATACAAGTCAATGGGACTCAAGTATCGGACGGTATCCCTGATGGTTCCCAGGGTCTGAAGGAGAGGAAACTCTCCTTCAGGCCCTGGGAACCATATTAATGTGTAAAATAAAGAATTAAAATAAAAAATATTGCTATACTCACCTCTCCGACGCAGCCTGGACCTCACCGAGGGAACCGGGAGCCTTCTTTGCTTAAAATGCGCGCTTTTCCTTCCTTCCGTGACGTCACGGCTTGTGATTGGTCACGTGCCGCCCATGTGGCCGCGACGCGACCAATCACAGCAAGCCGTGACGTAAGTTTCAGGTCCTTCTAGGCATTCAGTATTTTAAAATTACGTTCCGGCTTTGTGATTGGTCGCGTCGCGGTCACATGGGCGACGCGACCAATCACAAGCCGTGACGTCACGGGAGGCAGGAGACGCGCGCATTTTTAAAATTATGTCACGGCTTGTGATTGGTTGCGTGCCGCCCATGTGACCGCGACGCGACCAATCACAGCAAGCCATGATGTAATTTCAGGTCCTGATGCCTATTTCTGCATTCAGGACCTGAAATTACGTCACGGCTTGCTGTGATTGGTCGCGTCGCGGTCACATGGGCAGCACGCAACCAATCACAAGCCGTGACGTAATATTAAAAATGCGCGCTTCTCCTGCCTCCCGTGACGTCACGGCTTGTGATTGGTCGCGTCGCCCATGTGACCGCGACGCGACCAATCACAAAGCCGGAACGTAATTTTAAAATACTGAATGCCTAGAAGGACCTGAAAATTACGTCACGGCTTGCTGTGATTGGTCGCGTCGTGGCCACATGGGCGGCACGCGACCAATCAGAAGCCGTGACGTCACAGAAGGAAGGAAAAGCGCGCATTTTAAGCAAAGAAGGCTCCCGGTTCCCTCGGTGAGGTCCAGGCTGCGTCGGATAGGTGAGTATAGCAATATTTTTTATTTTAATTCTTTATTTTACACATTAATATTGTATTTTACACATTAATGTTGTTTCGATACCGATACCCGATACCACAAAAGTATCGGATCTCGGTATCGGAATTCCGATACCCGCAAGTATCGGCCGATACCCGATACTTGCGGTATCGGAATGCTCAACACTAATCGTGACGAATTGGGGTGAGTAGTGGGGATGATCGAGGTAACCTCCCCGGGATCCCTGACATATTGTTGGGATCAGTGACATATTGTTGGCAGCACGGTGTGAACCGTGACAATATTATTGTAAACACTGCCTGATAACGGTGAGCCCGGGCTGTGCAGTACGAAGGTGTGGGAGGGATTCTCTCTGCAGTGTTGTAACCTGTGTTTAATTAAGGCAGAGGTTGAGAGCCCATATGGAGGCACTAGAGGAGGTGGATGAGGCAGAGGCACTGCAGAAATTGTTACAGACAGAGGTTTATTCTGCAAGCCTTGGCAATTCCAAGACTTGGTGTCTAGTGACACTGTAGTGTTTACTGCTTTAGTTCTCCTTCCCCTGGTGTGTATTAGTTTAGTTCTCCAACCCAGGCTGTTCAGTAGTTTAGTTCTCTAATCCCTTTTGTTTATTAGTATAGTTCTCCATGTTCTGGTGTTAATTTGTTTAGTTCAGGAATCATAGCTGTTTAGTAGTTTAGTTTTCCAACCCCTGTTGTCTATTATTTCATTTATCCATCGTAAGGTGTGTAGTGGTTAACTAGGGTTGAGCGACTTTTACTTTTTCAGGATCGAGTCGGGTTTCGCGAAAAGTCGGGTCGGGTGAAATCGGCCGATTATTTCGAAAAGTCGGGGATCCGACCGAAACACGAAACCCAATGCAAGTCAATGGGGAAGCAAAGTCGGCAGTGAGTGGAGGACAGGAAAACACCACCAGAGCCCATTTTAATGCCAAAAACATCAATTCTTGTTACTTAAGCTTGTCAATCTTAATTTACCTTATAAGAATAGTTAGGCATTGAAAATTGGGGCTCATTTGGCAAAAGTTGTGGGGGGATTCGGGCTGGCTAAACTTTTTCAGGGGCCCAGGAAATTTTGGACTACGTCACGGCGGTGGAGCAGGGAGAGGTAAGAATTTCAAATTTGCAAGTGCTGTGATCCTGAGCAAGCAGGGGGGGCACACTCGTTGGCACTGGCACTGGGCCCCTCATAGTACAGCGGTGTGTTTGATGGCAGGTGGCGTCTCACACTGGCAGAGACACTTTTGCGTACTATGAGGGGCCCTGTGCCAGTGACGTCGCCAACGAGTATGCCCCCCCCACCTGATGAAGGAACCTACACTTTCATCTGCACATTCCTCTTTGTCCCCACGTAAGGTGGTATAGTATGCGGGAAGGGGAACCTGAGTTTCAGCAGGGTCAGATTCAGGCTGTGTAGAGTGCAAGGGGAATGTAGTGGTCTGTATCAATGTACCAGCAGACTCATCTAGCAGTGGCTGGGCAATGGGCAGGAATGATGAAGAAACACAGATATAGGCCCAAAATAAAAAAGTAGGCTAAAAGCTGTTAAAAATTGGTAACAGGAGTAAACAGGCGGCATTGGTTTGTTCAGTGGAGGAGAACAACAATCAGCGGCAGACACCGTTAGTAGGCCCAACCAAACAAGTAGGTCAAATGCAGTTTCATATTCTAAATATAGGCCGAAAGCCTCAAGATTGAAGCTCAGCTTTGTGTAGTAGAGGAAAACAAGAGGCAGCAGCAGACAACGTTACTAGGCCCAAACCAAGAACTAGGCCAAATGTAGTTTCATATTGTTGTTACAGGCCGAAAGCCTGAAGCTTCAAGCTCAGCTTTGTTTAGTAGAGGAAAACAAGAGGCGGCAGCAGACAATGTTACTATGCCCAACCCAACAAGTAGGCCAAATGCAGTTTAATATAAAAAATATTTAAACGAAAGCCTGAAAATTGAAGCGCAAGAAAAACAAACCAGGAGAACACCAAGGAGCGGCAGACACAGTTAGTAGGCCCCAACCCAACAAGTAGGCCAAATGCAGTTTAATATTTGAAACAGGACAACAGTTGAAGTTCAGCTTTGTTCAGTGAAGGAAAAAAAAGAAGCAGCGGCAGACACCGTTATTACGCCCAAATAATAAAGACAGTGGTAGTAGGCGCAAAGTATTAAATGGAGGCCAGGGCCCCTGTATATTTTAACTATCATCTATCATTTCAAATAATTCGTATTGGCAGTGCCATTTAAGGTTTTAACCGCACAGACTACACAGTGTTGGAGCTGGGAGAGGTAGTATTGCAAGTGGTAGAGCACTGTTCAAGCTGGGGGGGAACACTCTCTCGTGGGCGGCGGTACTGGCACAGGGCCCCTCATATTACGATGGTGTAATATGAGTTGTGGTTCAGTGTCTCCCCCCAAAAAATGAGGAAGTCTGGTGGAAGAGACCATGGGTGGGGGTTGCCAGCTGGTACTGATGGTGCTGGTGGTGCAGCATCTCGTGGTAGTGGCAAAAGCACAGTAGCACCTAAGGCTGGAGGTGTTGAGCCTGCGTCATCATCTGGCTACACAAGGCCTCGAAGGCTCCCTTACCTGGGAGTAGGAAAACAGCTTTTAAATCCAGAGAAGCAGGAATAAAGTGTTGTCTTTCCTTGCTGACTCAGCCTCTAGCTTTTTCGCTTCCTCTTCAAAAAGTTCTAAATGTAAGAGCAGCCAGTCGTCAGTGGATGCTCCCGGTCAGGAAAAAGACGTTTCCTTGTGTCCTTCTTCCAAACCAAAAGTAAAGGATTTATCAGGCGACACTACAGGTTACTCCATGGAGCTCTTTACACATACCGTGCCTGGGTTAGAAAGGGAAATTGTACACTGCCAATTACAAGAAGAATCGGACATGGAGTGCACTGATGCACAGCCACAGCTAGATTGTGATGCTGTTCCATTGTCTCTGATCACTACATTGCCCTCGCAGTTTACTGAGCCAGAATCTGACCCTGATGAGACTATGGTGCCCTGTCCCGAACGCTATAGCACCTTACACGGTGACACTGAGGAAGGTGCACATGACATTGAGGAAGAGGTGATAGATGACCCAGTCGTTGACTCAGATTGGCAGCCATTTGGAGAAGAGGGTGCCGCTGCCACTAGCTCAGAAGCAGAGGATGATCCGCAGCAGCCATCTACATTGAAACAGCTGTCATCTGGCAGGCCCGTATCAGGCCAAAAATGTTTGTGAAAAACAAAAACGGTTTTAGGAGAGCGTGGCCATTCGGTGAAAGTAGCACAGCGCACAATGCCTGAAAAGGTTTTCGATAGTGGGAAGCGTGTAGTGTATCAATTTTTTAACCAAGATCAGAATGATCAGTCAAAAGTAGTGTTGAGCGATACCTTCCAATATCGGAAAGTATCGGTATCGGAAAGTATCGGCCGATACCGTCAAAGTATCGAATCTCATCCGATACCCGATCCCAATGCAAGTCAATGGGACGAAAATATCGGAATTAAAATAAACCCTTTCTTAACTTGTAGGTTCATTCTACATGAAGGAAAACAACTAAGAACTAGATGGGTATTTCCTGAAGGAACTACAGATAGTGCTTTGGAATGGTGCCCGGGTTGCCCCAGCAAGACTTTCACACTTGGGTGCCCCTCAGGCGCTGGTTTGGTAGTTGTAGCCACTCTGGGTCCGATTTGGCAGGCGGAGCCACTCTGGGTCCGATTTGGCGGGCGGCGCCACTCTGGGTCCGATTTGGCGGGCGGCGCCACTCTGGGTCCGATTTGGCGGGCGGCGCCACTGTGGGTCCGATTTGGCGGGAGGCGCCACTCCGGGTCCGATTTGGTGAGCAGGGCAATAATTATAATAACACTACAGATAGTGCTTTGAAATTGTGCTGTGCTATCACTTTAAGAGCTGATATTATCTGGCAAAACTGTGCTGGTGTGGTCATGTACAGTTCGCAGGCGTTGGCATAGTAACTGCGTCTGACTGCGCATATCAATGAGCTAATCAGCCAGGTGGCAAGTGGCAGGTACATTTCAAATTGCCTTAGAAACCCGGCCATTATAACCTATGGGAAAATTTCCCTATTGAAATGCATTACAATGAGGGGAAAAAACATTTTCAAACGCAAATTGCGCCAAAACTACAAATCCGATCGACACGAAAAATACTTAGCACACCTCTTGGGGACGCTGGCTTCTAAATGACACATCACTGGAGTCTGTGAGTGAAGCGGTTCGGGCCGCATTACGTGCGGACTGAATAATAATAAGAATAAGAATAAGAAGAAGTTTACCACGATGGAATAACAGTATAGTGCTTTGTTCCAAAGCACTATAACTAGATGGGTATTTCCTGAAGGAACTACAGATAGTGCCATGGAATGGTGCCAGGGCTGCCCCTGCAAGACTTTCACACTTGGGTGCCCCTCAGGCGGTCTGATTTGGTAGGCGGAGTCACTCTGGGTCCGATTTGGTGGGTTGGGTCACTCTGGGTCCGATTTGGTGGCCCGGGTCACTCTGGGTCCGATTTGGTGGCCCGGGTCACTCTGGGTCCGATTTGGTGGCCCGGGTCACTCTGGGTCCGATTTGGTGGCCCGGGTCACTCTGGGTCCGATTTGGTGGCCCGGGTCACTCTGGGTCCGATTTGGTGGCCCGGGTCACTCTGGGTCCGATTTGGTGGCCCGGGTCACTCTGGGTCCGATTTGGTGGCCCGGGTCACTCTGGGTCCGATTTGGTGGCCCGGGTCACTCTGGGTCCGATTTGGTGGCCCGGGTCACTCTGGGTCCGATTTGGTGGCCCGGGTCACTCTGGGTCCGATTTGGTGGCCCGGGTCACTCTGGGTCCGATTTGGTGGCCCGGGTCACTCTGGGTCCGATTTGGTGGCCCGGGTCACTCTGGGTCCGATTTGGTGGGCCGGGTCACTCTGGGTCCGATTTGGTGGGCCGGGTCACTCTGGGTCCGATTTGGTGGCCCGGGTCACTCTGGGTCCGATTTGGTGGCCCGGGTCACTCTGGGTCCGATTTGGTGGCCCGGGTCACTCTGGGTCCGATTTGGTGGCCCGGGTCACTCTGGGTCCGATTTTGTGGCCCGGGTCCCTCTGGGTCCGATTTGGTGGGCCGGGTCACTCTGGGTCCGAGTTTGTGGCCCGGGTCACTCTGGGTCCGATTTGGTGGGCCGGGTCCCTCTGGGTCCGATTTGGTGGCCCGGGTCACTCTGGGTCCGATTTGGTGGCCCGGGTCACTCTGGGTCCGATTTGGTGGGCCGGGTCCCTCTGGGTCCGATTTGGTGGGCCGGGTCCCTCTGGGTCCGATTTGGTGGGCCTGGTCCCTCTGGGTCCGATTTGGTGGGCCGGGTCCCTCTGGGTCCGATTTGGTGGGCCGGGTCACTCTGGGTCCGATTTGGTGGGCCGGGTCACTCTGGGTCCGATTTGGTGGCCCGGGTCACTCTGGGTCCGATTTGGTGGCCCGGGTCACTCTGGGTCCGATTTGGTGGCCCGGGTCACTCTGGGTCCGATTTGGTGGCCCGGGTCACTCTTGTTCCGATTTGGTGGCCCGGGTCACTCTGGGTCCGATTTGGTGGCCCGGGTCACTCTGGGTCCGATTTGGTGGCCCGGGTCACTCTGGGTCCGATTTGGTGGGCCGGGTCACTCTGGGTCCGATTTGGTGGGCCGGGTCCCTCTGGGTCCGATTTGGTGGGCCGGGTCACTCTGACTGACAGCAGGATAAGGGAATGGCTGATAACAGAGAATAGACTGACAGCAGGACAAGGGAATGGCTGATAACAGAGAGAATAGACTGACAGCAGGACAGGGGAATTGCTGATAACAGAGAGAAATAGACTGACAGCAGGACGGGGAATGGCTGATAACAGAGAGAATAGACTGACAGCAGGACAGGGGAAGGGCTGATAACAGAGAGAAATAGACTGACAGCAGGACGGGGAATGGCTGATAACAGAGAGAATAGACTGACAGCAGGACAGGGGAATGGCTGATAACAGAGAGAATAGACAGACAGCAGGACGGGGAATGGCTGATAACAGAGAGAATAGACTGACAGCAGGACAGGGGAATGGCTGATAACAGAGAGAAATAGACTGACAGCAGTACGAGGAATGGCTGATAACAGAGAGAAATAGATAGGTATTTCCTGAAGGAACTACAGATAGTGCTTTGGAATGGTGCCCGGGTTGCCCCAGCAAGACTTTCACACTTGGGTGCCCCTCAGGCGCTGGTTTGGTAGTTGTAGCCACTCTGGGTCCGATTTGGCGGGCGGCGCCACTCCGGGTCCGATTTGGTGGGCGGCGCCACCCTGGGTCCGATTTGGCGGGCGGCGCCACCCTTGGTCCGATTTGGCGGGCGGCGCCACTCTGGGTCCGATTTGGCGGGCGGCGCCACTCTGGGTCCGATTTGGCGGGCGGCGCCACTCTGGGTCCGATTTGGCGGGCGGCGCCACTCTGGGTCCGATTTGGCGGGCGGCGCCACTCTGGGTCCGATTTGGCGGGCGGCGCCACTCTGGGTCTGATTTGGCGGGCGGCGCCACTCTGGGTCCGATTTGGCGGGCGGCGCCACTCTGGGTCCGATTTGGCGGGCGGCGCCACTCTGGGTCCGATTTGGCGGGCGGCGCCACTCCGGGTTCGATTTGGCGGGCGGCGCCACTCCGGGTCCGATTTGGCGGGCGGCGCCACTCTGGGTCCGATTTGGTGAGCGGGGCAATAATTATGATAAGACTACAGATAGTGCTTTGAAATTGTGCTGTGCTATCACTTTAAGAGCTGATATTATCTGGCAAAACTGTGCTGGTGTGGTCATGTACAGTTCGCAGGCGTTGGCATAGTAACTGGGCCTGACTGCGCATATCAATGAGCTAATCAGCCAGGTGGCAAGTGGCAGGTACATTTCAAATTGCCTCAAAAACCCGGCCATTATAACCTATGGGAAAATTTCCCTATTGAAATGCATTACAATGAGGGGAAAAAACATTTTCAAACGCAAATTGCGCCAAAACTACAAATCCGATCGACACGAAAAATACTTAGCACACCTCTTGGGGACGCTGGCTTCGAAATGACACCTCACTGGAGTCTGTGAGTGAAGCAGTTCGGGCCGCATTACGTGCGGACTGAATAATAATAATAACTAGATGGGTATTTCCTGAAGGAACTACAGATAGTGCTTTGGAATGGTGCCCGGGCTGCCCCTGCAAGACTTTGACACTTGGGTGCCCCTCAGGCGGTCCGATTTGGTGGGTTGGGTCAATCTGGGTCTGATTTTGTGGGCGGGGTAAATCTAGGTCCGATTCGGTGGGCGGGGTCACTTTTGGTCCGATTCTGTGGGCGCGGCCACTCTGGGTCCGATTCGGTGGGCGGAGCCACTCTGGGTCCGATTTGGTGGGCGGGGCACCTTAGGGACCAATTTGGTGGGTGGGGTCACTCGGTCCGATTTGGTGGGCTGGGCACCTCAGGGTCTGATTTGGTGGGCTGGGCACCTCAGGGTCCGATTTGGTGGGTGGGGTCACTCTGGGTCCGATTTGGTGGGCGGGGTCACTCTGGGCCCGATTTGGTGGAAGGGGTCACTCTGGGCCCGATTTGGTGGAAGGGGTCACTCTGGGTCTGATTTGGTGGAAGGGGTCACTCTGGGTCCGATTTGGTGGGCGGAGCCACTCTGGGTCCGATTTGGTGGGCGGGGTCACTCTGGGTCCGATTTAGGGGGCGGGGTCACTCTGGGTCCGATTTGGTGGGCCGGGCCCCTCGGGGTCCGATTTGGTGGGCCGGGCCTCTCGGGTTCCGAATTGGTGAGCGGGGTAATCTACTATATAATTGTCTAAGGGCACTTCCGTCTTTCTGTCTCACAACACCGCTACGTCATCATCTCGTGAGACCGCAATGCACTCTTGGGACCGGAGCGCGCAACAAGCATCGGGTACCGGCCACTCCAGGTGCAACAAGCATCGTGTACCGGCCGCTCTAGGAGGTGCAACAACCATCAGATACCGGCCGCTCCAGGAGGTGAGTATGTAACTTTTTTATTTTAATTCTTTTTTTTTTTTTAACAGGGATATGCAGTATACTATGTGACTGGACAATATACTACGTGACTGGGCAGTATAACTACGTGGCTCTGCGCTGTATACTGCGTGGCTCTGCGCTGTATACTGCGTGGCTCTGCGCTGTATACTGCGTGGCTCTTCGCTGTATACTACGTGGCTCTGCGCTGTGTACTGCGCGGCTCTGCACTGTGTACTGCGCGGCTCTGCGCTGTGTACTGCTCGGCTCTGCGCTGTGTACTGCGCGGCTCTCCGCTTTATACTGCGCGGCTCTGTGCTGTGTACTGCGCGGCTCTGCGCTGTGTACTGCGCGGCTCTGCGCTTTATACTGCGCGGCTTTGCGCTGTGTACTGCACGGCTCTGCGCTGTATACTGCGGGGCTCTGCACTGTATACTGCGGGGCTCTGCGCTGTATACTACGCGGCTCTGCGCTGTATACTGGGTGGCTCTGCGCTGTATACTGGGTGGCTCTGCGCTGTGTACTGCGCGGCTCTGTGCTGTGTACTGCGCGGCTCTGCGCTGTATACTGGGTGGCTCTGTGCTGTATACTGGGTGGCTCTACGCTGTGTACTGCGCGGCTCTGCGCTGTATACTGCGCGGCTCTGCGCTGTATACTGGGTGGCTCTGCGCTGTGTACTGCGCGGCTCTGCACTGTGTACTGCGCGGCTCTGCGCTGTGTACTGCGCGGCTCTGCGCTGTGTACTGCGCGGCTCTGCGCTTTATACTGTGCGGCTCTGCGCTCTGTACTGCGCGGCTCTGCGCTGTGTACTGCGCGGCTCTGCGCTGTATACTGCGCGGCTCTGCGCTGTGTACTGCGCGGCTCTGCGCTGTGTACTGCGCGGCTCTGCGCTGTGTACTGCGCGGCTCTGCGCTGTGTACTGCTCGGCTCTGCGCTGTGTACTGCGCGGCTCTCCGCTGTGTACTGCGCGGCTCTGCGCTGTGTACTGCGCGGCTCTGCGCTGTGTACTGCTCGGCTCTGCGCTGTGTACTGCGCGGCTCTCCGCTTTATACTGCGCGGCTCTGCGCTGTGTACTGCGCGGCTCTGCGCTGTGTACTGCGCGGCTCTGCACTGTATACTGCGGGGCTCTGCGCTGTATACTACTCGGCTCTGCGCTGCATACTGCGCGGCTCTGCGCTGCATACTGCGTGGCTCTACGCTGTGTACTGCGCGGCTCTGTGCTGTGTACTGCGCGGCTCTGCACTGTGTACTGCGCGGCTCTGCGCTGTGTACTGCTCGGCTCTGCGCTGTGTACTGCGCGGCTCTCCGCTTTATACTGCGCGGCTCTGCGCTGTGTACTGCGCGGCTCTGCGCTGTGTACTGCGCGGCTCTGCGCTGTGTACTGCGCGGCTCTGCGCTTTATACTGCGCGGCTTTGCGCTGTGTACTGCATGGCTCTGCGCTGTTTACTGCGCGGCTCTGCGCTGTGTACTGCGCGGCTCTGCGCTGTGTACTGCGCGGCTCTGCGCTGTGTACTGCGCGGCTCTGCGCTGTGTACTGCGCGGCTCTGCGCTGTGTACTGCGCGGCTCTGCGCTGTATACTGCGCGGCTCTGCGCTGTGTACTGCACGGCTCTGTGCTGTTTACTGCGCGGCTCTGCGCTGTGTACTGCGCGGCTCTGCGCTTTATACTGCGCGGCTCTGCGCTGTGTACTGCGCAGCTCTGCGCTGTGTACTGCGCGGCTCTGCGCTGTGTACTGCACGGCTCTGCGCTTTATACTGCGCGGCTCTGCGCTGTGTACTGCACGGCTCTGCGCTGTGTACTGCGCGGCTCTGCGCTGTGTACTGCACGGCTCTGCGCTTTATACTGCGCGGCTCTGCGCTGTGTACTGCACGGCTCTGCGCTGTGTACTGCGCGGCTCTGCGCTGTGTACTGCGCGGCTCTGCGCTTTATACTGCGCGGCTCTGCGCTGTGTACTGCGCGGCTCTGCGCTGTGTACTGCGCGGCTCTGCACTGTATACTGCGTGGCTGTGCAATATACTACGTGGACATGCATACTCTAGAATACCCGATGAGTTAGAATCGGGCCACCATCTAATAATTATAAGACTACAGATAGTGGTTTGGAATTGTGCTGTACTGTCACTTTAAGAGCTGATATTATCTGACAAAACTTGTGACCTGGTGAGCTGATGTAGATTTCATAGGCGTTGGCATAGTAACTGTGTCTGACTGCGCATATCAACGAGCTAATCAGCCAGGTGGCAGTTATTTTTAGAAATTGCCTCAGAAACCAGCCCATTATAAACGTATAGGAAAATTTCTCTATTGAAACGCATTGAAAGACTTTTTTCAAACACAAATTGCGCAAAAACTACAAATCCGATCGGCACGAAAAATACTTAGCACACCTCTTGGGGACGCTGGCTTCGAAATGACACCTCACTGGAGTCTGTGAGTTTAGCGGTTCGGGCCGCATTACGTGCGGACTGAATAATAAGAATAAGAAGAAGTTTACCACGGTGGAATAACAGTATAGTGCTTTGTTCCAAAGCACTATAACTAGATAGATATTTCCTGAAGGAACTACAGATAGTGCTTTGGAATGGTGCCCGGGCTGCCCCTGCAAGACTTTCACACTTGGGTGCCCCTCAGGCGCTGGTTTGGTAGTTGAGGCCACTCTGGGTCCGATTTGGTGGCCCGGGTCACTCTGGGTCCGATTTGGTGGCCCGGGTCACTCTGGGTCCGATTTGGTGGCCCGGGTCACTCTGGGTCCGATTTGGTGGCCCGGGTCACTCTGGGTCCGATTTGGTGGCCCGGGTCACTCTGGGTCCGATTTGGTGGGCCGGACCACTCTGGGTCCGATTTGGTGGGCCGGGTCACTCTGGGTCCGATGTGGTGGGCCGGGTCACTCTGGGTCCGATTTGGCGGGCGGCGCCACTCTGGGTACGATTTGGCGGGCGGCGCCACTCTGGGTCCGATTTGGCGGGCGGCGCCACTCTGGGTCCATTTTCGCGGGCGGCGCCACTCCGGGTCCGATTTGGCGGGCGGCGCACCTCCGGGTCCGATTTGGCGGGCGGCGTCACTCCGGGTCCGATTTGGCGGGCGGCGCCACTCTGGGTCCGATTTGGCAAGCGGCGCCACTCTGGCGGGCGGCGCCACTCCGGGTCCGATTTGGCGGGCGGCGCCACTCCGGGTCCGATTTGGCGGGCGGCGCCACTCTGGGTCCGATTTGGCGGGCGGCGCCACTCTGGGTCCGATTTGGTGAGCGGGGCAATAATTATAATAAGACTACAGATAGTGCTTTGAAATTGTGCTGTGCTATCACTTTAAGAGCTGATATTATCTGGCAAAACTGTGCTGGTCATGTACAGTTCGCAGGCGTTGGCATAGTAACTGGGCCTGACTGCACATATCAATGAGCTAATCAGCCAGGTGGCAAGTGGCAGGTACATTTCAAATTGCCTCAGAAACCCGGCCATTATAACCTATGGGAAAATTTCCCTATTGAAATGCATTACAATGAGGGGAAAAAACATTTTCAAACGCAAATTGCGCCAAAACTACAAATCCGATCGACACGAAAAATACTTAGCACACCTCTTGGGGACGCTGGCTTCGAAATGACACCTCACTGGAGTCTGTGAGTGAAGCGGTTCGGGTAGGCGGAGTCACTCTGGGTCTGGGTGTTGGCTGCTGTGAGGAAGGAGCTCCTGGGAAGGGAGATTTTTTCATCTGGGACTCTTTGCCTGCCCCTTCCCAGGAAGCAAGGACTGTTCCTGGGACTGAGCTTCGGGGCTGAGCCCCTGGCTCCCACCCCCCGGTGCAAGCCGGCTGGGGGTGGGAGGCCTTGCAAATCATTGGGAGGCCCCGTGTGTTATCCAGCCAGTCCCAGGAGCAGAAAGCCATGGGAAAAAATGGCAAGAGTTCGGGGGGCCGCAGGCCCTAGAAGACAGGGACCCCTAAGGCCGAGGCCGTGGCGGTTCCTCCTCCTGGAGGAGGAGAGGCGGCCAGTAGAGGTGTGGCGGTGGGCCCCCTGATATGGGGCTCTAAGGTGGCGGGAGAGCCGATCACCAACTACGGCTCCCGGATACACGCACACCTCTACGAATACGGGCAGGCCGCCAAGAAGCTGAGGCTACTGCGGGAGGAGTTGAAGGGAGCCAGGGCAACTGCAAAGTGCCGGCTCCCTGCCTCAAGAAGAGCTGAGGTCTCCGCCACGGTGGAGAGGCTGAAGGGGTCGATAAACTCCCTGGAACAGCGTAGAGCGGAGATCCTGGCGGGAAGCGGCCCCTTCGAGGAGAAATTGCGCAACGAAGACCGGTTTAGGGCCATGACCAGTGGGTCTCCTGAGGGGTCAGGAGACCCCTACCAGGTGGAGAAAGAGGAGGAGGAGGAAGATGGCGGTCCATCTGCGCCATATCCACCTGAAGGCCTGGGGAGTAACAGCACCCAGGTATCGTATAGCGGGATAGCCCCTGAGCAAGTGGCCCTCCCGTCAGACTCCAGTAACTCGGAGGAAAGCGGGAGCGAGGGGGAGGATGGTGGTGGTACCAGCAGTCAGGGGGGCTGCCTCATCCTGCAGCAAGTGCGGCAGATCGAGTCCCCAGCACGGTTTGGCGAGCTGTTGTTTGGGGATGAGGTCTGCGAGGATGAGGCAACCGGGAGGGGGAAAAAACGTAAGAAGGCGAAGGAGTCAGTGGTAGACAAATACGTCTACGTCCCCCTTCCCGGGGCTCCCCTGTGCCGTTGTGCGGAACCCGCTACCCACCCCGGCTCGGGCCCTGTTGTGGGTCCGCAGCGAGGGAGCGGGGAGAGGAAAGTCTGCCCGGATCGGAATGCCATGCCTGGTGGTGGTAGCTCTGATTCGGGCAGTGATATGGAGTGCGGTGCCGGCGGAGCCGGTGGTAGTGTTTGTGGTGGAGGTGCTCGGGCCAAGTCCCCTGTGGCAGGGGGGGCTGGCCCAGCACCTGGTGTGCAGGCAGCCGGGGCCGCATCTCCGGCGGCGAGAGCTGGGGTGTCCGGGTCCCCCACATACGGATCCGCTCAAAAGGCTGGATCTTTTTCGGGGACCCGGAGACCAGGAAAGGGCGCGTCTAAGTTAAAGGCACAGTGCAAAGTGCTGGCCGCTCCCCTGGCGGTGTCCGTGGCTGGGTCGGGGACCCCCGTGCGCAGAGCCAGTGATGGGTCTGTGCCGGGGACCCCCCCGCCGCCGCTGGACGCTGAGGGGGAGTGGCCTGTGCTGAGGGGGTCAGCGGTGGTGGCGGCTGGTGCGGGAGCTATGCCCCTTGGCGTCAGTACCGTGGGGGGCCCTGGGCGAACCCTGGGGTCTCTGGTGCGGGTGGCGTGGCTTCCCCAGCTGCGGCCCCAGTTGTCCCCTCCATGCCTGTGCCTGGGGCCCGTGAGGGGGGCGTGTCCTCCCCGAGTGTTGCCCGGCCCGCTGTGGTTGTGGCATGCGGGGGGGGGGTGTGCCCTCCTCGGCTGCTGTCCCACCCGCCTCTGTGGTTGCGGCCGGTGGGGGGGCACGGCCTCGGTGGTCGCGGGACCCCCCGCTGTGATCGCGGGACCCCCCCGCTGTGATCGCGGCCGGTGGAGGGGGCGTGGCCTGTGCGGCTGTGGCCCCACCCACTTGTGCTGTGTCCAGCGGAGGGGGCGTGGCCTCGGCGGGTCGGCCGCGAGTGGCTCCGCCCACTCAGGGTAAGAATGTAAACGGCAATACTAAACCTGTGGTACAAGCCGGCAAAGGGGTGCCGGGGTCCCCTGCCCACTTACCATCATCTGGTGGTGCGGGAGCTCCGGTGCCTGAAGATCCAAGAACTAACTGTGATCCCGGTATGGAGCAGGGTCCGGTGGCAGAGTCTGGCCCTGCTCCAAGTAATAAAGTTAAAAAAATGGCTGCCGCAGAGGGCTCGGGAGGTGCTGTTGCTCCTGAGCCCAAACAGGGCCTTAAAGGGGCAGCGGCACCCCTGGGGAAAGTGAGTACTGCACCAGGAAGTGTGCAGCAGGAGCCCCCAGCAGGTGGAAGGAAGGTTAGGGAAAAAAAAAAACATCTTATTGTTAATAAAAATGATACTGGGGTGAATGTGGTCGTGGCGAATGTGGATATGAATGACGGTATGGATGGTGTGTTGTGTGTTGGGGATGTGGGGGAGGATATGAGTGGTGTCACAAATGTTGCAGGTGTGAAAGGTGTGAATGGTGTGGATGGCGGTACGGATGTTGGTGGCGCGGATGGTGGTATAGATGGCGGTGCGGCGGGTGGGGGGGAGGCTGGTCCATCTGCCCCCCCAGTCGCTCCCCTCCCCCTTTCTTTTGCAAGGGTGGTGGCTGGGGCTCCAGGGGGTTCACGGGGGGCTCGGGGGGTCTCCTCGCCTCTGGGTTCCGGGGACGGCGTTTTGCAGCGTCGTTTTCTGGAAGCCCTAAAAAATGGAGAGCGGTCAATCCTGGTAGAGGGAAGAGAGGTGGACCTGTCTTTCTGGCTGGAGAGACATGGCTTGGCCGCCTTCCAAGATAAAAGGGAGGGGGAAACCGTATGGTCCCTTCCGACAGCCGGGCAGGGGGTGGCGAGGAGGAATGTAGTCCGTCTTCGCTGGAGGGGCAGTGAAGCTTGCCCACCCAGGAGCAGGGTGGTGGAGCTCCTCCTGAGGATGGGCTTTGGGGTAGTTGACATCTTTGCCCTGATTCATCCTGCGGCCACCCTCTTCTTTGACATCAGTTTCGTGCGGCCAGAGGGGCTTGAGCTCTTCTGGTCAAATTACGAGCTGGTGAAGGGGGAGCCCGGCTGGCGAGATTTCGCTGTGCAAGCGGTGTCTCGCCAAAATGGCGTGAAGAGGGTGACCGTTGTAACATGTAACGAGTCACTCTCTGGTGTTGACATCCTGACGTGGCTTTCCCGCTATGGGGAAGTCACGGACGTCCCAAAAAAAAATCTGGACGAATTTGGCATTTGGTCAGGGGGCTGGACCTTCATGATGAAGTTGAAGGTCTCAGGGGGTACTGTCACCCACATCCCTTCCTCGGCGTTCATTGGAAGGGACCGAATCCTGATCTTCTACCAGGGGCAGCCGAAGGTCTGTCACAGGTGCGGTGATCCCCGCCACTTCAGCGCAAGCTGCAAGGTGCAGAAATGTGCCTTGTGTGGCGGGGTAGGCCATCTCGCTGCATCCTGTAAAGATATTCGGTGTAACCTGTGTGGTGATCTGGGTCACCCGTACAGCCGCTGCCCTCGCTCTTTCTCCAATTCTGCTGCTGGCCGGGTGGGGGGAGGCCGTGAGGGGGAAACCTCTGGCGGTTCGACCTCTGCCGTGGTAGGTGGTGGCAGCGGGGGAGAGGCTGAGGGGTCAGTGAGGAGAGACAGAGCCCGGAATCCTGCCTACCAAAGGAGGCAGGAAAGGCGCCGCGGGGGTGGGGGGCAGGGAGAGCCTCAGGCAACTGGGGTAATGTCTGCACCCCCCTCTGAGGCATCGGCTGTTGTCACTGAGGCCCCGGGGGAGGCGGAGGTGTGCGAGGAGATCAGGAGGATGGAGAGGGAGGACAACAGGGCTGACTCCGACAACTCCTCCCAGTATGAAAGTGTGGATGAGGAGGTCACGGATCAGCCGACAGTAAAGCAGGGTGAAAGACATCGTACCAAAAAAGGGGGGAAGAAGAAAAGGAAGGTTGTTAAGCCTTCTGGTCCTTCGCCCCCTCCCCTGACCGTGGGTGTGCCAACGGATGGGCTCGCCGGCTCCCCTCTGATTGCCCTCTCCAACCGGTTCCAAGCCCTTGAGGACTCTGCTGAGCCGGAGGTCGAGGGTGAGGGGCCGGGGGCGGCGCCTGGGGGGCTTTCGGAGGTCGGCGCAGTCTGTCCTCCGGGGGACGTTGTTTCCTCTGGGGGGGGGGACTGACCCAGAACCCAGAGGCGAGGATACCAATAAAATGGATGCCTCATCCTCTTTAAAGAGGAAGAATATGTCCGATCCAGTCCCTTCTTCGGGGGGGAAAAGTAAAGAGGATGGGGTGGGGAAGAAGAAGGCTGTCTAACTTAATCACCCATGATGGCTGAACTCACCCCGTTGACTCTGGCGTCGATTAATGTCGCCAGCATAAAGTCTGATGCGGCTAGATTTGCGGCCTTTGATTTTTTCACCCGATTTGAGGCTGAAATTTTGTTTTTGCAGGAGACCAGACTAACGGACATGGGGGTCATCCACAAGGCAAAAAAGGAGTGGAGGTGTGGGCCCTCATACTGGTCTCTTGCGGCCGAGCCGTATAGCGGGGTGGCGGTCCTTTTTAAGACCGCTGAGGTGGAATGCCGACGGGTTATTGAGATAGAAATGGGGAGGTGCCTGGTCTTAGACGTCTTCATGAGGGGACAGGAGCTTCGGCTCATAAACATCTATGGCCCACAATCTAAGTGGGACCGTAAATGTCTCTTCATGAAGATCAAGCCCTTTCTTTTTACGAGCCGGCAGGTGGTCTTCGGTGGGGATTTCAACACCATTACGAGATCCCGTGATAGGGGAGGTCCCGGAGGCCGCCTGGCTTATGATAGCATAGCCCTAAATAGTCTAGCTAGTGAAGCTCGCCTGGTGGATGTCCACATACGGCACACCCCAGGTCACGAGGGTTTCACCTTTCATAGAGGTAGCAGTAGGTCTAGAATAGACAGGTTTCTTTTGAAGGAGGACGCCATCTTTTCTGCAGTGTCCGCCGTTGAGGTGGAGTTCTCCGATCACTGTTTAATTTTCTTTTCTCTGAATGTTACAGAGACCCCCCGGATGGGAAGAGGGCTGTGGAAGCTGAATTCATCCCTTCTGGAAGAGGCGGAGGTGAGACAATCCTTTGAGGCTTTTCTTCAGAGCCAGGTACCGCTTTTGGATCTCTGTAGTACTAAGTCTGAGTGGTGGGAGATCTTCAAGAAAAGGGTGGCGGGGTTCTTCCGTCAGCTCTCAAGCTTCAGAAGTCTGAACAGGCATCGCTTGTATCAAGACCTGAGGAGGAAACTCGAGCAGCTCGTCTCGACTGGAGGTGACCGAGAGGAAATCTCCAGAGTGAAATCTTTACTCAAGGGGTGTCAGTATGATAGGCACGCATCTTTGGTTTTTGAGAGGGATTTCGGGAAGTACCGCTCGCCCGACCCTTACAGAAACTGTAAGATGTCAGTGAATTGTAAGGTGGTGACAGGACTGATCGACAGTACGGGTTCCCTGAACAGATCCAAATCAGGGATCCTGGAGGTGGTCAGGTCCTTTTACTCACGCCTCTTGAGGAAGAGGGATCTGGATCGAGATGGGATGTCGGCTTTCCTGGCTGAAACTGTTCCTGAGCCAGGAGATGACCCCTCTCTTCATGTTTTGGCCGAGGTAATCAGGGAAGAGGAAGTGAGACTGGCCATTGATGGGCTCCGGCCCAAGAAATCGCCAGGTCCGGATGGCTTAACATCCGAGTTTTACAAGACTTTTAGGGACTCCTTGGTCCCCCTCTTGACTGAGGTGTTTAATGAGTGCCTCTCCAGGGGTGCTCTTCCCAGTTCAATGAGGAAGTCAGCCCTGATTATCTTGTCAAAGGGTAAGGACCCGTCCCGTATCGAGAATTGGCGTCCCATAGCGCTCCTCGATACGGACCGAAAGATTCTGGCAAAGGTGTTGTTTAATCGGCTGGTGAAGTTTGCACCCCGGCTCCTTTCGGGGGCTCAGCACTGTTCTGTTCCAGGCCGCAGTACTTTTAGTGCTGTGCTCGGTGTCCGAGAGGCAGTGGAGCAGGGCATTGCAGGTCGCTGGAAGGGGTACTTGCTGTCCTTAGACCAGGCAAAGGCTTTTGACCGGGTGGATCATGAGTACCTCTGGTCTGTCCTTCTGAGGTATGGTCTGCCGGGGAGGTTTGTAAATTGGTTAAAGACCTTGTATGAAGGGGCTGAGACTTTCCCGCTCGTGAACGGTTGGGTTGGTCACTCTTTTGAGGTGAGCTCCGGGGTCCGTCAGGGCTGTCCTCTGATCCTACTCTTATATTTGTTCGCGATCGATCCCTTCTTAAGGAGGGTAGATCGTGGACCGTTGGTGGGAGTCGGGATGGACAGGGCGGAGCCGGGGGCCACTCTGAGGGTGGTGGCGTACGCCGACGACGTTTCCCTTTTTGTATCCTCGAGAGAGGAGGCGGATTGGGTCATGTCTGAGGTCGTGCGCTACTCGGAGGCATCCGGGTCCATGATCAACCGGGAAAAGTGCGAGAGTCTCTGGCTGGGAGGGGGAGATCCAAGTTTTGATCTCCCGGACACCCTTCCAGGGCCCCAGTCCTCCGCTAAGATCTTAGGCATCAATTTTGGCCCAGGGGACTATCCCCAACAAAATTGGGAAGGCAGGCTCAAGATTGCCGCCCAGAAGGTGGACCAGTGGAAGGGTTGGTCTTTAACCCTGAGGGAAAGGGTCAGCCTGGCCAAGGGTTATTTGCTTCCTTTGTTAATTTACTTGGGCAGCGTCTGCATCTTGCCAGAATCTCTCTGGACGCGGGTCTATAGCCTGTTCTTCCAACTGTTATGGGGGAACAGGCTTAACCTAATCAAGAGGGAGGTCACGTACCGCACGAGGAGACTAGGTGGGTTGGGTATGGTCAACCCAGTGGTGTTCTTAGTGAACACCTTTCTTAAGACCAACATTGCCAACCTCTGGACAGAGAGGGCTCCTCCGTGGGTATTCTCCTGCAGGGGATGGTTTCGGCCTTTCTTCCAGGAATGGGAGACAGGAGGGCAGGTGAAGGACCTACGAACACCACATGGACATCTCCCGGCTTATGCTACCCCGGCTCTGAAGGTGATCCGCCGGTGGGGTCTGGGAATGTGGGAAATCAGGACCATGTCGAGGAAATCCCTTGACAGTAGGGTCCTGTTGACCCATTTCCAGAAGCCCCTGCTGCTCAGAGATTGCCCAGGCCGGGATCTGGAGGGGGGGCTCGGGTTGTTAAATTCTTCACGGATCCCCTCGAAGTTTTGGGACTTGACCTGGCGCTGCTTCCATGGGAGGCTGTATGTGAGGGACAATCTGAAGTACAGGAACTCTGATGATCGAGGTTGTCCTCGTGAAGAGTGTGGCGACATGCTGGAAAGCATGGAGCACTTCCTCCTTCAGTGTCCCTTTAATGCAGGGGTCTATAACCGGGTGGGTGCTTCCATAGGCTGGCCTCGGCTGGCTTCCCTCTCCTATCCGGAGTGGGCTTATGGGGCATTCAGATCCCTTGGGGGCCGAGATCGGGGCACTTTATTCCTAGTTAGTGCAGTTGTTAGGTTCTACACTTGGAATGCACGGTGTCTAGTTTCCATTCAGCATAAAACCCTCCCCCGGGATGAGGTGGTTAGTAACATCTTGGGTGACCTGGGTAAGGTGCGCTCTTTGGAGTTCGGGAGGCTGGGTGCGAGGAGGGCCTCTTGGCTTTGGAGGGGTCTTTCCTTTTAATACGTACCTGAGGGAAAGCTTGGTTTGAGTGATTAGGGAAAATCTTCCTAGGATTTGGGAGGCCGGGTATGAAGAGGGCCTCTTCACTTTGGAGGGGTCTCTCTTTTTACTCTAGGGACAGACTGTTTGTGTGATTGGGATAGGGAAAGATAAGGTGGTGTGGGGTGTTGAGGGACAGTTATTTAGGGACAGATAGGGACAGGGAGGGACAGTTTTAGGGATAGGTAGATAGTTAGCATTGTTAAGTTAGGTAGAGTAGGGATAGGTAGGGGTAGGTAGGGATAGTTAGGGTCAGCTTTTTGAGGGACAGTCTTAGTTGAGTAGGGACAGGATGTTTGTGTTGGTGTTAGGGTCAGGGCCTCTCCAGACTCCTTTTTCCTGGTGGCGGGCTGGTGTGTGGCACAATTAGCTTTTTGTTTTGTTTCTGGTAAAAAATTATGGATATTGGGCTTGCAGGTGCTGAACTTGGGCCTTACAGGATTCAGTTATTGTTTTGTTTCGTGATATGAGTATATTATGCAAGTTATGTTCTGTAAAGTACAGGTCCTTCTCAAAAAATTAGCATATAGTGTTAAATTTCATTATTTACCATAATGTAATGATTACAATTAAACTTTCATATATTATAGATTCATTATCCACCAACTGAAATTTGTCAGGTCTTTTATTGTTTTAATACTGATGATTTTGGCCTACAACTCCTGATAACCCAAAAAACCTGTCTCAATAAATTAGCATATCAAGAAAAGGTTCTCTAAACGACCTATTACCCTAATCTTCGGAATCAACTAATTAACTCTAAACACATGCAAAAGATACCTGAGGCTTTTAAAAACTCCCTGCCTGGTTCATTACTCAAAACCCCCATCATGGGTAAGACTAGCGACCTGACAGATGTCAAGAAGGCCATCATTGACACCCTCAAGCAAGAGGGTAAGACCCAGAAAGAAATTTCTCAACAAATAGGCTGTTCCCAGAGTGCTGTATCAAGGCACCTCAATGGTAAGTCTGTTGGAAGGAAACAATGTGGCAGAAAACGCTGTACAACGAGAAGAGGTGACCGGACCCTGAGGAAGATTGTGGAGAAGGACCGATTCCAGACCTTGGGGAACCTGAGGAAGCAGTGGACTGAGTCTGGTGTGGAAACATCCAGAGCCACCGTGCACAGGCGTGTGCAGGAAATGGGCTACAGGTGCCGCATTCCCCAGGTAAACAGCGGCAGAAGCACCTGACCTGGGCTACAGAGAAGCAGCACTGGACTGATGCTAAGTGGTCCCAAGTACTTTTTTCTGATGAAAGCAAATTTTGCATGTCATTCGGAAATCAAGGTGCCAGAGTCTGGAGGAAGACTGGGGAGAAGGAAATGCCAAAATGCCTGAAGTCCGGTGTCAAGTACCCAGTCAGTGATGGTGTGGGGTGCCATGTCAGCTGCTGGTGTTGGTCCACTGTGTTTCATCAAGGGCAGGGTCAATGCAGCTAGCTATCAGGAGATTTTGGAGCACTTCATGCTTCCTGGCACCTGCTCACAGTGCCAAAACCACTGGTAAATGGTTTACTGACCATGGTATTACTGTGCTCAATTGGCCTGCCAACTCTCCTGACCTGAACCCCATAGAAAATCTGTGGGATATTGTGAAGAGAAAGTTGAGAGACGCAAGACCCAACACTCTGGATGAGCTTAAGGCCGCTATTGAAGCATCCTGGGCCTCCATAACATCTCAGCAGTGTCACAGGCTGATTGCCTCCATGCCACGCCGCATTGAAGCAGTCATTTCTGCCAAAGGATTCCCAACCAAGTATTCAGTGCATAACTGAACATTATTATTTGATGTTTTTTTGTTTGTTATTAAAAAACACTTTTATTTGATTGGACGGTTGAAATATGCTAATTTATTGAGACAGGTTTTTTGGGTTATCAGGAGTTGTAGGCCAAAATCATCAGTATTAAAACAATAAAAGACCTGACAAATTTCAGTTGGTGGATAATGAATCTATAATATATGAAAGTTTAATTGTAATCATTACATTATGGTAAATAATGAAATTTAACACTATATGCTAATTTTTTGAGAAGGACCTGTAGAAGGTTGCTGTTTAGTTTGTTTGATACATGTGTGTAATTTTTCTGGTTGTTTTTTTTTGTGTGCAATAGTTAGTATGATGTGTGGGGGGGTGTAGTTTAGGTTGGGTGGGGGGTGTATAGGGTTGTGTATGGGGCATAGGAAAAAAAAAAAAGAAAAAAAGAAAAAAAAAAAAAAAAAAGATTACAAATTTGGAAAAAAAAAAAAATGTGTTTGAGTTATAAGGGCATGAACTTGCATGGACCTGTGGTGGTGTTTGGAAAGGGAATGGACTAATATGGACCTAATATGGACCTAACATGGACCTATTGTTGAAGTGCGGGTGGAGGGAGAAAAAAAAAGTGTTTTTGTATATATTAGGGTTAAGTGTTTTTGTATATATTAGGGTTAAGTTGTGTTTTGCGGCCAGTGAGGCCATCTTTTCTTTTGGGCAGTATGGGCCAGACTTTGTATGAATGACTTTATGTATGAATGGGGGAGGTGTGAATGTAGATGAGTGGGTTAAAATGTATGTTTTCTATTTCTTTTTCTTTTATAGTTAAAGTATACATAGGTAGGTTCCTGCTGGGGGTCCTTTGAAGCTGAATAAGTTTTTAAGGACGCAAGTTTAATTTATGGACATTAGTTTTATGGACATTTTTTAAGGCTGGTTTTTCAAGTTAATTTCAGTTTAGTTCCCTGTTTTATGTTTATTTATTTGATGTTGTTTTGTATGTGTTTTTGTACTTTATTAATAAAAAAGAGCTCCTGAAGGAACTACAGATAGTGCTTTGGAATGGTACCTGGGCTGCCCCTGCAAGACTTTCACACTTGGGTGCCCCTCAGGCGCTGGTTTGGTAATTGTAGCCCCTCAGGGTTGAGGCCACTCTGGGTCCGATTTGGTGGGCCGGGTCACTCTGGGTCCGATTTGGTGGGCTGCGTCACTCTGGGTCCGATTTGGTGGGCCGGGTCACTCTGGGTCCGATTTGGTGGGCCGGGTCACTCTGGGTCCGATTTGGTGGGCCGCGTCACTCTGGGTCTGATTTGGTGGGCCGCGTCACTGTGGGTCTGATTTGGTGGGCCGGGTCACTCTGGGTCTGATTTGGTGGGCCGGGTCACTCTGGGTCCGATTTGGTGGCCCGGGTCACTCTGGGTCCGATTTGGTGGGCCGGGTCACTCTGGGTCCGATTTGGTTGGCCGGGTCACTCTGGGTCCGATTTGGTGGGCCGGGTCACTCTGGGTCCGATTTGGTGGCCCGGGTCACTCTGGGTCCGATTTGGTGGCCCGGGTCACTCTGGGTCCGATTTGGTGGGCCGGGTCACTCTGGGTCCGATTTGGTGGGCCGGGTCACTCTGGGTCCGATTTGGTGGGCCGGGTCACTCTGGGTCCGATTTGGTGGGCCGGGTCACTCTGGGTCCGATTTGGTGGGCCGGCTCACTCTGGGTCCGATTTGGTGGGCCGGGTCACTCTGGGTCCGATTTGGTGGCCCGGGTCACTTGGGGTCCGATTTGGTGGCCCGGGTCACTCTGGGTTCGATTTGGTGGCCCGGGTCACTCTGGGTCCGATTTGGTGGGCCGGGTCACTCTGGGTCCGATTTGGTGGGCCGGCTCACTCTGGGTCCGATTTGGTGGGCCGGGTCACTCTGGGTCCGATTTGGTGGCCCGGGTCACTTGGGGTCCGATTTGGTGGCCCGGGTCACTCTGGGTCCGATTTGTTGGCCCGGGTCACTCTGGGTCCGATTTGGTGGGCCGGGTCACTTTGGGTCCGATTTGGTGGGCCGGGTCACTCTGGGTCCGATTTGGTGGCCCGGGTCACTCTGGGTCCGATTTGGTGGCCCGGGTCACTCTGGGTCTGATTTGGTGGCCCGGGTCACTCTGGGTCCGATTTGGTGGCCCGGGTCACTCTGGGTCCGATTTGGTGGGCCGGGTCACTCTGGGTCCGATTTGGTGGGCCGGGTCACTCTGGGTCCGATTTGGTGGGCCGGGTCACTCTGGGTCCGATTTGGTGGGCCGGCTCACTCTGGGTCCGATTTGGTGGCCCGGGTCACTCTGGGTCCGATTTGGTGGGCCGGGTCACTCTGGGTCCGATTTGGTGGGCCGGGTCACTCTGGGTCCGATTTGGTGGGCCGGGTCACTCTGGGTCTGATTTGGTGGCCCGGGTCACTCTGGGTCCGATTTGGTGGGCCGGGTCACTCTGGGTCCGATTTGGTGGGCCGGGTCACTCTGGGTCCGATTTGGTGGCCCGGGTCACTCTGGGTCCGATTTGGTGGCCCGGGTCACTCTGGGTCCGATTTGGTGGCCCGGGTCACTCTGGGTCCGATTTGGTGGCCCGGGTCACTCTGGGTCCGATTTGGTGGCCCGGGTCACTCTGGGTCCGATTTGGTGGCCCGGGTCACTCTGGGTCCGATTTGGTGGCCCGGGTCACTCTGGGTCCGATTTGGTGGCCCGGGTCACTTGGGGTCCGATTTGGTGGCCCGGGTCACTCTGGGTTCGATTTGGTGGCCCGGGTCACTCTGGGTCCGATTTGGTGGGCCGGGTCACTCTGGTTCCGATTTGGTGGCCCGGGTCACTCTGGGTCCGATTTGGTGGCCCGGGTCACTCTGGGTCCGATTTGGTGGGCCGGGTCACTCTGGGTCCGATTTGGTGGGCCGGGTCACTCTGGGTCCGATTTGGTGGGCCGGGTCCCTCTGGGTCCGATTTGGTGGGCCGGGTCACTCTGGATCCAATTTGGTGGGCTGGGTCCCTCTGGGTCCGATTTGGTGGGCCGGGTCCCTCTGGGTCCGATTTGGTGGGCCGGGTCACTCTGGGTCCGATTTGGTGGGCCGGGTCCCTCTGGGTCCGAATTGGTGGGCCGGGTCACTCTGGGTCCGATTTGGTGGGCCGGGTCACTCTGGGTCCGATTTGGTGGGCCGGGTCACTCTGGGTCCGATTTGGTGGGCCGGCTCACTCTGGGTCCGATTTGGTGGGCCGGGTCACTCTGGGTCCGATTTGGTGGGCCGGGTCACTTGGGGTCTGATTTGGTGGCCCGGGTCACTCTGGGTTCGATTTGGTGGCCCGGGTCACTCTGGGTCCGATTTGGTGGGCCGGGTCACTCTGGGTCCGATTTGGTGGGCCGGCTCACTCTGGGTCCGATTTGGTGGGCTGGGTCACTCTGGGTCCGATTTGGTGGCCCGGGTCACTTGGGGTCCGATTTGGTGGCCCGGGTCACTCTGGGTCCGATTTGGTGGCCCGGGTCACTCTGGGTCCGATTTGGTGGGCCGGGTCACTTTGGGTCCGATTTGGTGGGCCGGGTCACTCTGGGTCCGATTTGGTGGCCCGGGTCACTCTGGGTCCGATTTGGTGGCCCGGGTCACTCTGGGTCCGATTTGGTGGCCCGGGTCACTCTGGGTCCGATTTGGTGGGCCGGGTCACTCTGGGTCCGATTTGGTGGGCCGGGTCACTCTGGGTCCGATTTGGTAGGCCGGGTCACTCTGGGTCCGATTTGGTGGGCCGGCTCACTCTGGGTCCGATTTGGTGGGCCGGGTCACTCTGGGTCCGATTTGGTGGGCCGGGTCACTCTGGGTCCGATTTGGTAGGCCGGGTCACTCTGGGTCCGATTTGGTGGGCCGGCTCACTCTGGGTCCGATTTGGTGGTCCGGGTCACTCTGGGTCCGATTTGGTGGCCCGGGTCACTTGGGGTCCGATTTGGTGGCCCGGGTCACTCTGGGTTCGATTTGGTGGCCCGGGTCACTCTGGGTCCGATTTGGTGGGCCGGGTCACTCTGGGTCCGATTTGGTGGGCCGGGTCCCTCTGGGTCCGATTTGGTGGGACGGGTCACTCTGGATCCAATTTGGTGGGCTGGGTCCCTCTGGGTCCGATTTGGTGGGCCGGGTCCCTCTGGGTCCGATTTGGTGGGCTGGGTCACTCTGGGTCCGATTTGGTGGGCCGGGTCCCTCTGGGTCTGAATTGGTGGGCCGGGTCACTCTGGGTCCGATTTGGTGGGCCGGGTCACTCTGGGTCCGATTTGGTGGGCCGGGTCACTCTGGGTCTGATTTGGTGGGCCGGGTCACTCTGGGTCCGATTTGGTGGGCCGGGTCCCTCTGGGTCTGAATTGGTGGGCCGGGTCACTCTGGGTCCGATTTGGTGGGCCGGGTCACTCTGGGTCCGATTTGGTGGGCCGGGTCACTCTGGGTCTGATTTGGTGGGCCGGGTCACTCTGGGTCCGATTTGGTGGGCCGGGTCACTCTGGGTCCGATTTGGTGGGCCGGGTCACTCTGGGTCCGATTTGGTGGGCCGGGTCACTCTGACTGACAGCAGGATCAGGGAATGGCTGATAACAGAGAATAGACTGACAGCAGGACAGGGAATGGCTGATAACAGAGAGAAAAGACTGACAGCAGGACAGGGGAATTGCTGATAACAGAGAGAAATAGACTGACAGCAGGACGGGGAATGGCTGATAACAGAGAGAATAGACTGACAGCAGGACAGGGGAATGGCTGATAACATAGAGAAATAGACTGACAGCAGTACGGGGAATGGCTGATAACAGAGAGAAATAGACTGACAGCAGGACGGGGAATGGCTGATAACAGAGAGAATAGACTGACAGCAGGACGGGGAATGGCTGATAACAGAGAGAATAGACTGACAGCAGGACAGGGAAATGGCTGATAACAGAGAGAAATAGATGGGTATTTCCTGAAGGAACTACAGATAGTGCTTTGGAATGGTGCCCGGGTTGCCCCAGCAAGACTTTCACACTTGGGTGCCCCTCAGGCGCTGGTTTGGTAGTTGTAGCCACTCTGGGTCCGATTTGGCGGGCGGCTCCACTCCGGGTCCGATTTGGCGGGCGGCGCCACCCTGGGTCCGATTTGGCGTGCGGCGCCACCCTGGGTCCGATTTGGCGGGCGGCGCCACCCTGGGTCCGATTTGGCGGGCGGCGCCACCCTGGGTCCGATTTGGCGGGCGGCGCCACTCTGGGTCCGATTTGGCGGGCGGAGCCACTCTGGGTCCGATTTGGCGGGCGGCGCCACTCTGGGTCCGATTTGGCGGGCGGCGCCACTCCGGGTCCGATTTGGCGGGCGGCGCCACTCCAGGTCCGATTTGGCGGGCGGCGCCACTCCGGGTCCGATTTGGCGGGCGGCGCCACTCCGGGTCCGATTTGGCTGGCGGCGCTACTCTGGGTCCGATTTGGCGGGCGGCGCCACTCTGGGTCCGATTTGGCGGGCGGCGCCACTCTGGGTCCGATTTGGCGGGCGGCGCCACTCTGGGTCCGATTTGGCGGGCGGCGCCACTCTGGGTCCGATTTGGCGGGCGGCGCCACTCTGGGTCCGATTTGGCGGGCGGCGCCACTCTGGGTCCGATTTGGCGGGCGGCGCCACTCTGGGTCCGATTTGGCGGGCGGCGCCACTCTGGGTCTGATTTTGCGGGCGGCGCCACTCTGGGTCCGATTTGGTGAGCGGGGCAATAATTATAATAAGACTACAGATAGTGCTTTGAAATTGTGCTGTGCTATCACTTTAAGAGCTGATATTATCTGGCAAAACTGTGCTGGTGTGGTCATGTACAGTTCGCAGGCGTTGGCATAGTAACTGGGCCTGACTGCGCATATCAATGAGCTAATCAGCCAGGTGGCAGGTACATTTCAAATTGCCTCAGAAACCCGGCCATTATAACCTATGGGAAAATTTCCCTATTGAAATGCATTACAATGAGGGGAAAAAACATTTTCAAACGCAAATTGCGCCAAAACTACAAATCCGATCGACACGAAAAATACTTAGCACACCTCTTGGGGACGCTGGCTTCGAAATGACACCTCACTGGAGTCTGTGAGTGAAGCGGTTCGGGCCGCATTACGTGCGGACTGAATAATAATAAGAACTAGATGGGTATTTCCTGAAGGAACTACAGATAGTGCTTTGGAATGGTGCCCGGGTTGCCCCAGCAAGACTTTCACACTTGGGTGCCCCTCAGATGCTGGTTTGGTAGTTGTAGCCCCTCAGGATTGAGGATTTGGTGGGCGGGGCCACTCTGGGTCCGATTTGGGGGGCGGAGCCACTCTGGGTCCGATTTGGTGGGCCGGGTCACTCTGGGTCCGATTTGGTGGGCCGGGCCACTATGGGTCCGATTTGGTGGGCCAGGCCACTCTGGGTCCGATTTGGTGGGCCGGGTCACTCTGGGTCCGAATTGGTGGGCCGGGTCACTCTGGGTCTGATTTGGTGGGCGGGGCCCCTCACGGGCCGATTTGGTGGGCCGGGCCACTCTGGGTCCGATTTGGTGGCCCGGACCACTCTGGGTCCGATTTGGTGGCCCGGGCCACTCTGGGTCCGATTTGGTGGCCCGGGTCACTCTGGGTCCGATTTGGTGGCCCGGGTCACTCTGGGTCCGATTTGGTGGCCCGGGTCACTCTGGGTCCGATTTGGTGGCCCGGGTCACTCTTTGTCCGATTTGGTGGCCCGGGTCACTCTGGGTCCGATTTGGTGGCCCGGGTCACTCTGGGTCCGATTTGGTGGGCCGGGTCACTCTGGGTCCGATTTGGTGGGCCGGGTCACTCTGGGTCCGATTTGGTGGGCCGGGTCACTCTGGGTCCGATTTGGTGGCCCGGGTCACTCTGGGTCCGATTTGGTGGCCCGGGTCACTCTGGGTCCGATTTGGTGGCCCGGGTCACTCTGGGTCCGATTTGGTGGCCCGGGTCACTCTGGGTCCGATTTGGTGGCCCGGGTCACTCTGGGTCCGATTTGGTGGGCTGGGTCACTCTGGGTCTGATTTGGTGGCCCGGGTCACTCTGGGTCCGATTTGGTGGGCCGGGTCACTCTGGGTCCGATTTGGTGGGCCGGCTCACTCTGGGTCCGATTTGGTGGGCCGGCTCACTCTGGGTCCGATTTGGTGGGCCGGCTCACTCTGGGTCCGATTTGGTGGGCCGGCTCACTCTGGGTCCGATTTGGTGGTCCGGGTCACTCTGGGTCCGATTTGGTGGGCCGGCTCACTCTGGGTCCGATTTGGTGGTCCGGGTCACTCTGGGTCCGATTTGGTGGCCCGGGTCACTTGGGGTCCGATTTGGTGGCCCGGGTCACTCTGGGTTCGATTTGGTGGCCCGGGTCACTCTGGGTCCGATTTGGTGGGCCGGGTCACTCTGGTTCCGATTTGGTGGCCCGAGTCACTCTGGGTCCGATTTGGTGGCCCGGGTCACTCTGGGTCCGATTTGGTGGCCCGGGTCACTCTGGGTCCGATTTGGTGGGCCGGGTCCCTCTGGGTCCGATTTGGTGGGACGGGTCACTCTGGATCCAATTTGGTGGGCTGGGTCCCTCTGGGTCCGATTTGGTGGGCCGGGTCCCTCTGGGTCCGATTTGGTGGGCTGGGTCACTCTGGGTCCGATTTGGTGGGCCGGGTCCCTCTGGGTCTGAATTGGTGGGCCGGGTCACTCTGGGTCCGATTTGGTGGGCCGGGTCACTCTGGGTCTGATTTGGTGGGCCGGGTCACTCTGGGTCCGATTTGGTGGGCCGGGTCACTCTGGGTCCGATTTGGTGGGCCGGGTCACTCTGGGTCTGATTTGGTGGGCCGGGTCACTCTGGGTCCGATTTGGTGGGCCGGGTCACTCTGGGTCCGATTTGGTGGGCCGGGTCACTCTGGGTCCGATTTGGTGGGCCGGGTCACTCTGACTGACAGCAGGATCAGGGAATGGCTGATAACAGAGAATAGACTGACAGCAGGACAGGGAATGGCTGATAACAGAGAGAAAAGACTGACAGCAGGACAGGGGAATTGCTGATAACAGAGAGAAATAGACTGACAGCAGGACGGGGAATGGCTGATAACAGAGAGAATAGACTGACAGCAGGACAGGGGAATGGCTGATAACATAGAGAAATAGACTGACAGCAGTACGGGGAATGGCTGATAACAGAGAGAAATAGACTGACAGCAGGACGGGGAATGGCTGATAACAGAGAGAATAGACTGACAGCAGGACGGGGAATGGCTGATAACAGAGAGAATAGACTGACAGCAGGACAGGGAAATGGCTGATAACAGAGAGAAATAGATGGGTATTTCCTGAAGGAACTACAGATAGTGCTTTGGAATGGTGCCCGGGTTGCCCCAGCAAGACTTTCACACTTGGGTGCCCCTCAGGCGCTGGTTTGGTAGTTGTAGCCACTCTGGGTCCGATTTGGCGGGCGGCTCCACTCCGGGTCCGATTTGGCGGGCGGCGCCACCCTGGGTCCGATTTGGCGGGCGGCGCCACCCTCGGTCCGATTTGGCGTGCGGCGCCACCCTGGGTCCGATTTGGCGGGCGGCGCCACCCTGGGTCCGATTTGGCGGGCGGCGCCACCCTGGGTCCGATTTGGCGGGCGGCGCCACTCTGGGTCCGATTTGGCGGGCGGAGCCACTCTGGGTCCGATTTGGCGGGCGGCGCCACTCTGGGTCCGATTTGGCGGGCGGCGCCACTCCGGGTCCGATTTGGCGGGCGGCGCCACTCCGGGTCCGATTTGGCGGGCGGCGCCACTCCGGGTCCGATTTGGCGGGCGGCGCCACTCCGGGTCCGATTTGGCTGGCGGCGCTACTCTGGGTCCGATTTGGCGGGCGGCGCCACTCTGGGTCCGATTTGGCGGGCGGCGCCACTCTGGGTCCGATTTGGCGGGCGGCGCCACTCTGGGTCCGATTTGGCGGGCGGCGCCACTCTGGGTCCGATTTGGCGGGCGGCGCCACTCTGGGTCCGATTTGGCGGGCGGCGCCACTCTGGGTCCGATTTGGCGGGCGGCGCCACTCTGGGTCTGATTTTGCGGTCGGCGCCACTCTGGGTCCGATTTGGTGAGCGGGGCAATAATTATAATAAGACTACAGATAGTGCTTTGAAATTGTGCTGTGCTATCACTTTAAGAGCTGATATTATCTGGCAAAACTGTGCTGGTGTGGTCATGTACAGTTCGCAGGCGTTGGCATAGTAACTGGGCCTGACTGCGCATATCAATGAGCTAATCAGCCAGGTGGCAGGTACATTTCAAATTGCCTCAGAAACCCGGCCATTATAACCTATGGGAAAATTTCCCTATTGAAATGCATTACAATGAGGGGAAAAAACATTTTCAAACGCAAATTGCGCCAAAACTACAAATCCGATCGACACGAAAAATACTTAGCACACCTCTTGGGGACGCTGGCTTCGAAATGACACCTCACTGGAGTCTGTGAGTGAAGCGGTTCGGGCCGCATTACGTGCGGACTGAATAATAATAAGAACTAGATGGGTATTTCCTGAAGGAACTACAGATAGTGCTTTGGAATGGTGCCCGGGTTGCCCCAGCAAGACTTTCACACTTGGGTGCCCCTCAGATGCTGGTTTGGTAGTTGTAGCCCCTCAGGATTGAGGATTTGGTGGGCGGGGCCACTCTGGGTCCGATTTGGGGGGCGGAGCCACTCTGGGTCCGATTTGGTGGGCCGGGTCACTCTGGGTCCGATTTGGTGGGCCGGGCCACTATGGGTCCGATTTGGTGGGCCAGGCCACTCTGGGTCCGATTTGGTGGGCCGGGTCACTCTGGGTCCGAATTGGTGGGCCGGGTCACTCTGGGTCTGATTTGGTGGGCGGGGCCCCTCACGGGCCGATTTGGTGGGCCGGGCCACTCTGGGTCCGATTTGGTGGCCCGGACCACTCTGGGTCCGATTTGGTGGCCCGGGCCACTCTGGGTCCGATTTGGTGGCCCGGGTCACTCTGGGTCCGATTTGGTGGCCCGGGTCACTCTGGGTCCGATTTGGTGGCCCGGGTCACTCTGGGTCCGATTTGGTGGCCCGGGTCACTCTTTGTCCGATTTGGTGGCCCGGGTCACTCTGGGTCCGATTTGGTGGCCCGGGTCACTCTGGGTCCGATTTGGTGGGCCGGGTCACTCTGGGTCCGATTTGGTGGGCCGGGTCACTCTGGGTCCGATTTGGTGGGCCGGGTCACTCTGGGTCCGATTTGGTGGCCCGGGTCACTCTGGGTCCGATTTGGTGGCCCGGGTCACTCTGGGTCCGATTTGGTGGCCCGGGTCACTCTGGGTCCGATTTGGTGGCCCGGGTCACTCTGGGTCCGATTTGGTGGCCCGGGTCACTCTGGGTCCGATTTGGTGGGCTGGGTCACTCTGGGTCCGATTTGGTGGCCCGGGTCACTCTGGGTCCGATTTGGTGGGCCGGGTCACTCTGGGTCCGATTTGGTGGGCCGGCTCACTCTGGGTCCGATTTGGTGGGCCGGCTCACTCTGGGTCCGATTTGGTGGGCCGGCTCACTCTGGGTCCGATTTGGTGGGCCGGCTCACTCTGGGTCCGATTTGGTGGGCCGGGTCACTCTGACTGACAGCAGGATAAGGGAATGGCTGATAACAGAGAATAGACTGACAGCAGGACAAGGGAATGGCTGATAACAGAGAGAATAGACTGACAGCAGGACAGGGGAATTGCTGATAACAGAGAGAAATAGACTGAAAGCAGGACGGGGAATGGCTGATAACAGAGAGAATAGACTGACAGCAGGACAGGGGAATGGCTGATTACAGAGAAAAATAGACTGACAGCAGTACGGGGAATGGCTGATAACAGAGAGAAATAGACTGACAGCAGTACGGGGAATGGCTGATAACAGAGAGAAATAGACTGACAGCAGGACGGGGAATGGCTGATAACAGAGAGAATAGACTGACAGCAGGACAGGGGAATGGCTGATAACAGAGAGAAATAGACTGACAGCAGTACGGGGAATGGCTGATAACAGAGAGAAATAGATGGGTATTTCCTGAAGGAACTACAGATAGTGCTTTGGAATGGTGCCCGGGCTGCCCCAGCAAGACTTTCACACTTGGGTGCCCCTCAGGCGCTGGTTTGGTAGTTGTAGCCACTCTGGTCCGATTTGGTGGGTGGGGCCCCTCAGGGGCCGATTTGGTGGGCGCTGTATACTGCGCGGGTCTGCGCTGTATACTGCGCGGCTCTGCGCTGTATACTGCGGGGCTCTGCGCTGTATACTGCGGGGCTCTGCGCTGTTTACTGCGGGGCTCTGCGCTGTATACTGCGGGGCTCTGCGCTGTATACTGCGGGGCTCTGCGCTGTATGCTGCGGGGCTCTGAGCTGTATGTTGTGGGGCTCTGCGCTGTATGCTGCGCGGCTCTGCGCTGTATGCTGCTCGGCTCTGCGCTGTATGCTGTGCGGCTCTGCGCTGTATGCTGCGCGGCTCTGCGCTGTATGCTGCGCGGCTCCGTGCTGTATGCTGCGCGGCTCCGGGCTGTGTAATGCGCGGCTCCGCGCTGTATACTGCGCGGCTCTGCGCTGTATACTGCGGGGCTCTGCGCTGTATGCTGCGGGGCTCTGCGCTGTATACTGCGCGGCTCTGCGCTGGATGCTGCGCGGCTCCGCGCTGTATGCTGCGTGGCTCTGCGCTTTATAATGCGCTGCTCTGCGCTGTATGCTGCGCGGCTCCGCGCTGTATGCTGCGTGGCTCTGCGCTGTATAATGCGCGGCTCTGCGCTGTATGCTGCGCGGCTCCGCGCTGTATGCTGCGCGGCTCCGTGCTGTATAATGCGCGGCTCTGCGCTGTATACTGCGGGGCTCTGCGCTGTATACTGAGGGGCTCTGCGCTGTATGCTGCGCGGCTCTGCGCTGCATGCTGCGGGGCTCTGCACTGTATGCTGCGCGGCTCCGCGCTGTATGCTGTAATAATAATATGACTACAGATAGTGCTTTGAAATTGTGCTGCGGGGCTCTGCGCTGTATGCTGCGCGGCTCTGCGCTGTATGCTGCGCGGCTCTGCGCTGTATGCTGCGCAGCTCTGCGCTGTATGCTGCGCGGCTCTGCGCTGTATACTGCGCGGCTCTGCGCTGTATGCTGCGCGGCTCCGCGCTGTATGCTGCGTGGCTCCGTGCTGTATAATGCGCAGCTCTGTGCTGTATACTGCGCGGCTCTGCGCTGTATACTGCGCGGCTCTGCGCTGTATGCTGCGGGGCTCTGCGCTGTATGCTGCGGGGCTCTGCGCTGTATGCTGCGGGGCTCTGCACTGTATGCTGCGCGGCTCTGCGCTGTATGCTGCGGGGCTCTGCGCTGTATGCTACGCGGCTCCGCGCTGTATGCTGTAATAATAATATGACTACAGATAGTGCTTTGAAATTGTGCTGTGCTGTCACTTTAAGAGCTGATATTATCTGACAAAACTGTGACCTGGTGGAGTTGGCAGGCGTTGGCATAGTAACTGTGTCTGACTGCGCATATCAATGAGCTAATCAGCCAGGTGGCATTTGGCAGTTAAGTAATTTTTAGAAATTGCCTCAGAAACCAGCCCATTTTAAACGTATAGGAAGATTTCCCTATTGAAATGCATTGAAACAATGCTTTCCAATGAGGGGGAAACAATTTTCAAATGCAAATTGCACCAAAACTACAAATCCGATCGACATGAAAATAACTTAGCACACCTCTCGTGGACGCTGGCTTCGAAATGACACCTCACTGGAGTCTGTGTGTTCAGCGGTTCGGGCCGCATTAACTGCGAAAAAAAGCCTAATAATAATAATAATAACTAGATGTGTATTTCCTGAAGGAACTACAGATAGTGCTTTGGAATGGTGCCTGGGTTGCCCCAGCAAGACTTTCACACTTGGGTGCCCCTCAGGCGCTGGTTTGGTAGTTGTAGCCACTCTGGGTCCGATTTGGTGGCCCGGGTCACTCTGGGTCCGATTTGGTGGCCCGGGTCACTCTGGGTCCGATTTGGTGGCCCGGGTCACTCTGGGTCCGATTTCGTGGCCCGGGTCACTCTGGGTCCGATTTGGTGGCCCGGGTCACTCTGGGTCCGATTTGGTGGCCCGGGTCACTCTGGGTCCGATTTGGTGGTCTGGGTCACTCTGGGTCCGATTTGGTGGGCCGGGTCACTCTGGGTCCGATTTGGTGGCCCGGGTCACTCTGGGTCCGATTTGGTGGCCCGGGTCACTCTGGGTCCGATTTGGTGGCCCGGGTCACTGGGTTCGATTTGGTGGCCCGGGTCACTCTGGGTCCGATTTGGTGGCCCGGGTCACTCTGGGTCCGATTTGGTGGCCCGGGTCACTCTGGGTCCGATTTGGTGGCCCGGGTCACTCTGGGTCCGATTTGGTGGCCCGGGCCACTCTGGGTCCGATTTGGTGGCCCGGGTCACTCTGGGTCCGATTTGGTGGCCCGGGTCACTCTGGGTCCGATTTGGTGGCCCGGGTCACTCTGGGTCCGATTTGGTGGCCCGGGTCACTCTGGGTCCGATTTGGTGGCCCGGGTCACTCTGGGTCCGATTTGGTGGCCCGGGTCACTCTGGGTCCGATTTGGTGGCCCGGGTCACTCTGGGTCCGATTTGGTGGCCCGGGTCACTCTGGGTCCGATTTGGTGGCCCGGGTCACTCTGGGTCTGATTTGGTGGCCCGGGTCACTCTGGGTCCGATTTGGTGGCCCGGGTCACTCTGGGTCCGATTTGGTGGCCCGGGTCACTCTGACTGACAGCAGGACAAGGGAATGGCTGATAACAGAGAGAAATAGACTGACAGCAGGACGGGGATTGGCTGATAACAGAGAGAAATAGACTGACAGCAGGATGGGGGAATGGCTGATAACAGAGAGAATAGACTGACAGCAGGACGGGGAATGGCTGATAACAGAGAGAATAGACTGACAGCAGGACAGTGGAATGGCTGATAACAGAGAGAAATAGACTGACAGCAGGACAAGGGAATGGCTGATAACAGAGAGGAGCTGATATTATCTGACTGACAAAACCTATTTCCTAGTGGGCTCGTAGGCGTTGGCATAGTAACTGGATCTGACTGCGCATATCAATGAGCTAATCAGCCAGGTGGCAGTTTTGAAATTGCCTCAGAAACCAGGCCATTATACCATATGAGGAAATTTCCCTATTGAAATGCATTGAGCAATGCTTTTCAATGGGGGGAAAACAATTTTCAAACGCAAATTGCGCCAAAACTACAAATCCGATCGACACGAAAAATACTTAGCACACCTCTCGTAGACGCTGGCTTCGAAATGACACCTCACTGGAGTCTGTGCGTTTAGCGGTTCGGGCCGCATTAACTGCGGAAAAAAGCCTAATAATAATAATAATATCTAGATGGGTATTTCCTGAAGGAACTACAGATAGTGCTTTGGAATGGTGCCCGGGCTGCCCCTGCAAGACTTTCACACTTGGGTGCCCCTCAGGCGGTCCGATTTGGTGGGTTGGGTCAATCTGGGTCTGATTTTGTGGGCGGGGTAAATCTAGGTCCGATTCGGTGGGCGGGGTCACTTTTGGTCCGATTCTGTGGGCGCGGCCACTCTGGGTCCGATTCGGTGGGCGGAGCCACTCTGGGTCCGATTTGGTGGGCGGGGCACCTTAGGGACCAATTTGGTGGGTGGGGTCACTCGGTCCGATTTGGTGGGCTGGGCACCTCAGGGTCTCATTTGGTGGGCTGGGCACCTCAGGGTCCGATTTGGTGGGTGGGGTCACTCTGGGTCCGATTTGGTGGAAGGGGTCACTCTGGGTTTGATTTGGTGGGCGGGGTCACTCTGGGTCCGATTTGGTGGGCGAGGTCACTCTGGGTCCGATTTGGTGAGCCGGGCCCCTCGGGGTCCGATTTGGTGAGCGGGGTAATCTACTATATAATTGTCTAAGGGCACTTCCGTCTTTCTGTCTCACAACACCGCTACGTCATCATCTCATGAGACCGCAATGCACTCTTGGGACCGGAGCGCGCAACAAGCATCGGGTACCGGCCACTCCAGGTGCAACAAGCATCGTGTACCGGCCGCTCTAGGAGGTGCAACAACCATCAGATACCGGCCGCTCCAGGAGGTGAGTATGTAACTTTTTTATTTTAATTCTTTTTTTTTTTTTTAACAGGGATATGCAGTATACTATGTGACTGGACAATATACTACGTGACTGGGCAGTATAACTACGTGGCTCTGCGCTGTATACTGCGTGGCTCTGCGCTGTATACTGCGTGGCTCTGCGCTGTATACTACGCGGCTCTGCGCTGTATACTACGCGGCTCTGCGCTGTATACTGCGCGGCTCTGCGCTTTGTACTGCGCGGCTCTGCGCTATATACTGCGTGGCTCTTCGCTGTATACTGCGCGGCTCTGCGCTGTGTACTGCGCGGCTCTGCGCTGTGTACTGCGTGGCTCTGCGCTGTGTACTGCGCGGCTCTGCGCTGTGTACTGCGTGGCTCTGCACTGTATACTGCGTGGCTCTGCGCTGTGTACTGCGCGGCTCTGCGCTGTGTACTGCGTGGCTCTGCACTGTATACTGCGTGGCTCTGCGCTGTATACTGGGCGGCTCTGCGCTGTGTACTGCGCGGCTCTGCGCTGTATACTGCGCGGCTCTGCGCTGTATACTGCACGGCTCTGCGCTGTGTACTGCGCGGCTCTGCGCTGTGTACTGCGCGGCTCTGCGCTGTGTACTGCGCGGCTCTGCGCTGTGTACTGCGTGGCTCTGCACTGTATACTGCGTGGCTCTGCGCTGTGTACTGCGCGGCTCTGCGCTGTGTACTGCCGGGCTCTGCGCTTTATACTGCGCGACTCTGCGCTTTGTACTGCGCGGCTCTGCGCTGTGTACTGCGCGGCTCTGCGCTGTGTACTGCGCGGCTCTGCGCTGTGTACTGCGCGGCTCTGCGCTTTATACTGCGCGACTCTGCGCTTTGTACTGCGCGGCTCTGCGCTTTATACTGCGTGGCTCTGCGCTGTGTACTGCGTGGCTCTGCGCTGTGTACTGCGCGGCTCTGCGCTGTGTACTGCGCGGCTCTGCGCTTTATACTGCGCGACTCTGCGCTTTGTACTGCGCGGCTCTGCGCTGTGTACTGCGCGGCTCTGCGCTGTGTACTGCGCGGCTCTGCGCTGTGTACTGCGCGGCTCTGCGCTGTGTACTGCGCGGCTCTGCGCTGTGTACTGCGCGGCTCTGCACTGTATACTGCGTGGCTGTGCAATATACTACGTGGACATGCATATTCTAGAATACCCGATGAGTTAGAATCGGGCCACAGTCTAATAATCATAAGACTAAGGATAGTGGTTTGGAATTGTGCTGTACTGTCACTTTAAGAGCTGATATTATCTGACAAAACTTGTGACCTGGTGAGCTGATGTAGACTTCATAGGCGTTGGCATAGTAACTGTGTCTGACTGCGCATATCAATGAGCTAATCAGCCAGGTGGCAGTTATTTTTAGAAATTGCCTCAGAAACCAGCCCATTATAAACGTATGGGACAATTTCCCTATTGAAACGCATTGAAAGACTTTTTTCAAACACAAATTGCGCAAAAACTACAAATCCGATCGGCACGAAAAATACTTAGCACACCTCTTGGGGACGCTGGCTTCGAAATGACACCTCACTGGAGTCTGTGAGTTTAGCGGTTCGGGCCGCATTACGTGCGGACTGAATAATAAGAATAAGAAGAAGTTTACCACGGTGGAATAACAGTATAGTGCTTTGTTCCAAAGCACTATAATAATAATAAGTTATCCACGTTCGGATTACAATATAGTGCTTTGTTCCAAAGCACTATAATAAGAAGTTTACCACGGTGGAATAACAGTATAGTGCTTTGTTCCAAAGCACTATAATAAGAAGTTTACCACGGTGGAATAACAGTATAGTGCTTTGTTCCAAAGCACTATAATAAGAAGTTTACCACGGTGGAATAACAGTATAGTGCTTTGTTCCAAAGCACTATAATAAGAAGAAGTTATCCACGATGGAATAACAGTATAGTCCTTTGTTCCAAAGCACTATAATAATGTAGGATGTATTGGGGGATGTGGCGGAGACATTAAAGGCACAGAGGTTTAGCCCAATCTAATAGAATAGCAGGATTTTGTTTTGTTTTTTTATGACGTTCGGCGTTAGAAATATTTTGACTATGTTAATTTTTTTTTTATCTTGTCAGATATTGATGTTTCACTACTTCCATGCCCTTCACCTTCTTTTTTACTTCTCCCACACTTTTTTCTTCATTATCCTCATCATCAGCTTCTTTGACATCAACTTCTTCACCTTATTCATCTTCTTCTTCATCTTCTACCTATTTTTTTTTTGTTACATACATTGTTCATATTCTTTTTATTTTACTATTATCTTCTTCATATTCAACTTCTTCATCATATTCTTATTTGTGATAGGCATTCCCGTAGTTGTTATCTATAAAAGTTTGAAGATTACACCTTCCGTTCTGCCTGTCACAAAACAGTTACATTTGTCCACGTTCAGTTTGGCCTGCAGCATCAGGCTTTATCCAGGGGCACCACGAGGAGGAACGGACTCACCCCCATACACTGCTTAGTCTTCTTCTGCTTATAATTTAGATAATATCTTTTGCTCTGATATTTAGTCTTATGCTTAATGTTCTTCTGCTCTTTGTTCTGCAGCCTCTTGTTCTTCTGCTTCTCGGTCTTCCAGGTCGTCGTCGTCTCCAGGGTCGTTGTCTCCGGGGTCGTCGTCATCGGGGTGGTCTTCAGGGTCATCGTCTCCAGGGTCGTCGTCATCTCAGTGGTTGTCGTCTCTGGTGTCGTCGTCATCTTAGGGGTGGTGTTCCGGGTCGTCGTCTTTAGGGTCTTGAACTTGGAAATGTAGCAGAAGGTACAAGTAGGCTGAGAAAATGCCGAGAAACAGCTGATGGAACTGGAACTCGGATGGCTACCCGAAGGTCCAAGAGCCAATGGAACTACCGAGGACCAGCTGACATTACTGGAACCCGGTTACTAAGCAGGAGGTACCCGTGCTGAAAGCACTACCAAGGACCACCTGACGTTGGTGGAACTCAGATACCCAGAGGGAGGCACCTAAGCCAAAGGCTCTGCCCGGAACCAGCTGACGGTACTGGAACCAGGATGGGGAGCAGAAGGTACAAGAGCAAAAGACACTGCCGAGAACCAGCTGACGGTACTGGAACCCGGATGGGTAGCCGAAGGTCCAAGAGCCAATGGAACTACCGAGGACCAGCTGACGTTACTGGAACCCGGTTACTAAGCAGGAGGTACCCGTGCTGAAAGCACTACCAAGGACCACCTGACGTTGGTGGAACTCAGATACCCAGAGGGAGGCACCTAAGCCAAAGGCTCTGCCCGGAACCAGCTGACGGTACTGGAACCAGGATGGGGAGCAGAAGGTACAAGAGCAAAAGACACTGCCGAGAACCAGCTGACGGTACTGGAACCCGGATGGGTAGCCGAAGGTCCAAGAGCCAATGGAACTACCGAGGACCAGCTGACGTTACTGGAACCTGGTTACTAAGCAGGAGGTACCCGTGCTGAAAGCACTACCAAGGACCACCTGACGTTGGTGGAACTCAGATACCCAGAGGGAGGCACCTAAGCCAAAGGCTCTGCCCGGAACCAGCTGACGGTGCTGGAACCAGGATGGGGACCTATTCAAGCTTGTCTTCCTAGAGCCCCAACTAGCGGTGTTGGAGCAAAGGGTCCGCAGGGGGAGCAGAGTGTAGGCCGAAGCCTGCACTGGCGGCAGCTTTGGGTCTGTTGTGTCTGCGTGGCTGTTGCAGGACACGTTGCCGGCTACACAGCAGGGGAACAGCTGGCGATGCTGAACCCCACTGACACATTGGCGAGGTGTTTTTCTCTGTGCAGCCAGCACTTCGGGGCACCAACTGGCGGTGTTAGAGCCCAGGATCTGCAGGGGGAGCAGAGTGTAGGCCGAAGCCTAATTGAACCAATTTTAAAGGTAACCTTTAACCCCCCCCCAAGTGTTACAAAGTAGAAGAGCCACATCTTATGCAGCAGTAGTGCTGCACAAGTCAAAGGCTTCTTCAGACTGTGCGGCGTCACGGCCGTGGCATGCTATTAGGGATCAGCTGACAGCGCACAGTCTGAAGAAGGCGTAGGGAGATGAGTGAGAGGCGGAGGTTCAGATATGCACTGCTAATGTCCATGGATCACAGGTCCGCAGTGGGATTTAATCAGAAGACACTACGAGGCGGGATGTCGTCCAGCGTGGCTGCACAGGCGCAGCCATCCTGACACCAAATGATGTCAGAAGACGGGCAGCGCTAAGTTTGCCTGGCCAAGGGATAACATAACAGCGCAGACTCCGGGACAGATTCAAACAACGCTGAGGAGGAGGCGCATGGCGCCAAGGGGGTAAGAATGACGGCTGTGCTGCGTCACATGACAAAGGAAAGTTCCACCGACCGGACGGTTTAACCGTGTGAGGGGACACATTTCAAAAGTGTTAGGTTCAGCATGTGCAAGGAGCACCACGAAAAGAGGCACTTTTTCCCTTTGCATCATTACTGCTGCACACGGTGTCTCCTTCAGTAACAAACGCCTGGGGGGGGGGACAGGTTCCCTTAAATTTAACTTGTTGTGCCTGCGTGGCGGTCGCAGGACACGTTGCCGTATACACAGCAGGGGAGCAGCAGGCATTACTGAACCCCACTAACACATTGGCGAGGTGTTTGGCTCTGTGCGGACAGCACTTCTGGACGGCAACTAGCGGTGTTGGAGCCCAGGGACAGGAGGAGGAGGAGGTGGAGGAGATAGGAGGGATTGCCACACACACAGCTGGGGAACAGCTGACGTTACTGAGCCCCAATAACAGAGGAGGGACTGTTGGGACTGTGCGGACAGCACTTCTGGACAGCAACTAGTGGTGTTGGAGCCCAGGGACAGGAGGAGGAGGAGGTGGAGGCGATAGGAGGGATTGCCACACACACAGCTGGGGAACAGCTGACTTTACTGAACCCCAATAACAGAGGAGGGACTGTTGGGACTGTGCAGACAGCACTTCTGGACGGCAACTAGCGGTGTTGGAGCCCAGGGACAGGAGGAGGAGGAGGTGGAGGAGATAGGAGGGATTGCCACACACACAGCTGGGGAACAGCTGATGTTACTGAACCCCAATAACAGAGGAGGGACTGTTGGGACTGTGCGGACAGCACTTCTGGACGGCAACTAGCGGTGTTGGAGCCCAGGGACAGGAGGAGGAGGAGGTGGAGGAGATAGGAGGGATTGCCACACACACAGCTGGGGAACAGCTGACGTTACTGAACCCCAATAACAGAGGAGGGACTGTTGGGACTGTGCGGACAGCACTTCTGGACGGCAACTAGCGGTGTTGGAGCCCAGGGACAGGAGGAGGAGGAGGTGGAGGAGATAGAAGGGATTGCCACACACACAGCTGGGGAACAGCTGACGTTACTGAACCCCAATAACAGAGGAGCGACTGTTGACTGTGCGTACAGCACTACCAGGCAACGACTAGCGGTGTTGGAGCCCAGGGACAGCAGGAGAAGCAGAGGAACACAATGTAGGCCGAAGCCTGATTGGAGAAAGTCGAAAGGGAACCTTTAACCCCCCCCAAGGCGTTTGTAGCTGAAAGATCCAGCTTGTGCAGCACAAAAGATGCAAAAGGAAAAGGTGGCTCTTTTCATTATGCTCCTTGCAAACACAGAACTAAACACTTATAAAATGTGTCCCCTGAAACCGTGAGACCGTCCCGGAGGTCGGACTTTCCTTCGTAATATGACGCAGCACAGCCGTCATTCTTACCCCCCCGGCGCCGTGCCCCGGCTCCTCAGCGTTGTTTGATTCCGTCCCGGAGCCTGCGCTGTTATGTTATCCCTTGGCCAGGCACACTTAGCGCTGCCCATCTTCTGACATCATTTGGTGTCAGGCTGGCTGCGCCTGTGTGGCCGCGCTGGCCGAGAGCCCGCCTAGCAGTGTCGTCTAATGTAATCCCACCGCGGGCCTGGGATCCGTGGCCATGCGCAGTGCATATCCTCGCCTCTCACTCCCCTCCCTACGGCTTCCTCAGACTGTGCGGCGTCACGGCCGTGGCATGCTATTAGGGATCAGCTGACGGCGCACAGTCTGAAGAAGGCGTAGAGAGATGAGTGAGAGGCGGAGGTTCAGATATGCACTGCGCATGTCCATGGATTTCAGGATCCCAGTGGGATTAAATCAGAAGACAATGCGAGGCTGGCTCTCGGCCAGCGCGGCCGCACAGGCGCAGCCAGCCTGACACCAAATGATGTCAGAAGATGGGCAGCGCTAAGTTTGCCTGGCCAAGGGATAACATAACAGCGCAGGCTCCGGGACGGAATAAAACAACGCTGAGGAGCCGGGGCACGGTGCCAAGGGGGTAGGAATGACAGCTGTGCTGCGTCATATTACGAAGGAAAGTCCCACCACCGGGACGGTTTTACGGTATCAGTGGACACATTTTATATGTGTTAAGTTCTGCATGTGCAAGGAGCTAAACAAAAATAGCTACCTTTTCCTTGTGCAGCATTACTGCTCCACAAGGTGGCTCTTTCAGTAACAAACGCCTTGGGGGGGGGGGACAGGTTCCCTTACATTTCAGTTGTTGTGTCAGCGTGGCGGTCGCAGGACACATTGCCAGCTACACAGCTGGGGATCAGCTGACGTTACTGAAACCCAATAACACTGGGTCGTATGTTTTGACTGTGCAAACGGCACTTCAGAGCCTCAACTGGCGGTGTTGGAGCCCAGGAATTTAAGTTCAGGTGGTAGAAAGATGAACACAACAGGAGACCTGGATAACGTAGACAGTCACCTATTTAATCAGGAAGAGGAGTGGCAAATTCCTGCGAGATCCAGGCCTTGTTCATTTTCAGGAAAGTAAGCCGGTCAACGTTATCGGAGGATAGTCGCATGCGACGGTCAGTTAGTACACCACCTGCAGCACTAAAGACGCGTTCCGATAATACACTAGCCGCAGGGCAAGCCAGCACCTCCAATGCATACTGGCTTAGCTCTGGCCATGTATCCAGCTTTGAGACCCAAAACTTGAAAGGTGAAGAGCCATCTGGGAGTACAGCAAGAGGGCAAGACATGTAGTCTGTCACCAGCTGACGGAACCGTTGCCTCCTGCTGACTGGAGCCGTCTGTGATGGTGTAGACTTTTGTGGCGGGCACAGAAAACTGTGCCACAGTTGGGCCATACTGGTCTTGCCTTGGGCAGAGGCACTGCTTCTGCTCCCTCTTTGTGCAGAGCCTCCACCACTGCCTGGACGCACTGAGCTGCTTTGTAATGCACTAGCAGCACTTCTCTCAGTTGGAATGGAGAAGATGATGGAATTCACCAGTGTGTCTTGGTACTCCCGCATTTTTCGCTCCCGGTTCAACGGTGTGATGAGGCTTTCTACGTTGTCCCGGTAGCGAGGATCGAGGAGGGTGAACACCCAATAATCAGACATGTTGAGAATGTGGGCGATGCGACGGTCGTTTCTCAGGCACTGCAGCATGTAATCCACCATGTGCTGCAGACTGCCAACTGCCCAAGAAACGCTGTCCCCTGCTGGAGGCGTGATCTCTGCCCGCTCGTCATCACCCCACCCTCGATGTACACACTGACTACTGGACAATTGTGTAACTCCCTCCTCTGGATGGATGTCTTCCTCCTCCATTGACTCCTCCTCATCCTCCTCACAAAGTGTCCCCTGCCTACGCGTTTGTGAGGAACCACGTGGCGCTGACTGTCCAGAAGATGATAGAAATGGTGAATCATCATCCTCCACCTCTTCCACAACATCATCCCTTAGCGCTTGCAGTGATTTTTCAAGCAGGCAGATAAGGGGGACAGTCATGCTGACTAGGGCATCATCTGCACTCGCCATCCGCATGGAATAATCGAAGGGACGCAAAACCTGGCAGACGTCATTCATAGTGGCCCACTCTGTGGTTGTGAAGTCTGAACGGCGCTGAGTGCGACTTCTTTGCGCCTGAAGCAGCTGGTACTCCATTACAGCTTGCTGCTGCTCACACAACCGCTCCAACATATGTAACGTGGAATTCCACCTGGTAGGTAGGTCACATATGATGCGATGTTCCGGCAGGCGGTGTCGGCGCTGCAGAGCCGCAATGCGCGCTTTTGCCGTGCTGGAACGCCGCAAGTGAGCACACTCTAGGCGGACCTTGCGCAGCAGTGCATCAAGATCCGGATAGTCCCTCAAAAAACTCTGCACGACCAAATTGAGCACATGTGCCAGACATGGGATGTGAGTGAGGTTGCCGAGGCCCAGAGCTGCCACCAGATTTCGGCCATTATCACACACTACCATGCCTGGCTGGAGATTCGCTGGCACAAACCACACATCGCTCTCCTGCTTGATGGCATTCCAGAGCTCCTGCGCTGTGTGGCTTCAATTCCCCAAAGAAATTAATTTCAAGACGGCCTGTTGACGTTTGGCCATGCCTGTGCTCATGTCGGTCGTAACAGGTAAACGTTCATCACGGGTCCATGTGGAGGTGGACTGTGACGGCTCCTGCAGCGATGATTCTGAGGAACTGGTGTAAGAGGAGGAGTCAATGCGTACAGAATGGATTCCTGCAATCCTTGGAGTGGGCAGGACACGGCCTGCGCCACTCGCACGATCTGTACCCGGCTCAACGACATTAACCCAATGGGCAGTGAGGGAAAGGTATCGCCCCTGTCCATGTTGACTGGTCCACGCATCGGTGGTGAGGTGGACCTTGCTACTGACGGCGTTCAGTAGCGCGTGTTTTATGTGTCCCTCCACATGCTTGTGCAGGGCAGGGACGGCTTGCCTGCTGAAGTAAAAGCGGCTGGGCACATTGTACTGTGGGACTGCCAATGACATCAAGTCACGGAAGCTGTCAGTCTCCACCAGCCTGAATGACAGCATTTCCAGTGACAGAAGTTTGGCAATGCCTGCAGTCAGAGCCTGTGCTCGAGAGTGGTTTGACGAGAAAGGCCGCCTTTTCTCCCATGCCTGTACTACCGATGGCTGTACACTGGGCTGGGAGTGTGTGGATGACTGGGAAAGTGGTGCTGCGGGTGGAATTACAGCGGGTCTCTGGACAACAGGGCCAGAGGTTCTTCCATGGCGATCCTGGGAGGAAGCCGAACCAGCTGCGTGTGAGCTGGAGGAAGAGGCAACACGAGCTGAAGAGGTGGTAGCTGCCGCTGTTGGTTGGCCTAGCTCTTCAGTGTGTCTTTCTAACTCCGCCGCGTGCCTGGTGCGCACATGTTTCCACATGTTGGAGATATTGAGGTTGCTGACATTTCGACCTCTTTTGACTTTGTGATGACACACCTTGCATTTGACATAGCAAATGTCATCTGCAACTGTGTCAAAAAAGGACCAGGCATTGCAAGTCTTGGGAGCGCCCTTTTTGGCTTTTGGAAGAGACATGCTCCTAACGGGTGCCAAAGCGGAGGCTGCAGGATCCGCAGTCTTCCCCCTCCCTCTCCCTCTTTGGGCCGTACGGGGAATCTCTTCCTCAGAGCTGCTCCCACCACCTTCCTGTCCCTCACGCCAAGATGGGTCAAGGACCTCATCATCTACACTACCCTCTGCCCCCAACTGCTCCTCCTGGGTAGTCCCAGCAGCAGAGCACACACCAGAAAGTGGCACCTGAGTGTCATCAGCGGATGCGTCCTGCGATGTGGTGACCGGAGCCACTGGCCCACCCGCCTCTTCAGAGGAAGAGAGAAAAAGCTGTTGGGCATCACTGCACCCTGCCTCTTCTTCCATTTCTCCAATGCTGCTTGGCTGGCCCCCTGTTTCCAAGCAAGAGATTCAGAGAACAGAAGTAGAGACGGCTCCTGTCCTGGGATCTCTGTCTGCCTGGGCAATTTGGCAGGTGGTGAAGAGACAGATGGCTGCTCTCCAGTGCTCTGTGTCTGAGAGGATGTGGCACTAATTGAAGTTGATGCATTAGCTGCCATCCATCCGACAACGGATTCAATTTGTTCTTCACGCAGCAGCGGTGAACGGCGCTCTGCGACAAAGCTGCGCATGAAGGAATGTTCCCTGGTGAAACTGGGTGCTGGTGAGTCACCGGTGCCCGCAGCAGGCACAGAATCCCCACGTCCTCTCCCTGCTCCGCGCCCACGCCCACGTGCCTTACTTACTGCCTTCTTCATCTTGGTTGACTGATAAAGATAAGCAGAAAAGTACTAACGGCTTTGTGTGCTTATTCCTGAACAACTCCTAACAGGTATAAGAAACACTAATTTTCTAAAGTGTGGACTAGACTTTAATATGAGCTAAAGTGGCCTACACAAATGTAAAGTGGTGTCACTGGTGTGTTTGGTGAACTTTATTATTTATTTATTTTTTGGGGGCTGAACTGACAACAGAGAGAGCTGCAGTCACACGGAGACCGTGCAGACAGCCGTAAACGGCGCTGCAAGGCCCAAAAACCCTCCTCTACATTATCCTATGTAGTGTTTTTCCACAAGTTAGCTGGAGACGGGTGGAAAGACACTAATAGGAATTTTTTGAAAAAATGTGCAGCAGCCTGCACTACTTAAAACAAAAGGAAAATTGATTTTACGGTATGACGCAGTGAAGAACCCTGAGCTGGAGACAACCTGGCTATGGCTGCTCACAGACTACAGGGCGAGCTGCAGTCACACGGAGACCGTGCAGACAGCTGTAAATGGCGCTGCAAGGCCCAAAAACCCTCCTCTACGTTATCCTATGTAGTGTTTTTCCACAAGTTAGCTGGATACGGGTAGAAAGACACTAATAGGATTTTTTTAAAAAAATGAGCAGCAGACTACACTACTTGAAAAAAAAAAAAAAGAACAGTATGAGGCAATGAACCACCCTCCCTGAACTGAATACAACCAGCTATGGATGGCCTATGGCTGCACTCAGACTAGAGAGTGGGCTGCACTCACACACACACACACACACACACACAGACCTTGCAGATCACTGTGAAAACAGTGCTACAAGGCAAAAGCAAGGTGATTAGTAGGTGAACATGTAGCGCCCCCACCGCCGCAGGGCCGAGGGGTACCCGGTACCGGGCCTCTGAGTCTCTGCTCTGGGGTTGTCACGGTGGTTAGGCCCGGTCCGTGACCCTGCCGTGGGGCGCACAGCAAATAGAAATGATGTGGTGATGATGATAGTGGTGCAGTGCAGTAAATAACGAGGACACCAGGTTGCAGTCTCTTTACCTCTTTACTGAAGATCTCTGAGTCCTCAGTCCGAAATACGGTTCACCAGGCTGCGCAAGTCCGGCCGGTCCAATGGCACCTCCAGAGTTCTCTTAACAGGTGGAAATCTGTGCCTTCCTTCTAGCGCTATGTGTTGCGGTCCTTCCCTGCTGTGCTTACGGAAAGTCCCCACAACTGTTGTGTCCGTTTCTTAAGTTCCCTCACAACTCGATTAGATGATGTTCTGCTAATCCTCCGTCCCTCCCTGATGTTACGGTTGGGACGGCACCTGTTTGACGGGTAGGCTCAGAGCTCTTCCGGGACCCTAGAGTCGCCCCTCTCCACAAGTTGCCCCCCAAGACTGCATAGGTGATTTAGATGAGACAGCCCGCCTTAGACTGACTGTCCTGCCGCTGTTTAGAGTAATGCTTGAAGCTGAATATTGTAATACTCCCTCGGCGTTCCGGCCGCCGGTAGTGCGCTTCAGTAGGGTGTTGCCTCGGTCTTACAGCACGACCCCTACTGGTATTCTCCTTATTGCGTTGATCTCGTTTCTCACTCAGCACAATCTATCTCGCTTCTAATCCTTTCTTGGGCACCGCCGCTATCCTGAGCAGGCACGGTCCCTTTACATTCGCTCAAGTTGCCAAGCCTCTGTTAGGATCCCACCCCTGACAGAGACCCTACTGAATCTTCCCCCACAACACCCTCTGCCACAAGGTGTTGCCTGGTTCTAACCCAGTCAGCTTTCTGTTCTAACTTCCTGCCTGACCCCCAGTTTACCCACAATGGTGGGGAGTGGCCTAGTGAATAGAACCCTTAGCTCCCCCTGGAGGCCCGACTGTGAAATGTATTGGTGTCTGTGATACCTGATCAGATGAACTCTTTCAGTGCCATCAGACGTACCATAGCTCCCCATAGCGGCGGAGCCACAGCACTGCAACGACCAGGACTCTGGGGCGCTGCACTCCCCCCTGGTTAAACACAGTACTCCGGGACTGGGAAGAAAACAACAATACAAGTTAGCAAAAAGACATACAGTTTAGTTGAGTGCAATAACAATAAGTATATTTAAACAGAGCTTCCCTTTATGGGAGGTGAGGACACTTGAACGTTACAAACATGGTTAAATATCATAGCAACATGCTATAAATAACTTTTCCTACCCAACCGGGTATTCTACTTTGTACAAACTTTTGAACAATAATTTAACATCGCCTTTAAGGATGTACACTCTGAATTCGCTAAAGACCTTCTTATAATCACATTATAAGGCAATTTAACTTTTACATTCTCCTTCTTTAAATCTGCAGGACCGCCTGTCCTAACGGCACCAGACCTACTGCCTCTCCTTTCTTACAGGACCGCTCCTTTCAGCCCGAGCCTTCTGTCTTTTCAACTACTATACATAGTATAGAACATAACATTACTTTCAGTTTAAGAGCACTGAGCCATCTCTATATGGCTCCTAGGAGGACTCAGGGTTCACCTTCTGTCCTCGTCGTCTATCAACATTATCAAACATTTTCTATAGAACATTAAACCTTCTCATTATTTTCTTACTGACATGTATGCTGGACACTACGTCTACCCCTACAGGCCCACTGCATCCTTCTTCTAGCTTTCACTTTCTTTTAGGGAACATCATCAGCATTTCTTTACAATTAACTAGTTGGATACATATAACTTTCTCTCGCAAACATTATCATCACTTTCTCTTTATCAAAACATTATTGCTATCTCTTAGTCTTAAAGCAATACTATTCTCTAAGTGCAACACATGAACATCCCCTTTAAGAGGGGACCAAGTCTCTATGAGGTAGCATATCTTCTCAAGCTAACAGTCCGTACTCAGCAAAGGTTCCAGTGTGGTATCTTCACAAAGAGTCCTTTTTGAAGTAAAACCAGTAGGGAGCACCTTTAATAAGGTGCAAACTATTTACAAAAAGTTCGTATCATGCACTGTTCATGATTGCGGCAGTTCGGGAAACTTGTGCAAAAACTTAGAAAAATAAACAAAACAATAGGGATCCCGGGTCAACGAAGGGATCCCTTTAAGAGTTAACCCTGAACGGGTTTAGCAGCAAAATCAGGAAACAAACAGTTAACGGAACTATTTACATTTTCAGCAGAGTTTTCGGATCTTACTCTTGTGGTGCAGAAGGTGGTTTCCCACCCCCGGCTGAGGCAGCACCTGTGCTGGTAGTTGGTCTCTCAGGTGCCATCAGATCAGCCGGTGTCTGGATTTGAAGGCTCACCCTGCTTGCAAGTTCAGTAGCCGCTACAAGGCGTACGGTAGTGACAGTAACAAGATATGGCAAATCTGGATCAATCATGATCGGGGCAACAGGTGACGCTCCCTCAGGCTCACACCGGTGGACGTTCCGAGCGCACCATCCTTGTGCATTCCGGTGGCGAGTGTAGGTCACCTGATCCCCTCTTTGCAATGGGTCACCATCTCGACTGCAGCATGGAGTTTTTGCGTTGTAACTAGTAACAAAGACATCAGTTGGTAGCCCCGGTTCCTGTATGGAGCCCCATCCCCTCTTCGGGTGATAGGCCAACACAGTGCCCCGCTTTACCACATCATTCCTGCCGTGCGCAGACTTTTTACGTTGTGTATTATGTTGTTCAGTCTCGTCTCGATTTTTCCAGTGTTGGATCAGGCACTGCTTATACTGTTCCCAGGTAAGTACCGCAAGGGTGAGGCTCTCCCCCGGAGCTCCATACGGCTCGTTCCAGGGGGTGTCCCACCGGACGATTACCCCGTCCGGGCCTACATCTATGGGTTCCCCCATCTTGGTCGGTAGTGGAGGTAACAGCTTCCCCATCGCGTCGGGGGTGAGGACTACCCGCTCCACCGAGAAGAAACGGTTATTGTTGCTGGGGTGAGGAGCGGTCACAGGAGCGGGATCGGTCAGGGGAGCCGGATCGGTCGGGAGAGCAGAATCGGCCGGGGGAGTAGGGGTGCCGCCCATACCTGCGCCTGATGTGATTCCACCGATGTCGATCTGTTCCGTTGACAAGGACACTGGAATCGGCTGCAGCCCGGACCGCGGCTCTTCTGGAGTCGCCTCTTGATGTGGCTCCGCCCTCCATGGCTCCGTGGCTGGGATAGGTAGGCTCGGCTCCTCCACTGGCGGCTCCAAGGAGTTCAGGTCCCTCACCGGCGGTGGACGCGAGTCTGCCTCTGAGGGGTGAGGGCAAGCCGGGATCACCTCGCCGTTGCTCGGGCACTTGCTGCTCATCGTCGCTGTCTGGCATTCGGCGGCAACGCATGAACCTGGCTCCGCCATTTCTCCGAGGTCGGGCTCCTTCTTCACCTCGTTCCCGCCGTTGCAAGTCAGGGGGCGGTTCTCCTCTGCTGCTGGGTAGGTCATCCTCTCGCAGCAGGAGTCTGAGGGGGCGGTCGCTACTTCTGGCGCCGCTTCGGTAGTCTCCTCCCATGGCACGCCCCTCTTCTTCCTCTGCGCTCCCTGTGGCGCTGCAATGGCGGCGACTTTTGGCGGGAACTTTTGGCGGCAAGCGACAACACACAGTCTTTGCAATAAAGTACAGTCCAAGCACAATAAATCACAGTTCCAAGGCACACATGACCTGATTTGTCAGGCTTAAGTACATCCTGTTCGTGACGCCAAGTTGTAGCGCCCCCACCGCCGCAGGGCCGAGGGGTACCCAGTACCGGGCCTCTGAGTCTCTGCTCTGGGGTTGTCACGGTGGTTAGGCCCGGTCCGTGACCCTGCCGTGGGGCGCACAGCAAATAGAAATGATTTGGTGATGATGATAGTGGTGCAGTGCAGTAAATAACGAGGACACCAGGTTGCAGTCTCTTTACCTCTTTACTGAAGATCTCTGAGTCCTCAGTCCGAAATACGGTTCACCAGGCTGCGCAAGTCCGGCCGGTCCAATGGCACCTCCAGAGTTCTCTTAACAGGTGGAAATCTGTGCCTTCCTTCTAGCGCTATGTGTTGCGGTCCTTCCCTGCTGTGCTTACGGAAAGTCCCCACAACTGTTGTGTCCGTTTCTTAAGTTCCCTCACAACTCGATTAGATGATGTTCTGCTAATCCTCCGTCCCTCCCTGATGTTACGGTTGGGACGGCACCCGTTTGACGGGTAGGCTCGGAGCTCTTCCGGGACCCTAGAGTCGCCCCTCTCCACAAGTTGCCCCCCAAGACTGCATAGGTGATTTAGATGAGACAGCCCGCCTTAGACTGACTGTCCTGCCGCTGTTTAGAGTATTGCTTGAAGCTGAATATTGTAATACTCCCTCGGCGTTCCGGCCGCCGGTAGTGCGCCTCAGTAGGGTGTTGCCTCGGTCTTACAGCACGACCCCTACTGGTATTCTCCTTATTGCGTTGATCTCGTTTCTCACTCAGCACAATCTATCTCGCTTCTAATCCTTTCTTGGGCACCGCCGCTATCCTGAGCAGGCACGGTCCCGTTACATTCGCTCAAGTTGCCAAGCCTCTGTCAGGATCCCACCCCTGACAGACCCTACTGAATCTTCCCCCACAACACCCTCTGCCACAAGGTGTTGCCTGGTTCTAACCCAGTCAGCTTTCTGTTCTAACTTCCTGCCAGTTTACCCACAATGGTGGGGAGTGGCCTAGTGAATAGAACCCTTAGCTCCCCCTGGAGGCCCGACTGTGAAATGTATTGGTGTCTGTGATACCTGATCAGATGAACTCTTTCAGTGCCATCAGACGTACCATAGCTCCCCATAGCGGCGGAGCCACAGCACTGCAACGACCAGGACTCTGGGGCGCTGCAAACACAGCGGTTGCTAAATTAGCCTTTGAAAAGCACAAAGAAGCAAATCGCTATCTCTAAACTGGCCCTCAGTAAGCAAACAGCGTCCTGTCACTAACTGAATTCACAGCAGAGTGAGCGCAAAATGGCGCCAGAGACTTTTAAACTGCATCATGACATCATTTCAGCAGCCAATCACAGCCTTGCCAGTAGTTTCAGGCCCTCCATGCTGAACAGGATGTGCCCACACTTGGAATCATTCTCATTGGCTGATTTCGTACAAATTTTTGCAGTTTGAATCCTGGGAACTTCCGATTCCGGTATCCGATACACGGCAAGTATCGGATCTCGGTATCGGAATTCCGATACCGCTAAGTATCGGCCGATACCCGATACTTGCGGTATCGGAATGCTCAACACTAGTCAAAAGTTATCTGTAAGAAATGCTCAAAGACCATTAGCAGAGAGAAGAATCTTCAAAATGTAAATACAACGTGCATGCTTAGACATTTAACCAGCATGCACCTGCAAGCCTGGACTAACTACAAAACGTCCCGTACCGTTGGTGCACCTGCTCAGAATGAAGGTAGTCAGCAATGCTACATCACTTCCCTCACTGTAAGCCCATCGGTTAGGACACCACCAGCAGCAAATGTGTAGGTATCGTAGCAAGGCCAAAGCAGTCAGGGAATCACAAGGTTATTGGTAGGAAAAATTGTATGTAGGCCAACATCAAGAATACCATAACAAACTCTCTCTCAATCTGCCATGTCCACCACCACCGCCAGTTCCACCATATGCAGCTCTCCAGTCCAGCTCACTGTACAAGAGACTCTCGTTAGGAAAAGAAAGTACTCATCCACGTACACAGGATTTGAACGCCCATTTTGCTATACTAATCTCATTAGAGATGATGCCCTACCGTTTGGTTGAAAGCGAAGCTTTCAAAGACTTGATGGCCCACGCAGTACCACGCTATGACCTACCAGTCGCCACTTCTTTGCGAGAAAAGCCATCCCAGCCCTCCACCAGCATGTCAAAGACCACATTGTCCATGCCTTGAGGCAATCAATCAGTCAATGGAAAGGTGCACCTCACAACAGATGCATGGACCAGTAGGCATGGCCAAGGACATTACGTGTCCATCACGGCGCACTGGGTAAATGTGTAGGATGCAGGGTCCACAGGGGGCAGCCATAGTGGGACAGTTCAGCCTATCCCACAGTCTAAGGAAACAGTTGGCATAAGGCGTTCGCCACTCCTCCTCCTCCTCCTCCAGAAGTGAAAGTTCATGCGCAGAGCGCAGTCGCACGACCACTCCATCCGCAGCTGCCAGTGTTGCACACGAGGTGTGCCATTATCGAACAGCTACTGGAAAGCGTCAGCAGGCTGTGTTTCAAATGAAGTGTTTGGGCGACAACAGACACACCGCGGAAGTACTGGTGAAGTACTTGCAGCTAGGGTTGAGCGACTTTTATTTTTATAGGATCGGGTCGGGTTTCACGAAACCCGACTTTCTCAAAAGTCGGGTCGAGTGAAATCGGCCGATCCTATAAAAAAGTCGGGGTCGGGGTCGGCCTAAACGCGAAACCCAATGTAGTGCAATGGGATACTATGGTTCCCAGGGTCTGAAGGAGAGGAAACTCTCCTTCAGGCCCTGGGATCCATATTTAAGTGTAAAATAAAGAATTCAAATAAAAAATATTGATATACTCACCCTCTGACGAGCCCTGGTAGTAATCGGCATCTTCCGTTCCTAAGAATGAGCGCGTTCAGGGCCTTAGATGACGTCACGGCTTTGTGATTGGTCGCGGCGGCCCACGTGACCGCTCAGCGACCAATCACAAGCCATGACGTAATTCTGTCAGGTCCTAAATTCCTCATTCTAGGAATTTAGGCCATGAGAATTACGTCACGGCTTGTGATTGGTCGCTGAGCGGTCACGTGGGCCGCCGCGACCAATCACAAAGCATTGACGTCATCTAAGGCCCTGAACACGCTCATTCTTAAGAAGGAAGGCTGCCGGAAAGAAGCAGGGCACGTACAAGGGTGAGTATATACCTAATAGGAATATACTCACCCTCGGCTTCTTTCCGGCAGCCTTTCTTCTTAAGAATGAGCGCGTTCAGGGCCTTAGATGACGTCACGGCTTTGTGATTGGTCGCGGCGGCCCACGTGACCGCTCAGCGACCAATCACAAGCCGTGACGTAATTCTCATGGCCTAAATTCCTAGAATGAGGAATTTAGGACCTGAGAGAATTACGTCACGGCTTGTGATTGGTCGCTGAGCGGTCACGTGGGCCGCCGCGACCAATCACAAAGCCGTGATGTCTTCTAAGGCCCTGAACGCGCTCATTCTTAGGAACGGAAGATGCCGATTACTACCAGGGCTCGTCGGAGAGGTGAGTATATCAATATTTTTTATTTTAATTCTTTATTTTACACTTAAATGTGGATTCCGATACTGAGTTCCGATATCGCAAACATCGGAACTCGGTATCGGAATTCCGATACCAGATTCAGAAGATCGCCAACCTTATGGCCGACGCCACACAGGGGTCGGGTCGGGTTTCATGAAACCCGACTTTGTCAAAAGTCGGCGACTTCTGAAAATGGTCGACCCGTTTCGCTCAACCCTACTTGCAGCAACAAACTCAGTCATGGCTGGGCAGTGTACATCTTGAGGCAGGCAAGGTATTCAGTGATAACGGAAGGAATTTTATGCCTGCCATAGCCCTTTCAGAACTGAAACACATACCTTGCCTGGCTCACACCTTTAACCTTGTGGTGCAGGGCTTCCTCAAAAATTATCCTAAGTTACCAGCCCTGCTCCTGAAGGTGCGAAGACTTTGCTCGCACATCCGCCGGATGCCCATACACTCCAGCCGTATGCTGAACCATCAGCGATCGCTGAATCTTCCCCAGCACCACCTAACCCTAGAACGCGTACCTGGGGCCTCGCAGGCCTGCTAGGTTACTTGTTTTCTATTATCTGTAAAACTACATTAGTTAGAATTTTGAAACTCAAGGTAATCCTCAGGTATATAGTTGTTAGTAATATCCAGTTGTTCATATATTTTTATGTTATAGGCATCTCGTATAGCAACGCTTTTTTTGTGACTACCCCAGATTCACGTACCTGGGGCCTTTGAGGCCTGCTTTGGTTTACATGTACTCCTCAGTCTTTTTGTCTGTACTGTTGTTGGGAAAGAACTTATGACTCAGTCTTTATGACTATTGGTCGATGGCTGTTGCTGGGAAGAGTGTGGATTCTGCCTGACATGGTAATGTGATCCTGGAAGGGAGTTTCCCCTCACAAAGTAACGTGATTATGATGTCAGTACAGGTCCTTTAGTCCTAAATCCTAGTTGCTGGAGAGACTTTGGAGGAAGAAGTCAGCTTTCTTTGGTCTGTAACAAAGAACCTTTCTGAGCTCCAAAACCAGAGGCTTCTACTGCACTTACAAGAAAGTGATCTGTTGAAGGTAAGAGTAGGGGGGCTGTACTTTACCCTAAGCACACAAACACTAACAAAGTCTTAGCACACACAGTGTATAGTGCACAAGCCTGATTGTAATCTTTATTTTTTACTTTTCATTTTAGTTTACTCACATCTAAGATTACAATGGCACAGTCTACATCAAGGGGATTGACTGTCCAAGAAATTGAGGCGATTATTTTCAATAGTGAGGAAGACAGTGGCATTTCTTTGTCGGATGAAGAGTATATTCCACCAGCTAATGTATCAACTTCATCGTCCAGCGATTCCTCAGATGATGAAGAAGTAATGGATCCAGCAGAATGTGCAAGTAGAACATCTAAAACAAATGTTTTTTGGAACAGTACTGCTGTGGCTCATGCACGCACCCCATCACATAATATTATTAGAGTTCCTCAAGGAGCTGTCGGAATTTCCCAATTCATGTCCAAAAAAGATGTTTTCAGTAAATTTGTTTCAGATGATATTGCAGATGAGGTAGTTTTGTGTACGAATGTGGAAGGTAAACGTATTGCTTCGGAAAAAAAAAATTTAACTAAAGAGGAACTATATGCCTATATTGGCCTTACTCTTCTGGCAGGGTCGATTAAATCATATGATGTGCCAATCAGAGAGTTATTTCTGAACCCATTTGCAGATCCACATTACAAAGCCACTATGTCCGTAGATAGATTTGAGGCTATTCGGAGATGCATTCGTTTTGATGAAAAGAGAACTCGGCCTGTGAGGTTGGCAACCGATAAATTAGCGCCTATTAGCTATATATGGAATCTTTTTATCAAGAACTGTTACAAACTTTACAATTCTAGCGAATATGTGACAGTGGAAGAACAACTTCTTGCCTTTAGGGGACGTTGCAAATTTATCCAATATATGCCCAGTAAGCCAGCTAAATACGGCATAAAAATTTTCTGGATGTGCGATTCAGCAACTTATTATGGGATGAATGGCATGATTTACTGTGGAAAAGAAGCTGACGCTCCAGTCCAGAAAGATCTATGTTCCAACATAGTGAAAACACTAGCTTTACCAATTTTCCATTCTGGAAAAAATATCACTATGGATAATTATTTTACTAATTTAGAACTGGCCAATTTTTTGCTTCAGAAACAACTAACACTTGTTGGTACAATGAGACCAAACCGCCGCGAAATTCCACCAATAATGAAGCACAATGCACAGCGACCAATCTACGAGAGTGTATTCGGTTTCTGCAATGAGGCAACAATGGTGTCCTATAAAGCCAAGAAAGAAAAATCTGTGATATTACTGAGCACAATGCATCACGATGAAAGTATTGACACCAATGACAGGAAACAAAAACCTGAAATTATACTTCATTATAATAAGACAAAAGGAGGTGTCGACAAGATGGACGAAATGATTACTGAATATTCGTGTAAAAGGCAGACTAAACGTTGGCCTGTTGCCCTTTTTTCCAATATCCTTGATGTGTCAGCCCTCAATAGCTATATTGTTTATTGTCAAACTAATCCAGAATTCCATGCCAACAGGAAGGACAATAGACGTATATTTTTGACAGAACTTTGTTATGAACTCTTGATGCCTACTATGCTAGAGAGAAGCAGCACAAAATGCTTATCAAGGCAAATTACAGAGGCAATGATCCGATGTGGAATATGCTTTCAGGAACAGCCAGAGCAAAGAGAAAAAAAAAGAAAGCGCTGCTATATTTGTCCAGCAAAGAAAGAAAGAAAATTGGAGCGTTTCTGTTCTACTTGCGGACAAAATGTATGCAGGGAACATTCTGAAGAAAAAATAATATGCAAGAATTGTCGGGGGAATATGTAAAGTGGAAAATAAATATTCCTGCACCAAGTTTGCTACAGACTTTATGTAAAAACTTTTTATAAGAAAAAATGTATCCATCATAAAAAATTGTACTGAGTGAATATATTGGGCGTGCCCGTTTAGTTACATTTTTGTTGTTTTATGTACATAATTTTTTTGGGGAATTATACACATCTTAGGCTATGTTCCAAGTAGCGCTGGGGTTCACCAGAATGGGATCCATAATGGATCTGTCCTCCTGGTAACTCCAGCTAAGGCTGATGGAATGCCGGGATTCCACCAGCCTTAGCTGAGGTCACCAGGAGGTCAGATCCATTACGAAATCCCGTCCAGGCGGACCCCAGAGCTAGTGGGAATGCATGCTTACTTTCAAATAACTTTGAAAAAAAATTTTTTTTAGTTATTCCATGTTATTTGAAAACAGGCCTCAAAGGCCCCAGGTACGTAATAGTGTAGATTTCTATGGTCACGCATTCTAGGGCTAATAATCGACGTTGCAACAAGGTGGAACTCCACACTGCAAATGAATCAAAGGCTCTGCGAACAGAGGCGTGCTGTAATTAATTTGTGGGAGGATAAACGGGCAGGCACTTGGATGGCAGACATGAAGTTGTCTGGTGTGCAGTGGTCAAAGCTCCTAGACCTCTGTCAAGTCCTTCAGTGTTTTGAGGAATGCACACGGCTGGTAAGTGCAGACGACGCCATCATAAGCATGAACATCCCACTTATGTGTCTGCTGTTGCAAAGTTTGACGCACATTAAGGAGCAGGCGTCTGCAGCCGAGGAGGAGGGAATACTTGATGACAGTCAGCCATTGTCTGCTCAGGGAACTGTCCAGGACGAGGTGGCAGACGAAGAGGATGAGGAGGAGGATGATGGGGATGAATATGTATGGGAGGAGGATGATTCTCAGGTGGCAATAGAAACTGGTGTCATTGCAAGGTCTGGTACAGGTTTCTTGCGGTACACTTGTGATGTTGATTTGCAAGAAAGTGGTCCTCAACCCAGCAGAAACAGTTAATTGACACCTGGAACATTGGCCCACATGGCTGAGTATGCCTTGTGTATCCTAAAAAGGGACCCCTGCATTGTCAAAATGATGACCGATGACGACAACTGGTTGGCCTGCCTCCTGGATACAAGATATAAAGGAAAATTGCAAAATATCATGCCACATGAGAACCTAGAGCAAATATTGGCTATCAAACAAGCAACTCTTGTAGACCTTTTGGTTCAGGTATTCCTTGGACACAGCGGCGGTGATGGTTCTCACACGAGCCGTAGGGGGCAACATGGCAGAGGTGCTAGAGGTGCAGAAATCCGAAGTGGCGTTGGACAGAGCGGTTTTATGACAAGGTTGTGGAATGATTTCGCAATGACCGCTGACACGACAGGGACAGCTGCATTGATTCAAAGTGACAGGAGACAGCATTTGTCCAGTATGGTTACAAACTACTTTTCCGCCCTTATCGATGTTCTCCCTCACAGGTCATTCCCCTTTGATTACTGGGCATCTAAACTAGACATCTGGCCTGAATTGCCAGATATGGATTACAGGATCTCGATTGCCCTGCTGTCAATGTGCTTTCAGAAAGAGTGTTCAGTGCTGCTGGTTCAATACTGACCGAAAAAAGGACTCGTCTGGCTACCAAAAATGTTGATTAGCTAACCTTCATTTAAATTAACCAATCATGGATTTCACATTCTTTTGCCCCACCTTCCCCTGCTGACATGTAGCTTGCCTGAAAGATGACTTGCTTTTGGGGGGAGACACTGAACCCCAACTCTGGCCCTGTGGTATAACACAACACTATTGTTCTGCCTTCCTCCACGTAGGATGCTGTGTGGATTCCAACATACGGCTAAACCTTCATCCACATCCCATTAAACAGACTGTATTGAAGCTCAAGTCTTATTTATTAGGGTGATGATAACAAACTATAACGTTGAACAACAATGGTGGATAGTATTCATAGTAGATGATCGAATAGTGAATGATGTTGATGTACAAAGTGGATCTTCAGTGAATAATCATAGTGGGTGACTGGTGAAAAACTGTAAAGAATAAGAGCATATCAGTATATGCACATACAGGGTGCAATCACATAAATAACTGGGACATTACAGCAAGAATTGTACAGAGTGCATTACACAGTAATTCTAACAGCACTGCCCTATTCTATACAAAGATGCATCTGTCTATATGCAGAGTAAACATACATTAACCTAACTGCAAGCTGCAGAGCACAATCTGCCTAACTATATCAGACTATAGGAGCTACATAAGGCTCAGATACTAACACAAACATAAGATGCATTTAACCCTTTATAAACGTACCGAGATCCATTAGGACAGGGGTAGGAAAGTAAGTGAGACAGGAGCACGTGTGCCTCTTCTTCAGACCTGAGGAGAAATGGCTACTGAAGCTTGTCTTCCACAAGAAGAATGAGGGCGGAACCTACCCAGAAGACATTGCTCTTTTGAGGAAAAAGTTGGTAAACAACATGAAAAGTAGGCAACTGATGACCTCCAGTTGCCACAACTTGAATAACAGGATAATTAACTTTCTGCACATTAAGATGGGCAGAACAACTATGAACGTGGCAGAAAGTGGTTGCCTGATGTACGACGCACTAGCAGTACAGCTGAATATACACTGTATGAGAATTTGAATCTCCATTTTTTGGGGGGAGACACTGAACCCTAACTCTGGCCCTGTGTTATAACACAACACTATGAACATGGCAGAAAGTGGCTGGAATTATTATAAAGAAAAAAAAAAGGTACTGCAATAACACGCTCCCTAGTCCCTACAATGATCTCAGGACAAGTATGGTAGCAATAAAAAGGACTTCAGAACAAAAAATTGTGGACAAATAAACATGACAGGTAACTGTGCAGAAAGAAGCAACAGGATTTTTGCTTTGAAAAAAGCAGTTGGTTTGCACAGCACCGTGCACACAGCTATGCAGCTGCTGCACTAAAATACGACCTCCACTGTCCCTGCACAAAAAGGTGGTGTGGGACAGTGAAAATCGCTCCAGCACAAGCGGTTTGGGGGTTTATATTTCCTCCCTAGCTCTGTCCCTGCTTCTGACTAACTGCAGCAACCTCACCCTATGCTCAGATCGGCAGAAGTAAGATGGCGGTCGGCGTGCACGCCCCTTTATAGCCCCTGTGACGCCGCAGACAGCAAGCCAATAACTGCCTTGCCCTTGTCTAAGATGGTGGGGACAGAGATCTATGTCATCACGCTGCCCACACTCTGTGTCCTTCTTCATTGGATGAAAAACGGTGGTAACAGCGTCATACGAAACGCGACTTTGGCGCTCTGATCGTGTACCACATGGCCGATCCCACACTAGGATCGGTTTGGGTTTCATGAAACCCGACTTTGCCTAAAAGTTGGCGATTTATGAAAATGACCGATCCGTTTCGCTCAAAGCTAGTGGTTTACTTCTACAACCATAGCTGTTTAGTAGCTTAGTTCTCCAACCCCTGTTGTCTAGTAGCTTAGTTATCCATATTATGGTTTGTTGTGGTTTATTTTTCAATCCCCAAGTGCCCTGCAAGCCTTAGGGATTGCAAGTCTTGTGGAGCAGTCCCTTCCACAACTGCCCCTACAGCCACCAGAGTCACCCAGTGCCCAGTCATCTAGCTGTAACTCCCCTGTCCATGCTTGCTTATCCACGTGTCATTGTTGAAATGCACATTGGCAGACATAGAATTTTTCAGGGAACAGGTGATGTTGTCTGTGACTTGTTGCTGTAGCGCAGACACATCTTTCTTAGAGAAGTAAAGGTGACTGGGAAACTGGTATTGGGGGGACGGCGACGGCCATCAGCTTTCGGAAACGGTCTGTACCATAAGGCGGAAAGGCTGCATTTCCGTGGCCAACAGATTGGAGTGGCCAAGCAAAAATCACAGAGATCACAGGCCCTGAGTCATACAGAAACAAACGCTGTGATCTTAGTAGCGAATAGCTCTCAGCTGGCCACTGTCCTCCAGACAATGACGCGGTTGGGTCATGAATCATCCGAGGAGGCCACAGACTGTTCACAATAATTAGTTCTCAGAAAAGTAATAGTGAGCGTACAGCTTATCCCCATTCAGATTACAACACAAGGAATGTGCATATATCCCGCTGTACTGCAGCGCCCGAGAATCCTGGTCATTGCAGTGCTGATGCTCCGCCACTAAGGGGGGCTATGGTACGTCTGATGGCACTGAAGGAGTTCACCTGACCAGGTATCACAGACACCAATACACTTCACAGTCTGGCCTCCAGGGGGAGCTAAGGGTGCTATGTATTAGGCCACTCCTCACAATCTGGTAAAACTGGGGGTTAGATAGAAAGTTAGACAGAAAGCTGACTGGGTTGGAACCAGGCAACATCCTGTGGCAGAGGGTGTTGCAGGGGAAGATTCAGGGGGGTCCCTGTCAGGGGTGGGATCCTGACAGAGGCCTAGTGAACAGAAAGAACGTTACGGGACCACGCCTGCAATTCATCACGGCGGTACCCCAAGAAAGGACAAGAAGCGAGGTTTATTGTGCTGAGTGAGAAACGAGATCAACGTGACAAGGAGAATCACCAGTAGGAGTCGTGCTGTAAGACGAGGCAACATCCTACTGAGGCGCGCAGCCGGTGGCCGGAAACGCCGAGGAAGTATCGAGCTCCAGGCCTTACTTCAAACCTACGGCAGGACAGTCAGTTATAGGTGGGCTGTCTCACCCAAAATCACCTAAGCAGACATAGGGGGCAACATTTGGAGAGGGGCGACTCTAGGGTCCCGGAAGACCTCCGAGCCTACCCATCATACGGGTGCGTCCTAGCCATATCATCTGGGGGACGAAGCAGAACATCATAATCGAGTTGTGAGGGAACTTCAGAAACAGACACAACAGTTATGAGGACTATCCCGTAAGCACAGCAGGGGAGGACCACAACACACAAGCGCTAGAAGGTAGGCACAGATTTTCACCTGCAAAGGGAACTCTGGAGGTGCCATCGGACCGGCCGGACTCAAGCAGCCCGGTTAACCGTATTCCGGACTGAGGATCCTGAAGCCTTCAGTAAAGAGGTAAAGAGACTGCAACCTGGTGTCTTCATTATTTACTACGACCTGCACCACCTCACAACATCATCACTCTCCACCATCCACACCTTTCATTGGACGCCCCTCAGCAGGGTCACGGACCGGGTCTAGCCACCGTGACAACCCCAGAACTGAGACAGAGAGGCCCGGTACCGGATACCCCTCGGCCCTGCGGCAGTGTGGGTGCTCTAACTTGGCGTCACAAACAGGATCTACTTAAGCCTGAAGAATCAGGTCATGTGTGCCTTGGAACTGTGATTATTGTGCTTGGACTGTGACTTATTGCAAAGACTGTGTATTGCCACTTGCCGCCAAAAGCTCCCACCAAAATCATTGCCATTGCAGCGCCGAGGAGAGCGCAGGAGGAGAAGAGGGGCCTGGAGTAGGCGTGGACCAACTGAAGAGCGCAAAAGACCATGGCCGCCCAGTCTAAACATTTTTGCATCCTGAGGACGTGTCCGTCAGCAGCCGAGATCCGCCTTCTCATCCTCTTTGGAGGGTGGAGACCATGGAGACGGGGCCGCCCACGAAAGAGACCGTGGGAAGAAGACACTGGAGAGGAAGCAAAGATGGCGACGCCGGGAGCTCCGCGTGGGGATGACCTGACTCAGCAGGAGGCTGCGCAAGCCGACACAGCCCCAGATGCGTCATCGCTGCAGGGACTGGCCCTTACGGAGCTACCGATGGGCAGACCCAACTGGCCTCCGTCTGAGGAGTGTGTGGCCGCAGCCGAGACCCGGCAGATAGCACGCCGCCGGGAGGCCGATGCCCGTGTGATCGCTCGGGTAGGTCAGCCCACGGAGGTCTGCCTGTCTCCGGTGTTCCCTGCTTCCTCCATCCAGGCCACGGCAGAATGCAAGCTGCAGGCACAGGGCCTGAGAATCATGCCGGAGGCCAAACACCTGCGGCGCCTGATGACGGCGTGGCAGAGCAGACCCCAGGTCCCAGGCCCAGGTCGACTTGACGGGCATTGAGGAGACTCCACCGTCACACTGGGGTGTGGTGGTGTTCTTTAACTCCCGGGAAGGAAGGGGAGTTATACAAGAACTAAGTAAATAGCTGTGAGTGGCGCTATAAAACACCAGGCAATTGCTCTGCTGCGGATATAACAATCACCACCAAGGATTGTGACAGTAAAAGTATAAAAAATGAATAGATGATTGCATAAAAATATGCTTTCATCAATATCTGCGCTAGAAATTATGCCTGCAAGCTGGGACTGGAATAGTTGCAAGCAATTGTATGAGAAATAAACCAAATCTCCTAGAATGGGCACCTAAGGAGTAGGTGTCCAATGTTCATGTGAACATGAAGGCAGTCTCACTGTAAATAGCTAACTCTGCAAGGCTAGAAATAGAATCGTTGCGGTCAGCATGAGATTGTGTGTAAAGTACACAGAATCTCCTGCAGTAAGCACCCGGGTGATTAGTGCTCCATAGTCACGATCAGCATGAGAACAGTCTTAATATAGCTGAGAATTCTTACCCCTGTTAGCAGTCCACGAGGAGAAAGGTGGGGAGCATGAAGAAAAAATCTGTGTTGTTTCACTGCTTTAGCCGATAGCAGCTGTTTGCTCCGGAGCAGACTGGATGCAGCAGTGTCTCGGCAGGGAGTAAGTTCCCCCTAGTGCATGCGGTGCGAGCGGCGCCTGTACAGGACCTGTGTGCCGAGGAAGGAGACAGACATCTCCGAAACGCATTGTCTATCTTCTTGGTCCCTACCGCCATCCGTACTTTATCCCCGTCACGTGTGCGGTCATGTTGCTCACCTCGGCACACAGGTCCTGTACAGGCGCCGCTCGCACCGCATGCACTAGGGGGAACTTACTCCCTGCCGAGACACTGCTGCATCCAGTCTGCTCCGGAGCAAACAGCTGCTATCGGCTAAAGCAGTGAAACAACACAGATTTTTTCTTCATGCTCCCCACCTTTCTCCTCGTGGACTGCTAACAGGGGTAAGAATTCTCAGCTATATTAAGACTGTTCTCATGCTGATCGTGACTATGGAGCACTAATCACCCGGGTGCTTACTGCAGGAGATTCTGTGTACTATACACACAATCTCATGCTGACCGCAACGATTCTATTTTTAGCCTTGCAGAGTTAACTGTTTACATTGAGACTGCCTTCATGTTCACATGAACATTGGACACCTACTCCTTAGGTGCCCATTCTAGGAGATTTGAGTTATACAAGAAATCGGAGAGCCACTGCAGGTCCGTGTGGACCGGGAAGAGGTGGAACCCTGTGGGGGAAGGTACGGTCATGACCTGGAGCCCGGAGATGCAGTGACTTACACTCGGTGGAGGGGAGAGGTTGGCTGGATAGCTCGGGGCATCCAGTGGTGCGTCGCACTCCAAGCCGCTGCCGGAACGTCAAGGGATGAGCCTCCTGCAGGGAAGGCACCGGAACCTGTCCCCGCGGAACCCCAGGAAGTCCAGGCCCACCGTGTAGCTATGGGTCATGCCCACGCATGAGTAAGGAGGGTGTCCCGACGATGGATACTGTCGTTGCTGAGGCCAGGACCAGTCCTTGTTACACCACCACGACCCGTTTGCCAGGTGAGGCCCAGAAGGAGGCCGCCTCCTGCTCCGCCAGAAACTGAGTAAGCAATAATGCTTCACCACCTGTACAGTGGGGCAAAAAAGTATTTAGTCAGTCAGCAATAGTGCAAGTTCCACCACTTAAAAAGATGAGAGGCGTCTGTAATTTACATCATAGGTAGACCTCAACTATAGGAGACAAACTGAGAAAAAAAAATCCAGAAGATCACATTGTCTTTTTTTTATCATTTTATTTGCCTTTTAAGGTGGAAAATAAGTATTTGGTCAGAAACAAACAATCAAGATTACTGGCTCTCACAGACCTGTAACTTCTTCTTTAAGAGTCTCCTCTTTCCTCTACTCATTACCTGTAGTAATGGCACCTGTTTAAACTTGTTATCAGTATAAAAAGACACCTGTGCACACCCTCAAACAGTCTGACTCCAAACTCCACTATGGTGAAGACCAAAGAGCTGTCACAGGACACCAGAAACAAAATTGTAGGCCTGCACCAGGCTGGGAAGACTGAATCAGCAATAGCCAACCAGCTTGGAGTGAAGAAATCAACAGTGGGAGCAATAATTAGAAAATGGAAGACATACGAGACCACTGATAATCTCCCTCGATCGGGGGCTCCACGCAAAATCCCACCCCGTGGGGTCAGAATGATCACAAGAACGGTGAGCAAAAATCCCAGAACCACGCGGGGGGACCTAGTGAATGAACTGCAGAGAGCTGGGACCAATGTAACAAGGCCTACCATAAGTAACACACTACGCCACCATGGACTCAGATCCTGCAGTGCCAGACGTGTCCCACTGCTTAAGCCAGTACATGTCCGGGCCCGTCTGAAGTTTGCTAAAGAGCATTTGGATGATCCAGAGGAGTTTTGGGAGAATGTCCTATGGTCTGATGAAACCAAACTGGAACTGTTTGGTAGAAACACAACTTGTCGTGTTTGGAGGAAAAAGAATACTGAGGTGCATCCATAAAACACCATACCTACTGTAAAGCATGGTGGTGGAAACATCATGCTTTGGGGCTGTTTCTCTGCAAAGGGGCCAGGACGACTGATCCAGGTACATGAAAGAATGAATGGGGCCATGTATCGTGAGATTTTGAGTGCTAACCTCCTTCCATCAGCAAGGGCATTGAAGATGAAACGTGGCTGGGTCTTTCAACATCACAATGATCCAAAGCACACCGCCAGGGCAACGAAGGAGTGGCTTCGTAAGAAGCATTTCAAGGTCCTGGAGTGGCCTAGCCAGTCTCCAGATCTCAACCCTATAGAAAACCTTTGGAGGGAGTTGAAAGTCCGTGTTGCCAAGCGAAAAGCCAAAAACATCACTGCTCTAGAGGAGATCTGCATGGAGGAATGGGCCAACATACCAACAACAGTGTGTGGCAACCTTGTGAAGACTTACAGAAAACGTTTGACCTCTGTCATTGCCAACAAAGGATGTATTACAAAGTATTGAGATGAAATTTTGTTTCTGACCAAATACTTATTTTCCACCATAAAATGCAAATAAAATGATAAAAAAACAGACAATGTGATTTTATGGATTTTTTTTTCTCAGTTTGTCTCCCATAGTTGAGGTCTACCTATGATGTAAATTACAGACGCCTCTCATCTTTTTAAGTGGTGGAACTTGCACTATTGCTGACTGACTAAATACTTTTTTGCCCCACTGTATATAGTTAACTGTTCATCTTTCTATGTGTGTTTTTGCTGCTACAACCCGACTAGGGTTAACTCTTAAAGGGATCCCTTCGTTTGTAATGTTCTATTTGGTGGCGCTGAATCACAGTATACTTTATAGCCCTGCTGCAGCACCAACAAACCTCCACCACAGGTTTGGAAACAATTTAACCTTAAATGTGAAAAAGTATACACTGGATATGTATACTGGTGCGCGCTGGGTTATAGTATAAAAATAGAAATAGTAATAGATGGCCGCTGCAAATATAAGCAACTCTAAATCCCACCAAATGTATTGTTAAGCTTCAAACAGGTGAAAGATAACAAGGGAGGTTCTAAAACAAGTGAAAACAGTTCTGCCTACCTCCCCTGTTAGATTGTTCCAAGCCGAAGACGTGCTGCTGTATTTCTCAAAGTCCTTCTGATAGAGCGAAGAGTTCCAGAACAGTGGCTGCTCCGGCCGGTAGCAACCACTTACAATCACTCTCCTCCGGGTAAGGTCAAGATTCTGTGATCGGACGCCGCGTGCGAGAAAGCGGTGAGTCCGTACTGTGTGTAGGACCTGCGCAACGTCACAGGTCACGTGACCGCCTACATAGATTACTCACCTCTTACCCTTTGTCCACATGAAATTAGCAGTATAACCACAACATAGTCATTTTTAGGTGCTCCCTAACAACACGTCTGTTTAGTGCTGCCTATCACGTTCCCTTAAAAAATCCTATATATATATATATATATATATATATATAGCTTATTCTCTACTTCTCTGAACATAATCCATCGTCACACTCAACCGTACTCATGCTGCCTTTATGTACCACCATTTCCTCAAGATGGTTGTACCACCAGTGTAAATAAGCACCTGTAATTGGTGTCACCGGCACCTTATTGTAGATTGTAACTATGAAGAGCAGGTTCGTCATTATTTTTGCTTGAATTGTTCGATTACCTTAAACTTGGTAACTTTTGATTGTTTTATATCAACTGCTGACTGGTAAAGCTATGCATAATGTGTTTGTGATATATAAATAAAGGTTATTATTATTAGTAGATTGAAGATGGTGAAATTCAAGCTGTTAACTTTGCAATGTGTAGGAGTAAAGAATCTTTTTTGTGAGCACAACTGCACAAATGAGGGTTTGCTGCATGCGGGGATGTTACGGTGGATTGAGAAAGATGCAGTGTGTTTGGTACGTAAGATCAGTCAAAACAGCAGGCATGTCCAATTCCATATCAGCTGACTGGCTCTCAATCACCCTAGCTATAGGGGTAAACAAGTGGAAGTTCTACGGCCTGTGTCACAACACTTGCCATGGTGAGAGATGAGGAAGAGTTAGAAGATGCGGTTGATGGGGTGGACGATGGTTGGCGAGACCCGCTAGTCTGCATTTTAGCACAATGACTTTCCCAAATTAACACATGTTGATCGAACATTTGCCAGTTCACGCATGTAGTGCTGACATTTTTTACTTTTTTTTTACTCTACAAGGTCTTTTAAAAAAAAAAAAAAAAATGACAGCTAACATGATGTTTCATAATTTTGCCGGTCTGAAAAAAAAGACCCAAGATAGCCAATGGCAGAACCTCGAATGCTGCTGTCCACTGTCAGAGTTAGGCTTCAGGATGCATTTGTTGCCATGGTTGTGCAGCACCCCAGAGTCCTGGTCGTTGCAGTAATGTCGCTCCGCCACTAAGGGGAGTGATGTTACGTCTGACTGCACTAAAGGAGTTCACCTCACCAGGTAACACTCACACTACACTTTACACTCCGGCCACCAGGGGGGGTGGTTCTATCTAATAGGCCACTCCTCACACTCTGGTAAAACTGGGGGTTGGACAGGAAGACAGAGAGAAGTAACTGGGAAGAGCTAGAGAGAGGACCTGTCAGGGATGGGATCCTGGCAGACTCCTAAGAACAGCACAAACCAGTGAGCAACGGGGATACAGCAAAGAGACAATAGGACCAGAAGGAGTCGTGCTGTAAGATCGAGGCAACATCCTTCTGAGGTGCAAACAGTCGGTGGCCGGAACACCCGAGCAAGTAAGAAACTACAAGCATTACTTCAAACCACGGCCGGACAGCCAATTATAGGTTGGCTGTCTCACTTAAACACCTAAGCAGACAACGGAGGCAGCTGTGGGAGAGGGGCGACTCTAGGGTCCCGGAAGAACTCCAGGCCTACCCCGTCATACGGGTGCGTCCTAGCCATATTATCTGGGGGACGGAGAGAACAAACATCAGAGACAGACAGAATCAGTTGTGAGGACTATCCCGGGGTGCTCAGCAGGGAAGGACTACAACATACAGGCGCTAGAAGGTAGACACTGATCCCCACCTGGAACGGGAACTCCTGATGTGCCTTTGGACCGGCCGGTCTCAGACAGCCCGGTTAACAGTGCTCCAGATTGAGCACCCTGAAGCCTCCAGTAAAGAGGTAAAGAGACTGCAACCTGGTGTCCTCGTTATTTACTGCGACCGGCACTTCACCGCACCATAACATCACCCCATACCTCCACCTTTATTGTACGCCCCTCAGCAGGGTCACGGACCGGGTCTAGCCACCGTGACAACCCCAGAACAGAGACTCAGAGGCCCGGTACCGGGTACCCCTCAGCCCTGCGGCAGTGGGGGCGCTGCAAACTTGGCGTCACGAACAGGATCTACTTAAGCCTGAAGAATCAGGTCATGTGTGCCTTGGAACTGTGATTTATTGTGATTGGACTGTGACTTATCGCAAAGACTGTGTTGCCAATTGCCGCCAAGAGTTCCCGCCACGGCTCGCCATCGCCGCGCACGGAGGGAGGAGCCTTGCTTCGTGGGCGGAACCGGCCAAAAGAAGCGCGGAACGGGAAAGCGCGGTAAAGTGCGAACCCCGGAAGAGGAACTCCGACCTCCAGCAGGTTAGTGGGAGAAAGGGACAGCCATGTCCGAGTCGGGAGGAGAGGAGGTGGCGGTCGCAGCCGTGGACGCAGGGGCACCTCCGGTCCCCGCAGCGGGCGAAGCCACGGTCCGAATACCACCACCGGTTGCCGCAGAACCCGCTGCCACCCTCAGCCAATCGGACGCTGCCGCTACCACAAAGGCCATAATGCCCTTCTCTATGCCGTACCTGCCCGGAGCGGCCTGGCTCCCGCGATACTCCGGGGAGTCGCATACATTCACTGACTTTAAAGAAGGAATCTGCAGCCTGCTCAAGTTCTATCCCCTGACAGAGCCTCAGAAGGTTCATATGATAACTGGCCAACTCTTTGGGGCGTCTCTGAGAGAAGTGAAGTCCTGGCCCGCCGCGGATAAGGGAACGGCACAGCAGGTTTTTGCAAAGCTTAAAGCCACCTTCGATACCCGCACTGCTACAGAGATTAAATTGACTTTCTATGGATGCAAACAGAGACCGCAGGATAGCTTACGGGACTATGCCCTTAATCTCCAGGAGGCGCTGCGGGCCATTAAGCAGAGTGACCCCGACAGCATGCAAGATGAGGATAAACTTCTGAAAGAGCGGTTCATTGAGGGGCTCCTGTGCAGTCACCAAAGGGGCCAATTATACTTCCTGGCCATGCAGAATCCGGACTTGACTTTTGCACAATTCAAGGATACAGCTATCCAGGCATTGCAGGAGCGACAGCCCAGCCGTGCAACGCCTCCCAGGCGTCCCGCTCTCACATACCACCAGGAGGTGGCGTCGGATGTCCCAGTCGCCGCCGAGGCCGATGCCCAGAGCCTAGAGGACGACTCCCCTGCAGGACTCCGCCTCCAGATGCAGGAGCTGACCAAGAGCGTTGCTGCCCTAGCCCGGACGGTGCAGTCCCTACAGGAGGCCCCCAAGGAAAAGATCCAGCTTGCCTCCAGGCCAGAAGATGTGTTGTGGATTCTGTTTGCGGGCTCCCTCTGGTGGTTGCTGCTGGTACTGGGTGACTTTGGTGGGTTGCGGCCTTTGGTTTCCATCTGTCCATCAGAGGCTGGGTGTTTCCTATTTTACCTGGCCTTTCTGTCATTTCCCTTGCCGGCTATCAATGTGTTCAGATGTGCTCTGTTTGGTTCCTGCCTACCTGCTCCCAGATCTTTCAGGATAAGCTAAGTGCTGATTTTCAGTTGTTTGTTTTTTTGTCCAGCTTGCTTAGAATGTCTCTTTGTTAGCTGGTTGCTCTAGTGGACTGAGGTTCTCCCCATGTGCCATGAGTTGGCACATGGGTTCTTGTAATCTCAGGATGGTTTTTTTGATTAGGGTTTTTTGCTGACCGCTCAGTCCCCTTTTGTGTCATTCTGCTTTCTAGTTTTCAGCGGGCCTCTATTTGCTAAAGCTATATACATCATCTCTATGTGTGTGCCTTCCTCTCATTTCACCGTCAATACATGTGGGGGGCAACTATATCTTTGGGGTTAATTCCTCTGGAGGCGAGTGAGGTCTTTGTTTTCTCTGCAGTACTAGTTAGCTCTTAGGCTGGTGCATGGCGTCTAGAACCAACGTAGGCACGCTCCCTGGCTCTCTCTAGTTGCGTTTGTCAGGCGTAGGGCAGCGGTCAGCCCAGGTTCCATCACCCTAGAGCTCGTCCGATATTTATTATACTTTGCTTATCCTGTGCTATCCCTAGCCATTGGGGATTCATGACAGTATAGCCGGCCCACAAAGTGTTAATTGTTTGGGCTGAAGCAGGAGAAAAAGAAGTGTTCAAGGGAAATTTTTTTTTTTTTTTTCCTTCAGAGTTTTGCTGCCTAGCCCTTAATTGCTTCTAGCTGCTTCTTACCTCCTCTTAACCCTTGAATGGCTCTGATCTTAGCTGTTTATCATGGATGTCCAGAGTTTGGCTTCCAGCCTGAGTAATCTCGCAGCAAAGGTTCAAAACATACAGGATTTCGTTGTTCACACTCCCATGTCTGAACCTAGAATTCCTATTCCAGAGTTTTTTTCTGGAGATAGATCTACCTTCCTGAATTTCAGGAACAATTGTAAATTGTTTCTCTCTTTGAAATCTCTCTCCTCTGGAGACCCTGCTCAACAGGTCAAGATTGTTATATCGTCCTACGGGGCGACCCTCAGAATTGGGCATTTGCATTGGCACCAGGGGATCCTGCATTGCTCAGTGTGGATGCGTTTTTTCTGGCATTGGGATTGCTCTATGAGGAACCTAACCTAGAGATTCAGGCTGAAAAGGCTTTATTAGCCCTCTCTCAGGGGCATGATGAAGCGGAAATATATTGTCAGAAATTTCGGAAATGGTCGGTGCTTACTCAGTGGAATGAGTGCGCCCTGGCTGCAAACTTCAGAAATGGTCTTTCTGAGGCCATTAAGGATATTATGGTGGGGTTCCCTGCGCCTACAGGTCTGAATGAGTCTATGGCTATGGCCATTCAGATTGATCGGCGTTTACGGGAGCGCAAACCCGTGCACCAGTTGGCGGTGTCTTCTGAACAGGCACCTGAGACTATGCAATGTGATAGAATTCAGTCCAGAAGTGAACGGCAAAATTATAGGCGGAAAAATGGTTTGTGTTTTTATTGTGGTGATTCAGCTCATGTTATATCAGCATGCTCTAAACGCACAAAAAAGCTTGATAAATCTTTTGCCATTGATACTCTGCAGTCTAAGTTCATTTTGTCTGTGACTCTGATTTTTTCACTGTCTTCCATTTCCGTCGATGCCTATGTGGATTCAGGCGCTGCCCTGAGTCTTATGGATTGGTCATTTGCTAAACGCTGCGGTTTTAGTCTAGAGCCTCTGGAAGTTCCTATTCCTCTGAAAGGAATTGATTCTACACCATTGGCTATGAATAAACCGCAGTATTGGACACAAGTGACCATGCGCATGACTCCCGTTCATCAGGAGGTGATTCGCTTCCTTGTCCTGTATAATTTACATGATGTACTAGTGCTTGGTCTGCCATGGTTACAAACTCATAATCCGGTCCTGGACTGGAAAACAATGTCTGTGCTAAGCTGGGGATGTCAGGGGGTTCATGATGATGCACCTCCGATTTCTATCGCTTCATCTACTCCTTCGGAGATCCCTGCGTTTTTGTCGGATTATAGGGATGTTTTTGAGGAGCCTAAGCTCAATTCGCTCCCTCCTCATAGAGAGTGTGACTGTGCTATAGAATTGATTCCTGGCAGTAAGTTCCCTAAGGGTCGTTTATTTAATCTGTCACTGCCAGAGCATACTGCTATGCGGAATTATATTAAGGAGTCCTTGGAAAAGGGACATATTCGTCCATCTTCGTCCCCTCTGGGAGCAGGGTTTTTTTTCGTGGCAAAAAAAAGATGGTTCCCTGAGGCCTTGTATAGATTATCGCCTTCTGAATAAGATTACAGTCAAATACCAGTATCCATTGCCATTATTTACTGATTTGTTTGCTCGCATTAAGGGGGCTAGGTGGTTCACTAAAATAGATCTTCGTGGTGCGTATAATCTGGTGCGGATAAAACAGGGTGATGAGTGGAAAACCGCATTTAATATGCCTGAGGGCCATTTTGAGTATTTGGTAATGCCTTTTGGACTCTCCAATGCTCCGTCAGTCTTTCAGTCCTTTATGCACAATATTTTCCGTGAATATCTGGATAAGTTTATGATTGTGTATTTGGATGATATTTTGGTGTTTTCTGATGACTGGGAGTCTCATGTTCTACAGGTCAGGAAGGTGTTTCAGGTTTTGCGGGCCAATTCTCTGTTTGTGAAGGGCTCAAAGTGTCTCTTCGGAGTCCAGAAGATTTCTTTTTTGGGGTACATTTTTTCTCCTTCTACTATTGAGATGGATCCCGTTAAGGTTCAGGCTATTTGTGACTGGACACAACCTACATCTGTTAAGAGCCTTCAGAAGTTCTTGGGGTTTGCTAATTTTTATCGTCGGTTCATTGCTAATTTTTCCAGTATTGTTAAACCTTTGACTGATTTGACTAAAAAGGGTGCTGATGTTGCTGATTGGTCTCCTGCGGCCGTGGAGGCCTTTCGGGAACTTAAGCACCGGTTTTCTTCTGCTCCTGTGTTGTGTCAACCAGATGTTTCACTTCCTTTCCAGGTGGAGGTTGATGCTTCCGAGATTGGAGCGGGGGCGGTTTTGTCACAGAGAAGTTCTAATGGCTCGGTGATGAAGCCATGTGCTTTCTTCTCTAGAAAATTCTCGCCCGCCGAGCGCAATTATGATGTGGGTAATCGGGAGCTTTTGGCCATGAAGTGGGCATTTGAGGAGTGGCGTCATTGGCTTGAGGGTGCTAAACATCGCGTGGTGGTCTTGACTGATCACAAGAATCTCATTTACCTTGAGTCTGCCAGGCGTTTGAATCCTAGACAGGCTCGTTGGTCGTTATTTTTTTTCTCGTTTCAATTTCGTGGTTTCATACCTGCCAGGTTCAAAGAATGTGAAGGCAGATGCTCTTTCCAGGAGTTTTGTGCCTGACTCTCCTGGAGACACTGGGCCTGCTGGTATCCTTAGGGATGGGGTAATATTGTCCGCCGTATCCCCAGACTTGCGACGCGCATTGCAGGAGTTTCAGGTGGATAAACCGGATCGATGTCCACCAGAAAGACTGTTTGTTCCGGATGATTGGACCAGTAGAGTCATCTCCGAGGTCCATTCTTCTGTGTTGGCTGGTCATCCTGGAATATTTGGTACAAGAGACTTGGTGGCCAGGTCTTTTTGGTGGCCTTCCTTGTCTAGGGATGTGCGTACCTTTGTGCAGTCTTGTGAAGTGTGTGCTCGAGCTAAGCCTTGCTGTTCACGGGCTAGTGGGTTGTTGTTATCCTTGCCCATCCCGAAGAGGCCTTGGACGCACATTTCCATGGATTTTATTTCTGATCTCCCGGTTTCACAGAAAATGTCCGTTATCTGGGTTGTGTGTGACCGCTTTTCTAAGATGGTTCATTTGGTGCCCTTGCCTAAGTTGCCCTCCTCCTCTGAGTTGGTTCCTTTGTTTTTTCAGAACGTGGTTCGTTTGCATGGGATTCCGGAGAATATCGTTTCTGACAGGGGATCCCAGTTTGTGTCTAGATTTTGGCGGACGTTTTGTGCCAAGATGGGCATTGATTTGTCTTTCTCGTCTGCATTCCATCCTCAGACGAATGGCCAGACGGAGCGAACTAATCAGACCTTGGAAACTTATTTGAGGTGTTTTGTTTCTGCTGATCAGGATGACTGGGTTGCTTTTTTGCCACTGGCCGAATTTGCTCTTAATAATCGGGCTAGTTCGGCCACGTTGGTCTCTCCTTTTTTTTGTAATTCGGGGTTTCATCCTCGTTTTTCCTCTGGTCAGGTGGAGTCTTCGGATTGTCCTGGAGTGGACGTGGTGGTGGACAGGCTACATCACATTTGGAATCAGGTGGTGGACAATTTGAAGTTATCTCAGGAGAAGACTCAGCAGTTTGCTAATCGCCGTCGCCGCGTGGGTCCCCGACTTCTTGTTGGGGACTTGGTGTGGTGGTCTTCTCGTTTTGTCCCTATGAAGGTCTCTTCTCCTAAGTTCAAGCCTCGGTTCATCGGTCCGTATAGGATCTCGGAGATTCTTAACCCTGTATCTTTCCGTTTGGATCTCCCAGCATCGTTTGCTATTCATAATGTGTTCCATCGGTCGTTGTTGCGGAGGTATGAGGTGCCTGTTGTTCCTTCGGTCGAGCCTCCTGCTCCGGTGCTGGTGGAGGGAGAATTGGAGTATGTTGTTGAAAAGATCTTGGATTCTCGTGTTTCCAGACGCAAACTCCAGTATTTGGTTAAGTGGAAGGGTTATGGTCAGGAGGACAATTCCTGGGTGGTCGCCTCCGATGTTCATGCGACTGATTTGGTCCGCGCCTTCCATAGAGCTCACCCTGATCGCCCTGGGGGTTCTCGTGAGGGTTCGGTGACCCCTCCTCAAGGGGGGGTACTGTTGTGGATTCTGTTTGCGGGCTCCCTCTGGTGGTTGCTGCTGGTACTGGGTGACTTTGGTGGGTTGCGGCCTTTGGTTTCCATCTGTCCATCAGAGGCTGGGTGTTTCCTATTTTACCTGGCCTTTCTGTCATTTCCCTTGCCGGCTATCAATGTGTTCAGATGTGCTCTGTTTGGTTCCTGCCTACCTGCTCCCAGATCTTTCAGGATAAGCTAAGTGCTGATTTTCAGTTGTTTGTTTTTTTGTCCAGCTTGCTTAGAATGTCTCTTTGTTAGCTGGTTGCTCTAGTGGACTGAGGTTCTCCCCATGTGCCATGAGTTGGCACATGGGTTCTTGTAATCTCAGGATGGTTTTTTTGATTAGGGTTTTTTGCTGACCGCTCAGTCCCCTTTTGTGTCATTCTGCTTTCTAGTTTTCAGCGGGCCTCTATTTGTTAAAGCTATATACATCATCTCTATGTGTGTGCCTTCCTCTCATTTCACCGTCAATACATGTGGGGGGCAACTATATCTTTGGGGTTAATTCCTCTGGAGGTGAGTGAGGTCTTTGTTTTCTCTGCAGTACTAGTTAGCTCTTAGGCTGGTGCGTGGCGTCTAGAACCAACGTAGGCACGCTCCCTGGCTATCTCTAGTTGCGTTTGTCAGGCGTAGGGCAGCGGTCAGCCCAGGTTCCATCACCCTAGAGCTCGTCCGATATTTATTATACTTTGCTTATCCTGTGCTATCCCTAGCCATTGGGGATTCATGACAAAGATGTCCCCTGGATGCGACAGAGGAGGACTCCGCCGACCAGAGGCCGGGATAGCGATCGCTTCCATCAGGACGGACGACCCATCTGCCGTCGCTGCCATCAGGTGGGCCACCTTGCAAGGTACTGTCCTTTAAACGAGCAACCCCTGGGGCAAAGGGCCAACCCCCGGGAGTAGGACGATCAGGCCTACAGCATTGGAGAGCCAAATACATTGGAGGGCGACCAGTTCTTCCTGTTGTGATCGATGGTATCCCCCTGAACGCTCTGCTGGACACCGGTTCTCAGGTGATGACTCTGCCCTATGTGCTTTATAAACGGTATTGGGAGGACACCGACATTACTCGTGGCCCCAATGACGATTTCACTATAATAGCCAGTAATGGTCAGCCGTTGCCACAAGTGGGGTATAAAGAGGTCACCCTCAAGGTGGGGCGGGTGGAATTGAAAGCCCAGGGGATTGTGATTGTTGATATTGATCGCCGAGAATGTAATCCCATGATGACTATTGGTACCAATGTTATAGAAAATTGTCTTGCAGAAGTTATTGTCTTGTTGCAACAGGTAGCAGAAACCGCTGGCCACAGTGAACAACATGCCCTGCAAAAAGAAATCAGGGCTCTGATGCAGAGACAGCAGGTAGAGCTGACTGGTGGTGAGATTGGCCGTGTCACTGTGAGTGATTCAAAACCCATCGCGATACCCCCCAGGAGTGAAATGTTAATATGGTGTCGGGCAGCCATAGGCCTCAGGGGAAAGGACTACCAGGCCTTGGTAGAACCCGTATATTCAGACAAAAGGCCTACTATTCTGACAGCCCGGGGGGTGGTCGATGTCCGCCAGGGGAGGGTGCCCGTACGTGTCCTCAATTGTGGGGAGGAAGAGGTTCATCTCACCAAGTATGCCACGCTCGCCAAACTGTTCACTGTCAATAATAGTGTGATACAGACACCTGAACCCTTGGTCCCGTCAGACGTGGCGGAGGACAACGGTTCTGCAGGGCACTCGAAAGATTGGTGTCGGGAATTGCATGTGGGCACTGACTCCACCCCATCCCATCAGAAACAGGGGGCCTACAGGGTGGTTCATGAGTACGAGCGGGTATTTAGCAAACACCCCTTAGATTTTGGACAAGTGAAAGGGATCCAACATCACATCCCCACGGAAGATCATCGGCCCATAAAAGAGAGATATCTCCCTGTACCCCCAGCTCATTACCAGTGTGCCAAGGACATGTTGCGAGAAATGAAGGAGGCTGGGGTGGTGAGAGACAGTTGTAGCCGCTGGGCAGCTCCATTAAGTCCTTGTTAAAAAGAAAGATGGCACCATGAGGATGTGCGTTGATTACAGGCAGTTGAATCGCATTACACATAAGGATGCATACCCACTGCCCAGGATAGAGGAGTCTCTGGCTGCTTTAAAATCCGCTAAATACTTCTCTACCTTAGATCTCACCAGTGGGTACTGGCAGGTTCCCGTGGCAGAGGCGGACAAAGAAAAGACGGCTTTAACGACGCCGATGGGGCTCTGCGAATTCAACTACATGCCTTTCGGATTGAACAATGCCCCGGGGACGTTCCAGAGGATGATGGAGTGCTGTCTGGGGCACAAGAACTTTGAGACCGTACTGCTGTATTTGGATGATGTCATTGTCTTCTCTAAGACCTACGAAGACCATCTGAAGCACCAGGCTGAGGTGTTTGAAGCCCTGTCCAACTTTGGCTTAAAGGTGAAACCGTCCAAATGTCATCTGCTGAAACCCAAAGTGCAGTACCTGGGCCATGTGGTGAGCGCTGAAGGAGTGGCCCCAAACCCCGACAAGGTCACGGTGATCCAAGACTGGCCAAAGCCGAGCAACCTCCACGAAGTCCGGCAGTTCCTCGGACTGGTAGGCTATTACCGAAGGTTCATCAAGGACTTCACCAAGAAGGCCGCACCCTTGCAAGACCTGTTGGTGGGCCAATCAAAGAAGACCAAGGGGAAGAACGCCCCATTTGACTGGAACGAGGGGCTGGAAGGATCCTTCACTTGTTTGAAGTCAGCACTGACGGGAGAAGAGGTACTGGCCTACCCCGAATACGACCAACCGTTTGTGCTGTACACGGATGCCAGCAATGTGGGATTGGGAGCCGTGCTGTCCCAGGTCCAGAAAGGCAAAGAGAGGGTGATCGCTTACACCAGCAGGAAGCTTCGTCCCACGGAAAGGAACCCTGACAACTATAGTTCCTTTAAACTGGAGTTCCTTGCCATCGTCTGGGCAGTAACAGAGAGGTTCAAACACTACCTGGCCTCAGTGAAATTCACCGTCTTCACGGATAACAATCCGCTAAAGCATCTGGATACCGCCAAGCTCGGGGCCTTGGAACAGCGGTGGATGGCCCGACTGTCCAACTACACTTCACCATCAAGTACCGGGCAGGACACAAAAATGCAAATGCCGATGCCTTGTCTCGAATGCCCAATTTGCCAGAAGCAGGGGAAGACCCGGAGGCACTTGAAGAGGTGGAGCTGCCTGCATTCCATCGCCCTAAAGCCACTCAGAACTCCCATCATGTGAAGAACAGGCATAAGAACCAACCGGATGCCACGCTGAACCCCCTGCCCCATCACGGGTGGGCGGAAACCCAGGATGGTGACCCCGCGGTCCGTCGGGTGAAAGAGCTCTTGACGCAGACAGGGTTGCATCCCGGCCCAGATGATCCACAGGAAACCCAACAGCTGTGGAAGGGGAGAAGCAAACTGTTTATCCATGATGGCAAGCTGTGCAGGAGAAGCATCGACCCACGTACTCATGAATTGGTGTGGCAGATAGTGGTGCCAAGGCGAGATGCGCCCATGGTTCTGGGAGCCTACCATGATGGAGCCGGACACTTCGGATGGAGGAAGCTAGAGAGGCTACTCCGAGGGAGGTTCTATTGGATTGGCATGATGAGAGCCATTGAGAAGTGGTGTCGGGAGTGCGGTCCATGTAGCCTACGCAGGAAGGACCGTGGCAGCCAACGGGCTCCCCTGCGGCCTATCATCACCAAACGGCCGCTCGAACTGGTCGCGCTGGATCATGTGAAGCTGACACTTAGCCGGTCAGGCTATATCTACGCTCTTACCATCGTGGACCACTACTCCAGATTTTTGGTGGTTGTACCTGTCAAGGATCTAACGGCCAGGACTGCCGCCAAGGCCTTCCAGCAGTACTTTTGTAGGCCCCATGGCTACCCGGAGAAGGTACTGACCGATCAGGGACCAGCATTCGAAGCAGAAGTGTTCCAAGAGTTCTGCCAACTGTACGGGTGTAAGAAGATCAGAACCACACCGTACCATCCTCAAACCAACGGGATGTGCGAAAAGATGAACCAAGTGGTAATCGACTTATTGAAGACCTTGCCCGTAGAGGAACGGAACCTGTGGCCGACAAAGTTGCCTGACTTGGTGGATATATACAATCACATCCCAGTAAATTCCACCAACTGTACTCCAGCGTACCTGATGCGAGGAAGGCCTAGCCAGTTACCCGTTGATCTAGACATGGGGGTCCTAGTCCCCGAAGATACCTCGCTGGATGCAGATTGGGATGCAGAAAGGCGGCGAAGGTACCGTGAAGTACAGGAGTGCGTGGAAAGAAGTCTCGCCCAGGCTGGGCAAAAACAAGAAAGGGATTACAACCAGCACGCTCCTGCGATTCCCCTGTCACCTGGTGAGCAAGTACTCAAACGAAAGAGGAGACTACACAAGCTCGATGACCAATGGGAAGAGGAACCGTATACCATCCTGCCATCCGATTTCGACAACACGAAGGTCTGTCTCATCAGCAAGGACAGAGGGGAGACCTCGACAGCGGTATCCAGGGATCACCTTAAGGTCTGCCCCGATAAGTTGAGAGGGAGGGACACGGCCCCAGGAATCTCCCCGCCGGTGGAAAAGGAGAAGATGATCCACACCGTCCTTGGTGACTTTCCCCAGTCCTGGACTCAGATAAATCAGGCCATCGTGGTACCTGTTCTAACGTTTCATCAGCTGAGCCCACCAGAAACAATGGTGATACCAGATCATCCGACCCTGCCACCTCAACATGCCCTATCTGAGGATGCCGTGCCGACTGTTGATCTGGCAAATCCTCCCTCTGCTATTGGCGAGCCTGCCGTACCTACTGTTGCTAGCAGCAGCAGCCCTGAGAGCTTCAGTCTGTCAGGGCTACCCAGACTCACTAGAAGTGTAGCTAGAAGGCAGTACACTACACCAGGGGTAGCAAGTATAGTGGGCCCTGTTAGGCCGGACGCCACCCCTGCGCTGCGAAGGTCCACACGCAGCACTCAGAATCAAACTCCCCTCCGCTACAAATCTTAGGGATATTAATGAGGGCTGTTATTTAGTTAAAAATGTTTTGTGTGCATATCTTTTGTTACCGATTTAAATGGACAACGGAGTAATGGACAGTGAATTGCTCCAAAAACTTCTAGAAGGGGACCCCTTTGTTTACCCGGGGTCCCCGCTGTTTCAACCACTGAACTGAGAGTCATAAACTGTGCATGACCTAACTTTCGCAACGTTCAAGAAGTCCTCACCTCCCATAAAGGGAAGCAATGTTTATTTGACTGTTTATGATATTTCAAATTGTTGTGTGTTTCCTGTTAACATGTATTGTTGTTCTTGTTTTCCCAGTCCGGGAGTACTTGATTTAACCGGGGGGGAGTGCAGCGCCCCAGAGTCCTGGTCGTTGCAGTAATGTCGCTCCGCCACTAAGGGGAGTGATGTTACGTCTGACTGCACTAAATGAGTTCACCTGACCAGGTAACACTACACTTTACACTCCGGCCACCAGGGGGGGTGGTTCTATCTAATAGGCCACTCCTCACACTCTGGTAAAACTGGGGGTTGGACAGGAAGACAGAGAGAAGTAACTGGGAAGAGCTAGAGAGAGGACCTGTCAGGGATGGGATCCCGGCAGACTCCTAAGAACAGCACAAACCAGTGAGCAACGGGGATACAGCAAAGAGACAATAGGACCAGAAGGAGTCGTGCTGTAAGATCGAGGCAACATCCTTCTGAGGTGCAAACAGTCGGTGGCCGGAACGCCGAGCAAGTAAGAAACTACAAGCATTACTTCAAACCACGGCCGGACAGCCAATTATAGGTTGGCTGTCTCACTAAAACACCTAAGCAGACAACGGAGGCAGCTGTGGGAGAGGGGCGACTCTAGGGTCCCGGAAGAACTCCAGGCCTACCCAGTCATACGGGTGCGTCCTAGCCATATTATCTGGGGGACAGAGAGAACGAACATAAGAGACAGACAGAATCAGTTGTGAGGACTATCCCAGGGTGCTCAGCAGGGAAGGACTACAACATACAGGCGCTAGAAGGTAGACACTGATCCCCACCTGGAAAGGGAAATCCTGATGTGCCTTTGGACCGGCCGGTCTCAGACAGCCCGGTTAACAGTGCTCCGGATTGAGCACCCTGAAGCCTCCAGTAAAGAGGTAAAGAGACTGCAACCTGGTGTCCTCGTTATTTACTGCGACCGGCACTTCACCGCACCATAACATCACCCCATACCTCCACCTTTATTGTACGCCCCTCAGCAGGGTCACGGACCGGGTCTACCCACCGTGACAACCCCAGAACAGAGACTCAGAGGCCCGGTACCGGGTACCCCTCGGCCCTGCGGCAGTGGGGGCGCTGCAGTTGCATAATTATTTATCTACGTAACCTACTCATCTTCCTCTTCCTCCTCCTCTGCTGAGCTACTCAACTGCATGCCTCTGGGTTTACATCAAGTGTGATTTACTATCTCATCATCATCTTCTCTCTTCTCCCACTCCTTGCTGTAACAACTCTGCTGGCATCATGGCATGGCCTCACGTTTCTCACACTATCTTACCCACTGCTCCAGGTCATGTTGTGGTTACTTTTTTCTTGCCAGCTCCATATTCTTGGCCTCTGCCCTCTGCATGCTTCCTGGCTGTGTGCATAGGGGGGCGGCGCCTGAACTTTCTGGTTCTTATAGGAATCATGTGCACCTGTCTAATCTGTTCCTGACCAATTACCAAGAGGCCTCCAGTATTTAGTGCAGCTCCACCCAGTGGACTGGGCCTGTGCAATGTGTTAGCTCAGTTTGTGTTTAGCTTCTGAGTTTGCCAGGCCTTGCTCTGTTTCTCCCTCTCTAGAGGCTTTTCTCTGTGTTCTTGCCTTGATCTTGTTCCGTTCTACTCTGCTCTGCTGCTGCAGAGACCTCTTGCTGCAGCTCGTCTCCGCATTCCTTGCAGTTCCGCTCTGCTTAGCTTTTGCTGCTGCAGAAAGCTCTTGCAGCTCTTCTCCGCATTCCTTGCGGTTCAGCTCTGCTTAGCTTCTGTTGCTGCTCCATCTCCTGCCGCTCTACCATTCCTATCCGCAGCCTCACCGTTCTCCTCCTGTGTGAACAGGTCCCTACCTGTTCCTTCATTCTCCTTTCCTTCTGGCTTGTCTCTGTACCTGCATCATCTGTGTGAACAGGTCCCTACCTGTTCCTTCATACACCACACCTTCATACACCGTTCCTACCAGCTCTGTGTTCTCTGCCATTCCTGCCAGCCCTGTGTTCTCTGCTGTTCTTTCCAGCCCTGTGTTCTCTGCCGTGCTTGCCAGCCCTGTGTACTCTGCCGTGCCTGCCAGCCCTGTGTTCCCTGCTATGCCTGCCAGCCCTGTGTTCTCTGCCATGCCTGCCAACCCTGTGTTCTCTGCTGTGCCTGCTTGCCTACTCGTCCAAGTTTCAGCAGTACTCATCTGCCAGTCACCCGCACCTGTCCTAGTGTTCCTGTCTCCCAAGTGGGATCAGCAGCCACAGCCAGACCCCACCCTGGAGTAGCACCTGGCAGCTACCTGCTGCACAAACCTGACCTCACCATCAGAGGCTCCAGCGAAAACCCAGGCAGCTGTCATAGTCATGCCCCTTCTAGAGTAGTCTGGTTTGTGGCTCAATGGGGCCACAAACCCCCCGAGCTCTCACCCACCAGTCAGGGCGTGAGCGTGACACTTGCCCTGAGAGTCATCCTCCTCCTCTTCCTCTGAATTGACAGCACAGTACAGTACGCAAGCACCTCAAATATCTAAGTCTTATCACAAATAGATCACCTTCACCTAACGGGGTTAACATCTGTTGATAAGGGTTTGATTTATGCTCGGACAAAACTTCATCCAGCCATGGATCAAACTGAGAAAAAATGTGGCCATCGGTGCATATGATTTCCTCCTCTTGACTCTGTGAATCTTTAGAATACACTTCCTATGCCCACAAAATACAATGTGTGAAGACATCTGCAGACATCTGTATTTACCAACAGTCATTTGGGCAATTGGAGAGTTGTAATGTGGCAGAAAGAAAGATTAATTGGGGTGCCACCACTGAGGACTGTACTGTGTGTGATGTTAATGTAGAGGAAGAGGAGCAGAGGCCACTTGATGCTGCGCTTGTCATCTACTTGAGCACATGCTCTTTCTGGCCCTAATCTACAAAGCGTACCGTTGTACGGCTGCCAAAGAATGGAGCAGAGTTTCCCACTTATATAAAAAAGAACCTAGATATGTTTGGTGTCTATGAACTCATAATGACCTGGAGAATCATACTGGAAGGTCAGTTTTAGCATTTACTGAACTTAGTAAAAAAAGCAAAACAAGTGTGGGACTGCACTTTTTTTTGCACTTTCACTGCACTTGAATTTTTTTCCCATTTTTGAGTACATAAAATGATAGAACAAGAAGCAAGCCATGACATAACCATTTTGACCAAAAAACTAAAAATAATATGGCTCTGGGAAGAAGGAGACCAAAAAATGAAAATGCAAAGTCAAAAATATCTCTGGTGGTTATGAAGTTAAAGGGAACCTGTCACCCCCCAGGCGTTTTTAAATAAAAGAGCCACTTTGTGCAGTACTAATGCTGAAATCTGTCAAGGTGGCTCTTTTAGTTGGGATCCCTGCCAATGCTGAACTGTTCGTTTTTATAATTTGCCCGCCATACCTGTAGTCTCTCCGGGGGGCATGTCTTTTCCCCCTGGACACAAACGCCTCCCTGCCATCACTCAGCCCCTCCATGCGCCGAGTGCCGCCTCCACTTACTTCATTAACGTCCCTGGCGCCTGCGCTATAAGTTTTTTTCTCGGGCATGTGAAGTTTACGCTGCAATTCGACTTCCATCACATGATGGGAACTTATAGCGCAGGCGCCGGGGACGTTAATGAAGGAAGTGAAGGCAGTGCCCGGTGGGCCTGAGTGATGGCTGGGAGGCATTTATGTCCGGGGGAAAAGACATGCCCCTGGAGAAACTACAGGTATGAGGGGCAAATTATAAAAATGAATAGATCGGCGTTGGAAGGGACCCCAACTAAAAGAGCCTCCTTCACAGAATGCAGCATTAGTGCTGCACAAGGTGGCTCTTTTAGCTAAAAATGCCTGTTGGTACCATTGCCCTTAAACTGAATGACGGGTCAAACATTTGTGATATCCTTCCACAAGCTTCTCACAATAGTTGGCTGCAATTTCACCCATTCTTCCTATCAAAACTGTTGGAAATATATTAATGTTTTCTATATAAAAAAATTGCTTGGGCTTGTGGTTTATCACACATGTAGATATAATAGGACCTATTGAGGAGGGGGATTTTTTTGGTATTGTATTACGTGCACCAATGAATACTGCAAGTGCACCAACATTCGCAACAACTGGGCCCCAATACTTTTGTTTTTTCCATTGCTGCAGCCTATTGTAGCTTTAGTGCTAATATGAGTGTGACTGTTGTAATTGAAGGGGGAAGTGTCATCCCTAACATTCAGGTTTACCACAAAGCCCAATATTGTATCTGTGCTTGTAGATTCTGTACTTCTAATTGTTTTGCTGATGTTTGACCTTCCTCTTACAATATTCACCACGTATCTTCCTCTATAACGAAACATGTTAAGAGCTTCAAAATCATGTCTTGTGTGTGTGTGTGTACGGACCATGGACAGATTTCACCTGAGTCGACCCCTGGCAGAAGAAGAAGATCCTCCTACATCCCATCACAGCTCCAAGAAAGATTCTGGTGGACGCACTGTGCTATATTGGTATGGGAACTATCAGACATCCTTCCCCCAGAAACAGCTTAGCGGGGTGCTACAATAACTGAGAATTAGGGTGCAAAAATGCAGCCACAGTCATGTTACACAAAAGGGGTTAAAGGGAACCTGTCACCCCCAAAATCGACGATGAGCTAAGCCCACCAGCATCAGGGGCTTATCTACAGCATTGTGTAATGCTGTAAGTAAGTCCCCGTTGTATCCTGAAAGATGAGAAAAAGAAGTTAAATTATACTCACCCAGGGGCGGTCCTGCTGTGATCCGGTCCAATGGGCGTCGCAGTCCAGTCCGGGGCCTCATCGTAAGAATGATGTCCTCTTCTTGTCTTCACACTGTGGCTCCGGTGCAGGCATACTTTGTCTGTCCTGTTGGGTGCAGAGCAATGTACTGCAGTGCGCAGGCGCTGGGCCTTTCTGACCTTTCCCGGCGCCTGCGCACTGCAGTACTTTGCTCTGCCCTCAACAGGACAGACAAAGTACGCCTGCTGCGGAGCTGCAGCGTGAAGACAAGAAGAGGACGTCATCGTAAGAAGATGGGAGGCCCCGGACCGCGACGCCCATTGGACCGGACTGCAGCAGGACCGCCCCTGGGTGAGTATAATCTAACCTCTTTTTCTCATCTTTCAGGATACATCGGGGCTTATCTACAGCATTACAGAATGCATTACAGAATACTGTAGATAAGCCCCTGAGGCCGGTGGGCTTAGCTTATCGTCGATTTTGGGGGTGACAGGTTCCCTTTAATGTACATTCTGATGATTAAGAAATGGGTTTGTGTTAAAGCAACAGAAAATAAGATTTATTAAAAGAGCAAATAAAACGTCTTATTTCTGTTCCTTCATCTTATTCTTGAATTATCCAGTGTAATACGGTTCAGATCACAATCATCGGGGAGCAGATCCAGAATAATGTGTGAGATCAGACAATGTCAAATATATCCCACCATTCTGTATAAGAAGAGGGGAGAAGATCGCCGTCTTCATGTCATTGATCCTATGGGCCGTGTGCTTTGTGTCACTGCTGTTCGTGCGTCTTCATCACTGAGAATAGAATCTACTTCTTATTCAATTATATTATTATATCAGGAGATGTTCAGTTTCCTTATTATATTGCTGCTTCCATGGCTTCCTTTAACAAAATATGTCTGTGATCTCAAGATAAAAGGTTATGATCATATGTATGGACATCATTACCAGGAAGGAGATTTCATCATTGGTGGGCTGTTAATGGTTCAAGAAAATGCAAATTTTCAAGGATATCATGAAGATTTACGTGGAGAAATAAATTGTCCAGGGTAAGTCATCATCTCATGTCTGTAGTGTCCGTACGTGGTGAGAATAGTGACTGCTGCAGACCTCGCTCCACCATCGATCTGTGTATGACATTTCAGAAATACTAAATGAGGCTTACGGGGTCCTGGGTCACCGACTGTAAATTCCTGGTCGGTCTGTACAAATCAGGGACTCTTTACTAATCCCCATATAACATTTGACAAGTCCATGATTATTTTGGGGTCGGAGGAGCTTGTGCCGGTTATTGTGATTGTAGCCGTCATCATGTTCCAGGTCCCAGTAATTGATACTAATGTGTCTTATCAATGTGCTCATCATCTGTCTGTGTTACACATCGTGTTACACATCGTCGCATCTTTTATATTTGAATTTATTTGGTTCAGATAATTTTTCCCAACAAAAGTAGATTATTAGCAAATAAATTATCCATTAATCGCAGGTCCTCCGATTGTCCTGGAATAATAAGTAAATAATCTGTTGTCTCCTAGGATTGTGTCCAGTCCCTTTCCTGCTCTGTAGAGGGAACCTGATGGCTGATACATGGCGCCCGATCACAGGCAGCGTTTATCAGACATCGGCGGCTTCATTTCACCAGGAATGTTTGACTTTGTTGTTTCAGATAAAAACATCCTATAAAAGCCGCCGGGGTTCAAGCCGCACTGGTGACTAGAGGAAAGCCCTGACCATGGCAGCCCCTGCCCCCGATAAAACTGACTGTCAGGTCTCTCCGTCTACATGCATGCTGGGAGAGACCTGTCACTCAAGAGGAATGGGCAGGGAGAAGATGACGGGAGAGAACTCTTAGACAGGTCTCCGTGAGATTTTGTGTCCCAGCTTCTCTTATATTATTTTTCTCTGAAATACCGCATACATGGCAGAAATCATACAGACAATGTGTGATACATGATGGCCGTGTTCATGAGCTGTCAGGTTCCCTTCAACAAAAACCCATCCTAGTTATAATAAAGTCACCTCACCATAGAAAACGATGGAATCCGATAGTAGCCAACAGTCTAATCAATAACACAGAGCTCTGACGGATTTCTCTATTTTCTTATCTATATATAAATTAGTTATTTGCGATCAGACATCCAGTTCTGGGCAGAACACTGACTCAAAATCACGTTTTCCCATTAGATGTAGCATAGTCCTGCTGTGAGAGAGATGAGTGATTGCCGTCTTTACCATAACGGCCTCCGCTAGTTCCCCACCAATACACTTACCGGAGGCAAATGAGCCAAGAGCAGTCTGTTTGGTAGTACTAACACCCGGGGGCTGGTGCCAGTGGTCCAGGGGGTTCGGTGGCTCACACATTATTAGTCGTTGTACAGGTTTTGTTGGATCATTGTGCTGCTGCATATCCCCAGTGCTCTTCAGTGTGAGGTCATCATGAACAGATGGCCGGACGTTCTCCTTCAGGATTTTTTGGTAGACAGCAGAATTCAGGGTTCCATTCCAGGTCCTGAAGCATCAAGACTAGTGTTGAGCATTCCGATACCGCAAGTATCGGGTATCGGCCGATACTTGCGGTATCGGAATTCCGATACCGAGATCCGATACTTTTGTGGTATCGGGAATCGGTATCGGATCCATATTACTGTGTAAAATAAAGAATTAAAATAAAAAATATTGATATACTCACCTCTCCGGAGGCCCCTGGACATCACCGCTGGTAACCGGCAGCCTTCTTTGCTTAAAATGAGCGTGTTTAGGGCCTTCCATGATGTCACGGCTTCTGATTGGTCGTGTGCCGCTCATGTGACCGCCACGCGACCAATCACAAGCCGTGACGTCATTCTCAGGTCCTAAATTCCGAATTCTAGGAATTTAGGACCTGAGAATGACGTCACGGCTTGTGATTGGTCGCGTGGCGGTCACATGAGCGGCACGCGACCAATCAGAAGCCGTGACATCATGGAAGGTCCTAAACGCGCTCATTTTAAGCAAAGAAGGCTGCCGGTTACCAGCGGTGATGTCCAGGGGCCTCCGGAGAGGTGAGTATATCAATATTTTTTACTTTAATTCTTTATTTTACACATTAATGTTGTTTCGATACCGATTCCCGATACCACAAAAGTATCGGATCTCGGTATCGGAATTCCGATACCGCAAGTATCGGCCGATACCCTATACTTGCGGTATCGGAATGCTAAACACTAGTTACCGGTAAATTTCAAAAGTAAATATAGATACCAATAAAAGTAAAATTAATTGAGACATCAGTAGGTTAAGTGTTTTTGAATATCCATATTGAATCAGGAGCCCCATATAATGCTCCATACAATTTGATGGGCCCCATTAGATGCTCCATATTAAAATATGCCCCACATAATCCTGCATAAAGGGTAATAAGGGCCCCATAAGAAGCTCCATACAGTCACTGCCACTTATAGTGCTGCACAATCGTTATGGCCCCATAAGATGCTCCGTACAGCCACTGCCCCATATAGTGCTGCACAATCGTTATGGCCCCATACAGATGCTCCGTACAGTCACTGCCCCTTATAATGCTGCACAATCATTATGGCCCCATACAGATGCACCGTACAGTCACTGCCCCATATAGTGCTGCACAATCATTATGGCCCCATAAGATGCTCTGTACAGTCACTGCCCCTTATAGTGCTGCACAATCGTTATGGCCCCATAAGTTGCTCCGTACAGTCACTGCCCCTTATAATGCTGCAAAATCATTATGGCCACATACAGATGCTCCATACAGTCAATGCCCCTTATAATGCTGCACAATCGTTATGGCCCCATACAGATGCTCCGTACAGTCACTGCCCCATATAGTGCTGCACAATCGTTATGGCCCCATAAGATGCTCTGTACAGTCACTGCCCCTTATAGTGCTGCACAATCGTTATGGCCCCATAAGATGCTCCGTACAGTCACTGCCCCTTGTAATGCTGCACAAGCGTTATGGCCCCATAAGATGCTCCGTACAGTCACTGCCCCATATAGTGCTGCACAATCGTTAAGGCCCCATACCGATGCTCTGTACAGTCACTGCCCCATGTAGTGCTGCACAAGCGTTATGGCCCCATAAGATGCTCCGTACAGTCACTGCCCCTTATAGTGCTGCACAATCGTTATGGCCCCATAAGATGCTCCGTACAGTCACTGCCCTGTCATGAATCCCCAATGGCTAGGGATAGCACAGGATGAGCAAAGTATAATAAATATCGGACGAGCTCTAGGGTGATGGAACCTGGGCTGACCGCTGCCCTACGCCTGACAAACGCAACTAGAGATAGCCAGGGAGCGTGCCCACGTTGGTTCTAGACGCCACGCACCAGCCTAAGAGCTAACTAGTACTGCAGAGAAAACAAAGACCTCACTTGCCTCCAGAGGAACTAACCCCAAAGATATAGTTGCCCCCCACATGTATTGACGGTGAAATGAGAGGAAGGCACACACATAGAGATGATGTATATAGCTTTAGCAAATAGAGGCCCGCTGAAAACTAGAAAGCAGAATGACACAAAAGGAGACTGAGCGGTCAGCAAAAAACCCTAATCAAAAAAACCATCCTGAGATTACAAGAACCCATGTGCCAACTCATGGCACATGGGGAGAACCTCAGTCCACTAGAGCAACCAGCTAACAAAGAGACATTCTAAGCAAGCTGGACAAAAAACCAAACAACTGAAAATCAGCACTTAGCTTATCCTGAAAGATCTGGGAGCAGGTAGGCAGGAACCAAACAGAGCACATCTGAACACATTGATAGCCGGCAAGGGAAATGACAGAGAGGCCAGGTAAAATAGGAAACACCCAGCCTCTGATGGACAGATGGAAACCAAAGGCCGCAACCCACCAAAGTCACCCAGTACCAGCAGTAACCACCAGAGGGAGCCCGCAAACAGAATCCACAACAGTACCCCCCCCTTGAGGAGGGGTCACCGAACCCCCACGAGAACCCCCAGGGCAATCAGGGTGAGCTCTATGGAAGGCGCGGACCAAATCAGTCGCATGAACATCGGAGGCGACCACCCAGGAATTGTCCTCCTGACCATAACCCTTCCACTTAACCAAATACTGGAGTTTGCGTCTGGAAACACGAGAATCCAAGATCTTTTCAACAACATACTCCAATTCTCCCTCCACCAGCACCGGAGCAGGAGGCTCGACCGAAGGAACAACAGGCACCTCATACCTCCGCAACAACGACCGATGGAACACATTATGAATAGCGAACGATGCTGGAAGATCCAAACGGAAAGATACAGGGTTAAGAATCTCCGAGATCCTATAAGGACCGATGAACCGAGGCTTGAACTTAGGAGAAGAGACCTTCATAGGGACAAAACGAGAAGACAACCACACCAAGTCCCCAACAAGAAGTCGGGGACCCACGCGGCGACGGCGATGAGCAAACTGCTGAGTCTTCTCCTGAGATAACTTCAAATTGTCCACCACCTGATTCCAAATGTGATGTAGCCTGTCCACCACCACGTCCACTCCAGGACAATCCGAAGACTCCACCTGACCAGAGGAAAAACGAGGATGAAACCCCGAATTACAAAAAAAAGGAGAGACCAACGTGGCCGAACTAGCCCGATTATTAAGAGCAAATTCGGCCAGTGGCAAAAAAGCAACCCAGTCATCCTGATCAGCAGAAACAAAACACCTCAAATAAGTTTCCAAGGTCTGATTAGTTCGCTCCGTCTGGCCATTCGTCTGAGGATGGAATGCAGACGAGAAAGACAAATCAATGCCCATCTTGGCACAAAACGTCCGCCAAAATCTAGACACAAACTGGGATCCCCTGTCAGAAACGATATTCTCCGGAATCCCATGCAAATGAACCACGTTCTGAAAAAACAAAGGAACCAACTCAGAGGAGGAGGGCAACTTAGGCAAGGGCACCAAATGAACCATCTTAGAAAAGCGGTCATACACAACCCAGATAACGGACATTTTCTGTGAAACCGGGAGATCAGAAATAAAATCCATGGAAATGTGCGTCCAAGGCCTCTTCGGGATGGGCAAGGATAACAACAACCCACTAGCCCGTGAACAGAAAGGCTTAGCTCGAGCACACACTTCACAAGACTGCACAAAGGTACGCACATCCCTAGACAAGGAAGGCCACCAAAAAGACCTGGCCACCAAGTCTCTTGTACCAAATATTCCAGGATGACCAGCCAACACAGAAGAATGGACCTCGGAGATGACTCTACTGGTCCAATCATCCGGAACAAACAGTCTTTCTGGTGGACATCGATCCGGTTTATCCACCTGAAACTCCTGCAATGCGCGTCGCAAGTCTGGGGATACGGCGGACAATATTACCCCATCCCTAAGGATACCAGCAGGCCCAGTGTCTCCAGGAGAGTCAGGCACAAAACTCCTGGAAAGAGCATCTGCCTTCACATTCTTTGAACCTGGCAGGTATGAAACCATGAAATTGAAAGGAGAAAAAAATAACGACCAACGAGCCTGTCTAGGATTCAAACGCCTGGCAGACTCAAGGTAAGTGAGATTCTTGTGATCAGTCAAGACCACCACGCGATGTTTAGCACCCTCAAGCCAATGACGCCACTCCTCAAATGCCCACTTCATGGCCAAAAGCTCCCGATTACCCACATCATAATTGCGCTCGGCGGGCGAGAATTTTCTAGAGAAGAAAGCACATGGCTTCATCACCGAGCCATTAGAACTTCTCTGTGACAAAACCACCCCCGCTCCAATCTCGGAAGCATCAACCTCCACCTGGAAAGGAAGTGAAACATCTGGTTGACACAACACAGGAGCAGAAGAAAACCGGCGCTTAAGTTCCCGAAAGGCCTCCACGGCCGCAGGAGACCAATCAGCAACATCAGCACCCTTTTTAGTCAAATCAGTCAAAGGTTTAACAATACTGGAAAAATTAGCAATGAACCGACGATAAAGATTAGCAAACCCCAAGAACTTCTGAAGGCTCTTAACAGATGTAGGTTGTGTCCAGTCACAAATAGCCTGAACCTTAACGGGATCCATCTCAATAGTAGAAGGAGAAAAAATGTACCCCAAAAAAGAAATCTTCTGGACTCTGAAGAGACACTTTGAGCCCTTCACAAACAGAGAATTGGCCCGCAAAACCTGAAACACCTTCCTGACCTGTAGAACATGAGACTCCCAGTCATCAGAAAACACCAAAATATCATCCAAATACACAATCATAAACTTATCCAGATATTCACGGAAAATATTGTGCATAAAGGACTGAAAGACTGACGGAGCATTGGAGAGTCCAAAAGGCATTACCAAATACTCAAAATGGCCCTCAGGCGTATTAAATGCGGTTTTCCACTCATCACCCTGTTTTATCCGCACCAGATTATACGCACCACGAAGATCTATTTTAGTGAACCACCTAGCCCCCTTAATGCGAGCAAACAAATCAGTTAATAATGGCAATGGATACTGGTATTTGACTGTAATCTTATTCAGAAGGCGATAATCTATACAAGGCCTCAGGGAACCATCTTTTTTTGCCACGAAAAAAAAACCTGCTCCCAGAGGGGACGAAGATGGACGAATATGTCCCTTTTCCAAGGACTCCTTAATATAATTCCGCATAGCAGTATGCTCTGGCAGTGACAGATTAAATAAACGACCCTTAGGGAACTTACTGCCAGGAATCAATTCTATAGCACAGTCACACTCTCTATGGGGAGGGAGCGAATTGAGCTTAGGCTCCTCAAAAACATCCCTATAATCCGACAAAAACGCAGGGATCTCCGAAGGAGTAGATGAAGCTATAGAAATCGGAGGTGCATCATCATGAACCCCGTGACATCCCCAGCTTAGCACAGACATTGTTTTCCAGTCCAGGACAGGATTATGAGTTTGTAACCATGGCAGACCAAGCACTAGTACATCATGTAAATTATACAGTACAAGGAAGCGAATCACCTCCTGATGAACGGGAGTCATGCGCATGGTCACTTGTGTCCAATACTGCGGTTTATTCATAGCCAATGGTGTAGAATCAATTCCTTTCAGAGGAATAGGAACTTCCAGAGGCTCTAGACTAAAACCGCAGCGTTTAGCAAATGACCAATCCATAAGACTCAGGGCAGCGCCTGAATCCACATAGGCATCGACGGAAATGGAAGACAGTGAAAAAATCAGAGTCACAGACAAAATGAACTTAGACTGCAGAGTATCAATGGCAAAAGATTTATCAACCCTTTTTGTGCGTTTAGAGCATGCTGATATAACATGAGCTGAATCACCACAATAAAAACACAAACCATTTTTCCGCCTATAATTTTGCCGTTCACTTCTGGACTGAATTCTATCACATTGCATAGTCTCAGGTGCCTGTTCAGAAGACACCGCCAACTGGTGCACGGGTTTGCGCTCCCGTAAACGCCGATCAATCTGAATGGCCATAGCCATAGACTCATTCAGACCTGTAGGCGCAGGGAACCCCACCATAATATCCTTAATGGCCTCAGAAAGACCATTTCTGAAGTTTGCAGCCAGGGCGCACTCATTCCACTGAGTAAGCACCGACCATTTCCGAAATTTCTGACAATATATTTCCGCTTCATCATGCCCCTGAGAGAGGGCTAATAAAGCCTTTTCAGCCTGAATCTCTAGGTTAGGTTCCTCATAGAGCAATCCCAATGCCAGAAAAAACGCATCCACACTGAGCAATGCAGGATCCCCTGGTGCCAATGCAAATGCCCAATTCTGAGGGTCGCCCCGTAGGAACGATATAACAATCTTGACCTGTTGAGCAGGGTCTCCAGAGGAGCGAGATTTCAAAGAGAGAAACAATTTACAATTGTTCCTGAAATTCAGGAAGGTAGATCTATCTCCAGAAAAAAACTCTGGAATAGGAATTCTAGGTTCAGACATGGGAGTGTGAACAACGAAATCCTGTATGTTTTGAACCTTTGCTGCGAGATTACTCAGGCTGGAAGCCAAACTCTGGACATCCATGATAAACAACTAAGATCAGAGCCATTCAAGGGTTAAGAGGAGGTAAGAAGCAGCTAGACAGCAATTAAGGGCTAGGCAGCAAAACTCTGAAGGAAAAAAAAAAAAAAAAAAAAAAATTTCCTTGAACACTTCTTATTCTCCTGCTTCAGCCCAAACAATTAACACTTTGTGGGCCGGCTATACTGTCATGAATCCCCAATGGCTAGGGATAGCACAGGATGAGCAAAGTATAATAAATATCGGACGAGCTCTAGGGTGATGGAACCTGGGCTGACCGCTGCCCTACGCCTGACAAACGCAACTAGAGATAGCCAGGGAGCGTGCCCACGTTGGTTCTAGACGCCACGCACCAGCCTAAGAGCTAACTAGTACTGCAGAGAAAACAAAGACCTCACTTGCCTCCAGAGGAACTAACCCCAAAGATATAGTTGCCCCCCACATGTATTGACGGTGAAATGAGAGGAAGGCACACACATAGAGATGATGTATATAGCTTTAGCAAATAGAGGCCCGCTGAAAACTAGAAAGCAGAATGACACAAAAGGGGACTGAGCGGTCAGCAAAAAACCCTAATCAAAAAAACCATCCTGAGATTACAAGAACCCATGTGCCAACTCATGGCACATGGGGAGAACCTCAGTCCACTAGAGCAACCAGCTAACAAAGAGACATTCTAAGCAAGCTGGACAAAAAACCAAACAACTGAAAATCAGCACTTAGCTTATCCTGAAAGATCTGGGAGCAGGTAGGCAGGAACCAAACAGAGCACATCTGAATACATTGATAGCCGGCAAGGGAAATGACAGAGAGGCCAGGTAAAATAGGAAACACCCAGCCTCTGATGGACAGATGGAGACCAAAGGGCGCAACCCACCAAAGTCACCCAGTACCAGCAGTAACCACCAGAGGGAGCCCGCAAACAGAATCCACAACACTGCCCGTTATAATGCTGCACAATCATTATGGCCACATACAGATGCTCCGTACAGTCACTGCCCCTTATAATGCTGCACAATCGTTATGGTCCTATACAGATGCTCCGTACAGTCACTGCCCCTTGTAATGCTGCACAAGCGTTATGGCCCCATAAGATGCTCCGTACAGTCACTGCCCCATATAGTGCTGCACAATCGTTAAGGCCCCATACAGATGCTCCGTACAGTCACTGCCCCATGTAGTGCTGCACAATCGTTATGGCCCCATAAGATGCTCCGTACAGTCACTGACCCTTATAGTGCTGCACAATCGTTATGGCCCCTGTTATGACCCCAATGGCGAGGGTCTCAGAGGAACGTGGAAGTCTGCAAGATACAAAAATCCAGCTCATAGGGCAGTGGTAACTGGGTTGACCATATATCTACTCCTAACGCCAACACTAGAAGTAGCCAGGGATCATTCCTACGTTGATTCTAGATGACACGCGCCAGCCGGAGAATCTAACTACCCCTAGTAGAAGAAAACAAAGACCTCTCTCGCCTCCAGAGAAAGGGACCCCAAAGCAGGATAGAAGCCCCCCACAAATAATAACGGTGAGGTAAGAGGAAATGACAAACACAGAAATGAACCAGGTTTAGCACAGAGAGGCCCGCTTACTAATAGCAGAATAAAGAAAGGTAACTTATATGGTCAACAAAAACCCTATCAAAATCCACACTGGAAATTCAAGAACCCCCGAACCGTCTAACGGTCCGGGGGGAGAATACCAGCCCCCTAGAGCTTCCAGCAAAGATCAGGATACAGATTTGGAACAAGCTGGACAAAAATACAAAACAAAACAAATAGCAAAAAGCAAAATAGCAGACTTAGCTGATATAACCGGAACCAGGATCAGTAGACAAGAGCACAGCAGATTAGCTCTGATAACTACGTTGCCAGGCATTGAACTGAAGGTCCAGGGAGCTTATATAGCAACACCCCTAACTAACGACCCAGGTGCGGATAAAAGGAATGACAGAAAAACCAGAGTCAAAAAACCAGTAACCACTAGAGGGAGCCAAAAAGCAAATTCACAACAGTACCCCCCCCTTAGTGAGGGGTCACCGAACCCTCACCACGACCACCAGGGCGATCAGGATGAGCGGCATGAAAGGCACGAACTAAATCAGCCGCATGAACATCAGAGGCGACCACCCAGGAATTATCCTCCTGACCATAGCCCTTCCACTTGACCAGGTACTGAAGCCTCCGCCTGGAGAGGCGCGAATCCAAGATCTTCTCCACCACGTACTCCAACTCGTCCTCAACCAACACCGGAGCAGGCGGCTCAGCAGAAGGAACTACAGGCACAACGTACCGCCGCAACAAGGACCTATGAAATACATTGTGAATTGCAAACGACACAGGAAGATCCAGACGAAAAGATACAGGATTAAGGATTTCCAATATCTTGTAAGGACCAATGAAGCGAGGTTTAAATTTTGGAGAGGAGACCTTCATAGGAATAAAGCGAGAAGAAAGCCACACCAAATCCCCAACGCGTAGTCGGGGACCCACACCGCGGCGGCGGTTGGCAAAGCGCTGAGCCCTCTCCTGTGACAACTTCAAGTTGTCCACCACATGATTCCAGATCCGCTGCAACCTATCCACCACAGAATCCACCCCAGGACAGTCAGAAGGCTCCACATGACCCGAAGAAAAGCGAGGATGGAAACCAGAGTTGCAGAAAAAAGGCGAAACCAAGGTGGCGGAACTAGCCCGATTATTAAGGGCAAACTCAGCCAACGGCAAGAATGTCACCCAATCGTCCTGATCAGCAGAGACAAAGCACCTCAAATAAGCCTCCAAAGTCTGATTGGTTCGCTCCGTCTGTCCATTAGTCTGAGGATGGAAAGCAGATGAAAACGACAAATCAATGCCCATCCTACTACAAAAGGATCGCCAGAACCTAGAAACGAACTGGGATCCTCTGTCTGACACAATATTCTCAGGGATGCCGTGCAAACGAACCACGTTCTGGAAAAACACAGGAACCAGATCGGAAGAGGAAGGCAGCTTAGGCAAAGGAACCAAATGGACCATCTTGGAGAAGCGATCACATATCACCCAGATGACAGACATGCCCTGAGACACCGGAAGATCAGAAATGAAATCCATGGAGATATGTGTCCAAGGTCTCTTCGGGACAGGCAAGGGCAAGAGCAACCCGCTGGCACGAGAACAGCAAGGCTTAGCTCGAGCACAAGTACCACAGGACTGCACAAATGACCGCACATCCCTTGACAAGGAAGGCCACCAAAAGGACCTGGCCACCAGATCTCTGGTGCCAAAAATTCCCGGGTGACCTGCCAACACCGAGGAATGAACCTCGGAAATGACTCTGCTGGTCCACTTATCCGGGACAAACAGTCTGTCAGGTGGACAAGACTCAGGCCTATCAGCCTGAAATCTCTGCAACACACGTCGCAGATCCGGAGAAATAGCTGACAAGATAACTCCATCCTTAAGAATACCAACAGGATCAGCGACTCCAGGAGCATCAGGCACAAAGCTCCTAGAAAGAGCATCGGCCTTCACATTCTTTGAACCTGGTAAATACGAGACAACAAAATCAAAGCGGGAGAAAAACAATGACCAGCGGGCCTGTCTCGGATTAAGGCGTTTAGCAGACTCGAGATACATCAGATTTTTGTGATCAGTCAAGACCACCACACGATGCTTAGCACCCTCGAGCCAATGACGCCACTCCTCAAATGCCCATTTCATGGCCAACAACTCCCGATTGCCCACATCATAATTTCGCTCGGCAGGCGAAAATTTCCTAGAGAAAAAGGCACAATGTTTCATAACAGAGCAACCAGGGCCTCTCTGCGACAAAACGGCCCCTGCTCCAATCTCTGAAGCATCCACCTCAACCTGAAAGGGAAGTGAGACATCGGGCTGGCACAAAACAGGCGCCGAAGTAAACCGGCGTTTTAACTCCTGGAAAGCCTCCACGGCAGCAGGAGCCCAGTTAGCTACATCGGAGCCCTTCTTGGTCATATCCGTCAAAGGTTTCACAATGCTAGAAAAATTTGCGATAAAACGACGGTAGAAGTTAGCGAAACCCAAGAACTTCTGAAGACTCTTAACTGACGAGGGCTGAGTCCAATCAAGAATAGCTCGGACCTTGACTGGGTCCATCTCCACAGCAGAAGGGGAAAAAATGAACCCCAAAAAGGGAACCTTCTGTACACCAAAGAGACACTTTGAGCCCTTGACAAACAAAGAATTTTCACGCAAAATTTTAAAGACCAACCTGACCTGCTCCACATGCGAGTCCCAATTATCAGAAAAAACCAAAATATCATCCAGATAAACTATCAAAAATTTATCCAGATACTTCCGGAAAATGTCATGCATAAAGGACTGAAAAACTGAAGGCGCATTGGAGAGCCCAAAAGGCATCACCAAGTACTCAAAATGACCTTCGGGCGTATTGAATGCGGTTTTCCATTCATCACCTTGCTTAATGCGCACAAGGTTGTACGCACCACGAAGGTCTATCTTGGTGAACCACTTGGCACCTTTAATCCGGGCAAACAAGTCAGACAACAGCGGCAAAGGATACTGAAATTTGACAGTGATCTTATTTAAAAGCCGATAATCAATACAAGGCCTCAAAGATCCGTCCTTTTTAGCCACAAAAAAGAATCCCGCCCCAAGAGGGGAAGAAGAAGGACGAATATGTCCTTTCTCCAGAGACTCCTTGATATACGAACGCATAGCGGTATGTTCAGGTACCGACAGATTAAACAGTCTTCCCTTAGGAAATTTACTGCCTGGGATCAAATCTATAGCACAGTCACAGTCCCTATGAGGAGGCAATGCACTGGACCTGGACTCGCTAAAGACATCCTGATAATCAGACAAATACTCCGGAACTTCCGAAGGCGTAGAAGAAGCAATAGACACAGGCAGGGAATCCCCATGAATACCACGACAGCCCCAACTTGACACTGACATAGCCTTCCAGTCCAGGACGGGATTATGGGTCTGTAACCATGGCAGCCCTAAAACAACCAAATCATGCATTTTATGTAAAACAAGAAAACGTATCACCTCGCGGTGTTCAGGAGTCATGCACATGGTAACCTGTGTCCAATACTGCGGTTTATTTGCTGCCAATGGCGTAGCATCAATACCCCTAAGAGGAATAGGATTTTCTAATGGTTCAAGAATAAAACCACAGTGCTTATCAAATGACAGATCCATAAGACTCAGGGCAGCACCTGAATCTACAAACGCCATGACAGGAAAAGATGACAGTGAGCAAATCAAAGTTACAGACAGAATAAATTTAGGTTGCAAATTACCAACGGTGACCGGACTAACAACCTTAGCTATACGTTTAGAGCATGCTGAGATAACATGTGTAGAATCACCACAGTAGTAACACAAGCCATTCCGGCGTCTATGAATTTTCCGCTCATTTCTAGTCAGGATTCTATCACATTGCATTAAATCAGGTGTCTGTTCAGACAACACCATGAGGGAATTTGCGGTTTTTCTATCACATTGCACCGAATTAGGTGTCTGTTCAGACAACACCATGAGGGAATTTGCGGTTTTGCGCTCCCGCAACCGCCGGTCAATTTGAATAGCCAGTGCCATAGTATCATTCAGACCTGTGGGAATGGGAAAACCCACCATAACATTCTTAATGGCATCAGAAAGGCCATTTCTAAAATTAGCGGCCAGTGCACACTCGTTCCAATGTGTCAGCACGGACCATTTCCGAAATTTTTGGCAATACACTTCAGCCTCGTCCTGCCCCTGAGACATAGCCAGCAAGGCCTTTTCTGCCTGAATCTCAAGATTGGGTTCCTCATAAAGTAAACCGAGCGCCAGAAAAAACGCATCAATATCAGCCAATGCCGGATCTCCAGGCGCCAGCGAAAAAGCCCAATCTTGAGGGTCGCCCCGTAAGAACGAAATAACAATTTTTACTTGCTGAGCGGAGTCTCCAGATGAACAGGGTCTCAGGGACAAAAACAATTTGCAATTATTCATGAAATTCCTAAACTTAAACCTGTCTCCGGAAAACAGTTCAGGAATCGGTATCTTAGGTTCTGACCTAGGATTTCTGATAACATAATCTTGTATGCCCTGCACACGAGTAGCCAGCTGGTCCACACTTGTAATCAAGGTCTGGACATTCATGTCTGCAGCAAGCATAGCCACTCTGAGGTAAAGGGGAAGGAGAAAGAGAAAAAAAAAAAAAAAAAACTCAGAATCTTCTTTCTTGTAATCCCTCTTTTGCAATGCATTAAACATATAATACTGGCCTGGCAAACTATTATGACCCCAATGGCGAGGGTCTCAGAGGAACGTGGAAGTCTGCAAGATACAAAAATCCAGCTCATAGGGCAGTGGTAACTGGGTTGACCATATATCTACTCCTAACGCCAACACTAGAAGTAGCCAGGGATCATTCCTACGTTGATTCTAGATGACACGCGCCAGCCGGAGAATCTAACTACCCCTAGTAGAAGAAAACAAAGACCTCTCTCGCCTCCAGAGAAAGGGACCCCAAAGCAGGATAGAAGCCCCCCACAAATAATAACGGTGAGGTAAGAGGAAATGACAAACACAGAAATGAACCAGGTTTAGCACAGAGAGGCCCGCTTACTAATAGCAGAATAAAGAAAGGTAACTTATATGGTCAACAAAAACCCTATCAAAATCCACACTGGAAATTCAAGAACCCCCGAACCGTCTAACGGTCCGGGGGGAGAATACCAGCCCCCTAGAGCTTCCAGCAAAGATCAGGATACAGATTTGGAACAAGCTGGACAAAAATACAAAACAAAACAAATAGCAAAAAGCAAAATAGCAGACTTAGCTGATATAACCGGAACCAGGATCAGTAGACAAGAGCACAGCAGATTAGCTCTGATAACTACGTTGCCAGGCATTGAACTGAAGGTCCAGGGAGCTTATATAGCAACACCCCTAACTAACGACCCAGGTGCGGATAAAAGGAATGACAGAAAAACCAGAGTCAAAAAACCAGTAACCACTAGAGGGAGCCAAAAAGCAAATTCACAACAGGCCCCATAAGATGCTCCGTACAGTCACTGCCCCTTATAATGCTGCACAATTGTTATGGCCACATACAGATGCTCCGTACAGTCATTTGTTGTGAACTCTATTTCTGGGCTCCCTCTTGTGGTCACAAGTGGTACTGTGTGAGTGCTGTCTTTCTGCAGGTTTGTGACTGGCATCTGCTGTCTCGTTATCTGTGGGCTGGTTTTCTATTTAAGCTCACTTGGACTCTCAGTCTATTCCTGCTGTCGTTGTATTCAGTGCTATTCTGATTGCTGCTGTCTACATCCGTAATCAGTCTCTCCATGAGAAGCTAAGTTCTGTTTGCTTATTCTTGCTCATCTATGTTCAATATGTTTCCTAGAATATTATGAGTTTTGTCCAGCTTGCTAATATGTGATTTCTCTGCTTGCTGGTAGCTCTGGGGTGCTGAGTTGCTCCCCCCACATCGTTAGTTGGTGTGGGGGTTCTCGCATTCTCTGCGTGGATATTTTTGTATAGGGTTTTTTACTGACCGCACAGATCCCTTGCTATTTTCTGCTATCTAGTGTTAGCGGGCCTCATTTGCTTAACCTGTTTCATTTCTGCGTTTGTCGTTTCCTCTTAACTCACCGTTATTATTTGTGGGGGGCTGTTCTATATCTTTGGGGTTATTTCTCTGAGGCAAATGAGGTCTTACTTTATCTCTAGGGGTAGTCAGTTTCTCAGGCCGTGAAGAGACGTCTAGGATTTCAGGAAACGTTCCACGGCTACCTTTAGTGTGTTTGGTTAGGATCAGGTTTTGCGGTCAGTCCAGTTACCACATCCCCAGAGCTTGTCCTATTTTCTCTGACTTAGCTGGTTAGATTTGTGATCCTAAGCCACTGGGATCATAACAGTACAGCAGGCCAGAAAAGTGTTTAATGCATCGCAGAAGTGGGATAAGAGAAGCCCTGAGTACAATTTTTTTTTTCCCTCTCCCTTTGCTGCAGTCTGTCCAGCTTCTCTCATCCCCTTAATCTCTGGGTGGCTTTGAGTTCAGCTGCAGACATGGATATTCAGAGTCTGACTTCTAGTGTGGATCATCTTGCTACAAGGGTGCAAAGCATTCAGGATTTTGTTGTTCACAGTCCTATGTCTGAGCCTAAAGTACCTATTCCTGAGTTGTTTTCTGGAGATAGATCTCGGTTTCTGAATTTTAAGAATAATTGTAAATTATTTCTTTCTTTGAGACCTCGTTCCTCTGGTGATTCCGCTCAGCAAGTTAGAATTGTTATCTCCCTGTTACGTGGCGACCCTCAAGATTGGGCCTTCTCCCTGGCGCCGGGAGATCCTGCATTGCTGAATGTGGATGCGTTTTTTCTGGCGCTTGGATTGCTTTATGAGGAACCTAATCTTGAGAACCAGGCAGAAAAGGCCTTGCTGGCTCTCTCTCAGGGCCAGGATGAAGCTGAGGTGTATTGTCAAAAATTTCAGAAATGGTCGGTGCTTACTCAATGGAATGAGTGTGCCCTGGCTGCAAATTTCAGAGAAGGTCTTTCGGAAGCCATTAAGAATGTTATGGTGGGGTTCCCCACGCCTGCAAGTCTGAATGACTCAATGGCTTTGGCCATTCAGATTGATCGGCGTTTGCGGGAGCGCAAATCTGCGCACCATCTGGCGGTGTTTTCTGAACAGAGACCTGAGTCTATGCAATGTGACCGAATTCAGACCAGAATCGAGTGGCAAAATCATAGACGTCAAAATGGGTTGTGCTTTTACTGTGGTGATTCAACTCATGTTATCTCAGCATGCTCTAAGCGCGTAAAAAAGATCGCTAAATCTGTCACCGTTGGTACTATACAGCCTAAATTCATTTTGTCTGTTACTTTAATTTGTTCTTTGTCATCCTACTCGGTTATGGCTTTTGTGGATTCAGGTGCTGCCCTGAACCTGATGGATTTGTCGTTTGCCAGGCGCTGTGGTTTTGTCCTGGAGACTTTGGAATTCCCTATTCCACTGAGGGGTATTGATGCTACACCATTGGCTGAGAATAAGCCTCAGTATTGGACTCAAGTGACCATGTGCATGACTCCTGTGCATCAGGAGGTGATTCGCTTTCTTGTGCTGCATAATCTGCATGATGTTGTCGTTTTGGGTCTGCCATGGCTGCAGGCCCATAATCCAGTTCTGGATTGGAAAGCTATGTCTGTTTCAAGTTGGGGTTGCCAGGGGATTCATGGCGATGCTCCTTTGGTGTCAATTGCTTCTTCCACTCCTTCTAAGGTCCCTGAGTTTTTGTCAGACTACCAGGATGTATTTGATGAGCCCAGATCCGGTGCCCTGCCTCCTCACAGGGATTGTGATTGTGCTATAAATTTGATTCCTGGTAGTAAGTTCCCTAAGGGACGACTTTTTAATTTGTCTATACCAGAACATGCCTCAATGCGGAGTTATATAAATGAGTCTCTAGAGAAGGGACATATTCGCCCGTCCTCCTCCCCTCTTGGTGCAGGATTCTTTTTTGTGGCCAAGAATGATGGTTCTCTGAGACCTTGTATAGATTATCGTCTTATAAATAAAATCACGGTCAAATTTCAATATCCTTTGCCACTATTATCTGATCTGTTTGCTCGGATTAAGGGGTCCAGTTGGTTCACCAAGATAGATCTTCGTGGTGCGTATAACCTTGTGCGTATTAAGCAGGGGGATGAATGGAAAACAGCATTTAATACGCCCGAGGGCCATTTTGAGTACTTGGTGATGCCTTTTGGACTCTCTAATGCTCCTTCTGTGTTCCAGTCCTTCATGCATGACATCTTCCGAGAATATCTGGATAAATTTATGATTGTGTATCTGGATGACATTTTGGTCTTTTCTGAGGACTGGGAGTCCCATGTGAAGCAGGTCAGGATGGTATTTCAGGTCCTGCGTGCTAATGCCTTATTTGTGAAGGGCTCAAAATGTCTCTTCGGAGTACAGAAGGTTTCCTCTTTGGGTTTTATTTTTTCTCCTTCTACTATTGAGATGGACCCAGTCAAGGTCCAGGCTATTCATGACTGGACTCAGCCTACATCTGTTAAGAGTCTTCAGAAGTTCTTGGGTTTTGCTAATTTTTACCGTCGCTTCATCGCTAATTTTTCTGGCGTGGTTAAGCCCTTGACAGATTTGACCAAGAAAGGTTCTGATGTGACTAATTGGTCTCCTGCAGCAGTGGAAGCCTTTCAGGAGCTGAAGCGCCGGTTTTCTTCAGCTCCAGTATTATGTCAGCCTGATATCTCTCTTCCTTTCCAGGTCGAGGTGGATGCTTCTGAGATTGGAGCAGGGGCTGTTTTGTCGCAGAGAAGCTCTGATGGCTCTGTGATGAAGCCTTGTGCCTTCTTTTCAAGAAAGTTTTCGCCTGCCGAGCGGAATTATGATGTTGATAATCGGGAATTGTTGGCTATGAAGTGGGCATTGGAGGAGTGGCGACATTGGCTCGAGGGAGCTAGGCATCATGTGGTGGTCTTGACTGATCACAAAAATCTGATTTATCTCGAGTCTGCCAAGCGTATGAATCCTAGACAGGCTCGTTGGTTGTTGTTTTTCTCCCGTTTCGATTTCGTGGTCTCGTACCTGCCTGGTTCGAAGAACGTGAAGGCTGATGCCCTTTCTAGGAGTTTTGTGCCTGACTCTCCGGGAGTTTCAGAGCCGGCTGGTATTCTCAGAGAGGGAGTGATTTTGTCTGCCATTTCCCCAGATTTGCGACGAGTGTTGCAGAAATTTCAGGCTGAGAGACCTGACCGTTGCCCACCAGAGAGACTGTTTGTCCCAGATAGATGGACCAGCAGAGTTATTTCCGAGGTTCATTCTTCGGTGTTGGCAGGTCATCCTGGGATTTTTGGTACCAGAGATTTGGTGGCTAGGTCCTTCTGGTGGCCTTCCTTGTCGCGGGATGTGCGTTCCTTTGTGCAGTCCTGTGGGATTTGTGCTCGGGCTAAGCCTTGCTGTTCTCGTGCCAGTGGTTTGCTTTTGCCTTTGCCTGTCCCGAAGAGGCCTTGGACGCACATTTCCATGGATTTTATTTCAGATCTTCCAGTATCTCAGAGAATGTCTGTCATCTGGGTGGTGTGTGATCGCTTTTCCAAAATGGTCCATTTGGTGCCCTTGCCTAAGTTGCCTTCCTCCTCAGATTTGGTTCCTTTATTTTTTCAGAATGTGGTTCGCTTGCACGGCATCCCTGAAAATATTGTGTCTGACAGAGGATCCCAGTTTGTGTCCAGATTTTGGCGGATTTTTTGTGCTAAGATGGGCGTTGATTTGTCTTTTTCGTCGGCCTTCCATCCTCAGACGAATGGCCAAACCGAGCGAACTAATCAGACCTTGGAAACTTATTTAAGATGTTTTGTTTCTGCTGATCAGGATGATTGGGTAACTTTTTTGCCATTGGCCGAGTTTGCCCTTAATAATCAGGCTAGTTCTGCTACTTTGGTTTCGCCTTTTTTCTGCAATTCTGGTTTTCATCCTCGTTTTTCCTCGGGTCAGGTTGAGCCTTCTGACTGTCCGGGGGTGGATTCTGTGGTGGATAGGTTGCAGCAGATTTGGAACCATGTGGTGGACAATTTGAAGTTGTCACAGGAGAAGGCTCAGCGCTTTGCCAACCGCCGTCGCGGTGTTGGTCCCCGACTTCGTGTTGGGGATTTGGTATGGCTGTCTTCTCGGTATGTTCCTATGAAGGTTTCCTCTCCTAAATTCAAGCCTCGCTTCATCGGTCCTTATAAGATTTTGGAAATCCTTAATCCGGTGTCTTTTCGTTTGGACCTCCCAGCATCGTTTGCCATTCATAATGTGTTCCATAGGTCTTTGTTGCGGAGGTATGTGGTGCCTGTGGTTCCTTCTGTTGAGCCTCCTGCTCCGGTGCTGTTTGAGGGCGAATTGGAGTACGTGGTGGAGAAGATCTTGGATTCTCGTATTTCCAGACGGAGGCTTCAGTATTTAGTTAAGTGGAATGGCTATGGTCAGGAGGATAATTCCTGGGTTGTCGCCTCTGATGTTCATGCGGCCAATTTGGTTCGTGCCTTCCATGCAGCTCATCCTGATCGCCCTGGGGGTGGTCTTGATGAGGGTTCGGTGACCCCTCCTCAAGGGGGGGGTACTGTTGTGAACTCTATTTCTGGGCTCCCTCTTGTGGTCACAAGTGGTACTGTGTGAGTGCTGTCTTTCTGCAGGTTTGTGACTGGCATCTGCTGTCTCGTTATCTGTGGGCTGGTTTTCTATTTAAGCTCACTTGGACTCTCAGTCTATGCCTGCTGTCGTTGTATTCAGTGCTATTCTGATTGCTGCTGTCTACATCCGTAATCAGTCTCTCCATGAGAAGCTAAGTTCTGTTTGCTTATTCTTGCTCATCTATGTTCAATATGTTTCCTAGAATATTATGAGTTTTGTCCAGCTTGCTAATATGTGATTTCTCTGCTTGCTGGTAGCTCTGGGGTGCTGAGTTGCTCCCCCCACATCGTTAGTTGGTGTGGGGGTTCTCGCATTCTCTGCGTGGATATTTTTGTATAGGGTTTTTTACTGACCGCACAGATCCCTTGCTATTTTCTGCTATCTAGTGTTAGCGGGCCTCATTTGCTTAACCTGTTTCATCTCTGCATTTGTCGTTTCCTCTTAACTCACTGTTATTATTTGTGGGGGGCTGTTCTATATCTTTGGGGTTATTTCTCTGAGGCAAGTGAGGTCTTACTTTATCTCTAGGGGTAGTCAGTTTCTCAGGCCGTGAAGAGACGTTTAGGATTTCAGGAAACGTTCCACGGCTACCTTTAGTGTGTTTGGTTAGGATCAGGTTTTGCGGTCAGTCCAGTTACCAGAGCTTGTCCTATTTTCTCTGACTCAGCTGGTTAGATTTGTGATCCTAAGCCACTGGGATCATAACAGTCACTGCCCCTTATAGTGCTGCACAATCGTTATGGCCCCATAAGATGCTCCGTACAGTCACTGCCACTTATAGTGCTGCACAATCGTTATGGCCCCATACAGATGATCCGTACAGTCACTGCCCCTTATAATGCTGCACAATCGTTATGGCCCCATACAGATGATCCGTACAGTCACTGCTCCTTATAATGCTGCACAATCGTTATGGCCCCATACAGATGCTCCGTACAGTCACTGCCCCCTATAGTGCTGCACAATCGTTATGGCCCCATAAGATGCTCCGTACAGTCACTGCCCCTTATAGTGCTGCACAATCGTTATGGCCCCATAAGATGCTCCGTACGGTCACTGCTAGTGTTGAGCGATACCGTCCGATACTTGAAAGTATCGGTATCGGAAAGTATCGGCAAAGTATCGGATCTAATCCGATACCGATACCCGATACCAATACAAGTCAATGGGACGCAAGTATCGGACGGTATCCCTGATGGTTCCCAGGGTCTGAAGGAGAGGAAACTCTCCTTCAGGCCCTGGGATCCATATTATTGTGTAAAATAAAGAATTAAAATAAAAAATATTGATATACTCACCTCTCCGACGCAGCCTGCACCTTACCAAGGGAACCGGCAGCCTTCTTTGCTTAAAAAGCGCGCGTTTAATGCCTTCCATGACGTCACGGCTTCTGATTGGTCGCGTGCCGCCCATGTGACCGCGACGCGACCAATCACAAGCCGTGACGTAATTTTCAGGTCCTGAATGCCTAGAATTAGGCATTTAGGACCTGAGAATTACGTCACGGCTTGTGATTGGTCGCGTCGCGGTCACATGGGCGGCACGCGACCAATCACAAGCCGTGACGTAATTTTCAGGTCCTGAATGACTAGAATTAGGCATTTAGGACCTGAGAATTACGTCATGGCTTGTGATTGGTCGCGTCGCGGTCACATGGGCGGCACGCGACCAATCAGAAGCCGTGACGTCACGGAAGGCAGTAAACGCGTGCATTTTAAGCAAAGAAGGCTGCCGGTTCCCTCGGTAAGGTGCAGGCTGCGTGAGAGAGGTGAGTATATCAACATTTTTTATTTTAATTCTTTATTTTACACATTATATCGATCCCGATACCGATTCCCGATACAACAAAAGTATCGGATCTCGGTATCGGAATTCCGATACCGCAAATATCGGCCGATACCCGATACTTGCGGTATATGAGTGCTCAACACTAGTCACTGCCCCTTATAGTGCTGCACAATCGTTATGGCCCCATACAGATGATCCGTACAGTCACTGCCCCTTATAATGCTGCACAATTGATATGACCCCATACAGATGCTCCGTACAGTCACTGCCCTGTTGTGAATTCTGCTTTTGGGCTCCCTCCGGTGGTTGTAGGTGGTAATGCAGTTGTCCCTGAGTTGCAGTCCTGGTCAGGTGTTTCTGCTAATTGCAGTTCTGACTGGGGTATTTAGGCTTGCAGAATTCATTGGCCCTTGCCAGTTGTCCATTGTTTTTGGAGGTTTTGTCCTTGCCTGGTTCCTTCCTGCCTTGCTGCCAAATCTGCAAAGATAAGTGTCTGGTTTTTGTGACACACATGCTGTGTGCTTAACAATTTAGTGCTATTCAGTGTTTTTTTGTCCAGCTTAGATTTTATCAGTATTTTCTTACTCTTGCTGGATTCTCAGGAGTTGCAGATATGCATTCCATGTCTTTAGTTAGATTGTGGAACTTTTTATATTTTCTGCTGTGGATATTTTTAGAGTTTTATTACTGACAGCTTAGTATTCTGTCCTATCTTTCCCTGTTTAGCTAGAGTGTCCTCTTTTGCTAAATTCTGTTTTCAGTCTCTGTGTGTCGTTCCTCTCCTATTCACAGTCAATATTTGTGGGGGGCTGCCTATTCTTTGGGGTTCTGCTCTGAGGCAAGATAGTGTTCCTATTTCTATCTATAGGGGTATTTAGTCCTCCGGCTGTGTCGAGGTGTCTAGGGTTTTGTTAGGCACACCTCACGGCTACTTCTAGTTGCGGTGCTAGTTCAGGGTCTGCGGTCAGTATGGATTCCACTTCTCCTGAGAAAGTCTCATGCGGCTCCAAAGCCACCGAATCATAACAGTACAACTGGCCAACAATGAGTTAAATGCATCTCAGAAGAAGGGAAGAAAGGTGTTGAGTCATTTTTTTTTTCTGTAGTCTGTTTTGCCTGTTTCTCCCTCTTTTTCCCTGGGTGGCTGAGGAGTCTTGTATTAGCATGGATGTTCATGCACTAGCTTCTCGTTTAGACCAGCTTGCTGCTAGGGTGCAGGGAATTTTTGATTATATTGTTCAGACTCCTGTTTTGGAGCCGAAGATTCCTACTGCTGATTTGTTTTTTGGTGACAGGTCTAAAATTCTGAGTTTTAAAAACAACTGTAAACTGTTTTTTGCTTTGAGACCTCGATCCTCTGGTGATTCCATTCAGCAGGTTAAAATCATTATTTCCCTGCTGCGTGGCGATCCACAGGATTGGGCTTTTTCCCTGGAATCTGGGAGTCCTGCTTTGCTTAATGTAGATTCTTTTTTTGCAGGCTTTAGGACTATTGTATGACAAACCTAATTGTTGTGAATTCCGTTTTTGGAATCCCTCCTGTGGCTGTGAATTGTGCTTTGGTGATTTCTGCTCTTGGGCCCCCTCTGGTGGCTTTGAGTGGAACGGCTGTTCCTTGATGGTGCTTTCTCAGCTGGAAGCACTCATTGTTTCTGCTGGTCTTCTATTTAACTGGGCCTTGCTAGTTAGTTGATGCCAGCTGTCAATGTCTCAGGACTGGTTCAGATCTCTCTCTTGGATTTCTCAGATGGCCTGTCCATTCCAGCAGAAGCTAAGTTTTTGCTTATGATTTTTGTGTCCATTTGCATTTGAGGTTATTCCTCTGTGTTTGCTATTTTTCTTGTCCAGCTTGCCATTATGATATTTGTTTGCTAGCTGGAAGCTCTGGGGTGCAGAGTTGCCCCCTCCGCACCGTGAGTCGGTGTGGAGGTCTTTTTGCATACTCTGCGTGGATTTTTAGTTTTTGTACTGACCGCACAGTTCCCTTTGCTTTTCTTTGTCTATCTAGTATAGTTGTGGCCTCTTTTGCTAAAATCTGTTTTCATTCCTACGTTTGTTACTTCCCTCTTAACTGACAGTCAATATATGTGGGGGGCTACCTTTCCTTTGGGGAATTTATCTGAGGCAAGGTAGTTTTCTATTTTCATCTTTAGGGGTAGTTAGCTCTTAGGCTGTGAAGAGGCGTCTAGGGAGAGTTAGGAATGCTCCACGGCTACTTCTAGTGTTGGTGTCAGGATTAGGGATTGCGGTCAGTAGAGTTACCACCTCCTCAGAGCTTGTTTTGGGTTTTGTTTTGACCACCAGGTCATCTCAGTGTGCACCTAACCACCAGGTCATTTCAGTGTGCACCTAGCCACCAGGTCAGTTCGCTGTGCACCTAACCACCAGGTCATTACAGTGTGCACCTAATTACCAAGTCTTCTCAGCGTGGACCTTACCACCAGGTCATAACAGTACAGCTGGCCCACAAAGTGTTAATGCATCTCCAAAGTGGGAAAAAAGAAGTTCTGAGTCAATTTTTTTTTCTCTGCAACTTGTTTTGTCTTTTTTTTCCCCTTAACCTCTGGGTGGTTCAAGACTCAGGTGCTGATATGGACATTCAGAGTTTGTGTTCTCGTGTGGATCAACTTGCTGCAAGGGTACAGAGTATCCAGGATTATGTTGTCCAGACTCCGGTATTGGAGCCTAGAATTCCTATTCCTGATTTGTTTTCTGGGGATAGATCTAAATTTTTGAATTTCAAAAATAATTGCAGATTGTTTTTTGCTCTGAAACCCCGTTCCTCTGGTGACCCCATTCAGCAGGTTAAGATTATAATTTCTTTGCTGTGTGGCGACCCGCAGGACTGGGCTTTCTCTCTTGAGCCAGGAAATCCTGCATTACTTAATGTAGATGCATTTTTTCAAGCGCTCGGCTTGCTGTATGATGAACCCAATTCTGTGGATCAGGCAGAAAAGACTTTGCTGGCTTTGTGTCAGGGTCAGGAAGCAGCAGAAGTATATTGCCAGAAGTTCAGAAAGTGTTCTGTGCTTACACAATGGAATGAGTATGCCCTGGCAGCAATTTTCAGAAAGGGTCTTTCTGAAGCCCTTAAAGATGTTATGGTGGTTCCCCACGCCTGCTGGTTTGAACGAATCAATGTCTTTGGCCATTCAGATTGATCGGCGTCTGCGTGAGCGCAAAACTGTGCACCATATGGCGGTGTCCTCTGAGCAGAGTCTTGAGCCTATGCAATGCGATAGGACTTTGACTAGAGATGAACGGCAAAAACTTAGACGTCAGAATGGGCTGTTCTTTTACTGTGGTGACTCTACTCATGCTATTTCTGATTGTCCTAAGCGTACTAAGAGGTTCGCTAGGTCTGTCACCATTAGTACTGTACAGCCTAAATTTCTCTTGTCTATTATTCTGATTTGCTCATTGTCGTCCTTTTCTGTTATGGCATTTGTGGATTCTGGCGCTGCCCTGAACTTAATGGACTTAGAATTTGCCAGGCGCTGTGGTTTTTCCTTGGAGCCTTTGCAGAGCCCTATTCCCTTAAGGGGGATTGATGCTACACCATTGGCTAGGAATAAACCTCAGTACTGGGCTCAATTGACCATGTACATGGCTCCCGCACATAAGGAAAATATTCGCTTTTTGGTGTTGCATAATTTGCATGATGTTGTTGTGCTGGGTTTTCCATGGTTACAGGTACATAATCCAATTCTGGATTGGAAGTTGATGTCTGTGACTAGTTGGGGTTGCCAAGGGATACATAGTGATGTTCCTTTGATGTCAATTTCCTCCTCCCCATCTTCTGAAGTTCCTGAATTTTTGTCGGATTTTCAGGATATCTTTGACGAGCCCAAATCCAGTTCTCTACCTCCTCATAGGGACTGTGATTTCGCTATTGATTTGATTCCTGGTAGTAAGTTCCCTAAGGGCCGACTCTTCAATCTGTCTGTACCAGAACATGCTGCTATGCGGAGTTATGTAAAGGAGTCCTTGGAGAAGGGGCATATTCTCCCGTCTTCGTCACCATTGGGAGCGGGGTTCTTTTTTGTTGCCAAGAAGGATGGCTCTTTGAGACCCTGTATAGATTATCGCCTTCTAAATAAGATAACGGTCAAATTTCAGTACCCTTTACCTTTGCTTTCTGATTTGTTTGCTCGGATTAAGGGGCTAGTTGGTTTACCAAGATTGACCTTCGAGGGGCGTATAATCTCGTTCGCATAAAACAGGGCGATGAATGGAAAACAGCATTTAATACGCCCGAAGGCCATTTTGAGTATCTAGTGATGCCTTTCGGACTTTCTAATGCTCCATCTGTGTTTCAGTCTTTTATGCACGATATCTTCCGCAAGTATCTGGATAAATTCATGATTGTATATTTGGATGATATTTTGGTCTTTTCGGATGATTGGGAGTCTCATGTGAAGCAGGTCAGGATGGTATTTCAGGTCCTTCGTGCTAATGCGCTATTTGTGAAGGGGTCTAAATGCCTCTTTGGAGTTCAGAAGGTTTCTTTTTTGGGCTTCATTTTTTCTCCTTCAGCTATGGAAATGGATCCTGTTAAAGTTCAGGCTATGTATGATTGGACTCAACCTACATCTGTGAAGAGTCTTCAGAAGTTTTGGGCTTTGCTAATTTTTATTGCCGCTTCATTGCTAATTTTTCCAGTGTGGTTAAGCCTTTGACTGATTTGACGAAGAAAGGCGCTGATGTGATGAATTGGTCCCCTGCGGCCGTTGACGCCTTTCAGGAGCTTAAACATCGTTTTACTTCTGCCCCTGTGTTGCGTCAGCCAGATGTTTCTCTCCCTTTTCAGGTGGAGGTTGACGCTTCTGAGATTGGGGCAGGGGCCGTTTTGTCTCAGAGAGGTTCTGATGGTTCCTCGATGAAACCGTGTGCTTTCTTCTCCAGAAAATTTCCGCCTGCTGAGCGTAATTATGATGTCGGCAATCGGGAGTTGTTGGCTATGAAGTGGGCATTTGAGGAGTGGCGACATTGGCTTGAGGGAGCTGTTGTGGATTCTGTTTGTGGGCTCCCTCTGGTGGTTGCTGCTGGTACTGGGTGACTTTGGTGGGTTGCGGCCTTTGGTTTCCACCTGTCCATCAGAGGCTGGGTGTTTCCTATTTTACCTGGCCTTTCTGTCATTCCCTTGCCGGCTATCAATGTATTCAGATGTGCTCTGTTTGGTTCCTGCCTACCTGCTCCCAGATCTTTCAGGATAAGCTAAGTGCTGATTTTCAGTTGTTTGGTTTTTTGTCCAGCTTGCTTATTATGTCTCTATGCTAGCTGGTAGCTCTAGTGGACTGAGGTTCTCCCCATGTGCCATGAGTTGGCACATGGGTTCTTGTAATCTCAGGATGGTATTTTTGATTAGGGTTTTTTGCTGACCGCTCAGTCCCCTTTTGTATCTTTCTGCTTTCTAGTTTACAGCGGGCCTCAATTTGCTAAAGCTATATATATCATCTCTATGTGTGTGCCTTCCTCTCATTTCACCGTCAATACATGTGAGGGGGCAACTATATCTTTTGGGGTTCATTCCTCTGGAGGCAAGTGAGGTCTTATTTTCTCTGCAGTACTAGTTAGCTCTTAGGCTGGTGCGTGGCGTCTAGAACCAACGTAGGCACGCTCCCTGGCTATCTCTAGTTGCGTTTGTCAGGCGTAGGGCAGAAGTCAGCCCAGGTTCCATCACCCTAGAGCTCGTCCGTTATTTATTTGTACTTTGTTTGTCCTGTGCTATCCCTAGCCATTGGGGATTCATGACAGTATAGCCGGCCCACAAAGTGTTAATATTTTGGGCTGAAGCAGGAGAAATAGAAGTGTTTAAGGGAAATTTTTTTTTTTTTTTCCCTTCAGAGTTTTGCTGCCTAGCCCTTAATTGCTGTCTAGCTGCTTCTTACCTCCTCTTAACCCTTGAATGGCTCTGATCTTAGCTGTTTAACATGGATGTCCAGAGTTTGGCTTCCAGCCTGAGTATACTCTGCAGCCTAAGTTCATTTTGTCTGTGACTCTGATTTTTTCACTGTCTTTCATTTCCGTCGATGCCTATGTGGATTCGGGCGCTGCCCTGAGTCTTATGGATTGGTCATTTGCTAAACGCTGCGGTTTTAGTCTGGAGCCTCTGGAAGTTCCTATTCCTCTGAAGGGAATTGACTCTACACCATTGGCTATGAATAAACCGCAGTACTGGACACAAGTGACCATGCGCATGACTCCCGTTCATCAGGAGGTGATTCGCTTCCTTGTACTGTATAATTTACATGATGTACTAGTGCTTGGTCTGCCATGGTACCAAACTCATAATCCTGTCCTGGACTGGAAAACAATGTCTGTGTTAAGCTGGGGATGTCAGGGGGTTCATGGTGATGCACCTCCGATTTCAATTGCTTCATCTACTCCTTCTGAGATCCCTGCGTTTTTGTCTGACTATAGGGATGTTTTTGAGGAGCCTAAGCTCAATTCGCTCCCTCCTCATAGAGAGTGTGACTGTGCTATAGAATTGATTCCTGGCAGTAAGTTCCCTAAGGGTCGTTTATTTAATCTGTCACTGCCAGAGCATACTGCTATGCGGAATTATATTAACCCCTTAAGCCCCGAGGGTGGTTTGCACGTTAATGACCGGGCCAATTTTTACAATTCTGACCACTGTCCCTTTATGAGGTTATAACTCTGGAACGCTTCAACGGATCTTGGCGATTCTGACATTGTTTTCTCGTGACATATTGTCCTTCATGTTAGTGGTAAAATTTCTTCGATATAACTTGCGTTTATTTGTGAAAAAAACGAATATTTGGCGAAAATTTTGAAAATTTCGCAATTTTCCAACTTTGAATTTTTATGCCCTTAAATCACAGACATATGTCACACAAAATACTTAATAAATAACATTACCCACATGTCTACTTTACATCAGCACAATTTTGGAACCAAAATTTTTTTTTGTGACGGAGTTATAAGGGTTAAAAGTTGACCAGCAATTTCTCATTTTTACAACACCATTTTTTTTTAGGGACCACATCTCATTTGAAGTCATTTTGACGGGTCTATATGATAGAAAATACCCAAGTGTGACACCATTCTAAAAACTGCACCCCTCAAGGTACTCAAAACCACTTTCAAGAAGTTTATTAACCCTTCAGGTGTTTCACAGGAATTTTTGGAATGTTTAAATAAAAATGAACATTTAACTTTTTTTCACATAAAATTTATTTCAGCTCCAATTTGTTTTATTTTACCAAGGGTAACAGGAGAAAATAGACCCCAAAAGTTGTTATACAATTTGTCCTGAGTACGCTGATAGCCCATATGTGGGGGTAAACCACAGTTTGGGCGCATGGCAGAGCTTGGAAGCAAAGGAGCGCCATTTGACTTTTCAATGCAAAATTGACTGGAATTGAGATGGGACGCCATGTTGCATTTGGAGAGCCCCTGATGTGCCTAAACATTGAAACCCCTAACAAGTGACACCATTTTGGAAAGTAGACCCCCTAAGGAACTTATCTAGATGTGTGGTGAGCACTTTGACCCAACAAGTGCTTTACAGAAGTTTATAATGCAGAGCCGTAAAAATAAAAAATCATATTTTTTCACAAAAATTATCTTTTCACCCCCAATTTTTTATTTTCCCAAGGGTGAGAGAAGAAATTGGACCCCAAAAATTGTTGTGCAATTTGTCCTGAGTACGCTGATACCCCATATATGGGTGTAAACCATTGTTTGGGCGCAGGGCAGAGCTCGGAAGGGAAGGAGCGCCATTTGACTTTTCAATGCAAAATTGACTGGAATTGAGATGGGACGCCATGTTGCATTTAGAGAGCCCTTGATGTGCCTAAATATTGAAACCCCCACAAGTGACACCATTTTGGAAAGTAGACCCCCTAAGGAACTTATCTAGATGTGTGGTGAGCACTTTGACCCAACAAGTGCTTCACAGAAGTTTATAATGCAGAGCCGTAAAAATAAAAAATCATATTTTTTCACAAAAATGATCTTTTCACCCCCATTTTTTTATTTCCCCAAGGGTAAGAGAAGAAATTAGACCACAAAAGTTGTTGTGCAATTTGTCCTGAGTACGACGATACCCCATATGTGGGTGTAAACCATTGTTTGGGCGCATAGCAGAGCTCAGAAGGGAAGAAGCGCTATTTTACTTTTCAATGCAAAATTGACTGGAATTAAGATGGGATGCCATGTTGCGTTTGGAGAGCCCCTGATGTGCCTAAACATTAAACCCCCCCACAAGTGACACCATTTTGGAAAGTAGACCCCCTAAGGAACTTATCTAGATGTGTTTTGAGAGCTTTGAACCCCCAAGTGTTTCACTACAGTTTATAACGCAGAGCCGTGAAAATAAAAATTATTTTTTTTTTTCACAAAAATTATTTTTTAGCCCCCAGTTTTGTATTTTCACAAGGGTATCAGGATAAATTGGACCCCAAAAGTTGTTGTCCAATTTGTCTGGAGTACGCTGATACCCCATTTGTGGGGATGGACCACTGTTTGGGCGCATGACAGAGCTCGGAAGGGAAGGAGCGCCATTTGGAATGCAGACTTAAATGGATTGGTCTGCAGGCGTCACGTTGCATTTGCAGAGCCCCTGATGTACCCAAACAGTACAAACCCCCCACAAGTGACCCCATATTGGAAACTAGACCCCCCAAGGAACTTATCTAGATGTGTTGTGAGAACTTTGAACCCCCAAGTGTTTCACTACAGTTTATAACGCAGAGCCGTGAAAATAAAAATTATTTTTCTTTTTCACAAAAATGATTTTTTAGCCCCCAGTTTTGTATTTTCACAAGGGTATCAGGATAAATTGGACCCTAAAAGTTGTTGTCCAATTTGTCCTGAGTACGCTGATACCCCCTATGTGGGGGGGAACCACTGTTTGGGCGCATGACAGAGCTCGGAAGGGAAGGAGCGCCATTTGGAATGCAGACTTAAATGGATTGGTCTGCAGGCGTCACGTTGCATTTGCAGAGCCCCTGATGTACCCAAATAGTACAAACCCCCCACAAGTGACCCCATATTGGAAACTAGACCTCCCAAGGAACTTATCTAGATGTGTTGTGAGAACTTTGAACCCCCAAGTGTTTCACTACAGTTTACAACGCAGAGCCGTGAAAATAAAACATATTTTTTTTCCCACAAAAATGATTTTTAGCCCCCAAATTTTTATTTTCCCAAGGATAACAAGAGAACTTGGACCCCAGAAGTTGTTGTTCATTTTGTCCCTAGTACGCTGATACCCCATATGTTGGGGTAAACCCCTTTTTGGACGCACGGGAGAGCTCGGAAGGGAAGGAGCACTGTTTTACTTTTTCAACGCAGAATTGGCTGGAATTGAGATTGGACGCCATGTCGCGTTTGGAGAGCCCCTGATGTGCCTGAACAGTGGAAACTCCCCAATTCTACCTGAAACCCTACCCCTAACCTCACCCCTAACCGTTTACTGAACATTTTCTGACAGTCATAAGTGCCACGTATATAAGTGCCACGTATATAAGTGCCACGTATATAAGTGCCACGTATATAAGTGCCACGTATATAAGTGCCACGTATATAAGAGCCACGATATTTCAGTGCCACGTATTTCAGTGCCACGATATTTCAGTGCCACGTATTTCAGTGCCACGTATTTCAGGCACTGAAAAATACGTGGCACGTAAATACTTCAGTGCCACGATATTTCAGTGCCACGATATTTCAGTGCCATGTATTTCAGTGCCACGTATTTCAGGCACTGAAAAATATGTGGCACGTAAATACTTCAGTGCCACGATATTTCAGTGCCACGATATTTCAGTGCCACGTATTTCAGTGCCACGTATTTCAGGCACTGAAAAATACGTGGCACGTAAATACTTCAGTGCCACGATATTTCAGTGCCACGATATTTCAGTGCCACGTATTTCAGTGCCACGTATTTCAGGCACTGAAAAATACGTGGCACGTAAATACTTCAGTGCCACGATATTTCAGTGCCACGATATTTCAGTGCCACGTATTTCAGTGCCACGTATTTCAGGCACTGAAAAATACGTGGCACGTAAATACGTGGCACGTAAATACGTGGCACTTAAATACGTGGCACTTAAATACGTGGCACTTAAATACGTGGCACTTATATACATGGCCACTGAAATATCGTGGCACTTATATACGTATATACGTATATAAACGTATATTTCAGTGCCACGTATTTCAGTGCCACGTATTTCAGGTTAGGGGTAGGGTTAGGGTTAGGGTTTTTTGTTTTTTTCTTGTTTTCTTGTGTTTTTCTATAAAAACGCATGCGTTTTACCGCGTTTACATGCATTTTTTCACACATGCGGTTTTTTTAAAAAACGCATGCAGATAAAAACGCAAGTGTGAAACCAGACTAAAAGACGCTTTTTATAGCAAAAAAGTTTTTGCGTCTCCACATTTTGAGACCTATAATTTTTCCACATTTTGGTCCACAGAGTCATGTGAGGTCTTGTTTTTTGCGGGACGAGTTGACGTTTTTATTGGTAACATTTTCGGACACGTGCCCATTTTTTATCACTTTTTATTCCGATTTTTGTGAGGCAGAATAACCAAAAACCAGCTATTCGTGAATTTCTTTTGGGAGAGGCGTTTATACCGTTCTGCGCTTGGTAAAATTGATAAAGCAGTTTTATTCGTCGGGTCAGTACGTTTACAGCGATACCTCATTTATATCATTTTTTTATGTTTTGATGCTTTTATACGATAAAAACTATTTTATAGAAAAAATAATTATTTTGGCATCGCTTTATTCTGAGGACTATAACTTTTTTATTTTTTTGCTGATTATGCTGTATGGCGGCTCGTTTTTTGCGGGACAAGATGACGTTTTTAGCGGTAACATGGTTATTTATATCCGTCTTTTTGATCGCGTGTTATTCCACTTTTTGTTCGGCGGTATGGTAATAAAGCGTTGTTTTTTGCCTCGTTTTTTTTTTTTTTTCTTACGGTGTTTACTGAAGGGGTTAACTAGTGGGCCAGTTTTATAGGTTGGGTCGTTACGGACGCGGCGATACTAAATATGTGTACTTTTATTGTTTTTGTTTGTTTTTTTTAGATAAAGAAATGTATTTATGGGAATAATATTTTTTTTTTATTATTATTTATTTAGGAATTTTTTTTTTTTTTTTTGCACATGTGGACATTTTTTTTTTAACTTTTTTACTTTGTCCCAGGGGGGGACATCACAGATCGCAGATCTGATAGTGTGCACAGCACTCTATCAGATCTGCGATCATACTTTCATCGGAGCAGGCTGCAGCTTTCATCTGCAGCCTGCTCCGACCCGGAAGTGCTCCCTGCAGGACCCGGATACAGCCCCTCGGCCATTTTGGATCCGGGGCCTGCAGGGAGAAGACGTTCGGTACGAGGTGAGTACATCACCTTGTACCGATCGTCTCAGGGAAGCACGCAGGGAGCCCCCTCCCTGCGCGATGCTTCCCTGTACCGCCGGGGGTTAATGTGCCGGGGGCGGTCCGTGACCGCTCCTGGCACATATTGCCGGATGTCAGCTGCGATATGCAGCCGACACCCGGCCGCGATCGGCCGCGCTCCCCCCGTGAGCGCGGCCGATCGCGTATGACGTACTATCCCGTCACCGGGAATTAAGGCCCACCCCACCTCGACGGTATAGTACGTCATACGGGCTTAAGGGGTTAAGGAGTCCTTGGAAAAGGGACATATTCGTCCATCTTCGTCCCCTCTGGGAGCAGGTTTTTTTTTCGTGGCAAAAAAAGATGGTTCCCTGAGGCCTTGTATAGATTATCGCCTTTTGAATAAGATTACAGTCAAATATCAGTATCCATTGCCATTATTAACTGATTTGTTTGCTCGCATTAAGGGGGCTAGGTGGTTCACTAAGATAGATCTTCGCGGTGCGTATAATCTGGTGCGGATAAAACAGGGTGATGAGTGGAAAACCGCATTTAATACGCCTGAGGGCCATTTTGAGTATTTGGTAATGCCTTTTGGACTCTCCAATGCTCCGTCAGTCTTTCAGTCCTTTATGCACAATATTTTTCGTGAATATCTGGATAAGTTTATGATTGTGTATTTGGATGATATTTTGGTGTTTTCTGATGACTGGGAGTCTCATGTTCTACAGGTCAGGAAGGTGTTTCAGGTTCTGCGGGCCAATTCTCTGTTTGTGAAGGGCTCAAAGTGTCTCTTCGGAGTCCAGAAGATTTCTTTTTTGGGGTACATTTTTTCTCCTTCTACTATTGAGATGGATCCCGTCAAGGTTCAGGCTATTTGTGACTGGACACAACCTACATCTGTTAAGACCCTTCAGAAGTTCTTGGGGTTTGCTAATTTTTATCGTCGGTTCATTGCTAATTTTTCCAGTATTGTTAAACCTTTGACTGATTTGACTAAAAAGGGTGCTGATTAGTGTTGAGCATTCCGATGCTGCAAGTATCGGGTATCGGCCGATACTTGCTGTATCGGAATTCCGATACCGGGATTCCGATACTCTTCTGGTATCGGATATCGGGTATCGCAACAACATTAATGTTAAAATGTGTAAAAGAGAGAATTAAAATAAAAAATATCGCTATCCTCACCTCTCCGACGCAGCCGGGACTTCAGCGAGGGAACCGGCAGCGTTGTTTGTTTAAAATTCGCGCTATTACTTGGTTACGTGAATTCCCGGCTTGTGATTGGTCAGGTCGGCCATGTTGCCGGGACGCGGACCAATCACAGCAAGCCGTGACGAAATTACGTCACGGCTTGCTGTGATTGGTCCGCGTCCCGGCAATATGGCCGCCCTGACCAATCACAAGCCGTGACGTCACGGGAGGCTGGACACGCGCCCATTTTAAAATGAGCGCGTCCAGCCTCCCGGCTTGTGATTGGTTGACCGCGGCGCAACCAATCACAAGCTGTGACGTCACGGGAGGCTGGACACGCGCCCATTTTAAAATGAGCGCGTGTCCAGCCTCCCGTGACGTCACGGCTTGTGATTGGTCAGGGCGGCCATATTGCCGGGACGCGGACCAATCACAGCAAGCCGTGACGAAATTACGTCACGGCTTGCTGTGATTGGTCCGCGTCCCGGCAATATGGCCGCCCTGACCAATCACAAGCCGTGACGTCACGGGAGGCTGGACACGCGCCCATTTTAAAATGAGCGCGTCCAGCCTCCCGGCTTGTGATTGGTTGACCGCGGCGCAACCAATCACAAGCCGTGACGTCACGGGAGGCTGGACACGCGCCCATTTTAAAATGAGCGCGTGTCCAGCCTCCCGTGACGTCACGGCTTGTGATTGGTCAGGGCGGCCATATTGCCGGGACGCGGACCAATCACAGCAAGCCGTGACGTAATTTCGTCACGGCTTGCTGTGATTGGTCCGCGTCCCGGCAACATGGCCGACCTGACCAATCACAAGCCGGGAATTCACGTAACCAAGTAATAGCGCGAATTTTAAACAAACAACGCTGCCGGTTCCCTCGCTGAAGTCCCGGCTGCGTCGGACAGGTGAGTATAGCGATATTTTTTATTTTAATTCTTTCTTTTACACATTTATATGGTTCCCAGGGCCTGAAGGAGAGTTTCCTCTCCTTCAGACCCTGGGAACCATCAGGAATACCGTCCGATACATGAGTCCCATTGACTTGCATTGGGATCGGGTATCGGTATCGGATTGGATTCCGATACTGTGACGGTATCGGCCGATACTTTCCGATACCGATACTTTCCGATATCGGAAAGTATCGCTCAACACTAGTGCTGATGTTGCTGATTGGTCTCCTGCGGCTGTGGAGGCCTTTCAGGAACTTAAGCGCCGGTTTTCTTCTGCTCCTGTGTTGTGTCAACCAGATGTTTCACTTCCTTTTCAGGTTGAGGTTGATGCTTCCGAGATTGGAGCGGGGGCGGTTTTGTCGCAGAGAAGTTCTAATGGCTCGGTGATGAAGCCATGTGCATTCTTCTCTAGAAAATTCTCGCCCGCCGAGCGCAATTATGATGTGGGTAATCGGGAGCTTTTGGCCATGAAGTGGGCATTTGAGGAGTGGCGTCATTGGCTTGAGGGTGCTAAACATCGTGTGGTGGTCTTGACTGATCACAAGAATCTCATTTACCTTGAGTCTGCCAGGCGTTTGAATCCTAGACAGGCTCGTTGGTCGTTGTTTTTTTCTCGTTTCAATTTCGTGGTTTCATACCTGCCAGGTTCAAAGAATGTAAAGGCAGATGCTCTTTCCAGGAGTTTTGTGCCTGACTCTCCTGGAGACTCTGGGCCTACTGGTATCCTTAGGGATGGGGTAATATTGTCCGCCGTATCCCCAGACTTGCGACGTGCATTGCAGGAGTTTCAGGTGGATAAACCGGATCGTTGTCCACCAGAAAGACTGTTTGTCCCGGATGATTGGACCAGTAGAGTCATCTCCGAGGTCCATTCTTCTGTGTTGGCTGGTCATCCTGGAATATTTGGTACTAGAGACTTGGTGGCCAGGTCTTTTTGGTGGCCTTCCTTGTCTAGGGATGTGCGTACCTTTGTGCAGTCTTGTGAAGTGTGTGCTCGAGCTAAGCCTTGCTGTTCTCGGGCCAGTGGGTTGTTGTTATCCTTGCCCATCCCGAAGAGGCCTTGGACGCACATTTCCATGGATTTTATTTCTGATCTCCCGGTTTCACAGAAAATGTCCCTTATCTGGGTTGTGTGTGACCGCTTTTCTAAGATGGTTCATTTGGTGCCCTTGCCTAAGTTGCCCTCCTCCTCTGAGTTGGTCCCGTTATTTTTTCAGAACGTGGTTTGTTTGCATGGGATTCCGGAGAATATCGTTTCTGACAGGGGATCCCAGTTTGTGTCTAGATTTTGGCGGACGTTTTGTGCCAAGATGGGCATTGATTTGTCTTTTTCGTCTGCATTCCATCCTCAGACGAATGGCCAGACGGAGCGAACTAATCAGACCTTGGAAACTTATTTGAGGTGTTTTGTTTCTGCTGATCAAGATGACTGGGTTGCTTTTTTGCCACTGGCCGAATTTGCTCTTAATAATCGGGCTAGTTCTGCCACGTTGGTCTCTCCTTTTTTTTTGTAATTCGGGGTTTCATCCTCGTTTTTCCTCTGGTCAGGTGGAGTCTTCGGATTGTCCTGGAGTGGACGTGGTGGTGGACAGGCTACATCAGATTTGGAATCAGGTGGTGGACAATTTGAAGTTATCTCAGGAGAAGACTCAGCAGTTTGCTAATCGCCGTCGCCGCGTGGGTCCCCGACTTCTTGTTGGGGATTTGGTGTGGTTGTCTTCTCGTTTTGTCCCTATGAAGGTCTCTTCTCCTAAGTTCAAGCCTCGGTTCATCGGTCCTTATAGGATCTCGGAGATTCTTAACCCTGTATCTTTTCGTTTGGATCTCCCAGCATCGTTTGCTATTCATAATGTGTTCCATCGGTCGTTGTTGCGGAGGTATGAGGTACCCGTTGTTCCTTCGGTTGAGCCTCCTGCTCCGGTGCTGGTGGAGGGAGAATTGGAGTATGTTGTTGAGAAGATCTTGGATTCTCGTGTTTCCAGACGCAAACTCCAGTATTTGGTTAAGTGGAAGGGTTATGGTCAGGAGGATAATTCCTGGGTGGTCGCCTCCGATGTTCATGCGACTGATTTGGTCCGCGCCTTCCATAGAGCTCACCCTGATCGCCCTGGGGGTTCTCGTGAGGGTTCGGTGACCCCTCCTCAAGGGGGGGGTACTGTTGTGGATTCTGTTTGTGGGCTCCCTCTGGTGGTTGCTGCTGGTACTGGGTGACTTTGGTGGGTTGCGGCCTTTGGTTTCCACCTGTCCATCAGAGGCTGGGTGTTTCCTATTTTACCTGGCCTTTCTGTCATTCCCTTGCCGGCTATCAATGTATTCAGATGTGCTCTGTTTGGTTCCTGCCTACCTGCTCCCAGATCTTTCAGGATAAGCTAAGTGCTGATTTTCAGTTGTTTGGTTTTTTGTCCAGCTTGCTTATTATGTCTCTATGCTAGCTGGTAGCTCTATTGGACTGAGGTTCTCCCCATGTGCCATGAGTTGGCACATGGGTTCTTGTAATCTCAGGATGGTATTTTTGATTAGGGTTTTTTGCTGACCGCTCATTCCCCTTTTGTATCTTTCTGCTTTCTAGTTTACAGTGGGCCTCAATTTGCTAAAGCTATATATATCATCTCTATGTGTGTGCCTTCCTCTCATTTCACCGTCAATACATGTGAGGGGGCAACTATATCTTTTGGGGTTCATTCCTCTGGAGGCAAGTGAGGTCTTATTTTCTCTGCAGTACTAGTTAGCTCGTAGGCTGGTGCGTGGCGTCTAGAACCAACGTAGGCACGCTCCCTGGCTATCTCTAGTTGCGTTTGTCAGGCGTAGGGCAGCGGTCAGCCCAGGTTCCATCACCCTAGAGCTCGTCCGTTATTTATTTGTACTTTGTTTGTCCTGTGTTATCCCTAGCCATTGGGGATTCATGACAGGGAGCCAGGCATTGCGTGGTGGTCTTGACTGATCATAAAAATCTGATTTACCTCGAGTCAGCCAAGCGTTTGAATCCTAGACAGGCTCGATGGTCTTTGTTTTTCTCTCGTTTTGATTTTGTGCTCTCGTACCTCCCGGGATCTAAGAATGTGAAGGCTGATGCCCTTTCTAGGAGTTTTGTGCCTGATTCTCCGGGAATCCTTGAGCCGGCTGGTATTCTCAAGGAGGGGGTGATTCTTTCTGCCATCTCCCCTGATTTTCGACGGGTGCTTCAGGAGTTCCAAGCTGATAAACCTGACCGCTGTGTCCAGTGGGCAGACTCTTCGTTCCTGATAGATGGACTAGTAAGGTAATTTCTGAGGTTCATTGTTCAGTGTTGGCTGGTCATCCTGGGATTTTTGGTACCAGAGGTTTGGTTGCTAGGTCCTTTTGGTGGCCTTCCTTGTCGCGGGATGTGCGTTCTTTTGTGCAGTCCTGTGGGACATGTGCTCGGGCCAAGCCTTGCTGTTCTCGTGCCAGTGGGTTGCTTTTGCCCTTGCCTATCCCGGAGAGGCCTTGGACGCATGTTTCCATGGATTTTATTTCTGATCTTCCTGTTTCTCAGAAGATGTCTGTCATCTGGGTGGTTTGTGACTGGTTTTCTAAGATGGTCCATTTGCTACTCTTGCCTAAGTTGCCTTCCTCCTTTGATTTGGTTCCATTATTTTTTCAGCATGTGGTTCGTTTACATGGCATTCCGGAGAACATTGTATCTGACAGAGGTTCCCAGTTTGTTTCTAGGTTTTGGCGGTCCTTTTGTGCTAGAATGGGCATTGATTTGTCTTTTTCTTCAGCATTCCATCCTCAGACAAATGGCCAAACTGAGCGAACCAATCAGACCTTAGAAACCTATTTGAGATGCTTTGTTTCTGCTGATCAGAATGATTGGGTGACCTTCTTGCCGTTGGCCGAGTACGCCCTTAATAATCGGGCTAGTTCGGCTACGTTGGTTTCGCCTTTTTTTTTGTAACTTTGGTTTTCATCCTCGTTTTTCTTCAGGGCAGATTGAGCCCTCTGACTGTCCTGGTGTGGATTCTGTGGTGGACGGGTTGCAACAAATTTGGACTCATGTGGTGGACAATTTAACGCTGTCTCAGGAAAAGGCTCAGCGTTTTGCTAACCGCCGTCACTGTGTTGGTCCCCGGCTTCGTGTTGGGGATTTGGTCTGGTTATCTTCTCGTCATGTTCCTATGAAGGTTTCTTCTCCTAAGTTCAAGCCTCGTTTTATTGGTCCTCATAAGATTTCTGAAATGATCAATCCTGTGTCCTTTCGTTTGACCCTTCCAGCTTCTTTCTCCATCCATAATGTGTTCCATAGATCTTTGTTGTGGAGATATGTGAAGCCCATGGTCCCCTCCGTTGATCCTCCTGCTCCGGTGTTGGTGGAGGGCGAGTTGGAGTATGTGGTGGAGAAGATTTTAGATTCTCGTATTTCGAGGCGGAAGCTTCAGTACCTGGTTAAGTGGAAGGGTTATGGCCAGGAGGATAATTCTTGGGTTGTTGCCTCCGATGTCCGTGCTGCCGATTTGGTTCATGCATTTCATTTGGCTCGTCCTGATCGGCCTGGGGGCTCTGGTGAGGGTTCGGTGACCCCTCCTCAAGGGGGGGGGGTACTGTTGTGAATTCCGTTTTTGGAATCCCTCCTGTGGCTGTGAATTGTGCTTTGGTGATTTCTGCTCTTGGGCCCCCTCTGGTGGCTTTGAGTGGAACGGCTGTTCCTTGATGGTGCTTTCTCAGCTGGAAGCACTCATTGTTTCTGCTGGTCTTCTATTTAACTGGGCCTTGCTAGTTAGTTGATGCCAGCTGTCAATGTCTCAGGACTGGTTCAGATCTCTCTCTTGGATTTCTCAGATGGCCTGTCCATTCCAGCAGAAGCTAAGTTTTTGCTTATGATTTTTTTGTCCATTTGCATTTGAGGTTATTCCTCTGTGTTTGCTATTTTTCTTGTCCAGCTTGCCATTATGATATTTGTTTGCTAGCTGGAAGCTCTGGGGTGCAGAGTTGCTCCCTCCGCACCGTGAGTCGGTGTGGAGGTCTTTTTTCATACTCTGCGTGGATTTTTAGTTTTTGTACTGACCGCACAGTTCCCTTTGCTTTTCTTTGTCTATCTAGTATAGTTGTGGCCTCCTTTGCTAAAATCCGTTTTCATTCCTACGTTTGTTACTTCCCTCTTAACTCACAGTCAATATATGTGGGGGGCTACCTTTCCTTTGGGGAATTTCTCCGAGGCAAGGTAGTTTTCTATTTTCATCTTTAGGGGTAGTTAGCTCTTAGGCTGTGAAGAGGCGTCTAGGGAGAGTTAGGAATGCTCCACGGCTACTTCTAGTGTTGGTGTCAGGATTAGGGATTGCGGTCAGTAGAGTTACCACCTCCTCAGAGCTTGTCTCGGGTTTTGTTTTGACCACCAGGTCATCTCAGTGTGCACCTAACCACCAGGTCATTTCAGTGTGCACCTAACCACCAGGTCATTACAGTGTGCACCTAATTACCAGGTCTTCTCAGCGTGGACCTTACCACCAGGTCATAACACCTAATTCTGTGGATAAAGTGGAGAAGACCTTGTTGGTTCTGTCTCAGGGCCAAGAGGCGGCAGAATTGTATTGTCAGAAATTTAGAAATGGTCTGTGTTGACTAAATGGAATAATGATGCTTTGGCGGCAATTTTCAGAAAGGGTCTTTCTGAATCCGTTAAAGATGTTATGGTGGGGTTTCCCACGCCTGTCGGTCTGAGTGTTTCTATGTCTCTGACCATTCAGATTGATAGGCACTTGCGGGAGCGCAGAACTATGCGTACTGTGGCATTGTCCTCAGAGCAGAGTCCTGAGCCAATGCAGTGTGATAGGATTCTGTCTAGAACAGAACGACAAGTGTTATGGAAATATTAGGGTTGGATAAATATATCCCTGTGTGTGCTGTGGCCGCTCCCAATTAGACTGAGTATTTTGAGCGCTCATCAAGAATGGACTGTACACAACTGTGACAGAACAACATTCCATCAATACTGATACTTTATTGTACATACATAGTTTTATATTTTCACATAGAAAGGAGTGGTTAGGGGTTGTCAGGGGTGGTTAGTTAATTACCATATTGTCTAGCTCCTCTGTCATTGGTTATCTAAACATATATGGAATATTGTGATTAATGCTCATATGACTGCTGATCAAGCAACTAAACTCGAGTTCTCTGTCTAGGACAAAGTGGAGACACCTGACCAGCAGTCACCAAACATCTGACTCTCTTCTGCTTTTAGGGGTGGAAAACCCCATATGATCTGTCTGGTTATATTAGTTTGTGTCAGCCATTTTATGATCTGTCTAGGTTATATTAGTTTGTGTCAGCCATTTTAAACCATTGATTATAATGTATATATTAGCTGTGAGCATATAAGTATATATTTGATTATAGAGGAGTATACATGCAAGTGAGATCTACATGATATATATATTTCTATCACAAGCCCCCCTTAGATATCACTTGCCCTAATCCTAGCCTCCTGTCCCAAAGCGCTGCAACTCTTTTGTGCTGTTGGCGAACTGACACAAGCCTAATGCCTGTGCCCCACTCCATACAGACTTTTCGCAAATGGGCGGTCAGGAGATCTGTCCCTAACGGGGGTTCGTTGCAATCAGTCTCTTAGTCAATAGCATGTGTAGTGAGCGATGTGCAGTCTTTATCAGGTAGGTCATCTCTTCGGTCAGGCAGGGCATCCACGACATCATTCTGGCTTTGGTGTCATCTTCTGGTAGGGGAGCTTTCTTGCCATGCGATGAGTGGATCCAAGCGAGTCTTCCCTCCAGTTTCACAGAGTTTGGTGTCATCAGCAGCACTTGAGCAGGACCATCAAATCTGGGATCGAGTGGTGTTCTCCTTACAAGCTTTTTCACCAACACCCAGTCTCCTGGCTTCTAGGAGTGCATACCGGACACTGAATCTGGATCTGGCAATGAAGAAAAAAACTCGAGAATGGATGTTAGCAAGTTTCTTGGTGATTTCAATTACATAAGCAGACAAAGTATCATATTGCATAATCAGCTGCTAAGGGAAAAGGATACCCCTAACCTGGGACTAGACACAAACAAAATTTCATATGGTGACAGCTTTTCTGGGCCTCTGGGAGTGTGCCTAACACTGAGTAGTGTGATTGGGAGTGTGTAGGCCTAAGTCTGACCCTACTGCTGACTAGATCTCTCGTGTGAGATTTGCTGTGAATGCGGGTCCCTGGTCACTCTCTATCACTTCTGGGACCCCATAGCTGCATATCTCGTCTCTGAGAGTAGCTTCTTTGCAGTAGTCTTTGCTGACTGGTTCTTCACTGGGGAAGCTTCTGGCTGTCATCTTGAGAACATGTCCACGGCCACAAGGGCATATTCGAATTCTCCACTTGGCGGCATCTGGATGTGGTCTATCTGGATCCTTTGGAAGGGGGTACAGTGGTCTGGCAAGTTGATGTGTGGGAACTTTCTTCATTCTTCCAGGGTTGCATTTGCCACAGGTCAGACAGCTGTTTATGAACTTGGCTGTTAGGGTGGAGATTTCTGGAGCGAACCAGTAAGCACCAATCGGATCATTCATCTGTGTCTTTAATCTGTGTGTGGGCCCATGTGCCCACTGGACCACCATAGGGTACATGCTTCGGGGTAAACAGGGTTTGTAGTCCATTTAGTATACCCTTCCTTCTTCATGTGTTGCTCACTTCTGCACCCAGCATTCCTTCTTGTCCTTTGGGGCTTGCTCTTGCAACTTTTTTTTTTTGAGCAGATCCCAGGATGTCATCTTGTCAGGTTTCCTGTCTTCAGCCGTCCTGTAGTAGCCGTCCGGCTCTACGACCTCTTCCACTTGTCCATATTGTCTTCCCTTGACTGTTTCTTTGGCTGCCATATCCGCCATGTTGTTGCCTCGTGCCCCTACTGTGTTCAGTTTTCCATGCGCTTTGACTTTTAGCATTGTCACCACTTTTGGAAGTTGAAGTGTGTTCAGCAGGTCCTTAATGGCTCCATTGATGCTTCACGGTTGTTCCGCTTGCTGTGAGGAAGTCCCTTGCAGCCCAGATGGGTCCGAAGTCATGTGCTATGCCATGCAAGTACCTTGAATCGGTAAACATTTTCTCAGTCTTGTCTTCTGCCATCTGGTAGGCCTTCATCAGCGCTATCAGTTCTGCTTCCTGGGCTGACAGACTGGGCGGCAGACTTCTGGACCACAGGATCTCTTGATTGCTGGTCGCTGCACCTCCCGTGTGGAATCTTCCTTCATCATCTGCAAATCTGGAGCCATCCACATAGAGGATCAACTCTGGGTTGGTCAGTGGCTCTTCTGCCACCTTGGGTAGTCCTGCTGTTTCCTGTTGCATGATGCTGAAGCAATCATGGTCATCCGTCCGGAGCAAATTCAGATCCCTGCAGAAGGTATCATGCAGATTTTGATCAGACTTTTTATCTGAGGATCCGTATCTGTATCCCCCCTTGGGAGTGGGAGTAGAGTGGGCGGATTGAGGACTGTGCATCTGGAGATGGTGACATTGTTGGGCAGGAGTAGAGAGCACTGGAGGCGAAGATGCCTGGCGGTGGAGAGATGTTTTAGCTGGGTTTGGTTGAGGATTGCTGAGATGTCATGCAGAGCCAGGATTTCCAATGGTTTTTCCACTGATGTCAGTAGTCCTGTCCAGGAGGGCGTGTGCTGCAACTGCTGCTCTCATGCGGGAGGAAGAGGCTTCCCTTGCAACTGGATCCAGGCAAGCTGAAAAGTAGTCCGAAAGTCTCTGCTTTCCCCCCTGAAGCTGTGTCAGGACTCCAGTAGCAAGGCCTTTTCTTCTCATCAAGTAGAGACGGAATGGCTTCTTGTAGTCAGATAGGCCTAGTGCTGGCGCTGAGACTACAGAGCCTTTTAACTTCTTGAACGAACTGAAGGCCACATCTGTCTGGAGGAACGGGGTCACGCTGTTTTATTCACACAGAGGCTGCATTAGGACGGAAGCATCAGGGATCCAGGCTCTGCAATATGAAACTAGACCAAGGAAGGCCTGTAGCACCTTTGGAGTTGTCGGAGGGACCATCTTCTCCACTGTGGTCTTCCGGTCATCTGTCAGGTGTTTCGCCTGGTGAGCAATACAGTGTCTCTGGAACGTAACTTGCTTCAGACACCACTGGACTTTGTTCTTTGAGATCTTGCAGTGCTGCTCCGCCAGGCAGAGTAGGAGATACAAGGAATGGGCTTTACACGTGTCAAAGTCAACTGCACAAAGGAGTAGATTGTCCATGTATTGTAGCAGGGTTACTTCTGCTTGTTCTGTGACTCAGTTGGTGAGAACTGTGGACATTGCTTTGGTGAACTGTGAAGGGCTGTTCTGGGCCCACTGTGGCATCACTGTCCATGTGTGGTGTCCCCCCTGGTGCATTAAGGCAAACAGGAACTGGTCTTCCGGATGAGGGGGAACACTGAAGAAAACCTTCGCCAGGTCGGTCACTGTGAACACTTTTGCTGTGGCAGGCACATTCGAGAGCAGAGTGTGCGGATTCGGCATAATTGCAGTTTCAAACTCTGTGGTGTCATTCACAGCTCTCAGGTTATATACCATTCTGAACTTGGCTGGCTCTCCTTTTACAGTCTTTTTCTTGACGGGGAAAAGCGGGGTATTGCAAGGCGATGTGCGAGGAGCAATGATTCCTATTTCCAGGTAGACCTTCAGTTGGTCAGAGGCAGCTTGACTCTAGGCCTGGCCTGGGCCTTACGAGGGTACGGGGTACATGGCTTGAGTGACACCCGTACTGGGGCAACTTGAGGTTTTCTCACGTGCTGGGGTCCCTTAGACCATAGACTTTCTGGTACTGTGTCCAGTACCTCCTTGAGTAGGCCTCATTGGTTGCTTAATGTTCTTGTAGGGCCGCCAGCATGACTCTTCTTGGGTCAGGGATGAAGAAAGTGTCACTGTCCCATCTTCCTGGAACACTGTGGTTGCCTTCAGCTTCTGCGGTAGGTTCGCTCCCAGCAGGTTGAGTGGCAGGTCCTTTACACCACAAACTGGGACAGGATAGAGTGTCCTGGCTGAGTGCACATGCTCAGTGGCTTTGTAAGCTGAGAATGTCTGACTTGACCATCAATGCCCATGCGAGACACAGAGGATTCTGATAGGCAGGTGGGATCAGCGAGTTCCACAGGTGTCATCACACTTCTGGCTGCACCACTTTGGATCTGACAATGCCATCCATTTTAAGGGTAATTTGAGGTACTGGTCTTGCAGATGAAGTTTTACATGTCAGGAGCGTAGTGTCTTGCAGACCTGGCTTGCTTGCCTCTGTCCTATGGACGGGGTACTTCACTGCTTTCTGCACTTCCTCCTTGACCTGTTTCTCTGGACCAACTCTTGGATTGCATGGGTCCAGTCTCTTCGGGGGCGTGAGTGCTTTGCACTGGTTCTGGAAATGGCCAAACTTGCCACAGATGTAACACTTGACACTTTTTATGTCTTTGTAGGGTGGTTGCGCTTTCAGGTCAGTGGTCACCATGAGAGGGGCTGTCTTCTACACCCCTGGTTTGGACTCAATCCCTTTGGCTACTGTGGACAACGGCATGATGGGTACTGTAGCGGCAGCGGGGTCCGGCCTGCTGATTGAAGCTGCGGTGGTAAGACGGGGCCTGCAGGTGCATTTGTGGCGAGGCCCGGGGTGCCATGAGACCGGCGGCTGCATCCAACCCAAGGTCTTGGGGCGTTACAGGGGCTGTGGCTGCATCTGCCATCACTTCTTCCTCCTGCTCCGACATAGCTTCTCCCCTTTGCTAACCTTATTGAGGTCGGTGTCTCCTCTCTGGAGTCTGCAGCGGTTCTTCTGGTGGTGTGTTGGTCGGCACTTTGCAGCGTCTTCACCTCTGGCTCCCCTTCGAGCATTCTCAGCAGCACGGCACCCGTTTCCTTCTTCGCGCTCTTTGTGGTGCTATAATGGTGGCAGTTTTGGTGACAATCGGCAATAGACAGTCTCCTAGGCGCACATAAAACATTTCGCTGGGTCAGTCCACTGCTATTGACCTGTTCTCAGGCCTAGCCACTATCAGTGGTTTCCTGATTGGCTGTCTCAGTCCATGCCCAAAGGCCTGTGTATCTGGTCATGAATGGTGAAGCCCAAGTCTTGGAATACTTGCATTACTCTGCAATGAAACTTCAGACTCTGTCTTATCTTGGCTCATGTCATGGCTTGTCCTGCCAATCTGCCTTTGGCCCACTTTCTGAGCTGTTCAATTAGCTGTGGCCCTGACTTCCAAGCGTGTACATCTAATTCTGCTGGAAATTTGAATTGTTCCTTTATGATTGGCCAGAGTGCATCACCTGCTTCTATTTTCATTCATGGCCCAGAGATCATCCCAGCTGGCTGCATATGTTTGCTGCTTCTGCTACATTCTTCGGTAAAATGGCATGGGATGCATCCCTGGGTCTGGACTATTGTCACCTGACTTGAAGTGCAGTGCACATAGTGTAATGGTGGTGCCTCTATCTGCCCCTGCATTCTTGGTGCCTGTGGGTTTCTTTTCTAGTACTGGACAGCATGTATGATGTTCCCTCTTCATCTTCATCAGAGGAATAGTTGTAATAGCTTGTACTGGGGTCGTACACTGACTGATTTTGGACTTAGAAGTTGCTTTTTTATGTGAGGATGTCTCCCCCCTTGCTGAAGCTGTGATGGATTAGGCTTATAGTTTCATGTTGGTGTGAATGTGGATGTAGGCAGCTCTGACCGGTGCTGAAGCTGTACATTATCAATACATGGTGATATCAAAGTTCATGTAAAACCTTAAGGGTTACAATATTGTTGACTGTGAAATGAGGTAACGGAGGATCTGTCAGTGAGCTCGTTCTGATATCACTCCTCCCCCCTCTGCACCCAGGGCTGAGCTGACTGCTGCCTGACGTGTCTGGGGCTGCCCACTGTAGGGGGGGCTTTCACCTTCTCTCCCCGATATCACAACTGGCAATGGCTGGACTGTGCCAGGGACACTTTGTGCTGTAAGCACCATATTGTTTGAATTGGGTGTTGGCCCAGCCGGCAACACGGAGGAAAAAAAAAAAAAAAAGAGGAAGAAGAAGGAGGAGGGGGTGATGAGTGAGACAAAGGAATAGTAGGAGGGGAGAGAGAGAGAGAGAGAGAGAGAGAGAGAGAGAGAGAGAGGAGAAGAGAGGAGAAGAGAGGAGTGGAGAAGGAGGGGAAGAGAGAGAGAGAGAGGATAAGAGAGGAGTGGAGAAAGAGGGGAAGAGAGAGAGAGAGAGAGAGAGAGAGAGGAGAAGAGAGGAGTGGAGAAGGAGGGGAAGAGAGAGAGAGAGAGGATAAGAGAGGAGTGGAGAAAGAGGGGAAGAGAGAGAGAGAGAGAATAAGAGAGGAGTGGAGAAAGAGGGGAAGAGAGAGAGAGAGAGAATAAGAGAGGAGTGGAGAAAGAGGGGAAGAGAGAGAGAGAGAGAGAGAGAGAGAGAGGGAGGGAAAAGACTGACAGAGGAAAAAGAGGATAGATTAGAATAACAAGAATAATAGAGAGGAGCAATTATGCCTTCTCCCTGTAGGGAGAGACGGGGCGCACCACATACTGTGCAAAAGTAACTACCTATACCATGGATTCTGCTAAAAGCAGACTGCGCAGATTCTCCCGTCTCATACCCACAAAAATCACTTCCTGGTTTGCTCACATAACTTTCTGTACCATCTAAACGATGTAAGCTCTGCTGCCACTTCATACCATGTATTAGTATTCAGCAATCTAACATCAGCTAACTTCCCTTATTTTCCTTTCTACGTCATGCCACTCTGCAGCTTGAAGTCTGCCATTCTAATGAATTTCACGTACTTTATACCTTCCAAAAATCTTCACATACTTAACACCTTCGTATTCTGTCACTATCTACTGACTTTCCTGTTGCTCGGCCACTCTATTCCCCATGGCAAAAGCAAAAAATGAAAATGAAAAACACACAAAAATGAGAAAAGAAAACAGTACTAAAAAAAAACTTCTAAAAATGAGTATATAAAACACTAAGTAAAACTCAAAACGATAAGAAAAACCTTCAAAAACTTAGTTCACAACCAAAAACTCCAAACTTTGATACAAGAGTAAGGAAAGAAAAAAAAAACTTTTTTCAAAAATATATAAATAAAAAAATAAAAAGGTAAAGAGATTGAAGATTGAGGAAAACTTAATTAAAAAAAACTTTAAAATGCCGCAAAAAGAAAAAGACCCTTTAAGAGAGTAAAAATCTCTGCGCTCAAATGCAGTCAGAGACATACTTCCTCTTTTTATATCACGTATGCCATTGCAATAATATCAAATGTCACTAAAATAACGTATGTCACATCAAAAATGATGGATACAATTTGACTTCTTCACAAAAAGCTACACATAGCCAGCATTGCAAAAGAAAAAGAAAAAAACAGATATGACAGTGTGATTTACAATGCATATCTCTCCTCAGCTGAAAAAGAGGAAGTTCAAGAGCGGAAAAAAAACCCAAAACTTTCTCTTACTATTTCATGCTCTTAAAGCGGCAATAGTACATGACACAAACAGACACAGATAGACAATCCGAGAGACGCCCTTTTAAATTCTGTGACACATGCAGGTTGAGCTGGGAACAGACTACTGCCAATCGCACTGGACGCACCTGCGCCCGGGTTCTACCACCCCGGTCCGGACGTCCTGACTGGATCGCCGGCACTACGGGAATCTGCAGTAGCCCCTCTAAGTTATCACTACCCGTGCCTGGATCATGGGACCACCTGCCCCGGAACTCTGCATGTTCCTCCTATGCACGGGAATCCTGCAATAACTTATCGAGCGATTTGACCTCCTGCGGTCCGTTTCCAGCAACCACAAACAAAAGTCACTTTTTCCTTCTTCTCTCGGATTTTTCACAAATACATATACACGGCTCACAGCAGACACCTCCCAGGGTGGATTCGTGGCTCCGGATTTTTTACACTACCTGGGAATTTGTGACCACATCTTACCGGCAAGAAGCATAGACAAGGACTGGGCACAGGGGACTTTCAGGTAAGATGATAACATTTTCTTACCTTACTTATGGAGCTGCGCAGTCTCCTGCCCCTGTGCCAGGCCACGCTACAACTTCCGTATCTCCGGTAAGAAGGATCACGTGCTTTTCATCCGGGCCTCGCTGTTGGGCGCCATTCTGTTATGGAAATATTAGGGTTGGATAAATATATCCCTGTGTGTGCTGTGGCCGCTCCCAATTAGACTGAGTATTTTGAGCGCTCATCAAGAATGGACTGTACACAACTGTGACAGAACAACATTCCATCAATACTGATACTTTATTGTACATACATAGTTTTATATTTTCACATAGAAAGGAGTGGTTAGGGGTTGTCAGGGGTGGTTAGTTAATTACCATATTGTCTAGCTCCTCTGTCATTGGTTATCTAAACATATATGGAATATTGTGATTAATGCTCATATGACTGCTGATCAAGCAACTAAACTCGAGTTCTCTGTCTAGGACAAAGTGGAGACACCTGACCAGCAGTCACCAAACATCTGACTCTCTTCTGCTTTTAGGGGTGGAAAACCCCATATGATCTGTCTGGTTATATTAGTTTGTGTCAGCCATTTTATGATCTGTCTAGGTTATATTAGTTTGTGTCAGCCATTTTAAACCATTGATTATAATGTATATATTAGCTGTGAGCATATAAGTATATATTTGATTATAGAGGAGTATACATGCAAGTGAGATCTACATGATATATATATTTCTATCACACAAGGATTCAGACGTCAGAATAAGTTGTGTTATTATTGTGGCGACGCTTCTCATGTCATTTCAGTCTGCCCTAAGCGGACAAAGAAGATCGCTAGTTCATTTACCATCAGTACTGTACAACCTAAATTTCTGTTATCTGTGTCCCTGATCTATTCATTGTCATCATTTTCTGTCATGGCGTTTGTGGATTCAGGCGCTGCTTTGAACCTAATGGACTTTGAGTTTGCCAGGAGTTGTGGTTTTCCCTTGCAGCCTTTGCAGAATCTTATTCCTTTAAGGGGCATTGATGCTACACCTTTGGCTAAAAATAAGCCCCAGTTTTGGACTCAGGTGACCATGCGCATTGCGCCAGCCCATCAGGAAGATTGTCGATTTCTGGTGTTGCAAAATTTGCATGATGCTATCGTGCTGGGTTTTCCGTGGTTGCAGGTACATAATCCTGTGTTGGATTGGAAGTCTATGTCTGTGACTAGTTAGGGTTGTCAGGGTGTTCATAATGATGTTCCTTTAATGTCCATCTCCTCTTCTTCCTCTTCCGAAATTCCAGAGTTTTTGTCTGATTTTCAGGATGTATTCGATGAGCCCAAGTCCAGTTCTCTTCCACCGCACAGGGACTGTGATTGTGCTATTGATTTGATTCCAGGCTGTAAGTTTCCTAAGGGCCGACTTTTCAACCTGTCTGTGCCTGAACATACCGCTATGCGGAGTTATGTTAAGGAGTCTTTGGAAATATAAACTGTGCAGGAGGTGTGGGTTAAATCCGCGCTGCCTTAATGATGAAGTTCCAAGGATAATAGATTTAAAAGGTGGTTTATTCAACGCGTTTCAAGGTCAATGCGACCTCTTCTTCAGGAAATTCACATACATCATCCGATGTTCGATGTTGTATGTGGAATTTCCTGAAGAAGAGGTCGCATTGACCTTGAAACGCGTTGAATAAACCACCTTTTAAATCTATTATCCTTGGAACTTCATCATCAAGGCAGCGCGGATTTAACCCACACCTCCTGCACAGTTTATATTTGCATTCGGCCGTTGATCGGCTTGTGGATCTGCAGCAGCCGAAATCGCTACATGCTTTTCATTCAACAAAATCAGGTGAGCAATTCTAAGAAAGCTCTCTTGGTTATCTAAAGGATAAGACCCTATTTTGCGCTTTGTGTCTCCATTTTTTTCCTAAAGGAGTCTTTGGAGAAAGGGCATATTCGGCCATCTTCTTCACCGATGGGAGGAGGTTTTTTTCTTGTTGCTAAGAAAGATGGCTTCTTGAGACCCTGTATTGATTATCGCCTCTTCAATAAGATCACGGTCAAATTTCAATACCCTTTACCCTTGCTTTCCGATTTGTTTGCCAGGATTAAGGGGGCTAGTTGGTTTACAAAGATTGACCTTCGGGGGGCGTATAATCTTGTTCGTATTAAGCAGGGTGATGAATGGAAAACTGCGTTCAATACGCCCGAAGGCGTTTTGAGTACCTTGTGATGCCATTCGGGCTCACTAATGCTCCATCTGTTTTTCAATCTTTCATGCATGATATCTTCCGGACTTATATTGATAAATTCATGATTGTATATCTGGACGATATTTTGTTTTTTTCTGATGATTGGAAGTCTCATGTGGAACAGGTCAGGATGGTGTTTCAGATCCTTCGTGACAATGCTTTGTTTGTGAAGGGGTCTAAGTGTCTCTTTGGGGTGCAGAAGGTTTCTTTCTTGGGTTTTATTTTTTCTCCTTCATCTATTGAGATGGACCTGGTTAAGGTTCAGGCCATTCATGATTGGATTCAACCCACGTCCGTAAAGAGCCTTCAGAAATTTTTGGGCTTTGCTAATTTTTATCGCCGTTTCATTGCTAACCTTTCCAGCGTGGTTAAACCCTTGACCGATTTGACTAAGAAAGGCGCTGATGTGGCGAATTGGTCCTCTGCGGCGGTTTTTGCCTTTCAGTAGCTTAAACGTCGATTTACTTCTGCTCCGGTGTTGCGTCAACCTGATGTTTCTCTTCCGTTTCAGGTTGAGGTTGACGCTTCTGAGATTGGGGCAGGGGCTGTTTTGTCTCAGAGGGATCCTGCTGGTTCCTTGAGGAAACCATGTGCCTTCTTTTCCTGTAAATTTTCGCCTGCTGAACGCAATTATGATGTCGGCAATCGGGAGTTGCTGGCTATGAAGTGGGCATTTGAAGAGTGGCGACATTGGCTTGGGGGAGCTAAGCACCGTATTGTGGTCTTGACCGATCATAAGAATCTGATTTACCTCGAGTCTGCCAAACGGCTGAATGCTAGACAGGCTCGATGGTCTTTGTTTTTTTCCCATTTTGATTTTGTGGTCTCGTATCTTCCGAGTTCTAAGAATATTAAGGCTGATGCCCTTTCTAGGAGTTTTTTGCCTGATTCTCCTGAGGTCCTGGAACCGGTCGGTATTTTGAAAGAAGGGGTGGTTCTTTCTGCCATTTCCAATGATTTACGACGGGTTCTTCAGGAATTTCAGGCTGACAGACCTGATCGCTGTCCTGTGGGGAAACTGTTTGTTCCTGACAGATGGACTAGTAGAGTGATTTCTGAGGTTCATTGTTCTGTGTTGGCCGGTCATCCTGGTATTTGTGGTACCAGAGCCTTGGTTGGTAGGTCCTTTTGGTGGCCTTCTTTATCATGTGATGTGCGTTCTTTTGTGCAGTCCTGTGGGACTTGTGCGCGGGCCAAGCCTTGTTGTTGCCGTGCTAGTGGGTTGCTTTTGCCGTTGCCGGTCCCTGAGAGGCCTTGGACGCATATTTCTATGGATTTTATTTCTGATCTTCCGGTTTCCCAGAAGATGTCGGTTATCTGGGTTGTTTGTGACCGGTTCTCTAAAATAGTTCATTTAATGCCTTTGCCTAAATTGCCTTCCTCCTCAGATTTGGTTTCGTTGTTTTTCCAGCATGTGGTTCGTTTGCATGGTATTCCAGAGAATATTGTGTCTGACAGAGGTTCCCAGTTTGTTTCTAGGTTTTGGCAAACCTTTTGTGCTAGGCTGGGCATTGATTTATCTTTTTCCTCTGCATTTTATCCTCAGACAAATGGCCAAACTGAGCGAACTAATCAGACCTTGGAGACTTATTTGAGATGCTTTGTGTCTGCTGATCAGGATGATTGGGTGGCCTTTTTGCCATTGGCCGAGTTTGCCCTTAATAATCGGGCTAGTTCGGCTACTTTGGCTTCGCCTTTTTTTTGTAATTTTGGTTTTCATCCTTGTTTTTCTTCTGGGTAGGTTGAGCCTTCTGACTGTCCTGGTGTGGATTCTGTGGTTGACAGGTTGCAGCAGATTTGGACTCATGTGGTAGACAATTTGGTGTTGTCTCAGGAGAAGGCTCAACGTTTTGCTAACCGTCGTCGGGGTGTTGGTTCCCTGCTTCGTGTTGGCGATCTGGTCTGGTTGTCTTCCCGTCATGTTCCTATGAAGGTTTCTTCTCCTAAGTTTAAGCCTCGGTTTATTGGTCCTTATAGGATTTCTGAGATTATTAATCCGGTGTCTATTTGATTGGCACTTCCGGCCTCTTTTGCTATCCATAATGTCTTCCATAGATCTTTATTGCGGAAATATGTGGTACCCGTTGTTCCCTCTGTTGATCCTCCGGCCCCTGTGTTGGTTGATGGGGAGTTGGAGTATGTGGTTGAGAAGATTGATTGTGGATTCTCGTTTTTTGAGGTAAAAGCTTCAGTATCTTGTCAAATGGAAGGGATATGGCCAGGAGGATAATTCTTGGGTTTTTGCCTCTGATGTCCATGCTGCTGATTTGGTTCATGCTTTTCATCTGGCTCCTCCTGATCGGCCTGGGGGCTCTGGTGAGGGTTCAGTGACCCCTCCTCAAGGGGGGGTACTGTTGTGAATTCTGCTTTTGGGCTCCCTCCGGTGGTTGTAGGTGGTAATGCAGTTGTCCCTGAGTTGCAGTCCTGGTCAGGTGTTTCTGCTAATTGCAGTTCTGACTGGGGTATATAGGCTTGCAGAATTCATTGGCCCTTGCCAGTTGTCCATTGTTTTTGGAGGTTTTGTCCTTGCCTGGTTCCTTCCTGCCTTGCTGCCAAATCTGCACAGATAAGTGTCTGGTTTTTGTGACACACATGCTGTGTGCTTAACAATTTAGTGCTATTCAGTGTTTTTTTTGTCCAGCTTAGATTTTATCAGTATTTCCTTAGTCTTGCTGGATTCTCAGGAGTTGCAGATATACATTCCATGTCTTTAGTTAGATTGTGGAACTTTTTGTATTTTCTGCTGTGGATATTTTTAGAGTTTTATTACTGACCGCTTAGTATTCTGTCCTATCTTTCCCTGTTTAGCTAGAGTGGCCTCTTTTGCTAAATTCTGTTTTCAGTCTGTGTGTGTCGTTCCTCTCCTATTCACAGTCAATATTTGTGGGGGGCTGCCTATTCTTTGGGGTTCTGCTCTGAGGCAAGATAGTGTTCCTATTTCTATCTATAGGGTTATTTAGTCCTCCTGCTGTGTCGAGGTGTCTAGGGTTTTGTTAGGCACACCTCACGGCTACTTCTAGTTGCGGTGCTAGTTCAGGGTCTGCGGTCAGTATAGATTCCACTTCTCCTGAGAAAGTCTCATGTGGCTCCAAAGCCACCAAATCATAACACTGCCCCTTATCATGCTGCACAATCGTTATGGCCCCATAAGATGCTCCGTACAGTCACTGCCCCTTATAGTGCTGCACAATCGTTATGGCCCCATAAGATGCTCCATACAGTCACGGCCCCTTATAATGCTGCACAATCGTTATGGCCCCATGAGATGCTCCATACAGTCACTGCCCCTTATAGTGCTGCACAATCGTTATGGCCCCATAAGATGCTCCGTACAGTCACTGCCACTTATAGTGCTGCACAATCGTTATGGCCCCATACAGATGCTCCATACAGTCACTGCCCCTTATAATGCTGCACAATCGTTATGGCCACATACAGATGCTCCGTACAGTCACTGCCCCTTATAATGCTGCACAATCGTAATGGCCACATACAGATGCTCCGTACAGTCACTGCCCCTTATAGTGCTGCACAAGCGTTATGGCCCCATACAGATGCTCCTTACACTCACTGCCCCTTATAATGCTGCACAATCATAATGGCCACATACAGATGCTCCGTACAGTCACTGCCCCTTATAGTGCTGCACAAGCGTTATGGCCCCATACAGATGCTCCTTACACTCACTGCCCCTTATAGTGCTGCACAATCGTTATGGCCCCATACAGATGCTCCATACAGTCACTGCCCCTTATAGTACTGCACAATCGTTATGGCCCCATAAGTTGCTCCATACAGTTACTGCCCCTTATAGTGCCGCACAATCGTTATGGCCCCATAAGATGCTACATACAGTTACTGCCCCTTATAATGCTGCACAATCGTTATGGCCCCATACCGATGCTCCGTACAGTCACTGCCCCTTATAATGCTGCACAATAGTTATGGCCCCATAACATGCTCCGTACAGTCACTGCTAGAGTTGAGCGACTTTTCCCTTTTTAGGATCGAGTCGGTTTCGCTAAACCAGATTTTTTGCAAAAGTCGGGTCTGGTGAAATTGGCCGATCATTGCGAATAGTCAGGGGCCGAACAAAACACGAAACACAATGCAAGTCAATGGGGAATCAAAGTCGGCTGTGAGTGGAGGACAGGAAAACACCTACAGTGCCCATTTTAATGAAAAAAAACATCAATTCTTGTTACTGAAGCTTGTCAATCTTAATTTACCTTATAATAATAGTTAGGGATTGGAAATTGGAGGTCATTTGGCTAAGTTTTTCGTGGGCCCAGGAAACGCGGACTACGTCACGGCGGTGGAGCAGGGAGAGGTAAGTATTTCAACTTTGCAAGTGCTGTGATCCTGAGCAAGCAGGGGGGGCCCACTCGTTCACATTGGCACAGGCACAGGGCCCCTCAAAGTACGGCGGTGTGTTTGCATGGCGGGGGCGCCTCCCACCGGCAGTGACACTTTTGCGTACTCTGAGGGGCCCTGTGACAGTGACATCGCCAACGAGTATGCCCCCCTCACCTGATGAAGGAACCTGCACTTTCATCTGCACCTTCCTCTTTGTCCCCGTGTAAGGTGGTATAGTATGAGGGAAGGGGAACCAGACTTTCAGCAGGGTCAGATACTGGCTGTGTAACGTGCAAGTTGAATGTAGTGGTCTTGGGTCAATGTACCGGCAGACTCATGTAGCACTGGCTGGGCAATGGGCAGGATGAGGAGGAAACACAGATATAGGCCCAAATAATAAAGTGGGCTAAAAAAATAAAAATAAATAAATTAATAAATAAATAAAAATAAACATAATCAGGTTCCTCATATCATGTTCTCATACACTTCCTGCAGTTAGTAGCCCTCTGTGTCTGTACTGCTTCACATTTAGGCAGTTAACTGGTTCATGCAGCTTTACATGAACACCCGAGCCTTACACTATGGCTGGTCCAAATAACTAAAGCAATTATTACCATCCACCTCTCGTGTCTCCCCTTTTCCTCATAGGTTGTAAGCTTGCAAGCGGGGCCCTCATTCCTACTGGTATCTGTTTTGAACTGTGATTTCTGTTATGCTGTAATGTCTATTGTCTGTACAAGTCCCCTCTATAAGTTGTAAAGCACTGCGGACTATGTTGGCGCTATATAAATAAAAATTATTATTATTATTATTATTATTATTATTAAATGCAGTTCAAATTTGGTAACAGGACTAACCAGGAGGCATTGCTTTGTTCAGTGGAGGAGAAAATCAAAGAGCGGCAGACACCGTTAGTAGAGCCCAACCACACTAGTAGGCCAAATGCAGTGTAATATTTAAAATGTAGTCCGAAAGCCTGAAGATTGAAGCTCAGGAAAATAACACAGGACAACACTAAGGTGCGGCAGACACCGTTACTAGGACCAACCACACTAGTAGGCCAAATGCAGTTTAATATTTAAAATGTAGGCCAAAAGCCTGAAAATAGAAGCTCAACTGTATTCAGTGGAGGAAAACAAGAGGTAGCAGCAGACAACATTACTAGGCCCAAACCAAGAACTAGGCCAAATGCAGTTTCATATTGTTAATACAGGCCGAAAGCCTGAAGATTGAAACTCAGATTTGTTTAGTAGAGGTAGAGTGGGTGCACCCACCTGTCCAGGCAAACGTAACTTGCACGGGTGCTTGTGCCAAGTGGTAACCACGGCCCTGTGAGGGGAGTCAGCCCATTTAGGGAGGTATAAAAATGGCCTATGGTGGACATTCAGCAACTGCAAATGGAGGTATTGACGAAGTCAGTAAGAGGAGGCCAAAAGCAAGTCATTTATCACCCAAGCTACGTGTCAGCGGGGGAAGGTGGGGCAAAACAATTTGCAATCCATGATTGGTTCATTTTAATGAAGGTTAGATCATCCACATTTTGGGTAGCCAGACATGTCCTTTTGTCGGTCAATATTGAACCTGCAGCACTGAAGACTCTTTCTGATAGCACACTAGCAGCAGGGCAAGCGAGCTCCTGTAATGCATATTCTGCCAATTCAGGCCAGGAGTCTAGTTTAGATGCCCAGTAATCAAAGGGGAAAAACCTGTGAGAGAGAACATCGATAAGGAATGAAAAATAGTTTGTAACCATACTGGACAAATGCTGTCTCCTGTCACTTTGAATAGATGTTGTGTCAGCGGTCATTGCGAAATCACTCCACAACCTGGTCAGAAAACCCCTCTGTCCAACGCCACTTCGGCTTTCTGCACCTCGAGCACCTCTTCCATGTTGCCCCCTACGGCTCGTGTGAGGACCATCACCACCGCTGTGTGCTGGGAATGCCTGAACCAAATGGTCTACAAGAGTTGCTTGTTTGGTAGCCAATATTTGCTCAAGGTTCTCATGTGGCATAATATTTTGCAATTTCCCTTTATAGCGTGGATCCAGGAGGCAGGCCAACCAGTAATCGTCATCAGTCATCATTTTGACAATGCGGGGGTCCCTTTTTAGGATACGCAAGGCATACTCAGCCATGTGGGCCAATGTTCCAGGTGGCAATTCACTGCTTCTGCTGGGTTGAGGAGCACTTTCTTGCAAATCAACATCACAAGTCTCCCGCAAGAAACCTGTACCTGACCTTGCAACGCCACCAGTTTCTATTGCCCCCTGAGAAGCATCCTCCTCCCATGCATATCTATCCCCATCATCATCCTCCTCATCCTCTTCATCCGACACCTCGTCCTGGACAGTTCCCTGACCAGACACTGGCTGACTGTCATCAAGTATTCCCTCCTCCTCGGCTGCAGACGCCTGCTCCTTGATGTGCGTCAAACTTTGCATCAGCAGACGCATAAGTGGGATGCTCATGCTTATGATGGTGTCGTCTGCACTTACCAGCCGTGTGCATTCCTCAAAACACTGAAGGACTTGACAGAGGACTTGTAGCTTCGACCACTGCACACCTGACAACTCCATGCCTGCCATCCAACTGCCTGCCCGTGTATGCGTATCCTCCCACAAATACATGACAGCACGCCTCTGTTCACACAGCCTCTGAACCATGTGCAGTGTGAAGTTACACCTTGTTGCAACGTCGATAATTAGGTGGTGCTGTGGAAGATTGAGCGATCGCTGATGGTTCAGCATATGGCTGGAGTGTACGGGCGACCTGCGGATGTGCGAGCAAAGTCTTCACACCTCCAGGAGCAGGGCTGGTAATTCCGGATAATTTTTAAGAAAGCACTGCACCACCAGGTTCAGCCAGGCAAAGTATGTGTTTGAGTTGTGAAAAGGCTATGGCAGCCATAAAATTCCTTCCATTATCACTGACTACCTTGCCTGCCTCAAGATGTACACTGCCCAGCCATGACTGAGTTTCTTGCTGCAAGAACTCGGCCAGTTCTTTTGCGGTGTGTCTGTTGTCACCCAAACACTTCATTTCTAACACAGCCTGCTGACGCTTCCCACCAGCTGTTCCGTAATGGGACACCTCGTGTGCAACACTGTCAGCTGCGGATGGAGTGGTCGTGTGACAGCACTCTGTGGATGAGCTTTCGCTTCTGGAGGAGGAGGAGGAGGAGGGGTGGCCAACGCCTACAGCCAACTGTTTCCTAGACCGTGGGCTAGGCAGAACTGTCCCACTATTGCTGTACCCTGTGGACCCTGCATCCACAACATTAACCCAGTGCACCGTGATGGTCACGTAATGTCCCTGGCCATGCCTACTGGTCCATGCATCTGTTGTGTGTTGCACCTTTCCACTGACAGACTGCCTCAGTGCATGGACAATGCGGTCTTTGACATGCTGGTGGAGGGCTGGGATGGCTTTTCTCACAAAGAAGTGGCGACTGGGTAGGTCATAGCGTGGTACTTCGCAGGCCATCAGGGCTTTGAAAGCTTCGCTTTCAACCAACCGGTAGGGCATCATCTCTAACGAGATAAGTCTGGCAATGTGGGCGTTCAAACCCTGTGTACGCGGATGAGAGGATGAATACTTTCTTTTCCTAATGAAAGTCTCTTCTAGGGTGAGCTGGACTGGAGAGCTGCATATGGTGGAACTAGCGAGGGTGGTGGTTGTGGACATGGCGGATTGAGAGTGAGTTGGTGATGTTGGCCTACATACAGTGCTTCCTACCAATAACCTTCTGACTCCCTGACTGCTCTGGCCTTGCGACGATCCCTCCACATTTGCTGCTGCTGGTGTTGTAACCGGTGGGCTTACAGTGAGGGAAGCAATGTTGAGGTGCTGACTACCTTCATTCAGAGCTGATGCACCAACGGTACGGGACGTTTGGTAGTTAGTCCAGGCTTGCAAGTGCATGCTGGTTAAATGTCTACGCATGCACGTTGTACTTAAATTTAGAAGATTCTTCCCTCTGCTAAAGGTCTTTAAGCATTTCTTACAGATCACTTTTGACTGATCATTGGGATCTTGGTTAAAAAAAAAGGCCACACTACACTCTTCCGACTATGGAATTCCTTTTCAGGCATTGCACGCTGTGCAACTTTCACCGGATGGCCACACTGTCCTAAAACTGTTTTTGTCAAACGTTTTTGGCCTGATACGGGCTTGCCAGATGACAGCTGTTGCGATGTGGATTGATGCTCCAGTGGATAACCCTCCTCCGCTTCTGAGCTTGTGGCAGCGGCACCCTCTTCCCCAAATGGCTGCCAATCTGAATCAACAACTGGATCGTCTATCACCTCCTCCTCAATGTCATGTGCAGCTTCCTCAGTGTCACCGTGTAAGGTGATATAGCGTTCGGGACAGGGCACCATAGTCTCATCAGGGTCAGATTCTGGCTCAGTAAACTGCGAGGGCAATGTAGTGATCTGAGTCAATGGAACAGCATCATAATCTAGCAGTGGCTGTGCATCAGTGCACTCCACGTCCGATTCTTCTTGTAATGGGCAGTTAACAATGTCCCTTTCTAACCCAGGCACGGTATGTGTAAAGAGCTCCATGGAGTAACCTGTAGTGCTGCCTGACGCATCCTTAACTTTTGGTTTGGGAGAAGGACACAAGGAAACGTCTTTTTCCTGACCGGGTGCATCCACTGACGACTGGCTGCTTTTAGATTTTGAACTTTGGGAAGAGGAGGCGAAAGAGCTAGAGGCTGAGACAGCAAGGAAACCCAAAACTTTTTCCTGCTGCTCCAGCTTTAAAAGCTGTTTTCCTACTCCCAGGTATGGGAGCCTTCGAGGCCTTGTGTAGCCAGACGCTGACGCAGGCTCAACACCTCCAGCCTTAGGTGCTATTGTGCTTTTTCCACTACCACCAGATGCAGCAGCACCACCACCATCAGTACCAGCTGGCAAACCCCGCCCACAGCCTCTTCCACCAGACTTCTTCATTTTTGGGGGGGAGACACTGAACCACAACTGTGGCCCTGTGCTATAACACAACACTATGAACGTGGCAGAAAGTGGCTGCCTGCTATAAGACACACTAGCAGCACTGCAGAATTAACACTGTGTGAGAATTACTCTCTCACTTTTTGGGGGGAGAAACTGCACCACAACTGTGGCCCTGTGCTATAATACAACACTATGAACGTGGCAGAAAGTGGCTGCCTGCTATACGACACACTAGCAGCACTGCAGAATTAACACTGTGTGAGAATTACTCTCTTAAGGTACCTTCACAATAAACAATTTACCAACGATCACGACCAGCGATACGACCTGGCCGTGATCGTTGGTAAGTCGTTGTGTGGTCGCTGGGGAGCTGTCACACAGACAGCTCTCCAGCGACCAACGATGCCGAAGTCCCCGGGTAGCCAGGTTAAACATCGGGTTACTAAGCGCAGGGCCGCGCTTAGTAACCCGGTGTTTACCCTGGTTACCAGCGTAAATGTAAAAAAAACAAACAGTACATACTCACCTTCTGCTGTCTGTCACACGTCCCCCGCTGTCCGCTTCCTGCACTGACTGTGAGTGCCAGCCGTAAAGTACAGCACAGCGGTGACGTCACCGCTGTGCTCTGCTTTTACTTTACGGCCGGCACTCACAGTCAATGCGGGAAGCGGACGACGGGGGACGTGTGACAGACAGCAGAAGGTGAGTATGTTCTGTTTGTTTTTTTTTACTTTTACAATGGTAACCAGGTAAATATCGGGTTACTAAGCGCGGCCCTGTGCTTAGTAACCCGATATTTACCCTGGTTACCATTGTAAAACATCGCTGGCATCGTTGCTTTTGCTGTCAAACACAACGATACATGCTGATCTGACAACCAAATAAAGTTATGAACTTTCAGCAACGACCAGCGATATCACAGCAGGATCCAGATCGCTGCTGCGTGTCAAACACAACAATATCGCAATCCAGGACACTGCAACGTCACGGATCGCTATCATTATCGTTGCAAAGTCGCTTAGTGTGAAGGTACCTTTACTTTTTGGGGGGAGACACTGCACCATAACTGTGGCCCAGTGCTATAACACAACACTATGAACGTGGCAGAAAGTGGCTGCCTGCTATACGACACACAAGCAGCACTGCAGAATTAACACTGTGTGAGAATTACGCTCTCACTTTTTGGGGGCAGACACTGCACCACAACTGTGGCCCTGTGCTATAGTACAACACTATGAACGTGGCAGAAAGTGGCTGCCTGCTATACGACACACTAGCAGCACTGCAGAATTAACACTGTGTGAGAATTAGGCTACTTTCACACTAGCGTCGTACTCGGCCCGTCACAGTGCGTCGGGCCGACGTACCAACGCTAGCGTTGTGTGCGCCGCACAACGGGTGCAGCAAATGCTGTTTTTAAACGCATCCGCTGCCCCACTGTGAGGTGCGGGGAGGAGGGGGCGGAGTTCCGGCCGGGCATGCGCAGTCGGAAAAGACGTTCTCGAAGGAGTAAAAAGCGTTGCAAGCAACTTTTTTGCGGCCGACGGTCCGCCACAGCACGATGCAACTGTCGCATGACGGTTGCGACGTGTGTCAATCCGTCGCAATGCGTCGCTTAATGTTAGTCTATGGGGAAAAACGCATCCTGCAAGCACTTTTGCAGGATGCGTTTTTTCTGCAAAATGACGCATTGCGACAGATTGCAAAAAACGCTAGTGTGAAAGTACCCGTACTCTCTCACTTTTTGGGGGCAGACACTGCACCACAACTGTGGCCCTGTGCTATAATACAACACTATGAACGTGGCAGAAAGTGGCTGGAATTATTATAAAAAAAAAATAAAAAAAATTACAAGCTCCCTACAATGATCTCAGGATAACTGTGGCAGCAAAAAAAGGACTGCTGAACACTAAAGTGTGCACAAATCTGTTGCAGAGTGTGTCTTCTTGCAGTCACGCTGTAGTTACGAGAGCTTCAATCAGCAAGATATCTTGAGTAAACAGTATTTACTTCATACTGGATAAACATAAAATACAATACAGTGTCACATAGTCCGTGCACTGAGACATAACACATTAAAGAAGAAGAAAGGATATTCAGGAAGTAAGAAAAACAACCAACAACTGAGAGCTTCCCTCCCCACATTACAGCAAGTATATAACTTTACACACTATCGCCATCTGCTGTCTGGTTAGTATAAAGTCCTCCTTTCACTTATAATAAGTCCTAATCTGTTGCATATGCCAACTGTTGTGAATTTGGATTCTGGGCTCCCCCGGTGGCCGCTTGTGGAATTGGACTTGTCATCCTCTTTCCTGTTTCACCTGGTTCCATCAGTAGTGGGTGTCGCTATTTAAGCTCATTTCTCTGGTGGTTTCTTGCCGGTCAACAATGTTATCTGATGCCTCTCAGTGCTTGTTCCTGCTTCTAGACTACTACTAGATAAGTTGGACTTTTGTCCATGTTTTGTTTTGCCTATTTGTTCCAGTTCACAGCTGAAGTTTTGTTACTGTGTCTGGAAAGCTCTCGTTGATCAGGGATTGCTACTCTGGCGTTATGAGTTAATGCCAGAGTTTAAGGTAATCTCTGGATGGTGTTTTGTTAGTGTTTTTCTGCTGACCATGAAAGTATACTATCTGTCTTCTGCTATCTAGTAAGCGGACCTCAAATTTGCTAAGACTATTTTCCTGCTGCGTTTGTTGTTTCATCTGAACTCACCGTCATTATATGTGGGGGGCTACTGTCTTCTTTGGAATATTTCTCTAGAGGTGAGCCAGGTCTTATATTTCCCTCTGCTAGCTATTTAGGTCTTAGGCCAGAGCTGGGCATCTAGCGATAAATAGGAAATGCTACCTGGCTATTTCTAGTTGCGCGGCAGGCTTAGTTCATGGTCAGTATAGTTCCATCTTCCGAGAGCTTGTCCCTCTATAGGCTTGCTATGATCTCTGCCTGCAGAGATCATGACAGCCAACACCCTTTCTCAACAGTAAGGACTTATTCAATCAAACCCAACTTTTTTATTAGTCTCTGATGTTTATCAGCATTCAACGCCTTTGTGAGGATGTCTGCTGTCATTTCTTCAGTAGGACAGTACTCTAACTTCAAGACTCCTAGTTCCTGATGATCTCTCAAGAAATGATATTTCACATCAATATGCTTGGTTCTTGGATTGACCCTTTCCATCTGAGCAAGAACAAGACATCCTTGATTGTCCTCTTTCAGTTTTGTTGGTGCCAAATGTGGTTGTCCTAATTCTGTCAACAATTGTCTTATCCACAGTACTTCTTGACTCGCATGTGCTGCGGCAACATATTCTGCTTCTGTTGAAGATAATGTCACAATTGACTGTTTCTTACTTGTCCAACTTATTGGTCCACCTGAGAGGAAAAAAATATGTCCACTGGTAGATCTTCTGTCAGTTGGATCTCCAGCCCAATCTGCATCAACATATCCTGATAAAATGCAATCATGACTTGTGGGTAATTTCAGCTTAACATTACTAGTTTCTTTCAAATAACGCATTACTCTCTTCACGGCATTCCAATCAGCTTTATTTGGTTTTGATACCTTTCTACTCAGGATTGCTACTGCTGCTGCGATGTCAGGTCTTGTAACGGTCGCTAGATACAGTAGTTTTCCTATTGCTGTTCTGTATTCTTCATTATTTGGTAGCATATTTTTTTCACTGTTCATCTCTTTGAGATAATTAGTTTCCATTGGAGACTTTACTGTTTTTGCATCCTTTAATCCAAATTTTTATGTTATGTCTTGAATCATGTGATTTTGATTCAGTAGGAAACTTCCGTCTTCTTCTCTTTCTACCTGTATTCCTAGATATTGTTTTACATTTCCCAAGTCTTTGATTTCAAAATGTTGCTTCAGGATTTTTAGAATGTTTTCGTTATCCCTTTCTTGTTCAAAACAAATCAAAATGTCGTCTACATATATGAGTATATACATCCATCTATTAATCAGCCTTTTTGTGTATAAGCATGGATCAGCTTTGCTTCTTTGAAATTTTTCATTTGTAAGTACTTCCGTGATTTTGTCATTCCGCGCTTTAGCTGCTTGCTTTAAACCATACACTCACTGGCCACTTTATTAGGTACACCATGCTAGTAACGGGTTGGACCCCTTTTGCCTTCAGAACTGCCTCAATTCTTCGTGGCATAGATTCAACAAGGTGCTGGAAGCATTCCTCAGAGATTTTGGTCCATATTGACATGATGGCATCACACAGTTGCCGCAGATTTGTCGGCTGCACATCCCTGATGCGAATCTCCCGTTCCACCACATCACAAAGATTTCATGTTGTTTACGCCAAATTCTGACCCTACCATCCGAATGTCGCAGCAGAAGTCGAGACTCATCAGACCAAGCAACGTTTTTCCAATCTTCTACTGTCCAATTTCGATGAGCTTGTGCAAATTGTAGCCTCAGTTTCCTGTTCTTAGCTGAAAGGAGTGGTACCCGGTGTGGTCTTCTGCTGCTGTAGCCCATCTGCCTCAAAGTTCGACGCACTGTGCGTTCAGAGATGCTCTTAGGCCTACCTTGGTTGTAACGGGTGGCGGTTTGAGTCACTGTTGCCTTTCTATCAGCTCGAACCAGTCTGCCCATTCTCCTCTGACCTCTGGCATCAACAAGGCATTTCCGCCCACAGAACTGCCGCTCACTGGATTTTTTTTCTTTTTCGGACCATTCTCTGTAAACCCTAGAGATGGTTGTGCGTGAAAATCCCAGTAGATCAGCAGTTTCTGAAATACTCAGACCAGCCCTTCTGGCACCAACAACCATGCCACGTTCAAAGGCACTCAAATCACCTTTCTTCCCCATACTGATGCTCGGTTTGAACTGCAGGAGATTGTCTTGACCATGTCTACATGCCTAAATGCACTGAGTTGCCGCCATGTGATTGGCCAGTGAGTGTATATGCTTTTCTGTAGTTTACAAACTTTGTTTGGATTTCTTTCATCTTTGAATCCTGGAGGTTGTTCCATATAAATGTCTTCTGTTAAATCTCCATTCAGAAAAGCTGTCTTTACATCCAGATGTCTCAGTTGCATCTGTTTCATTGCTGCAACTGTAAGTAAAGTTCTTATTGTAGTGTGTTTGACAACTGGAGTAAATGTCTCATCATAGTCTTCTCCATATTTTTGAGAATACCCTTTAGCTACGAGTCTTGCTCGGTATCTTTCAGCTGTGCCATCTGTTTGGTATTTAACTTTAAAAATCCATTTACATCCTATGGTTTTTCTTCCTTCTGGTAAATCTGTTAGTGTCCATGTACTTGAATCTTGCATGGATTTAATTTCTGTTTCTGTTGCTTCTATCCATTTATTAGCTTCTTCTACAGGAAGGTTAGATATGTCTTCCCAAGAGGTAGGCTCATAGATTTTTCTTGTGCTTGTCTTGTATGAGACTAAAGAGAAGTCTCGCACTCAACTTAAGTATTTTAGTTTTGCAGAATTTTATTGAGGTAGCACTGGAAACGTTTCAGCCTTTGTCAGGCTTTCATCAGTCACTACGACATTTACAATGAAAAAAATAATGAATATAATACAGTGTACAAACAAACGTATAAATAAACAACAGTATATACAAATATATATAAGATACAATGGGAGCCAAAAAAGTTGCAAAATTGCATAAACAGTCATGATATGGCAGTGAAACCATGTATAACAATCTCGCTCAATATGTAGATTAAATGACAATTGTGGACGAAGCGTATTGTGAAGGAAAAACGTACCGTGCTGTGCCTTTAAGAGTATGTAGATGGTACTCATAAATAGGACGCCGATCAAGCGTGATGCCTAGTATGGCGTGAGAGAAAGATAATAGTTTACAAGTAGTAAAAGGACATGTATAGCAGAGCTGGGGTAGATGTGATCGTACTCACAGTGGGTAGCTGTCTTGTATAGAGGTGGAGTGGTTAGTTAGTACCACTGAATACAAAGGAGCTATGGGAAATGATATTAACAGAAGAAGGAGGAATATTTAAAATATGGTATTAGGTATGTCCTTCATAGATAATGTCAGATATATTATCATACCTCAAAAGCTCATGTGTGGGGCTCAGAGATAATCTCCTCTAATGGCCAGCTATGGCTATAGGAACCGGGGCTGAAAAGGAATGTAAGAATGGAGCTCAGTCACATACCTATAGAGTAGGGGCTGTGGTCCTGTGAACGTGCGGTATATTACCTGGAGGGAAGCCCTACTGCTGCACGAGATTACCTCTCCGACGTGGAGTCCACCGCTCGTCTGGGAGGTGCATGTGCACGGTGCTTTTTAAACCCCCATGTCGGCGTTGTAGTAAGACGCCGTAACCGGAAGTGACATGAGCTAACCCGGCCAGGGCGGAAGTATATGGCCGTGCGTGTCACCCGCAGTCTTGCGTACCATTAGGGTAGCGCGGATGTGTATATGAATAAAAGTGGAGTGAAACTAATGAAGATGGATGTAAAACATCGGGTGGGAAATAGTGGGACATATATATCATAGGTACTAAAGACGGAATCCAGAATATGTGTTGTAACTGTGGATGGGCAGAGTGGAGAGGGGAGGAGACCAATGTGAGGATGTGAGGATGTGACGCCCTCAATGCTGTAATGTATGGGGGTAAACTGTAATTTGTATAGAGGGAGATATAGGAGGAGTATATTTAATAGGCATAATACACTCACTGGCCACTTTATTAGGTACACCTGTCCAACTTCTTGTTAACACTTAATTTCTAATCAGCCAATCACATGGCGGCAACTCAGTGCATTTAGGCATGTAGACATGGTCAAGACAATCTCCTGCAGTTCAAACCGAGCATCAGTATGGGGAAGAAAGGTGATTTGAGTGCCTTTGAACGTGGCATGGTTGTTGGTGCCAGAAGGGCTGGTCTGAGTATTTCAGAAACTGCTGATCTACTGGGATTTTCACGCACAACCATCTCTAGGGTTTACAGAGAATGGTCCGAAAAAGAAAAAAAATCCAGTGAGCGGCAGTTCTGTGGGCAGAAATGCCTTGTTGATGCCAGAGGTCAGAGGAGAATGGGCAGACTGGTTCGAGCTGATAGAAAGGCAACAGTGACTCAAATCGCCACCCGTTACAACCAAGGTAGGCCTAAGAGCATCTCTGAACGCACAGTGCGTCGAACTTTGAGGCAGATGGGCTACAGCAGCAGAAGACCACACCGGGTACCACTCCTTTCAGCTAAGAACAGGAAACTGAGGCTACAATTTGTACAAGCTCATCGAAATTGGACAGTAGAAGATTGGAAAAACGTTGCTTGGTCTGATGAGTCTCGATTTCTGCTGCGACATTCGGATGGTAGGGTCAGAATTTGGCGTAAACAACATGAAAGCATGGATCCATCCTGCCTTGTATGGAGCATCTTTGGGATGTGCAGCCGACAAATCTGCGGCAACTGTGTGATGCCATCATGTCAATATGGACCAAAATCTCTGAGGAATGCTTCCAGCACCTTGTTGAATCTATGCCACGAAGAATTGAGGCAGTTCTGAAGGCAAAAGGGGGTCCAACCCGTTACTAGCATGGTGTACCTAATAAAGTGGCCGGTGAGTGTATATGTAAGAGTATACGTATACTCTTACATATATTATGCCTATTAAATATACTCCTCCTATATCTCCCTCTATACAAATTACAGTTTACCCCCATACATTACAGCATTGAGGGCGTCACATCCTCACATCCTCACATTGGTCTCCTCCCCTCTCCACTCTGCCCATCCACAGTTACAACACATATTCTGGATTCCGTCTTTAGTACCTATGATATATATGTCCCGCTATTTCCCACCCGATGTTTTACATCCGTCTTCATTAGTTTCACTCCACTTTTATTCATATACACATCCGCGCTACCCTAATGGTACGCAAGACTGCGGGTGACACGCACGGCCATATACTTCCGCCCTGGCCGGGTTAGCTCATGTCACTTCCGGTTACGGCGTCTTACTACAATGCCGACATGGGGGTTTAAAAAGCACCGTGCACATGCACCTCCCAGACGAGCGGTGGACTCCACGTCGGAGAGGTAATCTCGTGCAGCAGTAGGGCTTCCCTCCAGGTAATATACCGCATGTTCACAGGACCACAGCCCCTACTCTATAGGTATGTGACTGAGCTCCATTCTTACATTCCTTTTCAGCCCCGATTCCTATAGCCATAGCTGGCCATTAGAGGAGATTATCTCTGAGCCCCACACATGAGCTTTTGAGGTATGATAATATATCTGACATTTTCTATGAAGGACATACCTAATACCATATTTTTAATATTCCTCCTTCTTCTGTTAATATCATTTCCCATAGCTCCTTTGTATTCAGTGGTACTAACTAACCACTCCACCTCTATACAAGACAGCTACCCACTGTGAGTACAATCACATCTACCCCAGCTCTGCTATACATGTCCTTTTACTACTTGTAAACTATTATCTTTCTCTCACGCCATACTAGGCATCACGCTTGATCGGCGTCCTATTTATGAGTACCATCTACATACTCTTAAAGGCACAGCACGGTACGTTTTTCCTTCACAATACGCTTCGTCCACAATTGTCATTTAATCTACATATTGAGTGAGATTGTTATACATGGTTTCACTGCCATATCATGACTGTTTATGCAATTTTGCAACTTTTTTGGCTCCCATTGTATCTTATATATATTTGTATATACTTTTGTTTATTTATACGTTTGTTTGTACACTGTATTATATTCATTATTTTTTTCATTGTAAATGTCGTAGTGACTGATGAAAGCCTGACAAAGGCTGAAACGTTTCCAGTGCAACCTCAATAAAATTCTGCAAAACTAAAATACTTAAGTTGAGTGCGAGACTTCTCTTTAGTTTACTATATGGTTTGGGTACCTAGTCTCTGCACCTGAATATAGCAGTGCTCACGGTGTTTATGTTCATATGTCTTGTATGAGAGACGTTTTGGTGGTTTTCCTTTGTTCTCTCTCATTGAACATCTTGGTTCTGTGTCTGTTTGTAGTTGTGATTCTTCACTTTCAGTATTTTGTTCTTCATTAATTTCTGCTTCTTTCTCATCAGATATTTCTTCAGTTGTGTCACTATTGGTTTTCTCATTTTTTGTTTCAACTGAAATCATAATGTCTTCATTTAAATCTTCAATGAATGTCACACTGTTACTCACCGTAACTCTGTCTGTTTTGGGATCTAGGATTCTGTATCCTTTGCAATTTTCACTATATCCAACAAATATTCCTTCTATGGATCTGTTTTGAAGTTTGGAATGTTTTTCTGTTGGAATGAATATAAAAACTTTACATCCAAAAACTTTTAAATGATTGACACTTGGTTTCATACCTTGCCACAGTTCATATGGAGTTTTCGTCAGTTTTTTGGAAAAAAGTCAGTTCTGTAGATATGCAGCTGTCATTGCTGCCTCACCCCAATATTTCTCTGGTAGTTTGGAATCAGTCAGCATACATCTTATCATTTCTGTTAGAGTTCTGTTTTTTCTTTCTGCTACTCCATTTTGTTCAGGTGTGTATGGAACCATTTTCTGGTGTTCTATTCCATTTTGTTGTAAGTAGTCTTCTATTCTGTGACCTGTAAATTCACCTCCATTATCACTTCTGATGACAATTGGTTTCCTTTGAAATTTGTTACTTGATCTTGTTACATAGTCTACAAGTTTATCAAAAACTTCACTTTTGCTTTTAATTAAGTATGTGACTGTGTATCTTGAGTAATTGTCTATAAAGGTCAACATGTATCTATTGCCTCCTGATGTGGTCACTTTCATGGGTCCACATACGTCAGTATGCACCAAATCAAGTGGTCTTTTGCTTTTCATCTCACTTTCTTTTGGAATAGATATCCTTGTGGCTTTGGATTTTATACAACATTCACATCTTATGGTAATTGAGCAATCTGATATCTTTAAATCTTTTGTCAATTCTTTTCTCTGTAGTTCCCTTATACTGTCAGGGTGTCTATGTCCTAGACGTCTATGCCACATGTGAATACAGTTTTTGTGATCATGTGTACATACCTTCATCTGTTCCTTTGGTGTGTCAAAATGATATAATTGTTCATCTGCCTTGACTTTGGTTATCACCTTGTTTCCTGCAATAATTGCACACTCATTGTCTTTGAATTTCACTGTAAGTCCTTTTGCTGTTAAACGTTTCACAGATAATAATCCGCCTTCCAATTTTGGAACATAAAACACATCTTGTACAAGTATCTTTGAATCTTGCCCGAACTTGTTTGAACAATTTAGCATACCTTGTCCGATACCTTCTGCGGTTATTTTGCTTCCATCTGCAAGATAAATGGCTTCTTTCTTATCTAAATCAAGATCAGTAAAGAAATTCTTGTCACTTGTCATATGACTCGTTGCTCCTGAATCAATAAACCAACCAAGTGATGATTTCTTGTCTGTTACTTTAAATGTGCCATTCCAATTATTCTCACATGAATCGGAAAATGTGTTTTTTACTTTCTGGGTATGCTGTTTATGTTGTAATTTTTGTTGTTCTGCTTTCCATATGGTACAGTCTTTCTTTAAATGACCGTTTTTCTTACATCTGAAGCATTCTCTTGTCTCTTTATTATAGAGTTTTTTGAATTCTGTAGCTTTAAGAGCGTTTTCACTGTCCTTTTCAGTAGAAGAATCATATCTTTGTTCTTTTCTTCTCTGAGATTCATCTATTAGTCTTGTTTTCGCAAAATCTAATGTAATGTCAATTTTTGGTCTCGTCTCAAGGGCATTTATCAAGGCTGTATACGAATCTGGTAAACTGCACAACAATATAGCTGCTACATGACTTTCTTCAACATCTTCACCAATAGATCTTAGCTGTGATATCACTTCCATCATTGAGAATATGTGCTTCTGCATATCATCATTTGCACTCAATCTTATACTGTACAGCTTTCTTAATAAAAATAACTTGTGATTCAAGCTAGATCTTTCATACAGTTTTCTTAATGCTTCCCACATTCCCTTAGCTGTTTCTTCATTTCTTATATGTAATAATTGAGCATCATCCACTAATAAGCTAATGATGGCTTTAGCTTTTCTATTCTTCATATCCCATGTCTGATTATCTTGATCTGGTCTTGCTGTAACAATTACTTCCCATAGATCATCCTTAGATAACAACATCTCTACTTTGAATTTCCATAACTGATAATGTTCACTATTCAGTTTAGCTACTGTAAATGTCAGTTCTGTGTTACTCATCATCTTTATATAGTCTTACTTGTTTAGAGAGTTGTACTGAAGATATTCTCCTGTATGTCCAGCTCCTGGGAGGATGAATTCCTCTGTCACGCTGTATCTGGATTTAGTTTCTTCTGTTTACAGAGCTTATCTGTGTGCTCCATTGTTATCTGGGGTTATAAACCAGGATCCTGCTCCCTGGGCTTGTAGTACAGATCTGTAGTGTCTGGGGTGCCTGGGCCCATAACCTGTTGCAGAGTGCGTCTTCATGCAGTCACGCTGTAGTTACGAGAGCTTCAATCAGCAAGATATCTTGAGTAAAGTATTTACTTCAAACTTGATAAACATAAGATACATTACAGTGTCGCATAGTCCGTGCACTGAGACATAACGCATTCAAGAAGAAGAAAGGATATTCAGGAAGTAAGAAAAACAACCAACAACTGAGAGCTTCCCTCCCCACATTACAGCAAGTATATAACTTTACACACTATCGCCATCTGCTGACTGGTTAGTATAAAGTCCTCCTTTCACTTATAATAAGTCCTAATCTGTTGCATATGCCAACAAAATCAACAAGACAGGTAACTGTGCAGAAAGGAGCAACAGGATTTTTGCTTTGAAAAAAGCAGTTGGTTTGCACAGCACTGTGCACACAGCTATGCAGCTGAGGCACAAAAAAAGAACCTCCACTGTCCCTGCACAAAAAGGTGGTGTTGGACAGTGGAAATTGCTCCAGCACTAGCGGTTTGGGGGTTAATGTTCCCTCCCTAACGCTATCCCTGATTCAAGAGAACCTGCAGCAACCTTTCCCTATACTATGATCGGCAGAGTAAGATGGCGGTCGGCGTGCACACCCCTTTATAGCCCCTGTGACGCCGCAGACAGCAAGCCAATCACTGTCATGCCCTTCTCTAAGATGGTGGGGACCGTCTCGCATGTCATGACGCTGCCCACACTCTGTGTCCTCATTCATTGGATGAAAACCAGCGTTGAAGCGTCATATGAAACGCGACTTTGGAGCGTTGATTGGAGACCGCATGGCCGATCCCACACTAGGATCGGTTTGGGTTTCATGAATCCCAACTTTGCCTAAAAGTCGGCGATTTCTGAAAATGACCGATCCGTTTTGCTCAACCCTAGTCACTGCCCCTTATAGTGCTGCACAATCGTTATGGCCTCATAAGATGCTCCATACAGTCACTGCCCCTTCTAGTGCTGCACAATCGTTTTGGCCCCATAAGATGCTCCATACAGTCACTGCCCCTTATAATGCGGCACAATCGTTATGGCCCCATAACATGCTCCATACAGTCACTGCCCCTTATAGTGCTGCACAATCGTTATGGACCCATACAGATGCTCCGTACAGTCACTGCCCCTTATAGTGCTGCACAATCGTTATGGCCCCATACAGATGGTCTGTACAGTCACTGCCCCTTATAGTGCTGCACAATCGTTATGGCCCCATAAGATGCTCCGTACAGTCACTGCCAATTAAAATGCTGCACAATCGTTATGGCCTCATAACATGCTCCGTACAGTCACTGCACCTTATAGTGCTGCACAATCATTATGGCCCCATACAGATGCTCCATACAGTCACTGCCCCTTATAGTGCTGCACAATCTTTATGGCCCCATAAGATGCTCCGTACAGTCACTGCCCCTTATAATGCTGCACAATCGTTATGGCGCCATACAGATGCTCCCTACAGTCACTGCCCCTTATAGTGCTGCACAATCGTTATGGCCCCATTAGATGATCCGTACAGTCACTGCCCCTTATAGTGCTGCACAATCATTATGGCCCCATAAGATGCTCCGTACAGTCAATGCCCCTTATAGTGCTGCACAAGCGTTATGGCCCCATAAGATGCTCCGTACAGTCACTGCCCCTTATAATGCTGCACAATCGTTATGGCCCCATAACATGCTCCGTACAGTCACTGCACCTTATAGTGCTGCAAAATCGTTATGGCCCCATACAGATACTCCATACAGTCACTGCCCCTTATAGTGCTGCACAATCGTTACGGCCCGATAAGATGTTTTTGTACAGTCACTGCCCCTTATAGTGCTGCACAATCGTTATGGCCCCATAAGATGCTCCGTACACTCACTGCCCCTTATAATGCTGCACAATCATTATGGCCCCATAACATGCTCAGTACAGTCACTGCACCTTATAGTGCTGCACAATCGTTATGGCCCCATACAGATGCTCCGTACAGACACTTGCCCCGTATAGTGCTGCACAATCGTTATGGCCCCATACAGACCAGGCTGGAGCGAGCTGCCCCACCCCCTCCCCCGGGCGGCTTACTTGGAAGCCGACATGACAGGGGGTTTGGAGCGGGTAAAAAGGGGTGGGGAGTTTGCTCTGAGGGAAGGGTTGAAGGATTGGGCAGCACTTTTCACTTGGCTCGTCCTGATCTGCCTGGGGGCTCTGGTGAGGGTTCGGTGACCCCTCCTCAAGGGGGGGTACTGTTGTGAATTCCGTTCTGGGGCTCCCTCCTGTGGTTGTGAATGGTACCTTTGTGAGTTCTGCCCTTGGGCTCCCTCTGGTGGTTTCGAGTGGAACTGCTGCTCCTTGAGTTTGGCTGTAGCAGCTGCTTTCACTTATCGTCTCTTGGCCTTGCTATTTAACCTGGCTCTGGTCTTTAGTTCATGCCAGCTGTCAATGTTTTCTGGGTTGGATTCAGATCTTTCCTAGGATATCTCTGGTGGCCTGTCCATTTCAGCAAAAGATAAGTTCCTGCTGGTTCTTTGGTTGTCCATTTGTTTTGGACTTTATTGCTCAGCTTATGTCATGTTTCTTTTTGTCCAGCTTGTCATTATGATATATTCAGGCTAGCTGGAAGCTCTGGGGAAGCAGATTTGCCCCTCCACACCGTGAGTCGGTGTGGAGATCATTTTTGTAAACTCTGCGTGGATTTTTAGTTTTTAATACTGACCGCACAATATCCTTTCCTATTTCTGTCTATCTAGATTAGAATTGGCCTCCTTTGCTAAAATCTGTTTTCATTTCTGTGTATGTCATTTCCCTCTCCACTCACAGTCAATATTTGTGGGGGGCTATCTTTCCTTTTGGGAATTTCTCTGAGGCAAGATAGTTTTCTGTTTCCATCTTTACGGGTAGTTAGTTCTCAGGCTGTGACGAGGTGTCTAGGGAGTGACAGGAACATCCCACGGCTATTTCTAGTGTTGGTGTTAGGATTAGGAACTGCGGTCAGTAAAGTTGCCACCTCTCCAGAGCTTGTCCCATGCTTCGTTTTAACCACCAGGTCATATCAGTGTTGCTCTTTAACCACCAGGTCATAACAGACAAGGTACTGAAGCTTCCGCCTCGAAAAGCGAGAATCCAAAATCTTCTCAACCACATACTCCAACTCCCCATCAACCAACACAGGGGCCGGAGGATCAACAGAAGGAACAACAGGCACCACATATTTCCGCAATAAAGATCTATGGAAGACATTTTGGATAGCAAAAGAGGCCGGAAGGGCCAATCGAAAAGACACTGGATTAATAATCTCAGAAATCCTATAAGGACCAATAAACCGAGGCTTAAACTTAGGGGAAGAAACCTTCATAGGAACATGGCGGGAAGACAACCAGACCAGATCCCCAACCCGAAGCCGGGAACCAACACACAGACGACGGTTAGCAAAATGTTGAGCCTCCTCCTGAGACAACACCAAATTGTCCACCACATGAGCCCAAATCTGCTGCAACCTGTCAACCACAGAATCCACACCAGGACAGTCAGAAGGCTCAACCTGCCCCGAAGAAAAACGAGGATGAAAACCAAAATTACAAAAGAAGGGCGAAACTAAAGTAGCCGAAGTAGCCCGATTATTAAGGGCAAACTCAGCCAATGGCAAGAAAGCCACCCAATCATCCTGATCAGCAGACACAAAGCATCTCAAATAAGTTTCCAAAGTCTGATTAGTTCACTTGGTCTGGCCATTTGTCTGAGGATGAAATGCGGAAGAAAAAGACAAATCAATGCCCAGCCTAGCACAAAAGGCTCGCCAAAACCTAGAAACAAACTGGGAACCTCTGTCGGACACAATATTCTCTGGAATACCATGCAAACGAACCACATGCTGAAAAAACAACGGAACCAAATCAGAAGAGGAAGGCAATTTAGGCAAAGGCACCAAATGAACCATCTTAGAGAACCAGTCACAAACAACCCAGATAACCGACATCCTCTGGGAAACCGGGAGATCAGAAATAAAATCCATAGAAATATGCGTCCAGGGCCTCTCAGGGACCGGCAATGGCAAAAGCAACCCACTAGCATGGGAACAACAAGGCTTGGCCCGTGCACAAGTCCCACAGGACTGCACAAAAGAACACACATCACGTGATAAAGAAGGCCACCAAAAGGACCTACCAACCAAGTCTCTGGTACCAAAAATACCAGGATGGCTGGCCAACACAGGACAATGAACCTCAGAAATCACTCTACTAGTCCATCTGTCAGGAACAAACAGTTTCCCCACTGGACAGCGGTCAGGTTTGTCAGACTGAAATTCCTGAAGAACCTGTCGTAAATCAGGGGAAATGGCAGAAAGGACCACCCCTTCTTTCAAAATGCCGACCGGTTCAAGGATCTCAGGAGAATCAGGCAAAATACTCCTAGAGAGGGCATCAGCCTTAATATTCTTAGAACCCGGAAGATACGAGAAAAACAAGGACAATCGAGCCTGCCTAGGATTCAGCCGTCTGGCAGACTCGAGGTAAATCAGATTCTTATGATCGGTCAAGACCACAATACGGTGCTTAGCTCCCTCAAGCCAATGTCGCCACTCCTCAAATGCCCACTTCATAGCCAACAACTCCCGATTTCCGACATCATAATTGCGTTCAGCAGGCGAAAACTTATGGGAAAAGAAGGCACATGGTTTTATCAAGGAACCAGCAGGATCCCTCTGAGACAAAACGGCCCCTGCCCCAATCTCAGAAGCGTCAACCTCAACCTGAAACGGAAGAGAAACATCCGGTTGACGCAACACCGGTGCAGAAGTAAATCGGTGTTTAAGCTCCTGAAAGGCAGAGACAGCCGCAGAGGACCAATTCGTCACATCAGCGCCTTTCTTTGTCAAATCGCTCAAGGGTTTAACCACACTGGAGAAGTTAGCAATGAAACAGCGATAAAAATTAGCAAAGCCCAAAAATTTCTGAAGGCTCTTCACGGATGTGGGTTGAATCCAATCATGAATGGCCTGAACCTTAACCGGATCCATCTCTATAGATGAGGGAGAAAAAATGAAGCCCAGAAAAGAAACCTTCTGCACTCCAAAGAGACACTTAGACCCCTTCACAAACAAAGCATTATCACGAAGGATTTAAAATACCATCCTGACCTGTTTCACATGAGACTCCCAATCATCGGAAAAAATTAAAATGTCATCCAAATATACAATCATGAATTTATCAAGATAAGTCCGGAAGATATCATGCATGAAGGCCTGAAAAACAGAAGGAGCATTAGAGAGCCCGAATGGCATCACAAGGTATTCAAAATGACCTTCGGGTGTATTAAACGCAGTTTTCCATTCATCACCCTGCTTAATACGAACGAGATTATATGCCCCCCGAAGGTCAATCTTCGTAAACCAACTAGCCCCCTTAATCCTAGCAAACAAATTGGAAAGCAGAGGTAAAGGGTATTGAAACTTGACCATGATCTTATTCAAGAGGCGATAATCAATACAGCGTCTCAAGGAACAATCCTTCTTAGCAACAAAAATAAAATCCCGCTCCCAACGGTGAAGAAGATGGCCGAATATGCCCTTTCTCCAAAGACTCCTTAACATAACTCCGCATGGCGGTATGTTCAGGCACAGACAGGTTGAAAAGTCGGCCCTTAGGAAACTTACAGCCTGGAATCAAGTCAATCGCACAATCACAGTCCCTATGCGGTGGAAGGGCACTGGACTTGGTCTCATCGAATACATCCTGAAAATCAGACAAAAACTCTGGAATTTCAGAAGAGGAAGAAGAGGAGATTGACATCAAAGGAACGTCATTATGAACCCCCTGACAACCCCAGCTAATCACAGACATAGACTTCCAATCCAACACAGGATTATGTACCTGCAACCACGGAAAACCCAGCACGATAGCATCATGCAAATTATGCAACACCAGAAATTGACAATCTTCCTGATGGGCTGGCGCCATGCACATGATCACCTGTGTCCAAAACTGAGGCTTATTTTTAGCCAAGGGTGTAGCATCAATGCCCCTTAAAGGAATAGGGTTCTGCAAAGACTGCAAGGGAAAACCACAATGCCTGGCAAACTCAAAGTCCATTAAGTTCAAAGTGGCGCCTGAATCCACAAACGCCATGACAGAAACTGATGACAATGAGCAGATCAAGGACACAGATAACAGAAATTTAGGTTGTACAGTACTGATGGTAAATGAACTAGCGATCCTCTTTGTACGTTTAGGGCAGACTGAAATGACATGAGAAACAAAAACCATACACTTATCTTTGTTGATTTGGCAGCAGGGCAGGAGGAACCAGACAGAGATGCAAAACCTCCAAGAACAATTGACAACTGGCAAGGACTAATGAATCCTGCACACCTAAATACCCCAGTGAGAACAGCAATAAGCAGGGACACCTGAGCAGGATTACAACCCAGGGACAACTGCATTACCACCAACAACCACCGGAGGGAACCCAAGAGCAGAATTCACAACAGCCATCCCCTTTGTCAGCTTGGGCCGGATCGTTTGCTCCAGGGTTGGCGTTATCCAGCAGCCGGTCTGCCGAATCGTGTAGGTTGTCCGAGCCGGTCTCTGTATCTGTGCAGACTGAGAAAGAGAAGGAAGGGGGCATTCGGTTGGATGATAAGGCGCGTAGCGAGGTGTACGTATGCTTTGAAGGGCCGTTGGGGCGCACTTGAAAAAGGAGGTGCGTGAGAAGATTTGGAAGGACGAGTATGTCGAGATATTTTCGCTCTTGTCGTTGGAAAAATTTTACCTCGATAAGAGTAAAAAGGAAGATAGTAAGAAGGAGGATGGGGAAAAGCGGCGATGGCGCCTTATTCCACAGATGTTTGTAAATTGGCTTCAGGCGTTCGCAATTTTGGCAAGTGTTATTGGCGAGAAGGCTCCCGAGAATTGCTCCACCTTGTTTTGTTATATGGATTCCATAGGTGAGGCGCATAGGGCCTATGGTGGGCAAGCATGGTTACGATATGACGAGCAGTTCCGGCAGCAGAAGGCGGTCCGTCCGGCGATCCGGTGGGATCAGAAGGACATTGGTTTGTGGTTACGGGTGATGGCGCCAACAAAGTTTGGTCACTCCTTTCAGAGCGGGGCCGGAACTTCCGGCCAAAGCGCTTTGCAGGGTTCCTCTTCAGGAGCCGGGGGTCAGTCGGGTCACTCCGGCGGCCAGAAGTATGGTGTTTGTTGGCAGTTCAATGATGGCCAGTGCAAGTTCGGAGCGACTTGTAAGTTCAAACATTTGTGCTCCAACTGCAACGGCGCCTCGCACGGAGCTTCCAAGTGTTTTAAGAAAAAAGGGAAGCCAGAGGGTCATTCCAAAGCGGGTGACTCCGGTGAGGTTGGACGCGATGGCCCCCTATCTAAATAGGTTTCCTGACAGGGAGAGGGCAGAGTTGCTCCGGGGTCGTTTTGATGTTGGTTTTCGGATACCTGCCCCAGATTTTGTGGTACCACCGAGTTTAAAGAACCTCAGATCAGCTTTGTTGCATGCATCAGTCGTGTCAGAAAAGTTGGGCAAAGAGGTGGCTTTGGGTAGGATGTCTGGACCGTTTCCAACTCCTCCCTTGGACGATTTGGTGGTGTCGCCGTTGGGTGTGGTCACCAAGAAGGAGCCTAATAAATTTAGGCTCATTCAGCATTTGTCTTACCCTAAAGGGAGGTCAGTGAATGATGGTATCGATCCAGAGCTTTGTTCGGTGGTATATACGTCGTTTGATGAGGCGGCCAGGTGGGTGCGCAGTTGTGGTAGAGGGTCATTGTTAGCTAAGACCGACATTCAGTCAGCCTTTCGTTTGTTGCCGGTTCACCCCGATAGCATAAAATTGTTAGGATGTTATTGGGATGGCAGGTTTTATGTTGACCGTTGTTTGCAAATGGGCTGTTCACTGTCGTGCGCTTATTTTGAGGCCTTTAGTTCTTTTTTGGAGTGGGTGGTGCGGGATGTGTCCGGTTTGGATTCAGTGATTCATTATCTGGACGACTTTTTGTGCATAGGTCCTGATTGGTCGCAATGTTGTGAGGTCCTGCTGAGGACGATCGTTTGGGTTGCTGAGCGTTTTGGGGTCCCGCTGGCACCGGATAAGACGGAGGGTCCGTGCACGAGTCTGTCCTTTTTGGGTATCGTTATTGACTCCGTGAAATGGGAGTTTAGGTTACCAGTTGACAAGGTGTTGGGTTTTAGAGAAGAGCTGGCCCGTGCTAGACGTTTGAAGAAATTGCCACTGCGGGAGGTGCAGTCGCTTTTGGGGAAACTGAATTTTGCATGCCGAATTATCCCAATGGGGAGGATTTTTTCACGAAGATTGGCTAGCGCTACGGCCGGGATTTCCACCCCACATCATTTTGTTCATTTGTCATCTGAACACAAGGCCGACTTGGAGGTCTGGGACCGTTTTTTGTCTTGTTACAACGGGCGTTCATTGTTGATGGATGAAGCAGTGGGTAATGCGGATTTGGAATTGTTTACCGACGTGTCGGGCGGTTTTGGATTTGGGGCCTTTTTCAGGGGCCGTTGGTGTGCTTCACGATGGCCAGAAGCTTGGTTTGAAAACAGATTGGTACGGAATATTACTTTGTTGGATATTTTTCCGATTTTGGTGGCTGTGCAGCTTTGGGGCGACGATTTTTGAAATAAGCGGGTGCGCTTTAACTGTGATAATTTGGCGGTCGTGTGTGCCATTAACAGTCTGACGACAGCATCGCCTCCTGTGATCAGAGTTCTTCGGCAGTTGGTATTGTCTTGTTTATCCTTGAATGCTTATTTCACGGCATCTCATGTGCCCGGTGTTAATAACGGCATTGCCGATTCTCTGTCTCATTTCCAGTGGCAGCGTTTTTGGTCGCTGGCTCCGGACGCCGAGGAGACAGGGCTGGAATGCCCAGCGGATCTTTGGAACGTGGTGTCCGGGCTGCAGAACCTTTAATTCAAGCGTCCTTGGCACCGAGTACGTGGTCCTGTTATCAGGCGGTATGGAGTGCGTGGGAGAGCTGGTTGGCGACGTGTGGCGTGGCGGGTACTGGTTGGGACCAAGTTGGGGCGTTGTTGTTGTGGATGAGGCACGGCGCGGACCAGGGTTGGTTGGCAGCAAAAGTCGATAGGACGATAGCGGCGTTGGCTTTTGGTTTCAGGCTCCGGGGCCTGCAGGATTTGATGAAGTCTTTCTTGGCAAAGCAAGCTGCGAAGGGGTTGAGAAGGACAGGCAGCCGTGGCGATTGCAGGCGCCCGGTGTCTTTTGAGATGTTGGAGCGGTTGGGGGCACGTCTGGGTGATAATTGTGTTTCCAGTTTCGAGGCTGTGCTATTTCGCCTAGCTTTCTCGTTGGCTTTTTACGGAGCCTTGAGGGTGGGGGAGTTGGTGTCTCCCACTACAGTTCGTCAAGTGGGCCTTCAGGCGGGGGACTTTTTTGTTTCCGAGGGGTCGTTGCAATTTTGGATTCGGAAGTCTAAGACGGATCAGACGGGACGGGGTAAAAGGGTGATTTTGGGTGCCGTTCCCGGGTCCGTGATGTGTCCTGTTCGTTGCTGGCAGGATTTTGATAGGCTACACCCGCAAGGTGATGGGCCTTTGTTACGTCATGAGGATGGGTCTTTCCTGTCAAGATACCAGTTCGTAGCGGTTTTCCGGCAGTCTTTGGAGGCCATTGGCGTGAATTCTTCCAGGTTCGCCTCGCATTCTTTTCGGATCAGGGCTGCTACGGAGGCGGCGCGGAGTGGTTTGGCTCCTGCAGTGGTACAGAGGATAGGGCGGTGGAAGTCTGGTCGTTATCGGAGCTACGTGAGGCCCTGAGAGGTGGGTGACTGTCTGTCTCTGTACTCCTGGTTGGTGTGTGGTTAAGTTGTTTATGTTTTTCAGGTTCATCCTCGCTGTTGGTGTGGATTGTCGGTCACTCTTACGTGTACTGGGGTGCGAGGCAAAATCAATAAGGCCCGCATCAAGGTGAATCGGGCCATGTCTGGTTTTGTCGCACGGAATGGGGGCTTTGCCGTGCGTCATTTTGAGTTGGAGCGGGGTGGTGACCAATTTCTTTTGGGTGATGGCGTTCATCTGAATGCAGTGGGTATTGACTTGTGGGCCCTTGGGCTGCAGTCTGGCATTGAGAGGGCCATAGAGGTTAAGGTTGGTGGGCTCTCGGGTACTTGAGGGGGTCAAGTATCCTCGTGGTGGTGGGGGGAGGGGTCCTTGGAGTTGGTGCTAAATTGGCCTGGGGGGTCCGTTTGGATACGGATTCTTCAGTTGATATAAGTTTTGGTTGCGGGTCTGGTAATTTGGGGGAATCTTGGTAACAATGGGCCAGATTCCTAAGTTGCAAGTGGACAACGGGAACCCTTCGGGGTATTTTGGTGCTCTCGAGCCTGTGGGGTAACGGCTGAGAGTAATCTACGGTTGGTCTTTTGTCCACTTGCTTATAATATGGTTAACACCAGATTTTTAGCTTCAAGAACCCCCTCCCCAGATCAGGTTACGGTTAAGTGTTGTGTTTGTTTATAATAAAGGCTGCTGTGGCCATTTATATCCAACTTGAGACTCATGTCATTATTCGGAGGCTGGGAAGGTAAGGGGTCGGAGACCCTTGGGGAAACACTTATTCACGGTGGTCGACAATACCAATGTCAAGACCAGGCTGGAGCGAGCCGCCCCACCCCCTCCCCCGGGCGGCTTACGTGGAAGCCGACATGACAGGGGGTTTGGAGCCGGGAAAAAGGGGGTGGGGAGTTTGCTCTGAGGGAAGGGTTAATGCTGGCCTGGAGAGGGTATGGGGTGAGTGGGGGGGAGGAGCTGGTCACTTCCAGCTCTGAGGACCTGGGAGCAGTCCCGCCCACCCGCCCTTTAGGTTGTGTACTTGTTAATTTTAGTTGGTTTTTTGAGTTTAGGGTCATAGTGGCTGTAAGCGGGGGGAGGGGTCCTTGGAGTTGGTGCTAAATTGGCCTGGGGGGTCCGTCGGGATACGGATTCTCCAGTTGGTATAAGTTTTGGTTGCCGGTCTGGTGATTTGGGGGAATCTTGGTAACAATGGGCCAGATTCCTAAGTTGGAAGTGGACAACGAGAACCCTTCGGGTATTTTGGTGCTCTCGAGCCTGTGGGGTAACAGCTGAGAGTAATCTACGGTTGGTCTTTTGTCCACTTGCTTATAATATGGTTAACACCAGATTTTAGCTTCAAGGACCCCCTCCCCAGATCAGGTTACGGTTAAATGTTGTGTTTGTTTATAATAAAGGCCGCTGTGGCCATTTATATCCAACTTGAGACTCATGTCATTATTCGGAGGCTGGGAAGGTAAAGGGTCGGAGACCCTTGGGGAAACACTTATTCACGGTGGTCGACAATACTAATGTCAAGATGCTCCATACAGTCACTGCCCCTTATAATGCTGCACAATCGTTATGGCCCCATACAGATGCTCCACACAGTCACTGCCCCATATAGTGCTGCACAATCGATATGGCCCCATACAGATGCTCCGTACAGTCACTTGCCCCTTATAATGCTGCACAATCGCTATGGCCCCATAAGATGCTCCGTACAGTCACTGCTCCTTATAGTGCTGCACAATCGTTATGGCCCCATACAGATGCTCCACACAGTCACTGCCCCATATAGTGCTGCACAATCGATATGGCCCCATACAGATGCTCCGTACAGTCACTTGCCCCTTATAATGCTGCACAATCGCTATGGCCCCATAAGATGCTCCGTACAGTCACTGCCCCTTATAGTGCTGCACAATCGTTATGGCCCCATACAGATGCTCCGTACAGTCACTTGCCCCTTATAATGCTGCACAATTGTTATGGCCCCATACAGATGCTCCGTACAGTCACTTGCCCCATATAGTGCTGCACAATTGTTATGGCCCCATACAGATGCTCCGTACAGTCACTTGCCCCATATAGTGCTGCACAAGCGTTATGCCCCATACACATGCTCCGTACAAACACTGCCCCATATAGTGCTTCACAATCGTTATGGCCCCATACAGATGCTCCGTACAGTCACTGCCCCATATAGTGCTGCACAATCGTTATGGCCCCATACAGATGATCCGTACACTCACTGCCCCATATAGTGCTGCACAATCGTTATGGCCCCATACAGATGCTCCGTACAGTCACTGCCCCTTATAGTGCTGCACAATCGTTATGGCCCCATAAGATGCTCCATACAGTCACTGCCACTTATAATGCTGCACAATCATTATGGCCCCATACAGATTCTCCGTACAGTCACTGCCCCTTATAATGCAGCACAATCGTTATGGCCACATTGAGATGATCCGTACAGTCACTGCTCCATTTAGTGCTGCAAAATAGTTATGCCCCATACAAATGATCCGTACAGTCACTGCCCCTTATAATGCTGCACAATCGTTATGGCCCCATACAGATGCTCTGTACAGTCACTGCCCCTTATAATGCAGCACAATCGTTATGGCCCCATAAGATGCTCCGTACAGTCACTGCCCCATATAGTGCTGCACAAGCGTTATGGCCCCATACAGATGCTCCATACAGTCACTGCCCTTTATAATGCTGCACAATCGTTATGGCCCCATACAGATGCTCCGTACAGTCACTGCCCCTTATAATGCTGCACAATCGTTATGGCCCCATACAGATGCTCTGTACAGTCACTGCCCCTTATAGTGCTGCACAATCGTTATGGCCTCATAAGATGCTCCGTACAGTCACTGCCCCTTATAATGCTGCACAATCGTTATGGCCCCATACAGATGCTCTGTACAGTCACTGCCCCTTATAGTGCTGCACAATCGTTATGGCCTCATAAGATGCTCCGTACAGTCACTGCCCCTTATAATGTTGCACAATCGTTATGGCCCCATAGAGATGCTCCGTACAGTCACTGCCCCTTATAGTGCTGCACAATCGTTATGGCCTCATAAAGATGCTCCGTACAGTCACTGCCCCTTATAGTGCTGCACAATCGTTATGGCCCCATACAGAAGCTCCGTACACTCACTGCCCCTTATAGTGTTGCACAATCGTTATGGCCCCATACAGATGCTCCGTACAGTCACTGCCCCTTATAGTGCTGCACAATCGTTATGGCCCCATACAGAAGCTCCGTACACTCACTGCCCCATATAGTGCTGCACAATCGTTATGGCCCCATACAGAAGCTCCGTACACTCACTGCCCCATATAGTGCTGCACAATCGTTATGCCCCCATAAGATGCTCCGTACAGTCACTTCTCCTTATAGTGCTGCACAATCGTTATGGCCCCATACAGATGCTCCGTACAGTCACTGCCCCATATAGTGCTTCACAATCGTTATGGCCCCATACAGATGCTCCGTACAGTCACTGCCCCATATAGTGCTGCACAATCGTTATGGCCCCATACAGATGCTCCATACAGTCACTGCCCCTTATAATGCTGCACAATCGTTATGGCCCCATACAGATGCTCCATACAGTCACTGCCCCTTATAGTGCTGCACAATCGTTATGGCCCCATAAGATGCTCCATACAGTCACTGCCCCTTATAATGCTGCACAATCATTATGGCCCCATACAGATTCTCCGTACAGTCACTGCCCCTTATAATGCAGCACAATCGTTATGGCCACATTGAGATGATCCGTACAGTCACTGCCCCTTATAGTGCTGCACAATCGTTATGGCCCCATTCAGATGCTCCGTTCAGACACTGCCCCTTAAAATGCTGCACAAGCGTTATGGCCCCATACAGATGCTCTGTACAGTCACTGCCCCTTATAGTGCTGCACAATCGTTATGGCCCCATAAGATGCTCCGTACAGTCACTGCCCCTTATAATGCAGCACAATCGTTATGGCCCCATAAGATGCTCCGTACAGTCACTGCCCCATATAGTGCTGCACAAGCGTTATGGCCCCATACAGATGCTCCATACAGTCACTGCCCCTTATAGTGCTGCACAATCGTTATGGCCCCATAGAGATGCTCCATACAGTCACTGCCCCTTATAGTGCTGCACAATCGTTATGGCCCCATACAGATGCTCCGTACAGTCACTGCCCCTTATAATGCTGCACAATCGTTATGGAGCCATACAGATGCTCCGTACAGTCACTGCCCCTTATAGTGCTGCACAAGCGTTATGGCCCCATAAGAAGCTCTGTACAGTCACTGCCCCTTATAGTGCTGCACAAGCGTTATGGCCCCATACAGATGCTCCGTACAGTCACTGCCCCTTATAGTGCTGCACAATCGTTATGGAGCCATACAGATGCTCCATACAGTCACTGCCCCTTATAGTGCTGCACAAGCGTTATGGCCCCATAAGAAGCTCTGTACAGTCACTGCCCCTTATAGTGCTGCACAATCGTTATGGAGCCATACAGATGCTCCATACAGTCACTGCCCCTTATAGTGCTGCACAAGCGTTATGGCCCCATACAGATGCTCCGTACAGTCACTGCCCCTTATAGTGCTGCACAATCGTTATGGAGCCATACAGATGCTCCATACAGTCACTGCCCCTTATAGTGCTGCACAAGCGTTATGGCCCCATAAGAAGCTCTGTACAGTCACTGCCCCTTATAGTGCTGCACAATCGTTATGGAGCCATACAGATGCTCCGTACAGTCACTGCCCCTTATAGTGCTGCACAATCGTTATGGAGCCATACAGATGCTCCATACAGTCACTGCCCCTTATAGTGCTGCACAATCGTTATGGCCCCATACAGATGCTCCGTACAGTCACTGCCCCTTATAGTGCTGCACAATCGTTATGGCCCCATACAGAAGCTCCGTACAGTCACTGCCCCTTATAGTGCTGCACAATCGTTATGGAGCCATACAGATGCTCCATACAGTCACTGCCCCTTATAGTGCTGCACAAGCGTTATGGCCCCATACAGATGCTCCGTACAGTCACTGCCCCTTATAGTGCTGCACAATCGTTATGGAGCCATACAGATGCTCCATACAGTCACTGCCCCTTATAGTGCTGCACAATCGTTATGGCCCCATACAGATGCTCCGTACAGTCACTGCCCCTTATAGTGCTGCACAATCGTTATGGAGCCATACAGATGCTCCATACAGTCACTGCCCCTTATAGTGCTGCACAAGCGTTATGGCCCCATACAGATGCTCCGTACAGTCACTGCCCCTTATAGTGCTGCACAAGCGTTATGGCCCCATACAGATGCTCCGTACAGTCACTGCCCCTTATAGTGCTGCACAATCGTTATGGCCTCATACAGATGATCCGTACAGTCACTGCCCCTTATAGTGCTGCACAAGCGTTATGGCCCCATACAGATGCTACGTACAGTCACTGCCCCTTATAATGCTGCACAAGCGTTATGGCCCCATACAGATGCTCCGTACAGTCACTGCCCCTTATAGTGCTGCACAATCGTTATGGCCTCATACAGATGATCCGTACAGTCACTGCCCCTTATAGTGCTGCACAAGCGTTATGGCCCCATACAGATGCTCCATACAGTCACTGCCCCTTATAGTGCTGCACAAGCGTTATGGCCCCATACAGATGCTCCGTACAGTCACTGCCCCTTATAGTGCTGCACAAGCGTTATGGCCCCATACAGATGCTCCGCACAGTCACTGCCCGTTATAATGCTGCACAATCGTTATGGCCCCATACAGATGCTCCGTACAGTCACTGCCCCTTATAGTGCTGCACAATCGTTATGGCCTCATACAGATGATCCGTACAGTCACTGCCCCTTATAGTGCTGCACAAGCGTTATGGCCCCATACAGATGCTCCGTACAGTCACTGCCCCTTATAGTGCTGCACAATCGATATGGCCTCATACAGATGCTCCGTACAGTCACTGCCCCTTATAGTGCTGCACAATCGTTATGGCCCCATAAGATGCTCCATACAGTCACTGCCCCTTATAATGCTGCACAATCGTTATGGCCCCATACAGATGATCCGTACAGTCACTGGCCCTTATAGTGCTGCACAATCGTTATGGCCTCATACAGATGCTCCGTACAGTCACTGCCCCTTATAGTGCTGCACAAGCGTTATGGCCCCATACAGATGCTCCATACTGTCACTGCCCCTTATAGTGCTGCACAAGCGTTATGGCCCCATACAGATGCTCCGTACAGTCACTGCCCCTTATAATGCTGCACAATCGTTATGGCCCCATACAGATGATCCGTACAGTCACAGCCCCTTATAGTGCTGCACAAGCGTTATGGCCCCATACAGATGCTCCGTACAGTCACTGCCCCTTATAGTGCTGCACAATCGTTATGGCCTCATACAGATGATCCGTACAGTCACTGCCCCTTATAGTGCTGCACAAGCGTTATGGCCCCATACAGATGCTACGTACAGTCACTGCCCCTTATAATGCTGCACAAGCGTTATGGCCCCATACAGATGCTCCGTACAGTCACTGCCCCTTATAGTGCTGCACAATCGTTATGGCCCCATACAGATGCTCCATACAGTCACTGCCCCTTATAGTGCTGCACAAGCGTTATGGCCCCATACAGATGCTCCGTACAGTCACTGCCCCTTATAGTGCTGCACAAGCGTTATGGCCCCATACAGATGCTCCGCACAGTCACTGCCCGTTATAATGCTGCACAATCGTTATGGCCCCATACAGATGCTCCGTACAGTCACTGCCCCTTATAGTGCTGCACAATCGTTATGGCCTCATACAGATGATCCGTACAGTCACTGCCCCTTATAGTGCTGCACAAGCGTTATGGCCCCATACAGATGCTCCGTACAGTCACTGCCCCTTATAGTGCTGCACAATCGATATGGCCTCATACAGATGCTCCGTACAGTCACTGCCCCTTATAGTGCTGCACAATCGTTATGGCCCCATAAGATGCTCCATACAGTCACTGCCCCTTATAATGCTGCACAATCGTTATGGCCCCATACAGATGATCCGTACAGTCACTGGCCCTTATAGTGCTGCACAATCGTTATGGCCTCATACAGATGCTCCGTACAGTCACTGCCCCTTATAGTGCTGCACAAGCGTTATGGCCCCATACAGATGCTCCATACTGTCACTGCCCCTTATAGTGCTGCACAAGCGTTATGGCCCCATACAGATGCTCCGTACAGTCACTGCCCCTTATAATGCTGCACAATCGTTATGGCCCCATACAGATGATCCGTACAGTCACAGCCCCTTATAGTGCTGCACAAGCGTTATGGCCCCATACAGATGCTCCATACAGTCACTGCCCCTTATAGTGCTGCACAAGCGTTATGGCCCCATACAGATGCTCCGTACAGTCACTGCCCCTTATAATGCTGCACAATCGTTATGGCCCCATACAGATGATCCGTACAGTCACAGCCCCTTATAGTGCTGCACAATCGTTATGGCCTCATAAGATGCTCCGTACAGTCACTGCCCCTTATAGTGCTGCACAATCGTTATGGCCCCATACAGATGCTCCGTACAGTCACTGCCCCTTATAGTGCTGCACAATTGTTATGGCCCCATACAGATGCTCCGTACAGTCACTGCCCCTTATAGTGCTGCACAATCGTTATGGAGCCATACAGATGCTCCGTACAGTCACTGCCCCTTATAGTGCTGCACATTCGTTATGGCCCCATACAGATGCTCTGTACAGTCACTGCCCCCTATAGTGCTGCACATTCGTTATGGCCCCATACAGATGCTCCATACAGTCACTGCCCCATATAGTGCTGCACAATCATTATGGCCCCATACAGATGCTCTGTACAGTCACTGCCCCTTATAGTGCTGCACAAGGGTTATGGCCCCATAAGATGCTCCGCACAGTCACTGCCCCATATAGTGCTGCACAATCGTTATGGCCCCATAGAGATGCTCCGTACAGTCACTGCCCCTTATAGTGCAGCACAATCGTTATGGCCCCATACAGATGCTCCGTACAGTCACTGCCCCTTATAGTGCTGCACATTCGTTATGGCCCCATACAGATGCTCCGTACAGTCACTGCCCCTTATAGTGCTGCACAATTGTTATGGCCCCATACAGATGCTCCGTACAGTCACTGCCCCTTATAGTGCTGCACAATCGTTATGGAGCCATACAGATGCTCCGTACAGTCACTGCCCCTTATAGTGCTGCACAATCGTTATGGCCCCATAGAGATGCTCCGTACAGTCACTGCCCCTTATAGTGCTGCACAAGCGTTATGGCCCCATACAGATGCTCCGCACAGTCACTGCCCGTTATAATGCTGCACAATCGTTATGGCCCCATACAGATGATCCGTACAGTCACAGCCCCTTATAGTGCTGCACAATCGTTATGGCCCCATAAGATGATCCGTACAGCCACTGCCCCTTATAGTGCTGCACAAGCGTTATGGCCCCATACAGATGCTCCATACAGTCACTGCCCCTTATAGTGCTGCACAAGCGTTATGGCCCCATACAGATGCTCCATACAGTCACTGCCCCTTATAGTGCTGCACAAGCGTTATGGCCCCATACAGATGCTCCGTACAGTCACTGCCCCTTATAGTGCTGCACAAGCGTTATGGCCCCATACAGATGCTCCGTACAGTCACTGCCCCTTATAATGCTGCACAATCGTTATGGCCCCATACAGATGATCCGTACAGTCACAGCCCCTTATAGTGCTGCACAATCGTTATGGCCTCATAAGATGCTCCGTACAGTCACTGCCCCTTATAGTGCTGCACAATCGTTATGGCCCCATACAGATGATCCGTACAGTCACAGCTCCATATAATGCTGCACAATCGTTATGACCCCATACAGATGCTCCTTACAGTCACTGCCCCTTATATTGCTGCACAATCGTTATGGCCCCATAAGATGCTCCATAAAGTCACTGCCACTTATAGTGCTGCACAATCGTTATGGCCCCATACAGATGATCCGTACAGTCACAGCCCCTTATAGTGCTGCACAATCGTTATGGCCTCATAAGATGCTCCGTACAGTCACTGCCCCTTATAATGCTGCACAATCGTTATGACCCCATACAGATGCTCCGTACAGTCACTTCCCCTTATAATGCTGCACAATCGTTATGGCCCCATACAGATGCTCCATATAGTCACTTCCCCTTATAGTGCTGCACAATCGTTATGGCCCCATACAGATGATCCGCACAGTCACTGCACCTTATAATGCTGCACAATCGTTATGGCCCTATAAGATGCTCCGTACAGTCACTGCCCCTTATAGTGCTGCACAATCGTTATGACCCCATACAGATGCTCCGCACAGTCACTGCCCGTTATAATGCTGCACAATCGTTATGGCCCTATACAGATGCTCCGTAAAGTCACTGCCCCTTATAGTGCTGCAAAAGCGTTATGGCCCCATACAGATGCTCCGTAAAGTCACTGCCCCTTATAGTGCTGCACAATCGTTATGACCCCATACAGATGCTCCGTACAATCACTTCCCCTTATAATGCTGCACAATCGTTATGGCCCCATACAGATGATCCGTACAGTCACTTCCCCTTATAATGCTGCACAATCGTTATGGCCCCATACAGATGCTCCGTACAGTCACTGCCCCTTATTGTGCTGCACAATTGTTTGGCCCCATACAGATGCTCCGTACAGTCACTGCCCCTTATAATGCTGCACAATCGTTATGGCCTCATACAGATGCTTCGTACAGTCACTGCCCCTTATAGTGCTGCACAATCATAATGGACCCATACAGATGCTCCGTACAGTCACTGCCCCATATAGTGCTGCACAATCATTATGGCCCCATACAGATGCTCCGTACAGTCACTGCCCCTTATAGTGCGGCACAATTGTTTGGCCCCATACAGATGATCCGTACAGTCACTGCCCCTAATAGTGCTGCACAATCGTTATGGCCCCATAAAATGCTCCGTACAGTCACTGCCCCTTATAATGCAGCACAATCGTTATGGCCCCATAAGATGCTCCATACAGTCACGGCCCCTTATAATGCAGCACAATCGTTATGGCCCCATAGATGCTCCGTACAGTCACTGCCCCTTATAATGCAGCACAATGGTTATGGCCCCATAAGATGCTCCGTACAGTCACTGCCCCATATAGTGCTGCACAAGCGTTATGGCCCCATACAGATGCTCCATACAGTCACTGCCCCTTATAATGCTGCACAATCGTTATGGCCCCATAAGATGCTCCGTTCAGTCACTGCCCCTTATAATGCAGCACAATCGTTATGGCCCCATAAGATGCTACGTACAGTCACTGCCCCATATAGTGCTGCACAAGCGTTATGGCCCCATACAGATGCTCCATACAGTCACTGCCCCTTATAGTGCTGCACAATCGTAATGGCCCCATACAGATGCCCTGTATAGTCACTGCCCCTTATAGTGCTGCACAATCGTTATGGAGAAATACAGATGCTCTATATAGTCACTGCCCCTTATAGTGCTGCACATTCGTTATGGCGCCATACAGATGCTCTGTACAGTCACTGCCCGTTATAAGGCTGCACAAGCGTTATGGCCCCATACAGATGCTCCATACAGTCACTGCCCCTTATAGTGCTGCACAATCGTTTGGCCCCATACAGATGATCCGTACAGTCACTGCCCCTTATAGTGCTGCACAAGCGTTATGGCCTCATAAGAAGCTCCGTACAATCACTGCCCCTAATAGTGCTGCACAATTGTTATGGCCCCATACAGATGCTCCGTACAGTCACTGCCCCTTATAGTGCAGCACAATCGTTATGGCCCCATACAGATGCTCCGTACAGTCACTGCCCCTTATAGTGCTACACAATCGTTATGGAGCCACACAGATGCTCCGTACAGTCACTGCCCCTTATAGTGCTGCACATTCGTTATGGCCCCATACAGATGCTCTGTACAGTCACTGCCCGTTATAGTGCTGCACAGTCGTTATGGCCCCATACAGATGCTCCATACAGTAACTGCCCCTTATAGTGCTGCACAAGCGTTATGGCCCCATACAGATGCTCCGTACAGTCACTGCCCCTTATAAGGCTGCGCAAGCGTTATGGCCCCATACAGATGCTCCATACAGTCACTGCCCCTTATAGTGCTGCACAAGCGTTATGGCCCCATAAGAAGCTCCGTACAGTCACTGCCCCTTATAGTGCTGCACAAGCGTTATGGCCCCATACAGATGCTACGTACAGTCACTGCCCCTTATAATGCTGCACAAGCGTTATGGCCCCATACAGTTGCTCCGTACAGTCACTGCCCCTTATAGTGCTGCACAATCGTTATGGCCCCATACAGATGCTCCGTACAGTCACTGCCCCTTATAATGCTGCACAATCGTTATGGCCCCATACAGATGCTCCGTACAGTCACTGCCCCTTATAGTGCTGCACTAGCGTTATGGCCCCTACAGATGCTCCATACAGTCACTGCCCCTTATAGTGCTGCACAATCGTTATGGCCTCATACAGATGATCCGTACAGTCACAGCCCCTTATAATGCTGCACAATCGTTATGGCCCCATACAGATGCTTTGTACAGTCACTGCCCCTTATAGTGCTGCACAAGCGTTATGGCCTCATAAGATGCTTCGTACAGTCACTGCCCCTAATAGTGCTGCACAATCGTTATGGCCCCATACAGATGCTCCATATAGTCACCCCCTTATAGTGCTGCACAATCGTTATGGCCCCATACAGATGCTCTGTACAGTCACTGCCCCTTATAGTGCTGCACAAGCGTTATGGCCTCATAAGATGCTTCGTACAGTCACTGCCCCTAATAGTGCTGCACAATCGTTATGGCCCCATACAGATGCTCCATATAGTCACCCCCTTATAGTGCTGCACAATCGTTATGGCCCCATACAGATGCTCTGTACAGTCACTGCCCCATATAGTGCTGCACAATCATTATGGCCCCATACAGATGCTCTGTACAGTCACTGCCCCTTATAGTGCTGCACAAGCGTTATGGCCCCATACAGATGCTCCGTACAGTCACTGCCCCTTATAATGCTGCACAAGCGTTATGGCCCCATACAGATGCTCCGTACAGTCACTGCCCCTTATAATGCTGCACAATCGTTATGGCCCCATACAGAAGCTCCGTACAGTCACTGCCCCTTATAGTGCTGCACAAGCGTTATGGCCCCATACAGATGCTCCGTACAGTCACTGCCCCTTATAATGCTGCACAAGCGTTATGGCCCCATACAGATGCTCCGTACAGTCACTGCCCCTTATAATGCTGCACAATCGTTATGGCCCCATACAGAAGCTCCGTACAGTCACTGCCCCTTATAGTGCTGCACAAGAGTTATTCTCCCCATAAGATGCTCCGTACAGTCACTGCCCCTTAGAGTGCTGCACAATCGTTTGGCCCCATACAGATGATCCGTACAGTCACTGCCCCTTATAGTGCTGCACAAGAGTTATTCTCCCCATAAGATGCTCCGTATAGTCACTGCACCTTATAATGCTGCACAATCGTTTGGCCCCATACAGATGATCCGTACAGTCACTGCCCCTTATAATGCTGCACAATCGTTACGGCACCATAAGATGCTCCGTACAGTCACTGCCCCTTATAATGCTGCACAATCGTTTGGCCCCATACAGATGCTCCGTACAGTCACTGCCCCTTATAGTGCTGCACAATCGTTATGGCCCCATAAAGATGCTCCGTACAGTCACTGCCCCTTATAGTGCTGCACAATCGTTATGGCCCCATGCAGATGCTCTACATAGTCACTGCCCCTTATAATGCTGCACAATCGTTATGGCCCCATACAGATGATCCGTACAGTCACTGCCCCATATAGTGCTGCACAATTGTTTGGCCCCATACAGATGATCTGTACAGTCACTGCCCCATATAGTGCTGCACAATCATTATGGCCCCATACAGATGCTCCGTACAGTCACAGCCCCTTATAGTGCTGCACAATCGTTATGGCCCCATACAGATGCTCCGTACAGTCACTGCCCCTTATAATGCTGCACAATCGTTATGGCCCCATACAGATGCTCCGTACAGTCACTGCCCCTTATAGTGCTGCACAATCGTTATGGCCCCATACAGATGCTCCGTACAGTCACTGCCCCTTATAGTGCTGCACAATCGTTATGGCCACATAAAGATGCTCCGTACAGTCACTGCCCCTTATTGTGCTGCACAAGCGTTATGACCCCATACAGATGCTCTATATAGTCACTGCCCCTTTTAATGCTGCACAATCGTTATGGCCCCATACAGATGCTCTATATAGTGTTATGGAAATATTTGGGTTGGATAAATATATCCCTGTGTGTGCTGTGGCCGCTCCCAATAAGACTGAGTATTTTGAGCGCTCAAGGAAGAATGAGACTGCACAACATCATTGTGTCAGAACAACATTCCATCAATACTGACACTTTATTGTACATACATAGTTTTATATTTTCACATAGAAAGGAGTGGTTAGGGGTTGTCAGGGGTGGTTAGTTAATTACCATATTGTCTAGCTCCTCTGTCATTGGTTATCTAAACATGTATGGAATATTGTGATTAATGCTCATATGACTTCTGACCAAGCAAGTAAAATGTAGCTCTCTGCATGTAGGACAGAGTGGAGACATCTGATCAGGAGTCAAAACATCTGACACTGTTCCGCATTTGTGACGGAAAACCCCATATGATCTGTCTGGGTTATATTAGTTCGTGTCAGCCATTTTAAACCATTGATTATAATGTATATATTTGATTATAGAGGAGTATACATGCAAGTGAGATCTACATGATATATATATTTCTATCACAAGCCCCCCTTAGATATCACTTGCCCTAATCCTAGCCTCCTGTCCCAAAGCGCTGCAACTCTTTTGTGCTGTCGGCGAACTGACACAAGCCTAACGCCTGTGCCTCACTCCGTACAGACTTTTTGAAAATGGGCGGTCAGGAGATCTGTCCCTAACGGGGGTTCGTTGCAATCAGTCTCTTAGTCAATAGCATGTGTAGTGAGCGATGTGTAGTCTTTATCAGGTAGGTCATCTTTTCGGTCAGGCCGCAACATCATTCTGGCTTGGGTGTCATCTTCTGGTAGAGGAAAGAAATATATCTTGGTACCGTGTTAGCCAGTAGATAGAAAAATATTTAGAATTGAGAGTCCTCAGTGGTTGATACCTTTTAATGGCTAACTGAAAAGATGGTAACAAATTGCAAGCTTTCGAGACTACATACGTCTCTTCATCAGGCAAAGACTAAAACAAATTCTGAAGAATCACATATTTATGCACAACATAGTATAGAGAAAAAAAAAAAAAAAAAAAAAGGGGAAAAAAAACCATGGATAAGCTAGGTGACATGAAGCAGAATTACCATGGGTGATAAACAGTTACGTCCATAAATATTGGGCCAATTCTTAGATAAGGATTGTTTTATTGTCCTGTGATTAGGGTCTCGTTCTGTTGTGATGACCCCACATGGTCTGAGGGGCAAGTTCATTAGTTGATGTAAAAAGACATAAATCCGTGTGACACATTCATTCCTGCATTTAGAGTGTCAAAGGTCGTCATCAGTTTATACTCCCAGACTCTTCTGTCTCTCTGAGTTTTGAAGTTACTTTTCAATACAAGTAATTTCATGTCCATAATGCTATGATTTGGGAGACAGAAATGTATTGCCACAGGTATATCCATTCTTTTTTCTTTTATTGTATGGCGATGAGAGTTCATCCTTGTTCTCAGTTTCTGCCCTGTCTCCCCCACATACAGACCCCCAGTTGGACATTTAGTACAAATAATTAGGTACACCACATTAGAAGTGATGCAGCTGAATGTACCTGGTATCTTGTAGTCCTGGTGTGAATTGGGGATCTTTATCTTGTCCGTGGTCATTATAAATGGACAGGTTTTACATTTTTTCTGATTGCAAGGAAAGGTACCTGCAGCTGTTGGAGAGGACAGGGAGCTTCTGACAATGATGCTTCTTAGATTTGGGGGCTGCCTAAAACACAGTAGTGGGGGGTCTGGAAAAATGGATTGTAAGCGGGCATCTTTTTGCAGTAAAGGTTGTAATTTCCGTGCAGCTCCCCTTAGCGCCTCCAGATTTGGATTGTAGGTGACCACTAGAGGCACCCGGTTATTTTCTTCTTTAGTTTTGTAATGTAGCAGGTGATTCTTTGATATTCTGGTGGCTCTTGTAATCTGATTTTCAATTGTTCTTGGATGGTAGCCCTGATTCAAAAAGGTCTTTCTGAGGCGACCTACAATCCAAATCTGGAGGCGCTAAGGGGAGCTGCACGGAAATTACAACCTTTACTGCAAAAAGATGCCCGCTTACAATCCATTTTTCCAGACCCCCCACTACTGTGTTTTAGGCAGCCCCCAAATCTAAGAAGCATCATTGTCAGAAGCTCCCTGTCCTCTCCAACAGCTGCAGGTACCTTTCCTTGCAATCAGAAAAAATGTAAAACCTGTCCATTTATAATGACCACGGACAAGATAAAGATCCCCAATTCACACCAGGACTACAAGATACCAGGTACATTCAGCTGCATCACTTCTAATGTGGTGTACCTAATTATTTGTACTAAATGTCCAACTGGGGGTCTGTATGTGGGGGAGACAGGGCAGAAACTGAGAACAAGGATGAACTCTCATCGCCATACAATAAAAGAAAAAAGAATGGATATACCTGTGGCAATACATTTCTGTCTCCCAAATCATAGCATTATGGACATGAAATTACTTGTATTGAAAAGTAACTTCAAAACTCAGAGAGACAGAAGAGTCTGGGAGTATAAACTGATGACGACCTTTGACACTCTAAATGCAGGAATGAATGTGTCACACGGATTTATGTCTTTTTACATCAACTAATGAACTTGCCCCTCAGACCATGTGGGGTCATCACAACAGAACGAGACCCTAATCACAGGACAATAAAACAATCCTTATCTAAGAATTGGCCCAATATTTATGGACGTAACTGTTTATCACCCATGGTAATTCTGCTTCATGTCACCTAGCTTATCCATGGTTTTTTTTCCCCTTTTTTTTTTTTTTTTTTTTTTCTCTATACTATGTTGTGCATAAATATGTGATTCTTCAGAATTTGTTTTAGTCTTTGCCTGATGAAGAGACGTATGTAGTCTCGAAAGCTTGCAATTTGTTACCATCTTTTCAGTTAGCCATTAAAAGGTATCAACCACTGAGGACTCTCAATTCTAAATATTTATCTTCTGGTAGGGGAGCTTTCTTGCCATGCGATGAGTGGATCCAAGTGGGTCTTCCCTCCAGTTTTACAGAGTTTGGTGTCATCAGCAGCACTTGAACAGGACCATCAAATCTGGGATCGAGTGGTGTTCTCCTTTCAAACTTTTTCACCAACACCCAGTCTCCTGGCTTCGAGGAGTGCATACCGGACACTGAATCTGGATCTGGGAATGAAGAAAAAAACTCGAGAATGGATGTTAGCAAGTTTCTTGGTGGTTTCAATTACATAAGCAGACAAAATATCATATTACATAATCAGCTGCTGAGGGAAAGGATACCCATAACCTGGGACTAGACCCAAATAAAACTTCATACGGTGACAGCCTTGCTGGGCCTCTGGAAGTGTGCCTAACACTGAGTAGTGTGATTGGGAGTGTGTAGGCCTAAGTCTGACCCTACTGCTGACTAGATCTCTCATGTGAGGTTTGCTGTGAATGTGGGTCCCTGGTCACTCTCTATCACTTCTGGGACCCCATAGCTGCATATCTCGTCTCTGAGAGTATCTTCTTTGCAGTAGTCTTTGCTGACTGGTTCTTCACTGGGAAAGCTTCTGGCTGTCATCCTGAGAACATGTCCACGGCCACAAGGGCATATTCGAATCCTCCACTTGGCGGCATCTTGATGTGGTCTATCTGGATCCTCTGGAAGGGGGTACAGTGGTCTGGCAAGTTGATGTGTGGGAACTTTCTTCATTCTTCCAGGGTTGCATTTGCCACAGGTCAGACAGCTGTTTATGAACTTGGCTGTTAGGGTGGAGATTTCTGGAGCGAACCAGTAAGCACCAATCGGATCATTCATCTGTGTCTTTAATCTGTGTGTGGGCCCATGTGCCCACTGGACCACGATAAGGTACATGCTTCGGGGTAAACAGGGTTTGTAGTCCATTGAGTATACCCTTCCTTCTTCATGTGCTGCTCTCTTCTGCATCCAGCATTCTTTCTTGTCCTTTGGGGCTTGCTCTTGCAGCTTTTTTGAGCAGATCACAGGACGTCATCTTGTCAGATTTCCTGTCTTCAGCCGTCCTGTAGTAGCCGTCCGGCTCTACGACCTCTTCCACTTTTCCATATTGTCTTTCTTTGACTGCTTCTTTGGTTGCCATATCCGCCATGTTGTTGCCTCGTGCCTCTACTGTGTTTAATTTTCCATGCGCTTTGACTTTTAGTACTGCCACCACTTTTGGAAGTTGAAGTGTGTTCAGCAGGTCCTTAATGGCTCCATGATGCTTCACGGTTGTTCTGCTTGCTGTGATGAAATCCCTTGCAGCCCAGATGGATCCGAAGTCGTGTGCTATGCCATGCGAGTACCTTGAATCGGTATACATTTTCTCAGTCTTGTCTTCTGCCATCTGGTAGGCCTTCATCAGCGCTATCAGTTCTGCTTCCTGGGCTGACAGACTGGGCAGCAGACTTCTGGACCACAGGATCTCTTGAATGCTGGTCACTGCACATCCCGTGTGGAATCTTCCTTCATCATCTGCAAATCTGGAGCCATCCACATAGAGGATCAACTCTGGGTTGGTCACTGGCTCTTCTTATTCAGATTTTGATCAGACTTTTTATCTGAGGATCCGTATCTGTATCCCCCCTTGGGAGTGGGAGTAGAGTGGGCGGATTGAGGACTGTGCATCTGGAGATGGTGACATTGTTGGGCAGGAGTAGAGAGCACTGGAGGCGAAGATGCCTGGCAGTGGAGAGATGTTTTAGCTGGGTTTGGTTGAGGATTGCTGAGATGTCAGTAGTCCTGTCCAGGAGGGCGTGTGCTGCAACTGCTGCTCTCATGCGGGAGGAAGAGGCTCCCCTTGCAACTGGATCCAGGCAAGCTGAAAAGTAGTCCGAAAGTCTCTGCTTTCCCCCCTGAAGCTGCGTCAGGACTCCAGTAGCAAAGCCTTCTCTTCTCATCAAGTAGAGACGGAATGGCTTCTCGTAGTCAGATAGGCCTAGTGCTGGCGCTGAGACTACAGAACCTTTTAACTTCTTGAACGAACTGAAGGCCACATCTGTCTGGAGGAACGGGGTCACGCTGACGTATTCACACAGAGGCTGCATTAGGACTGAGGTATCAGGGATCCAGGCTCTGCAATACGAAACTAGACCAAGGAAGGCCTGTAGCACCTTTGGAGTTGTTGGAGGAACCATCTTCTCCACTGTGGTCTTCCGGTCATCTGTCAGGCGTTTCGCCTGGTGAGCAATACAGTGTCTCTGGAACGTAACTTGCTTCAGACACCACGGGACCTTGTTCTTTGAGATCTTGCAGTGCTGCTCCGCCAGGTAGAGTATGAGATACAAGGAATGGGCTTTACATGTGTCAAAGTCAATTGCACAAAGGAGTAGATCGTCCATGTATTGTAGGTGGGTTACTTCTGCATGGTCTGTGACCCAGTTGGTGAGGACTGTGGACATTGCTTTGGTAAACTGTGAAGGGCTGTTCTGGGCCCACTGTGGCATCACTGTCCATGTGTGGTGTCCCCCCTGGTGCATTAAGGCAAACAGGAACTGGTCTTCCGGATGAAGGGGAACACTGGAGAAAACATTAGCCAGGTTGTTCACTGTGAACACTATTGCTGTGGCAGGCACATTTGAGAGCAGAGTGTGCGGATTCAGCATAATTGCAGTTTCAAACACCGTGGCGCCATTCACAGCTCTCAGGTGATATACCATTCTGAACTTGGCTGGCTCTCCTTTTACAGTCTTTTTCTTGACGGGGAAAAGCAGGGTATTGCAAGGCGATGTGCGAGGAACAATGATTCCTATTTCCAGGTAGACCTTCAGTTGGTCAGAGGCAGCTTGACTCTAGGCCTGGCCTGGGCCTTACGAGGGTACGGGGTACATGGCTTGAGTGACACCCATACTGGGGCAACTTGAGGTTTTCTCACGTGCTGGGGTCCCTTTGACCATAGACTTTCTGGTACTACGTCCAGTACCTCCTTGAGTAGGCCTCATCGGTTGCTTAAAGTTCTTGTAGGGCCGCCAGCATGATTCTTCTTGGGTCAGGGATGAAGAAAGTGTCACTGTCCCATCTTCGTGGAACACTGTGGTTGCCTTCAGCTTCTGCAGTAGGTTCGCTCCCAGCAGGTTGAGTGGAAGTTCCTTGACACCACAAACTGGGACAGGATAGAGTGTCCTGGCTGAGTGCACACGCTCAGTGAATTTGTAAGCTGAGAATGTCTGACTTGACCATCAATGCCCATGCGAGACACAGAGGATTCCAATAGGCAGGTGGGATCAGCGAGTTCCACAGGTGTCATCACACTTCTGGCTGCACCACTTTGGATCTGACAACGCCATCCACTTTAAGGGTAATTTGAGGTATTGGTCCTGCAGATGAAGTTTTACATGTCAGGAGTGTAGTGTCTTGAGGACCTGGCTTGCTTGCCTCTGTCCTATGGACTGGGTACTTCACTGCTTTCTGCACTTCTTCCTTGACCGGTTTCTCTGGACCAACTCTTGGGTTGCATGGGTCCAGTCTCTTCGGGGGCGTGGGTGCCCTGCACTGGTTCTGGTAATGGCCAAACTTGCCACAGATGTAACACTTGACACTTCTTCTGTCTTTGTAGGGTGGTTGCGCTTCCAGGTCAGTGGTCACCATGAGAGGGGCTGTCTTCTGCACCCCTGGTTGGGACTCAATCCCTTTGACCACTGTGGACAACGGCATGATGGGTACTGCAGCGGCAGCGGGGTCCGGCCTGCTGATTGAAGCTGTGGTGGTAAGACAGGGCCTGCAGGTGCATTCGTGGCGAGGCCCGGGGGTGCCATGAGACCGGCGGCTGCATCCAACCCAAGGTCTTGGGGCATTACAGGGGCTGCGGCTGCATCTGCCATCACTTCTTACCCCTGGTCTGACATAGCTTCTCCCCTTTGCTAACCTTATTGAGGTCGGTGTCTCCTCTCTGGAGTCTGCAGCGGTTCTTCCGGTGTATTGATCGGCACTTTGCAGCGTCTTCACCTCTGGCTCCCCTTCCGGCGTTGTCAGCAGCACGGCACCCGTTTCCTTCTTTGCGCTCTTTGTGATGCTACAATAGCGTCAGTTTTGGCAACAATTAGCAATAAACAGTCTCCTAGGCGCACATAAAACATTTTGCTGGGTCAGTCCACTGCTATTGACCTGTTCTCAAGCCTAGCCACTATCAGTGGTTTCCTGATTGGCTGTCTCAGTCCATGCACAAAGACCTGTGCCAACATTTGCCTGTGTATCTGGTCTTGAATGGTGAAGCCCAAGTCTTGGAATACTTGCATTACTCTGCCATGAAACTTCTTTACAGACTATGTCTTATCTTGACTCATGTAAGATGAGGGCTTGTCCTGCCAGTCTGCCTTTGGCCCACTCTCTGAGCTGTTCAATTAGCTGTAGCCCTGACTCCCAAGCGTGCACATCTAATTCTGCTGGAAGTTTGAATTGTTCCTTCATGATTGGCCAGAGTGCATCACCTGCTTCTATTTTCATTCATGGCCCAGAGATCATTCCAGGTGGCTGCATATGTTTACTGCTTCTGCTACATTCTTCGGTAAAATGGCATGGGATGCATCCCTGGGTCTGGAAGATTGTCACCTGACTTGAAGTGCAGTGCACATAGTGTAATGGTGGTGCCTCTATCTGCCCCTGCATTCTTGGTGATGGGGGTTTCTTTTCCTAGTACTGGACAACATGTATGATGTTCCCTCTTCATCTTCATCAGAGGAATAGTTGTGATAGCTTGTACTGGGGTCGTACACTGACTGATATTGGACTTAGAAGTTGCTTTTTTTATGTGAGGATGTCTCCCCCCTTGCTGAAGCTATGATGGATTAGGCTTATAGTTTCATGTTGGTGTGAATGTAGGCAGCTCTGACTGGTGCTGAAGTTGTACATTATCAATACATGGTGATATTAGTCCTCCCCCCTCTGCACCCAGGGCTGAGCTGTCTGCTACCTGATGTGTCTGGGGCTGCCCACTGTAGGGGGGCTTTCACCTTCTTTCCCAAATATCAAAACTGGCAATGGCTGGACTGTGCCAGGGGCATAGAGGGAAACCTTGTGCTGTAAGCACCATATTATTTGAATTGGGCAATGGCCCAGCTGGCAACAAGGAGGAAAAAAGAGGAAGAAGAAGAGGGAGGGGTTGAGGAGTGAGACAAAGGAATAGTAGGAGGGGAGAGAGAATGTGGAGAGAGAGGAGAGAGAAGGAGGGGAGAGAGAGGGTGAGGAGAAGAGGGAGGAGAGATGGGTGTGGGGAAGGAAAAGAAGGAGGAGAAAGGTGTGGTGGGGGAGTGGAGAAGGAGGGAGGAGAAGATGGGAGGTGTGGAAGGGAGAGAGAGGGAGGAGAAGATGGGAGGTGTGGAAGGAAGAGAGAGGGAGGAGAAGAGAGGAGTGGAGAAGGAGGGGAGAGATAGAGAGGGGAAGAGAGAGAGAAGAGAAAAAATGTGGAGGAAGAGGAGAGGAAAGGAGAGAGAGAATGCGGAGAGAAAAGACTGACAGAGAAAAAAAGAGGATAGAGGAGTGTTCTGTCCTCACTAAATGAGGCAGGCTCAAGTAGCTATCCAGTCAGCTAAACCGCTATACCGGGGTCCAATAAGGAGACTGTAGTTGAGTCTGTGCTTTATTAAACGTATTGGTATATTGATGCGGTGAAACTGTGAACAATGATATACATGGAATCAGTACATGGTATAGAACGATACATACTACACATGATAAACATTATGCATTACATTTAGAAGGCTAGTAACTGAACTAGGAGTGCAACTGGTTAAGCTAGGCTAATATAGAGCAGGAATTATCTAGAGAAAAACATAAAGACATACCGGCAATGCAATCGCAAGGGGAATGAAGTGTAAGCGTCTTCCCTGGAAGGCAAACTAGAGGAAGTGAATGAAACTGGAGGGAAATGTGGGCTGAGCTACCATAATGCATTGCAAAGGAGGATCAGACATAAAAAATACATAGCAGAAAAATAGAACAGTCAACATATCTCTGACCGCTAGAGGGAGCCAAAGCACTACAGATAAAGGTATGAATATATCAAGTCCTGTATACTGGCTGAGAAACTGCAAATTATACAAACAGATAATGGAGGTAACAATTTAGATGGCGGAGACAGAACACTCCCCGTCTGACATCAACGGATGTCACTACTCCTTTCTTCCGAAGGCAACAATAGGACCAGTTCAGATACCGGTCTGGAAAATGTCTTAGGTTCATTCCCTTTGGTCATCCTTAGTTCAACTTTGCGGACGTTGCCATCCTTGCTGGGGAACGTTGCGGTAACTAGACCAAGTGGCCACTGGTTCCGGTGAATTTGACAGTCCTTCACAAGAACAAGGTCACCTACGTTCAGATTAGGTTTAGTAGATTGCCACTTCGTACGTGGCTGCAGGGTAGACAAATATTGTTTGCGCCACCTGTCCCAGAAAGTATTTGCAAGACTTTGTACCTGTCTCCATTGGCGCTTGACCAGATTGTGGTAATGTTGTACGATTAGGTAGGCAACATGACATTTTCCGTGAAGTATAAGAGGGAATTTCTCCACAAACCCCATCTCAGCTTCTTTGAGTCGGCCTCCTACTCTCAGTAGGCCACTGTTGTCGATGAATGGGTCGAGTTTTCTCAATACGCTGCTCACTGGTATTGGAGCTTTGTTGATAAGACATTGGATTTCTGCAAAGTAGGTTTCTCTTTGAACAGTGAGGATGATGTGATTTCTAGAGAACTCTAAGTCGGAGGTAACATAGGTATTTTTACAAAGATGCCAACCTTTACGTTTTTCTGTGCCACAAGTTCTGGTGGTCTTGAATGAGCGAGCTATATGAGTCAGGCAGGTAATAGCTCGAGTAAGTGACTTCCAACTTGAGAATCTGTCGAACCTGCAAGATCCAAGCTGGATAACAGAGGTCATTGTATGAAGTGTAGACACCTGAGGGCGGATTTCAGCATCTGAGTCCTCTCCTACTAGTTTAAAGGTGTCTGGAAAACATTCCTCAATGTACAATAGTTTTGGTCCTGACAGCCACGTTGTGCTTCCTAGTCGACTTGCGTCGACTGCTCTAGTTGCATGATCTGCAGGATTCTGGTCTGTGGGTATGTAATGCCACTGCTTTGGATGAACTGATCTCCTGATTCGTAGCACTCTGTTATTGACATAAACGTAGAATCGCCTGGTTTCGTTGTGGATATATCCCAGGACTACTTTGCTGTCTGAGTAGAACTTGGCCTGTGTCAGGTCGATATCCATTTCGGATGTGATGAACTCTGCTAACTCAATGGCTAGGACTGCGGCACAAAGCTCTAACCTGGGTATAGTGTGCTCTGGTTGTGGTGCGAGTTTGGCCTTTCCCATAATGAAACCAATGTGGCACTGACCTTTGGAGTCTACAGTTCTCAGGTAGGCAACAGCGGCAATCGCTTTGACAGAAGCATCTGCAAATACGTACAGTCTTTGGCTTTGTATTTCAGTAGATGGCACAGGGGCGTATGGTCTTGGCACATTCAGGTTGGAGAGTGCCGCTAACGAGTTCTTCCACTCTTCCCACTGGATCCTCTTATCAGGTGGCAGAGGTGCATCCCAGTCAGATGTTTCCCTAGTTAAGTCTCTTAGTAGGGCCTTGCCTTGTATAGTAACAGGAGCTGCGAAACCCAAGGGATCGTACAGACTGTTGATGGTAGACAGGACGCCTCTACGTGTAGAAGGCCTTTCTTCCTGGTTGACCTGAAAGGTGAAAGTGTCTGACTGTAGATTCCAGAGAAGCCCGAGGCTGCGTTGCATTGGTGCGGGGTCTGACCCCAGGTCCAGGTCTCTGAGACCATTACATAGGTCCTGAGAAGGGAATGCTTCCATGAGTTCTTGGCTGTTTGAGGCTATTTTATGAAGCCTAAGGTTCGAGCAGGCAAGCATGTCCTGGGCTCTCCTGAGAAGACTGATGGCAGTCTCAATTGAAGGCATTGCTTTGAGACAGTCGTCGACATAAAAGTCCTTTTCTATGAATCTTCTGACATCTTCTCCGTATTCTGCTTCTCCTTCCTGAGCTGACCTTTTGAGTCCGTAAATGGCGACGGCAGGGGAAGGACTGTTGCCGAAGATGTGCACTCTCATGCGGTACTCTGTGACTTCTTTAGTAGGATCATTGTCTCTGTACCAGAAGAATCTTAGGAAGTTCCTGTCTCTCTCTCTCACAAGGAAACAATGGAACATTTGCTGGATGTCAGCGATGAAGGCAATGGAATCCTTACGGAAGCGCATAAGTACTCCCAGCAGTTTGTTATTGAGGTCTGGTCCTGTTAGTAGAACGTCATTTAGGGAGACATCATTAAATTTGGCACTGGAATCGAACACGACTCTAATCTGGCCTGGTTTCTTAGGGTGGTATACTCCGAACATGGGTAGGAACCAGCATTCTTCAGAGTCTTTGAGAGTGGGAGCTAGTTCTGCGTGACAGTTTTCAAAAATCTTTGACATGAAGGAGAAAAAGTGATCTTTCATCTCTGGTTTCTTTTGCAGATTACGTTTGAGAGAGGAGAAACGTTGTAATGCCTGATTTTTGTTGTTCGGTAGACGTGGTCTGTGGGTTTTGAAGGGAAGAGGTGCGACCCAGCTGTTGGTCTCATCTTTAACGAGTCCCTTGTCCATTACCTCTAAGAACAACTTGTCCTCTACCGACATTGCCACTTGGTTGTCCTGTTTAGTTCTCTGGAAGACTGTGCACCCTAACTGATCCTCATAGCTTCCCGACACTATACTGCTGTCGTGAGTAAAGTCTATTAAATGATTGGGCAGTTGGATGCTGTGTGGCAGTTCCCTGACATGGAACTCATTGTTACAAGGTTGAAACAGAGATGGTCGTCCTTTCTCCAATGTATTTGTCAGCATGCTTGTCACAGAAGATGGGGCGTGCATGCGTCCCAAGCATACGTTGCCAATTATGACCCATCCTAGGTCTAGCTTTTGGGCATAGGGAGCATTGTGGAGTCCATTGATATGACGTCTCACTTTATGAACCTGCAGGATATCTCTCCCCAACAGCAGAATTATCTGGGCCTGATGGTCGAGTTCCGGTATAAGGTGTGCTATTCGCTTTAAGTGAGCGTGATGGATTGCTACATCTGGCGTAGGGATTTCAGATCTGTTGTCTGGGATCTGGTTACATTCGATGATCGTAGGTAGTGGTAGGCAGAATTGTCCGTCTAATGACTCGATTTGGTAGTCTGTAGCTTTCCTGCCCGCTGTTGTCACAGTACCTGCACATGTCTTTAATGAGTAGGGAGTGCTTGGCCCTTTGATGTTGAATAGGTCAAAGAAAGTTGATCTAGCCAAGGATCGATTACTTTGATCATCCAAGATAGCATACAGTCTTACAGCCTGGTCTCTATGGCCTGTTGGGTATACTCTGACAAGGCATATTTTTGAACAGGACCTACTGTCTATTGTCCCTTTGCAGACCTCGGTACATTGTGAAGTGATCTCTGGCGTAGCTGTATCAGTGTTCCTTTCCTCCCCGCCATGCTCACTGTCAGCTGGCGTGTTTTGTGCACTCCATGGAGCTGGGCCTGGGTGTAGAGCAGTGTTATGGTCTGTGGTGCCACATTCTGTGCATTTTACACTGACCTTGCAGTCCTTGGCGAGATGAGTTGTGGACGAGCAGCACTTGTAGCAGATACCGTTCTCTTTCAGGAAGCTTCTGCGGTCTGGCATAGATTTTCCTCTGAAGGCTCTGCATTTCAGGAGAGGATGAGGCTTCTGATGAAGTGGGCACTGCTTGTCAGGGTCCTGCACCTTTGTCTCTGATTGGGAGCAGCCAGCAGACCTGTAATTAGAACCTGGAGAAGAAACATAAGTCTTGTGTACTGCCACAGATGTTCTGCGTGGATTTGCAGGTGGTGACGGTGTGGCATATGGCATTGCAAAGTCAAAGCTGGGATCGTTTCTAATTCTCGCTTGTTGGTGTATAAAGTCTACAAAAACGGAGAAGGGGGGAAATGGAACACTGTGTTTGTATTTGTACGTGGAACCATGTGTGAGCCACCTCTCCTGTAGATTGTAGGGCAACTTCTGGACTATAGGGTTAACACCTCTGGCTGTGTCGAGAAATGCAAGTCCCTGTAGGTCGTCCTCGTATTTGGCAACTTGGACTTCCTTTAGTAGGTCGCTTAGCTCTCTAAGTTTCTGGAGACCTTTGTTAGAAATTTTAGGAAAGTCATCGATTCTTTTGAACAAGGCTCTTTCTATTACTTCTGCTGAGCCGTAACACTCATCCAGCCTCTTCCAGATCTCCTTGAGGCCGGTCTCAGGGCGGTTTATATTAATGTCTCTGATCCTTACTGCGTGTTTGACTGACTCTCCTCCCAGGTATTTGACTAACAGGTCTATCTCTTCCCTGTGTTGTAGCCCCAAGTCTCTAATGACATTTTGGAAGGAAGCTTTCCAAGCTCTGTAACCTTCAGCTTGGTCAGTGAATTTCATGAGTCCCTTGGCAACCAGTTCACGTCGTGTGAAGAACTTGGCAAATTCTGTTGTGAACCGGTTGTCGGTGGAGTACACTGGTGATGGATCGCCCTGATAGTGATGTGAGGTGCGTTCATACCTGTTAGTGTCCTCAGGGTGGCGCCAACCGGTGTCGTATTGCTTCGGTCTGACGTACGGTGTGTCAGCAGGGTGATCCACGTTGGTTACCTGGTGAGGGGCAAGGTAGTCATTAGCAGAGTCGTTTTGTCTCACGTTTTCGAGTTTGTTTCTGTCCTGGAGCTGAGCCTCGTGGTGACTCTCGCTCACTTCGCTGGAGACGTCGTATTCTCATTCTGGTGCTGGTTCAGGGTTATAGTTTGGATCAGGAAGTTCATTAACATACTGAGATGTGCGTTGTGGTGTGTCTTGTAGAGGAAACTCCAGACTCGACGTACTGCTTTGGCTATGCAGCTTGGGGCTTTGCGCGGCTTCTAGCGATTCCGCTTCAGCGAGGGCTGCGGCAGCTTCCCTTTTTGCTGCTAGGCTTTCTAAGGCGGCATCCACACGTGCCTTCTCTAACTGTGTCCTTCTCTCTTGATTGGCTCTCTCATGATCTATGCGTGCTCTCTCTAAGCGTGACCTTCTCTCTTCATCATCTAGGCATGCTTTTTCTAATTTAAGTTGCATCTCTTGGTCAGCAAAGCTCGCTCGTATTTTGGCGGCTTCAGCATTTGCGCGGGCAATGGCGACCGCGCTGCTGATGGATGTTGTCTTTGAGGAGACGGAAGTAACAGATCTTGTTCTATGCGATTTGTGAGACATGGTGTCTTGGGAAAGTGCTTGGCTGTGCAGAGATTGCTGTAGCTGTATTTAGTCTCTGAGTAGCCGGTGACTTGAATCCCACTAGTTGGATGGCTGCCGTTTCACTGTTCTGTCCTCACTAAATGAGGCAGGCTCAAGTAGCTATCCAGTCAGCTAAACCGCTATACCGGGGTCCAATAAGGAGACTGTAGTTGAGTCTGTGCTTTATTAAACGTATTGGTATATTGATGCGGTGAAACTGTGAACAATGATATGCATGGAATCAGTACATGGTATAGAACGATACATACTACACATGATAAACATTATGCATTACATTTAGAAGGCTAGTAACTGAACTAGGAGTGCAACTGGTTAAGCTAGGCTAATATAGAGCAGGAATTATCTAGAGAAAAACATAAAGACATACCGGCAATGCAATCGCAAGGGGAATGAAGTGTAAGCGTCTTCCCTGGAAGGCAAACTAGAGGAAGTGAATGAAACTGGAGGGAAATGTGGGCTGAGCTACCATAATGCATGGCAAAGGAGGATCAGACATAAAAAATACATAGCAGAAAAATAGAACAGTCAACATATCTCTGACCGCTAGAGGGAGCCAAAGCACTACAGATAAAGGTATGAATATATCAAGTCCTGTATACTGGCTGAGAAACTGCAAATTATACAAACAGATAATGGAGGTAACAATTTAGATGGCGGAGACAGAACAAGGAGAACAACAAGAATAATAGAGAGGAGCAATTATGCCTTCTCCCTGTAGGGAGAGACGGGGCGCACCACATACTGTGCAAAAATAACTACCTATACCATGGATTCTGCTAAAAGCAGACTGCGCAGATTCTCCCGTCTCATACCCACAAAAATCACTTCCTGGTTTGCTCACATAACTTTCTGTACCACCTAAACGATGTAAGCTCTGCTGCCACTTCATACCATGTATTGGCATTCAGCAATCTAACATCAGCTAACTTCCCTTATTTTCCTTTCTACGTCATGCCATTCCGCAGCTTGAAGTCTGCCATTCTAATGAATTTCACGTACTTTATACCTTCCAAAATTCTTCACATACTTAACACCTTCGTGTTCTGCCACTATCTAGGGGCTGTTTGCTCATCAGGAAATAAAAGACTCTCCTGTTGCTTGGCCACTTTATTCCCCATGGCAAAAGCAAAAAATGAAAAACACACAAAAATGAAAATAAAGAAAACAGTACTAAAAAAAACTTCTAAAAATGAGTATATAAAACTCTAAGAAAAACCCAAAACGATAAGAAAAAAACGTCAAAAACTTAGTTCACAACCAAAAACTGAAAATTTTGATACAAAGGAAAAAGAACTTTTTCCCAAAAAAAGTAAAAAGGTAAAGAGATTGAAGATTGAGGAAAACTTAATTAAAAAACTTTAAAATGCCGCAAAAAGAAAAAGACCCTTTAAGAAAGTAAAAAAAATTAAAAATTAAAACGGCTTTTCTCTTCTCCTTTTTTCTTTTAGAATCTCTGCGCTCAAATACAGTCAGAGACACACTTCCTCTTTTCGTTCTGTATGCTATTGCAATCAATGTCACTAAAATCACGTATCTGAAAACACGTATGTCGCACCAAAAATGATAGATACAATTTGTTTCTTCACAAATAGCTACACATAGCCAGCATTGCAGCTGAAAACAGTCAGGAAAAAAAACCAGATGTGACAGTGTGATTTACAATGCATCTCTGCTTCAGCTGAAAAAAGAGGAAGTTCAAGAGAGAGGAAAAAAAACAAAACTCTCTTTTACTATTTCATGCTTCTTAAAGTGGCAATAGTTGACAAACAGAAACAGATACAGATAGACACGTCCGGGAGAATCACCCTTTTTAATTCTGTGACACGTGCAGGTTGCTAACTGCTCTGGGAAACAGACTACTGCCAATCGCACTGAGCACACCTGTGCCCGGGCCGCCTGAGTGAGAACCACAATAAGCGGGAAATCTACCACCCCGGTCCGGACGTCCTGGCTGGATCGCTGGCACTACGGGAATCTGCAGTAGCCCTCTAAGTTATCACTACCCGTGCCTGGAACATGGGACTACCTGCCCCGGAACTCTACCTGTTCCTCCTATGCACGGGAATCCTGCAATAACTTATCGAGCGATTTGACCTCCTGCGGTCTGTTACCCAGCAACCACAAGCAAAAGTCACTTTTTCCTTCCTCTCCCAGATTTTACTCAAACACATAACACATACACGGCACACAGCAGACACCTCCCAGGGTCTGGATTCGTGGCTACGGATTTTTTACACTACCTGGGAATTGGTGACCACACCTGACCGGCAAGAGGCATAGACAAGGACCGGGCACAGGGGACTTTCAGGTAAGATGATAACATTTTCTTACCTTACTTATGGAGCTGCGCAGTCTCCGCCCGTGAACCAAGGCCGTGGCAACATCTCCTTCTCTCCGGTCAGTAGTGGGTCCCTGTGTGCGTTTCATCCATGCCCCACGTTGGGCGCCATTAATGTTATGGAAATATTTGGGTTGGATAAATATATCCCTGTGTGTGCTGTGGCCGCTCCCAATAAGACTGAGTATTTTGAGCGCTCAAGGAATTATGAGACTGCACAACATCATTGTGTCAGAACAACATTCCATCATTACTGATACTTTATTGTACATACATAGTTTTATATTTTCACATAGAAAGGAGTGGTTAGGGGTTGTTAGGGGTGGTTAGTTAATTACCATATTGTCTAGCTCCTCTGTCATTGGTTATCTAAACATATATGGAATATTGTGATTAATGCTCATATGACTGCTGACCAAGCAAGTAAAATGTAGCTCTCTGCATGTAGGAGACATCTGATCTGGAGTCAAAACATCTGACACTGTTCCGCATTTGTGACGGAAAACCCCATATGATCTGTCTGGGTTATATTAGTTCGTGTCAGCCATTTTAAACCATTGATTATAATGTATATATTTGATTATAGAGGAGTATACATGCAAGTGAGATCTACATGATATATATATTTCTATCACAATAGTCACTGCCCCTTATAACGCTGCACAATCGTTATGGCCCCATACAGATGCTCCGTACAGTCACTGCCCCTTATAGTGCTGCACAATCGTTATGGCCCCATAAAGATGCTCCATACAGTCACTGCCCCTTATAATGCTGCACAATCGTTATGGCCCCATACAGATGCTCCGTACAGTCACTGCCCCTTATAGTGCTGCACAATCGTTATGGCCCCATACAGATGCTCCGTACAGTCACTGCCCCTTATAGTGCTGCACAATCGTTATGGCCCCATACAGATGATCCGTACAGTCACTGCCCCTTATAATGCTGCAAAATCGTTATGGCCCCATAAGATGCTCCATACAGTCACTGCCCCATATAGTGCTGCACAATCGTTATTGCCCCATAAGATGATCCATACAGTCACTGCCCCTTATAATGCTGCACAATCGTTTGGCCCCATACAGATGATCCGTACAGTCACTGCTCCTTATAATGCTGCACAATCGTTACGGCACCATAAGATGCTCCGTACAGTCACTGCCCCTTATAATGCTGTACAATCGTTTGGCCCCATACAGATGATCTGTACAGTCACTGCCCCATATAGTGCTGCACAATTGTTTGGCCCCATACAGATGATCCGTACAGTCACTGCCCCTTATAGTGCTGCACAATCGTTATGGCCCCATAAAGATGCTCCGTACAGTCACTGCCCCTTATAGTGCTGCACAAGCGTTATGACCCCATACAGATGCTCTATATTGTCACTTCCCCTTATAATGCTGCACAATCGTTATGGCCCCATACAGATGCTCTATATAGTCAATGCCCCTTATAATGCTGCACAATCATTATGGCCCCATACAGTTGCTCCGTACAGTCACTGCCCCTTATAGTGCTGCACAATCGTTATGGCCCCATAAAGATGCTCCGTACAGTCACTGCCCCTTATAGTGCTGCACAAGCGTTATGACCCCATACAGATGCTCTATATTGTCACTGCCCCTTATAATGCTGCACAATCGTTATGGCCCCATACAGATGCTCTATATAGTCAATGCCCCTTATAATGCTGCACAATCGTTATGGCCCCATACAGATGCTCCGTACAGTCACTGCCCCTTATAGTGCTGCACAATCGTTATGGCCCCATAAAGATGCTCCGTACAGTCACTGCCCCTTATAGTGCTGCACAAGCGTTATGACCCCATACAGATGCTCTATATAGTCACTGCCCCTTATAGTGCTGCACAATTGTTATGGCCCCATACAGATGCTCCGTACAGTCACTGCCCCTTTTAGTGCTGCACAATCGTTATGGCCCCATACAGATGCTCCGTACAGTCACTGCCCCTTATAGTGCTGCACAATCGTTATGGCCCCATACAGATGCTCCGTACAGTCACTGCCCCTTATAGTGCTGCACAATCATTATGGCCCCATACAGATGCTCCGTACAGTCACTGCCCCTTATAGTGCTGCACAATTGTTATGGCTGCAGCGCCCCAGAGTCCTGGTCGTTGCAGTACTGTGGCTCCGCCACTAAGGGGAGCTATGGTACGTCTGATGGCACTGAAGGAGTTCATCTGATCAGGTATCACAGACACCAATACATTTCACCGCCGGGCCTCCAGGGGGAGCTAAGGATTCTATTCATTAGGCCACTCTCCACAAAGTGGTAAAACTGGGGGTCAGGCAGGAAGTTAGACAGAAAGCTGACTGGGTTGGAACCAGGCAACACCTTGTGGCAGAGGGTGTTGCGGGAGAAGATTCGGTAGGGTCTCTGTCAGGGGTGGGATCCTGACAGAGGCTTGGCAACTTGAGTGTACGTAACGGGACCGTGCCTGCTCAGTATAGCGGCGGTACCCAAGGAAGGATTGATAGCGAGAAAGATTGTGCTGAGTGAGAAACGAGATCAAAGCAACAAGGAGAATACCAGTAGGGGTCGTGCTGTAAGACCGAGGCAACATCCTACTGAGGCGCATAACCAGCGGCCGGAACGCCGAGGGAGTATTACAATATCTAGCTTCAAGCAATACCCTAAACCAACGGCAGGACAGTCAGTCTAAGGCGGGCTGTCTCATCAAAATCACCTATGCAGTCTTGGGGGGCAACTTGTGGAGAGGGGCAACTCTAGGGTCCCGGAAGAGCTCCGAGCCTACCCGTCATACGGGTGCCGTTCCAACCGTAACATCAGGGAGGGACGGAGGATTAGCAGAACATCATCTAATCGAGTTGTGAGGGAACTTAAGAAACGGACACAACAGTTGTGGGGACTTTCCGTAAGCACAGCAGGGAAGGACCGCAACACACAGCGCTAGGAGGTAGGTGCAGATTTCCACCTGTTAAGAGAACTCTGGAGGTGCCATTGGACCGGCCGGACTTGCGCAGCCTGGTTATCCGGACTCCGGACTGAGGACCCAGAGATATTCAGTAAAGAGGTAAAGAGACTGCAACCTGGTGTCCTCGTTATTTATTGCACCGCACCACTACAGCCTCACCACCACCATCATCCATCATATCTTTCACTGTAACGCCCCTCAGCAGGGTCACGGACCGGGCCTAGCCATCGTGACAACCCCAGAGCAGAGAGCCAGAGGCCCGGTACCGGGTACCCCTCGGCCCTGCGGCAGTGGGGGCGCTGCATGGCCCCATACAGATGCTCCGTACAGTCACTGCCCCTTATAGTGCTGCACAATCATTATGGCCCCATACAGATGCTCCGTACAGTCACTGCCCCTTATAGTGCTGCACAATCGTTATGGCCCCTGTTATGATCCCAGTGGCTTAGGATCACAAATCTAACCAGCTAAGTCAGAGATAATAGGACAAGCTCTGGGGATGTGGTAACTGGACTGACCGCAAACCTGATTCTAACCAAACACACTAAAGGTAGCCGTGGAACGTTTCCTGAAATCCTAGACGTCTCTTCATGGCCTGAGAAACTGACTACCCCTAAAGAGAAAGTAAGACCTCACTTGCCTCAGAGAAATACCCCAAAGATATAGAAGCCCCCCACAAATAATAACGGTGAGTTAAGAGGAAAAGACAAACGCAGAGATGAAACAGGTTAAGCAAATGAGGCCCGCTAACGCTAGATAGCAGAAAATAGCAAGGGATCTGTGCGGTCAGTAAAAAACCCTATGCAAAAATATCCACGCAGAGAATGCGAGAACCCCCACACCAACTAACGATGTGGGGGGAGCAACTCAGCACCCCAGAGCACCAGCAAGCAGGGAAATCACATATTAGCAAGCTGGACCAAAACTAGTGTTGAGCGATACCTTCCGATATCGGAAAGTATCGGTATCGGAAAGTATCGGCCGATACCGTCAAAGTATCGGATCTAATCCGATACCGATACCCGATCCCAATGCAAGTCAATGGGACGAAAATATCGGAATTAAAATAAACCCTTTCTTAACTTGTAGGTTCATTCTACATGAAGGAAAACAACTAAGAATAATGTAGGATGTATTGGGGGACGTGGCGGAGACATTAAAGGCACAGAGGTTTAGCCCAATCTAATAGAATAGCAGGATTTTGTTTTGTTTTTTATGACGTTCGGCGTTAGAAAGATTTTGACTATGTTAATTTTTTTTTTATTTTGTCAGATATTGATATTTCACTACTTCCACGCCCTTCACCTTCTTTTTTACTTCTCCCACACTTTCTTCTTCATTATCCTCATCAGCTTCTTTGACATCAACTTCTTCACCTTATTCATCTTCTTCTTCATCTTCTACCTATTATTTTTTTTGTTACATTGTTCATATTCTTTTTATTTTACTATTATCTTCTTCATATTCAACTTCTTCATCATATTCTTATTTGTGACAGGCATTCCCGTAGTTGTTATCTATAAAAGTTTGAAGATTACACCTTCCGTTCTGCCTGTCACAAAACAGTTACATTTGTCCGCGTTCAGTTTGGTCTGCAGCATCAGGCTTTATCCAGGGGCACCACGAGGAGGAACGGACTCACCCCCATACACTGCTTAGTCTTCTTCTGCTTATAATTTAGATAATATCTTTTGCTCTGATATTTAGTCTTATGCTTAATGTTCTTCTGCTCTTTGTTCTGCAGCCTCTTGTTCTTCTGCTTCTCAGTCTTCCAGGTCGTCGTCGTCTCCAGGGTCGTCGTCTCCGGGGTCGTCGTCATCGGGGTGGTCTTCAGGGTCATCGTCTCCAGGGTCGTCGTCATCTCATTGGTTGTCGTCTCTGGTGTCGTCGTCATCTTAGGGGTGGTCTTCCGGGTCGTCGTCTTTAGGGTCTTGAACTTGGAAATGTAGCAGAAGGTACAAGTAGGCTGAGAAAATGCCGAGAAACAGCTGATGGAACTGGAACTCGGATGGCTACCCGAAGGTCCAAGAGCCAATGGAACTACCGAGGACCAGCTGACGTTACTGGAACCCGGTTACTAAGCAGGAGGTACCCGTGCTGAAAGCACTACCAAGGACCACCTGACGTTGGTTGAACTCAGATACCCAGAGGGAGGCACCTAATCCAAAGGCTCTGCCCGGAACCAGCTGACGGTACTGGAACCAGGATGGGGAGCAGAAGGTACAAGAGCAAAAGACACTGCCGAGAACCAGCTGACGATACTGGAACCCGGATGGGTAGCCGAAGGTCCAAGAGCCAATGGAACTACCGAGGACCAGCTGACGTTACTGGAACCCGGTTACTAAGCAGGAGGTACCCGTGCCTGAAAGCACTACCAAGGACCACCTGACGTTGGTGGAACTCGGATACCCAGAGGGAGGCACCTAAGCCAAAGGCTCTGCCCGGAAACAGCTGACGGTGCTGGAACCAGGATGGGGACCTATTCAAGCTTGTCTTCCTAGAGCCCCAACTAGCGGTGTTGGAGCAAAGGGTCAGCAGGGGGAGCAGAGTGTAGGCCGAAGCCTGCACTGGAGGCATTAGTAGGTCTGTTGTGTCTGCATGGCATTTGCAGGACACGTTGCCGGCTACACAGCAGGGGAACAGCTGGCGGTGCTGAACCCCACTGACACATTGGCTGGTGTTTTTCTCTGTGCAGCTAGCAGTACCGGGCCCCAACTGGCGGTGTTAGAGCCCAGGGTCAGCAGGAGGAGAGGGAGCAGAGTGTAGGCCGAAGCCTAATTGAACCAATTTTAAAGGTAACCTTTAACCCCCCCTCAGGTGTTACAAAGTAGAAGAGCCACGCCTTATGCAGCAGTAGTGCTGCACAAGTCAAAGGTTGCTCTTTAAATTTTGTTCCTTGCACAAGCTGAATGAAACACGTACAACATTTTGGCCCTTATAGAGTCAATCTGTCTTGGAGGCGGGAGTTCCCTTTGTAATGAGACGCAGCACAGCTGGCAAAAATACCACCTTGGTGCTGGGCGCAGCCTCCTGAGCATCACATTTTGCTGTACAGGAGTCTGCGTTGTTGCGTTATCCCTTGGCCATGCGCTGCCCGTCTTCTGACATCATTTCATGTCGGCTGGTGCGGTTCGCGATGCCCATGAATCCCAGCCCCGCAGTGTCTTTACATTGTTAAAACACTGCGGGGCTGGGATTCATGGCCTGGCGCAGTACATATGTTCGCCTCTCACACTCGGGTCCTTACACCTGCTTCAGACTGTGCGGCGTCAGTTGATCCCTTGTCGCATGCCACGGCCATGAAGCCGCACAGTCTGAAGAAGGCCGAAGGAGATGAGGGACAGGCGAACATATGAACTGCTCATGCCCATCAATCACCCCCTCGCAGTCAAAATAAATAAGACACCGAGGGGCGTTGTGTGGGCCAGGGCGGCCGCAGAGGCGCAGCCAGCCAAACAATGATGCCAGAAGACGGGCAGCGCTACCAAGGGGGTTGCAGTGTGTCATTACAAAGGAAAGTCACACCTCAGGGACAGTTTAATGGTCACAGAGGACACATTTTAGACGTGTTCAGTTCCACGTGTGCAAGGGGAATAAGTTTCTGAGCCACCTTGCACACATGCAGCATTACTGCTGTACAAGGTGGCTGTAAAACATACAAACACCTGGGGGTGGGGCAACAGGATCCCTTCAATTTCAGTTCTTGTGTCTGCGTGGCTTTTGCAGGACACAATGCCGGCTACACAGCAAAGGAACAGCTGGCGGTCCTGAACCCCACTGACACATTGGCTGGTGTTTTTCTCTGTGCAGCTAGCAGTACCGGGCCCAAACTGGCGGTGTTAGAGCCCAGGGTCAGCAGGAGGAGAGGGAGCAGAGTGTAGGCCGAAGCCTAATTGAACCAATTTTAAAGGTAACCTTTAACCCCCCCTCAGGTGTTACAAAGTAGAAGAGCCACGCCTTATGCAGCAGTAGTGCTGCACAAGTCAAAGGTTGCTCTTTAAATTTTGTTCCTTGCACAAGCTGAATGAAACACGTACAACATTTTGGCCCTTATAGAGTCAATCTGTCTTGGAGGCGGGAGTTCCCTTTGTAATGAGACGCAGCACAGCTGGCAAAAATACCAACTTGGTGCTTGGCGCGGCCTCCTGAGCATCGCATTTTGCTGTACAGGAGTCTGCGTTGTTGCGTTATCCCTTGGCCATGCGCTGCCCGTCTTCTGACATCATTTCATGTCGGCTGGTGCGGTTGGCGATGCCCATGAATCCCAGCCCCGCAGTGTCTTTACAGTGTTTCACACTGCGGGGCTGGGATTCATGGCCTGGCGCAGTACATCTGTTCGCCTCTCGCTCGTGTCCTTACACCTGCTACAGACTGTGCGGCGTCAGCTGAACCCTTATCGCATGCCGTGGCCATGAAGCCGCACAGTCTGAAGAAGGCGGAAGGAGCTGAGTGACAGCCTGGCGAAGATATGCACTGCTCATGCCCGTCAATCACACCCTCGCAGTCAAAATAAATAAGACACCGAGGGGCGTTGTGTCGGGCAGGGTGGCCGCAGAGGCGCAGCCAGCCAAACAATGATGTCAGAAGAAGGGCTGTGCTACCAAGGGGGTTGTTGCGTGTCATTACAAAGGAAAGTCACACCTCAGGGACGTTTTAATGGTCTCAGGGGACACATTGTAGACGTGTTCTGTTCCACGTGTGCAAGGAGAATAAGTTTATGAGCCACCTTGCACACATGCAGCATTACTGCTGTACAAGGTGGCTGTAAAACATACAAACGCCTGGGGGAGGGGGGACAGGTTCCCTTCAATTTCAGTTCTTGTGTCTGCGTGGCATTTGCAGGACACGTTGCCGGCTACACAGCAGGGGAACAGCTGGCGGTGCTGAACCCCACTGACACATTGGCTGGTGTTTTTCTCTGTGCAGCTAGCAGTACCGGGCCCCAACTGCCGGTGTTAGAGCCCAGGGTCAGCAGGAGGAGAGGGAGCAGAGTGTAGGCCGAAGCCTGCACTGGCGGCAGCTTTTTGTCTGCGTGGCTGTTGCAGGACACGATGCCGGCTACACAGCAGGGGAACAGCTGGCGTTGCTGAACCCCACTGACACATTGGCTGGTGTTTTTCTCTGTGCAGCTAGCAGTACCGGGCCCCAACTGGCGGTGTTAGAGCCCAGGGTCAGCAGGAGGAGAGGAAGCAGAGTGTAGGCCGAAGCCTAATTGAACCAATTTTAAAGGTAACCTTTAACCCCCCCTCAGGTGTTACAAAGTAGAAGAGCCACGCCTTATGCAGCAGTAGTGCTGCACAAGTCAAAGGTTGCTCTTTAAATTTTGTTCCTTGCACAAGCTGAATGAAACACGTACAACATTTTGGCCCTTATAGAGTCAATCTGTCTTGGAGGCGGGAGTTCCCTTTGTAATGAGACGCAGCACAGCTGGCAAAAATACCACCTTGGTGCTGGGCGCAGCCTCCTGAGCATCACATTTTGCTGTACAGGGGTCTGCGTTGTTGCGTTATCCCTTGGCCATGCGCTGCCCGTCTTCTGACATCATTTCATGTCGGCTGGTGCGGTTCGCGATGCCCATGAATCCCAGCCCCGCAGTGTCTTTACATTGTTAAAACACTGCGGGGCTGGGATTCATGGCCTGGCGCAGTACATATGTTCGCCTCTCACACTCGGGTCCTTACACCTGCTTCAGACTGTGCAGCGTCAGCTGATCCCTTGTCGCATGCCACGGCCATGAAGCCGCACAGTCTGAAGAAGGCCGAAGGAGATGAGGGACAGGCGAACATATGCACTGCTCATGCCCATCAATCACCCCCTCGCAGTCAAAATAAATAAGACACCGAGGGGCGTTGTGTGGGCCAGGGCGGCCGCAGAGGCGCAGCCAGCCAAACAATGATGCCAGAAGACGGGCAGCGCTACCAAGGGGGTTGCAGTGTGTCATTACAAAGGAAAGTCACACCTCAGGGACAGTTTAATGGTCACAGAGGACACATTTTAGACGTGTTCAGTTCCACGTGTGCAAGGGGAATAAGTTTCTGAGCCACCTTGCACACATGCAGCATTACTGCTGTACAAGGTGGCTGTAAAACATACAAACACCTGGGGGTGGGGCAACAGGATCCCTTCAATTTCAGTTCTTGTGTCTGCGTGGCTTTTGCAGGACACGATGCCGGCTACACAGCAGGGGAACAGCTGGCGGTCCTGAACCCCACTGACACATTGGCTGGTGTTTTTCTCTGTGCAGCTAGCAGTACCGGGCACCAACTGACGGTGTTAGAGCCCAGGGTCAGCAGGAGGAGGAGAGGGAGCAGAGTGTAGGCCGAAGCCTGCACTGGCGGCAGCTTTGTGTCTGCGTGGCTGTTGCAGGACACGTTGCCGGCTACACAGCAGGGGTACAGCTGGCGTTGCTGAACCCCACTGACACATTGGCTGGTGTTTTTCTCTGTGCAGCTAGCACATCTGGGCGCCAACTGGCGGTGTTAGAGCCCAGGGTCAGCAGGAGGAGCATAGTGTAGGCCGAAGCCTGCACTGGAGCAAGTTGAAAAGGAACCTTTAACCCCCCCCCCCACAGGGGTTTGTAGCTGAAAGAGCCATATTGTACAGCACTAATGCTGGAAAAGGTAAACTTAGCTCTTTTAATTATGGTCCTTGCAAACGCTGAACTTGACACTTATGAAATGTGTCCCCTCACACCGTTAAACCGTCCGGTCGGAGGGACTTTCCTTTGTCATGTGACGCAGCACAGCTGTCATTCTTACCCCCTTGGCGCCGTGCGCCGCCTCCTCAGCGTTGTTTGAATCTGTCCCGGAGCCTGCGCTGTTATGTTAGCCCTTGTCCATGCACACATTTTGCACTGCCCATCTTCTGACATCATTTGGTGTCAGGCTTGCTGCGCCTGTGCGGCTGTGCTGGCCAAGATCCCGCCTCGCTGTGTCATCTAATGTAATCACTCTGCGGACCTGTGATCCATGGGCATGCGCAGTGCATATCCTTGCCTCTCACTCCCCTCCTTCCAGCTTCTTCAGACTGTGCGGCGTCATGGCCGTGGCATGCTATTAGGGATCAGCTGACGGCGCACAGTCTGAAGAAGGCTGAGGGAGATGAGAGAGAGGCGGATGTTAAGATATGCACTGCGCATGTCCATGGATCACAGGCCCGCAGTGGGATTAAATCAGAAGACACTACGAGGCGGGATCTCGTCCAGCGCGGCAGCACAGGCGCAGCCAGCCTGACACCAAATGATGTCAGAAGATGGGCAGCGCAAAATGTGTGCATGGACAAGGGCTAACATAACAGCGCAGGCTCCGGGACGGAATCAAACAATGCTGAGGAGGCGGCGCACGGCGCCAAGGGGGTAAGAATGACAGCTGTGCTGCGTCACATGACAAAGGAAAGTCCCTCCGACCGGACGGATTAACGGTGTGAGGGGACACATTTCATAAGTGTCAAGTTCAGCGGGTGCAAGGAGCACCACAAAAAGAGCCACTTTTTCCTTTTGCATCATTATTACTGCTGCACAAGGTCGCTCTTTCAGTAACAAACGCCTGGGGGGGGGACAGGTTCCCTTAAATTTAAGTTGTTGTGCCTGCGTGGAGGTCGCATGACACGTTGCCGTATACACAGCAGGGGAGCAGCAGGCATTACTGAACCCCACTAACACATTGGCGAGGTGTTTGGCTCTGTGCAGACAGCACTTCTGGACAACAACTAGCGGTGTTGTAGCCCAGGGACATCAGGAGGAGGAGGTGGAGGAGATAGGAGGGATTGCCACACACACAGCTGGGGAACAGCTGACGTTACTGAACCCCAATAACAGAGGAGCGACTGTTGACTGTGCGTACAGCACTACCAGGCAACAACTAGCGGTGTTGGAGCCCAGGGACAGAAGGAGGAGGAGGTGGAGGAGATAGGAGGGATTGCCACACACACAGCTGGGGAACAGCTGACGTTACTGAAACCCAATAACAGAGGAGCGACTGTTGACTGTGCGTACAGCACTACCAGGCAACAACTAGCGGTGTTGGAGCCCAGGGACAGCAGGAGGAGGAGGTGGAGGAGATAGGAGGGATTGCCACACACACAGCTGGGGAACAGCTGACGTTACTGAACCCCAATAACAGAGGAGCGACTGTTGACTGTGCGTACAGCACTACCAGGCAACAACTAGCGGTGTTGGAGCCCAGGGACAGCAGGAGGAGTAGGTGGAGGAGATAGGAGGGATTGCCACACACACAGCTGGGGAACAGCTGACGTTACTGAACCCCAATAACAGGGGAACGACTGTTGACTGTGCGTACAGCACTACCAGGCAACAACTAGCGGTGTTGGAGCCCAGGGACAGCAGGAGGAGGAGGTGGAGGAGATAGGAGGGATTGCCACACACACAGCTGGGGAACAGCTGACGTTACTGAACCCCAATAACAGAGGAGCGACTGTTGACTGTGCGTACAGCACTACCAGGCAACAACTAGCGGTGTTGGAGCCCAGGGACAGCAGGAGGAGGAGGTGGAGGAGATAGGAGGGATTGCCACACACACAGCTGGGGAACAGCTGACGTTACTGAACCCCAATAACAGAGGAGTGACTGTTGACTGTGCGTACAGCACTACCAGGCAACAACTAGCGGTGTTGGAGCCCAGGGACAGCAGGAGGAGTAGGTGGAGGAGATAGGAGGGATTGCCACACACACAGCTGGGGAACAGCTGACGTTACTGAACCCCAATAACAGGGGAGCGACTGTTGACTGTGCGTACAGTACTTCCAGGCAACAACTAGCGGTGATGGAGCCCAGGGTCAGCAGGAGGAGGAGGTGGAGGAGATAAGAGGGATTGCCACACACACAGCTGGGGAACAGCTGACGTTACTGAACCCCAATAACAGAGGAGCGACTGTTGACTGTGCGTACAGCACTACCAGGCAACAACTAGCGGTGTTGGAGCCCAGGGACAGCAGGAGGAGGAGGTGGAGGAGATAGGAGGGATTGCCACACACACAGCTGGGGAACAGCTGACGTTACTGAACCCCAATAACAGAGGAGCGACTGTTGACTGTGCGTACAGCACTACCAGGCAACAACTAGCGGTGTTGGAGCCCAGGGACAGCAGGAGGAGGAGGTGGAGGAGATAGGAGGGATTGCCACACACACAGCTGGGGAACAGCTGACGTTACTGAACCCCAATAACAGAGGAGTGACTGTTGACTGTGCGTACAGCACTACCAGGCAACAACTAGCGGTGTTGGAGCCCAGGGACAGCAGGAGGAGGAGGTGGAGGAGATAGGAGGGATTGCCACACACACAGCTGGGGAACAGCTGACGTTACTGAACCCCAATAACAGAGGAGCGACTGTTGACTGTGCGTACAGCACTACCAGGCAACAACTAGCGGTGTTGGAGCCCAGGGACAGAAGGAGGAGGAGGTGGAGGAGATAGGAGGGATTGCCACACACACAGCTGGGGAACAGCTGACGTTACTGAACCCCAATAACAGAGGAGCGACTGTTGACTGTGCGTACAGCACTACCAGGCAACAACTAGCGGTGTAGGAGCCCAGGGACAGCAGGAGGAGGAGGTGGAGGAGATAGGAGGGATTGCCACACACACAGCTGGGGAACAGCTGACGTTACTGAACCCCAATAACAGAGGAGCGACTGTTGACTGTGCGTACAGCACTACCAGGCAACAACTAGCGGTGTTGGAGCCCAGGGACAGCAGGAGGAGGAGGTGGAGGAGATAGGAGGGATTGCCACACACACAGCTGGGGAACAGCTGACGTTACTGAACCCCAATAACAGAGGAGCGACTGTTGACTGTGCGTACAGCACTACCAGGCAACAACTAGCGGTGTTGGAGCCCAGGGACAGCAGGAGGAGGAGGTGGAGGAGATAGGAGGGACTGCCACACACACAGCTGGGGAACAGCTGACGTTACTGAACCCCAATAACAGAGGAGCGACTGTTGACTGTGCGTACAGCACTACCAGGCAACAACTAGCGGTGTTGGAGCCCAGGGACAGCAGGAGGAGGAGGTGGAGGAGATAGGAGGGATTGCCACACACACAGCTGGGGAACAGCTGACGTTACTGAACCCCAATAACAGAGGAGCAACAGTTGACTGTGCGAACAGCACTACCAGGCAACAACTAGCGGTGTTGGAGCCCAGGGACGGCAGGAGGAGGAGGTGGAGGAGATAGGAGGGATTGCCACACACACAGCTGGGGAACAGCTGACGTTACTGAACCCCAATAACAGAGCAGCGACTGTTGACTGTGCGTACAGCACTACCAGGCAACAACTAGCGGTGTTGGAGCCCAGGGACAGCAGGAGGAGGAGGTGGAGGAGATAGGAGGGATTGCCACACACACAGCTGGGGAACAGCTGACGTTACTGAACCCCAATAACAGAGGAGCGACTGTTGACTGTGCGTACAGCACTACCAGGCAACAACTAGCGGTGTTGGAGCCCAGGGACAGCAGGAGGAGGAGGTGGAGGAGATAGGAGGGATTGCCACACACACAGCTGGGGAACAGCTGACGTTACTGAACCCCAATAACAGAGGAGCGACTGTTGACTGTGCGTACAGCACTACCAGGCAACAACTAGCGGTGTTGGAGCCCAGGGACAGCAGGAGGAGGAGGTGGAGGAGATAGGAGGGACTGCCACACACACAGCTGGGGAACAGCTGACGTTACTGAACCCCAATAACAGAGGAGCGACTGTTGACTGTGCGTACAGCACTACCAGGCAACAACTAGCGGTGTTGGAGCCCAGGGACAGCAGGAGGAGGAGGTGGAGGAGATAGGAGGGATTGCCACACACACAGCTGGGGAACAGCTGACGTTACTGAACCCCAATAACAGAGGAGCAACAGTTGACTGTGCGAACAGCACTACCAGGCAACAACTAGCGGTGTTGGAGCCCAGGGACGGCAGGAGGAGGAGGTGGAGGAGATAGGAGGGATTGCCACACACACAGCTGGGGAACAGCTGACGTTACTGAACCCCAATAACAGAGCAGCGACTGTTGACTGTGCGTACAGCACTACCAGGCAACAACTAGCGGTGTTGGAGCCCAGGGACAGCAGGAGGAGGAGGTGGAGGAGATAGGAGGGATTGCCACACACACAGCTGGGGAACAGCTGACATTACTGAACCCCAATAACAGAGGAGCCACTGTTGACTGTGCGTACAGCACTACCAGGCAACAACTAGCGGTGTTGGAGCCCAGGGACAGCAGGAGGAGGAGGTGGAGGAGATAGGAGGGATTGCCACACACACAGCTGGGGAACAGCTGACGTTACTGAACCCCAATAACAGAGGAGCGACTGTTGACTGTGCGTACAGCACTACCAGGCAACAACTAGTGGTGTTGGAGCCCTGTTGTGAATTAGACTTTTTGCTCCCTCTTGTGGTCACTAGTGATATGACTCTGGGATTGTCTTTCTTCAGTTTGGCACCCACCTGGGTCGTTAGTCCAGGGGTGTTGCTATATTAACTTCCTGGATTCTTAGTCCAGTGCCTGGCATCGTTGTAATCAGATCCTTTCTGTTTGCTCCTGTCTGCTGGTCCTGGTTCCTGCAAAATTAAGCTAAGTCCTGCTTCTTTGTTTTTTGGTTATTTGCTTTGCTCTTATTTTTGTCCAGCTTGTACTAAATGTGATTTCTGACCTTGCTGGAAGCTCTAGGGGGCTGGTGTTCTCCCCCCCGGCCATTAGACGGTTCGGGGGTTCTTGAATATCCAGCGTGGATATTTTGATAGGGTTTTTGCTAACCATATAAGTCATCTTACTATATTCTGCTATTAGCTAGTGGGCCTCTCTTTTACTAAATACCTAGCTCATTCCTTCGTTTGTCTTTTCCTCTTACCTCACCGTTATTATTTGTTGGGGGCTTGTATCCAACTTTTGGGGTCTTTTCTCTGGAGGCAAGAAAGGTCTTTCTTTTCCCTTCTAGGGTTAGTTAGTTCTCCGGCTGGTGCGAGACGTCTAGAACCAACGTAGGCACGTTCCCCGGCTACTGCTATTTGTGGTGCTAGGATTAGATATATGGTCAGCCCAGTTACCACTGCCCTATGAGCTGGTTTTTTGTGTTTGCAGACTTGGTATTTATTTCTGAGACCCTCTGCCATTGGGGTCATAACAGAGCCCAGGGACAGCAGGAGGAGCAGAGGAACACAGTGTAGGCCGAAGCCTGATTGGAGTAAGTCGAAAGGGAACCTTTAACCCCCCCAAGGCGTTTGTAGCTGAAAGAGCCAGCTTGTGCAGCACAAAGGATGGAAAAGGAAAAGGTGGCTCTTTTCATTATGCTCCTTGCAAACACAGAACTAAACACTTATAAAATGTGTCCCCTGATACCGTGAGACCGTCCCGGAGGTGGGACTTTCCTTCGTAATATGACGCAGCACAGCTGTCATTCCTACCCCCTTGGCGCCGTGCCCCTGCTCCTCAGCGTTGTTTGATTCCGTCCCGGAGCCTGCGCTGTTATGTTATCCATTGGCCAGGCACACTTAGCGCTGCCCATCTTCTGACATCATTTGGTGTCAGGCTGGCTGCGCCTGTGCGGCCGCGCTGGCCGAGAGCCCGCCTCGCAGTGTCGTCTAATGTAATCCCACCGCGGGCCTGGGATCCGTGGCCATGCGCAGTGCATATCCTCGCCTCTCACTCCCCTCCCTACGGCTTCTTCAGACTGTGCGGCGTCACGGCCGTGGCATGCTATTAGGGATCAGCTGACGGCGCAAAGTCTGAAGAAGGCGTAGGGAGATGAGTGAGAGGCGGAGGTTCAGATATGCACTGCGCATGTCCATGGATCTCAGGCCCCCAGTGGGATTAAATCAGAAGACACTGCGAGGCGGGCTCTCGGCAAGTGCGGCCGCACAGGCACAGTCAGCCTGACACCAAATGATGTCAGAAGAGGGGCAGCGCTAAGTGTGCCTGGCCAAGGGATAACATAACAGCGCAGGCTCCGGGACGGAATCAAACAACGCTGAGGAGCCGGGGCACGGCGCCAAGGGGGTAGGAATGACAGCTGTGCTGCGTCATATTATGAAGGAAAGTCCCACCTCTGGGATGGTTTTACGGTATCAGTGGACACATTTTATAAGTGTTAAGTTCTGCGTGTGCAAGGAGCTAAACAAAAATAGCTACCTTTTCCTTGTGCAGCATTACTGCTGCACAAGGTGGCTCTTTCAGTAACAAACGCCTTGGGGGGGGCAGGTTCCCTTACATTTCAGTTGTTGTGTCAGCGTGGCGGTCGCAGGACACATTGCCGGCTACACAGCTGGGGATCAGCTGATGTTACTGAAACCCAATAACACTGGGTTGTATGTTTTGACTGTGCAGACGGCACTTCTGAGCCTCAACTGGTGGTGTTGGAGCCAGGAATTAAAGTTCAGGTGGTAGAAAGATGAACACAACAGGAGACCTGGATACTGTAGACAGTCACCTAATTATTTAATCAGGAAGAGGAGTGGCAAATTCCTGCGAGATCCAGGCCTTGTTCATTTTCAGGAAAGTAAGCCGGTCAACGTTATCGGAGGATAGTCGCATGCGACGGTCAGTTAGTACACCACCTGCAGCACTAAAGACGTGTTCCGATAATACACTAGCCGCAGGGCAAGCCAGCACCTCTAATGCATACTGGCTTAGCTCTGGCCATGTATCCAGCTTTGAGACCCAAAACTTGAAAGGGGAAGAGCCGTCTGGGAGTACAGCAAGAGGGCAAGACATGTAGTCTGTCACCATCTGACGGAACCGTTGCCTCCTGCTGACTGGAGCCGTCTGTGATGGTGTAGACTTTTGTGGCGAGCACAAAAAACTGTGCCACAGTTGGGCCATACTGGTCTTGCCTTGGGCAGAGGCACTGCTTCTGCTACCTCTTTGTGCAGAGCCTCTTCCACTGCCTGGATGCACTGAGCTGCTTTGTAATGCACTAGCAGCACTTCTCTCAGTTGGAATGGAGAAGATGATGGAATTCACCAGTGTGTCTTGGTACTCCCGCATTTTTCGCTCCTGGTTCAACGGTGTGATGAGGCTTTCTACGTTGTCCCGGTAGCGAGGATCGAGGAGGGTGAACACCCAATAATCAGACATGTTGAGAATGTGGGCGATGCGGCGGTCGTTTCAAAGGCACTGCAGCATGTAATCCACCATGTGCTGCAGACTTCCAACTGGCCAAGAAACGCTGTCCCCTGCTGGAGGCGTGATCTCTGCCCGCTCGTCATCACCCCACCCTCGCTGTACACACTGAGTACTGGACAATTGTGTAACTCCCTCCTCTGGATGGATGTCTTCCTCCTCCATTGACTCCTCCTCATCCTCCTCACAAAGTGTCCCCTGCCTACGCGTTTGTGAGGAATCACGTGGCGCTGACTGTCCAGAAGATGATGGAAATGGTGACTCCTCATCCTCCACCTCTTCCACAACATCATCCCTTAGCGCTTGCAGTGATTTTTCAAGCAGGCAGATAAGGGGGACAGTCATGCTGACTAGCGCATCATCTGCACTCGCCATCCACGTGGAATAATCGAAGGGACGCAAAACCTGGCAGACGTCCTTCATAGTGGCCCACTCTGTGGTTGTGAAGTCTGAACGGCGCGGAGTGCGACTTCTTTGCGCCTGATGCAGCTGGTACTCCATTACAGCTTGCTGCTGCTCACACTCGCTCCAACATATGTAACGTGGAATTCCACCTGGTAGGTAGGTCACATATGATGCGATGTTCCGGCAGGCGGTATCGGCGCTGCAGAGCCGCAATGCGCGATTTTGCCGTGCTGGAACGCCGCAAGTGAGCACACTCTAGGCGGACCTTGTGCAGCAGTGCATCAAGATCCGGATAGTCCCTCAAGAAACTCTGCACGACCAAATTGAGCACATGTGCCAGACATGGGATGTGAGTGAGGTTGCCGAGGCCCAGAGCTGCCACCAGATTTCGGCCATTATCACACACTACCATGCCTTGCTGGAGATTCGCTGGCACAAACCACACATCGCTCTCCTGCTTGATGGCATTCCAGAGCTCATGCGCTGTGTGGCTTCGATTCCCCAAAGAAATTAATTTCAAGACGGCCTGTTGACGTTTGGCCACGGCTGTGCTCATGTCGGTCGTAACAGGTAAACGTTCATCACGGGTCCATGTGGAGGTGGACTGTGACGGCTCCTGCAGCGATGATTCTGAGGAACTGGTGTAAGAGGAGGAGTCAATGCGTACAGAATGGATTCCTGCAATCCTTGGAGTGGGCAGGACACGTCCTGCGTCACTCGCACGATCTGTACCCAGCTCAACGACATTAACCCAATGGGCAGTGAGGGAAAGGTATCGCCCCTGTCCATGTTGACTGGTCCACGCATCGGTGGTGAGGTGGACCTTGCTACTGACGGCGTTCAGTAGCGCGTGTTTTATGTGTCCCTCCACATGCTTGTGACATCAAGTCACGGAAGCTGTCAGTCTCCACCAGCCTGAATGACAGCATTTCCAGTGACAGAAGTTTGGCAATGCCTGCAGTCAGAGCCTGTGCTCGTGGGTGGTTTGACGAGAAAGGCCACCTTTTCTCCCATGCCTGTACTACCGATGGCTGTAGACTGGGCTGGGAGTGTGTGGATGAATGGGAAAGTGGTGCTGCGGGAGGAATTACAGTGGGTCTCTGGACAACAGGGCCAGAGGTTCTTCCACGGCGATCCTGGGAGGAAGCCGAACCAGCTGCGTGTGAGCTGGAGGAAGAGGCAACACGAGCTGAAGAAGTAGTAGCTGCCGCTGTTGGTTGGCCAAGCTCTTCAGTGTGTTTTTCTAACTCCACCGCATGCCTGTTGCGCACATGTTTCCACATGTTGGAGGTATTGAGGTTGCTGACATTTTTCCCTCTTTTGACTTTGTGATGACACACCTTGCATTTGACATAGCAAATGTCATCTGCAACTGTGTCAAAAAAGGGCCAGACACTGCAAGTCTTGGGAGCGCCCTTTTTGGCTTTTGGAACAGACATGCTCCTAACGGGTGCCAAAGTGGAGGCTACAGGCTGCGCAGTCTTCCCCCTCCCTCTACCTCTTTGGCCCATTCTAGGAATCTCTTCCTCGGAGCTGCTCCCACCACCTTCCTGTGCCTCACGCCACGATGGGTCAAGGACCTCATCATCTACACTACCCTCTGCCACCAACTGCTCCTCCTGGGTAGTCTCAGCAGCAGAGCACGCACCAGAAAGTGGCACCTGAGTGTCATCATCAGCGGATGCGGCCTGCGATGTGGTGACCGGAGGCACTGGCCCACCCGCCTCTTCAGACTCAGAGAGAAAAAGCTGTTGGGCATCACTGCACCCTGCCTCTTCTTCCATTTCTCCAATACTGCTTGGCTGGCCCCCTGTTTCCAAGCCAAGAGATTCAGAGAACAGAAGTAGAGACGGCTCCTGTCCTGGGCTCTCTGTCTGCCTGGCCAATTTGGCAGGTGGTGAAGAGACAGATGGCTGCTCTCCAGTGCTCTGAGTCTGTGAGGATGTGGCACTAATTGAAGTCGATGCGTTAGCTGCCATCCATCCGACAACGGCTTTAATTTGGTCTTCACGCAGCAGCGGTGTACGGCGCTTCTGCGACAAAGCTGCGCATGAAAGACTGTTCCCTGGTGAAACTGGGTGCTGAGGAGTCACCGGTGCCCGCAGCAGGCACAGAATCCCCACGTCCTCTCCATGCTCCGCGCCCACGTGCCTTACTCCCTGCCTTCTTCATCTTGGTTGACTGATAAAGATAAGCAGAAAAGTACTAACGGCTTTGTGTGCTTATTCCTGAACAGCTCCGAGTCCTAACAGGTATAGGAAACACTAATTTTTTAAAGTGTGGACTAGACTTTAATAAGTGCTAATGTGGCCTACAGAAATGTAAAGTGGTGTGTTTGGTGAACTTTATTATTTATTTATTTTTTGGGGGCTGAACTGACAACAGAGAGAGCTGCAGTCACACGGAGACCGTGCAGACAGCCGTAAACGGCGCTGCAAGGCCCAAAAAACCTCCTCTACTTTATCCTATGTAGTGTTTTTCCACAAGTTAGCTGGATACGGGTGGAAAGACACTAATAGGAATTTTTTGAAAAAATGTGCAGCAGCCTGCACTACTTAAAACAAAAGGAAAATTGATTTTACGGTATGACGCAGTGAACAACCCTGAGCTGGATACAACCAGGCTATGGCTGCTCACAGACTACAGGGCGAGCTGCAGTCACACGGAGACCGTGCAGACAGCCGTAAACGGCGCTGCAAGGCTCAAAAAACCTCCTCTACTTTATCCTATATAGTGTTTTTCCACAAGTTAGCTGGATACGGGTGGAAAGACACTAATAGGAATTTTTTGAAAAAATGTGCAGCAGCCTGCACTACTTAAAACAAAAGGAAAATTGATTTTATGGTATGACGCAGTGAACAACCCTGAGCTGCATACAACCAGGCTATGGCTGCTCACAGACTACAGGGCGAGCTGCAGTCACACGGAGACCGTGCAGACAGCCGTTAACGGCGCTGCAAGGCCCAAAAACCTCCTCTACTTTATCCTATATAGTGTTTTTCCACAAGTTAGCTGGATACGGGTGGAAAGACACTAATAGGAATTTTTTGAAAAAATGTGCAGCAGCCTGCACTACTTAAAACAAAAGGAAAATTGATTTTACGGTATGACGCAGTGAACAACCCTGAGCTGGATACAACCAGGCTATGGCTGCTCACAGACTACAGGGCGAGCTGCAGTCACACGGAGACCGTGCAGACAGCCGTAAACGGCGCTGCAAGGCTCAAAAAACCTCCTCTACTTTATCCTATATAGTGTTTTTCCACAAGTTAGCTGGATACGGGTGGAAAGACACTAATAGGAATTTTTTGAAAAAATGTGCAGCAGCCTGCACTACTTAAAACAAAAGGAAAATTGATTTTATGGTATGACGCAGTGAACAACCCTGAGCTGGATACAACCAGGCTATGGCTGCTCACAGACTACAGGGCGAGCTGCAGTCACATGGAGACCGTGCAGACAGCCGTAAATGGCGCTGCAAGGCCCAAAAAACCTCCTCTACTTTATCCTATGTAGTGTTTTTCCACAAGTTAGCTGGATACGGGTGGAAAGACACTAATAGGAATTTTTTGAAAAAATGTGCAGCAGCCTGCACTACTTAAAACAAAAGGAAAATTGATTTTACGGTATTACGCAGTGAACAACCCTGAGCTGGATACAACCAGGCTATGGCTGCTCACAGACTACAGGGCGAGCTGCAGTCACACGGAGACCGTGCAGACAGCCGTTAACGGCGCTGCAAGGCCCAAAAAACCTCCTCTACTTTATCCTATATAGTGTTTTTCCACAAGTTAGCTGGATACGGGTGGAAAGACACTAATAGGAATTTTTTGAAAAAATGTGCAGCAGCCTACACTACTTAAAACAAAAGGAAAATTTATTTTACGGTATGACGCAGTGAACAACCCTGAGCTGGATACAACCAGGCTATGGCTGCTCACAGACTACAGGGCGAGCTGCAGTCACACGGAGACCGTGCAGACAGCTGTAAATGGCGCTGCAAGGCTCAAAAAACCTCCTCTACTTTATCCTATATAGTGTTTTTCCACAAGTTAGCTGGATACGGGTGGAAAGACACTAATAGGAATTTTTTGAAAAAATGTGCAGCAGCCTGCACTACTTAAAACAAAAGGAAAATTGATTTTATGGTATGACGCAGTGAACAACCCTGAGCTGGATACAACCAGGCTATGGCTGCTCACAGACTACAGGGCGAGCTGCAGTCACACGGAGACCGTGCAGACAGCCATAAACGGCCCTGCAAGGCCCAAAAAACCTCCTCTACTTTATCCTATGTAGTGTTTTTCCACAAGTTAGCTGGATACGGGTGGAAAGTCACTAATAGGAATTATTAGAAAAAATGAGCAGCAGACTACACTACTTGAAAAAAAAAAAAAAAGAACAGTATGAGGCAATGAACCACCCTCCCTGAACTGAATACAACCAGCTATGGATGGCCTATGGCTGCACACAGACTAGAGAGTGGGCTGCACTCACACACACACAGGCCTTGCAGATCGCTGTGAAAACAGCGCTGCAAGGCAAAAGCAAGGTGATTAGTAGGTGAACACAGCGGTTGCTAAATTAGCCTTGGAAAAGCAAAAAGAAGCAAATCGCTATCTCTAAACTGGCCCTCAGTCAGCAAACAGCGTCCTGTCACTAACTGAATTCACAGCAGAGTGAGCGAAAAATGGCGCCAGCGACTTTTAAACTGCATCATGACATCATTTCAGCAGCCAATCACAGCCTTGCCAGTAGTTTCATGCCCTCCATGCTGAACAGGATGTGCCCACACTTGGAATCATTCTCATTGGCTGATTTCGTGCAAATTTGTGCAGTTTGAATCCTGGGAACTTCCGATTCCGGTATCCGATACGCGGCAAGTATCGGATCTCGGTATCGGAATTCCGATACCGCTAAGTATCGGCCGATACCCGATACTTGCGGTATCGCAATGCTCAACACTAACCAAAACACATCATATACTAGGACACATCTTGAACACAGATGAGCAAAAATAAGCAAACAAAACTTAGCTTCTCTTGGAGAGACTGATAACGGATGTAGACAGGAGCAATCAGAATAGCACTGAATACAACGACAGCAGGCAACCACTGAGAGTCCAGCTGAACTAAATAGGAACCAGCTAACAGATAACGAGACAGCTGTTCCAACCTCAGACCTGCAGAATGACACAAAGAGCCACCAGAGGGAGCCCAAAGACAACACTCACACAGTACCACTTGTGACCACAAGAGGGAGCCCAAAAACAGAGTTCACAACAGTACCCCCCCCCTTGAGGAGGGGTCACCGAACCCTCATCAAAACCCCCAGGGCGATCAGGATGAGCCACATGGAAGGCATGAACCAAATCGGCCGCATGAACATCAGAGGCGACAACCCAGGAATTATCCTCCTGACCATAGCCCTTCCACTTAACCAAATACTGAAGCATACGTCTCAAAATACGAGAATCCAAGATCTTCTCCACCACGTACTCCAATTCGCCCTCAACCAGCACCGGGGCAGGGGGCTCAACAGAAGGAACCACAGGCACCACATACCTCCGCAACAAAGACCTATGGAACACGTTATGAATGGCAAACGACGCTGGGAGGTCCAAACGAAATGACACCGGGTTAAGGATTTCCAAAATCTTATAAGGACCGATGAAGCGAGGCTTGAATTTAGGAGAGGAAACCTTCATAGGAACATACCGAGAAGACAGCCATACCAAATCCCCAACACGAAGTCGGGGACCCACACCGCGACGGCGGTTGGCAAAGCGCTGAGCCTTCTCCTGTGACAACTTCAAATTGTCCACCACATGGTTCCAAATTTGCTGCAACCTATCCACCACAGAATCCACCCCAGGACAGTCAGAAGGCTCAACCTGACCCGAGGAAAAACGAGAATGAAATCCAGAATTGCAGAAAAAAGGCGAAACCAAAGTAGCAGAACTAGCCCGATTATTAAGGGCAAACTCCGCCAATGGCAAAAAAGTCACCCAATCATCCTGATCAGCAGAAACAAAACATCTTAAATAAGTTTCCAAGGTCTGATTAGTTCGCTCGGTTTGGCCATTCGTCTGAGGATGGAAGGCCGACGAAAAAGACAAATCAATGCCCATCTTAGCACAAAAGATCCGCCAAAATCTGGACACAAACTGGGATCCTCTGTCAGACACAATATTTTCAGGGATGCCGTGCAAGAGAACCTTATTCTGAAAAAATAGAGGAACCAAATCGGAGGAGGAAGGCAACTTAGGCAAGGGCACCAAATGGACCATTTTGGAAAAACGATCACACACCACCCAGATGACAGACATTCTCTGAGAGACTGGAAGATCTGAAATAAAATCCATGGAAATGTGTGTCCAAGGCCTCTTCGGGACAGGCAAAAGCAAAAGCAAACCGCTGGCACGAGAACAGCAAGGCTTAGCCCGAGCACAAATCCCAGAGGACTGCACAAAGGAACACACATCCCGCGACAAGGAAGGCCACCAGAAGGACCTAGCCACCAAATCCCTGGTACCAAAAATCCCAGGATGGCCTGCCAACACCGAAGAATGAACCTCGGAAATAACTCTGCTGGTCCATCTATCTGGGACAAACTGTTATGACCCCAATGGCGAGGGTCTCAGAGGAACGTGGAAGTCTGCAAGATACAAAAATCCAGCTCATAGGGCAGTGGTAACTGGGTTGACCATATATCTACTCCTAACGCCAACACTAGAAGTAGCCAGGGATCATTCCTACGTAGATTCTAGATGACACGCGCCAGCCGGAGAATCTAACTACCCCTAGTAGAAGAAAACAAAGACCTCTCTCGCCTCCAGAGAAAGGGACCCCAAAGCAGGATAGAAGCCCCCCACAAATAATAACGGTGAGGTAAGAGGAAATGACAAACACAGAAATGAACCAGGTTTAGCACAGAGAGGCCCGCTTACTAATAGCAGAATAAAGAAAGGTAACTTATATGGTCAACAAAAACCCTATCAAAATCCACACTGGAAATTCAAGAACCCCCGAACCGTCTAACGGTCCGGGGGGAGAATACCAGCCCCCTAGAGCTTCCAGCAAAGATCAGGATACAGATTTGGAACAAGCTGGACAAAAATACAAAACAAAACAAATAGCAAAAAGCAAAATAGCAGACTTAGCTGATATAACCGGAACCAGGATCAGTAGACAAGAGCACAGCAGATTAGCTCTGATAACTACGTTGCCAGGCCTTGAACTGAAGGTCCAGGGAGCTTATATAGCAACACCCCTAACTAACGACCCAGGTGCGGATAAAAGGAATGACAGAAAAACCAGAGTCAAAAAACCAGTAACCACTAGAGGGAGCCAAAAAGCAAATTCACAACAGTACCCCCCCCTTAGTGAGGGGTCACCGAACCCTCACCACGACCACCAGGGCGATCAGGATGAGCGGCATGAAAGGCACGAACTAAATCGGCCGCATGAACATCAGAGGCGACCACCCAGGAATTATCCTCCTGACCATAGCCCTTCCACTTGACCAGGTACTGAAGCCTCCGCCTGGAGAGGCGCGAATCCAAGATCTTCTCCACCACATACTCCAACTCGCCCTCAACCAACACCGGAGCAGGCGGCTCAGCAGAAGGAACTACAGGCACAACGTACCGCCGCAACAAGGACCTATGAAATACATTGTGAATAGCAAACGACACAGGAAGATCCAGACGAAAAGATACAGGATTAAGGATTTCCAATATCTTGTAAGGACCAATGAAGCGAGGTTTAAATTTTGGAGAGGAGACCTTCATAGGAATAAAGCGAGAAGAAAGCCACACCAAATCCCCAACGCGTAGTCGGGGACCCACACCGCGGCGGCGGTTGGCAAAGCGCTGAGCCCTCTCCTGTGACAACTTCAAGTTGTCCACCACATGATTCCAGATCCGCTGCAACCTATCCACCACAGAATCCACCCCAGGACAGTCAGAAGGCTCCACATGACCCGAAGAAAAGCGAGGATGGAAACCAGAGTTGCAGAAAAAAGGCGAAACCAAGGTGGCGGAACTAGCCCGATTATTAAGGGCAAACTCAGCCAACGGCAAGAATGTCACCCAATCGTCCTGATCAGCAGAGACAAAGCACCTCAAATAAGCCTCCAAAGTCTGATTGGTTCGCTCCGTCTGTCCATTAGTCTGAGGATGGAAAGCAGATGAAAACGACAAATCAATGCCCATCCTACTACAAAAGGATCGCCAGAACCTAGAAACGAACTGGGATCCTCTGTCTGACACAATATTCTCAGGGATGCCGTGCAAACGAACCACGTTCTGGAAAAACACAGGAACCAGATCGGAAGAGGAAGGCAGCTTAGGCAAAGGAACCAAATGGACCATCTTGGAGAAGCGATCACATATCACCCAGATGACAGACATGCCCTGAGACACCGGAAGATCAGAAATGAAATCCATGGAGATATGTGTCCAAGGTCTCTTCGGGACAGGCAAGGGCAAGAGCAACCCGCTGGCACGAGAACAGCAAGGCTTAGCTCGAGCACAAGTACCACAGGACTGCACAAATGACCGCACATCCCTTGACAAGGAAGGCCACCAAAAGGACCTGGCCACCAGATCTCTGGTGCCAAAAATTCCCGGGTGACCTGCCAACACCGAGGAATGAACCTCGGAAATGACTCTGCTGGTCCACTTATCCGGGACAAACAGTCTGTCAGGTGGACAAGACTCAGGCCTATCAGCCTGAAATCTCTGCAACACACGTCGCAGATCCGGAGAAATAGCTGACAAGATAACTCCATCCTTAAGAATACCAACAGGATCAGCGACTCCAGGAGCATCAGGCACAAAGCTCCTAGAAAGAGCATCGGCCTTCACATTCTTTGAACCTGGTAAATACGAGACAACAAAATCAAAGCGGGAGAAAAACAATGACCAGCGGGCCTGTCTCGGATTAAGGCGTTTAGCAGACTCGAGATACATCAGATTTTTGTGATCAGTCAAGACCACCACACGATGCTTAGCACCCTCGAGCCAATGACGCCACTCCTCAAATGCCCATTTCATGGCCAACAACTCCCGATTGCCCACATCATAATTTCGCTCGGCAGGCGAAAATTTCCTAGAGAAAAAGGCACAAGGTTTCATAACAGAGCAACCAGGGCCTCTCTGCGACAAAACGGCCCCTGCTCCAATCTCTGAAGCATCCACCTCAACCTGAAAGGGAAGTGAGACATCGGGCTGGCACAAAACAGGCGCCGAAGTAAACCGGCGTTTTAACTCCTGGAAAGCCTCCACGGCAGCAGGAGCCCAGTTAGCTACATCGGAGCCCTTCTTGGTCATATCCGTCAAAGGTTTCACAATGCTAGAAAAATTTGCGATAAAACGACGGTAGAAGTTAGCGAAACCCAAGAACTTCTGAAGACTCTTAACTGACGAGGGCTGAGTCCAATCAAGAATAGCTCGGACCTTGACTGGGTCCATCTCCACAGCAGAAGGGGAAAAAATGAACCCCAAAAAGGGAACCTTCTGTACACCAAAGAGACACTTTGAGCCCTTGACAAACAAAGAATTTTCACGCAAAATTTTAAAGACCAACCTGACCTGCTCCACATGCGAGTCCCAATTATCAGAAAAAACCAAAATATCATCCAGATAAACTATCAAAAATTTATCCAGATACTTCCGGAAAATGTCATGCATAAAGGACTGAAAAACTGAAGGCGCATTGGAGAGCCCAAAAGGCATCACCAAGTACTCAAAATGACCTTCGGGCGTATTGAATGCGGTTTTCCATTCATCACCTTGCTTAATGCGCACAAGGTTGTACGCACCACGAAGGTCTATCTTGGTGAACCACTTGGCACCTTTAATCCGGGCAAACAAGTCAGACAACAGCGGCAAAGGATACTGAAATTTGACAGTGATCTTATTTAAAAGCCGATAATCAATACAAGGCCTCAAAGATCCGTCCTTTTTAGCCACAAAAAAGAATCCCGCCCCAAGAGGGGAAGAAGAAGGACGAATATGTCCTTTCTCCAGAGACTCCTTCATATACGAACGCATAGCGGTATGTTCAGGTACCGACAGATTAAACAGTCTTCCCTTAGGAAATTTACTGCCTGGGATCAAATCTATAGCACAGTCACAGTCCCTATGAGGAGGCAATGCACTGGACCTGGACTCGCTAAAGACATCCTGATAATCAGACAAATACTCCGGAACTTCCGAAGGCGTAGAAGAAGCAATAGACACAGGCAGGGAATCCCCATGAATACCACGACAGCCCCAACTTGACACTGACATAGCCTTCCAGTCCAGGACGGGATTATGGGTCTGTAACCATGGCAGCCCTAAAACAACCAAATCATGCATTTTATGTAAAACAAGAAAACGTATCACCTCGCGGTGTTCAGGAGTCATGCACATGGTAACCTGTGTCCAATACTGCGGTTTATTTGCTGCCAATGGCGTAGCATCAATACCCCTAAGAGGAATAGGATTTTCTAATGGTTCAAGAATAAAACCACAGTGCTTAGCAAATGACAGATCCATAAGACTCAGGGCAGCACCTGAATCTACAAACGCCATGACAGGAAAAGATGACAGTGAGCAAATCAAAGTTACAGACAGAATAAATTTAGGTTGCAAATTACCAACGGTGACCGGACTAACAACCTTAGCTATACGTTTAGAGCATGCTGAGATAACATGTGTAGAATCACCACAGTAGTAACACAAGCCATTCCGGCGTCTATGAATTTTCCGCTCATTTCTAGTCAGGATTCTATCACATTGCATTAAATCAGGTGTCTGTTCAGACAACACCATGAGGGAATTTGCGGTTTTTCTATCACATTGCACCGAATTAGGTGTCTGTTCAGACAACACCATGAGGGAATTTGCGGTTTTGCGCTCCCGCAACCGCCGGTCAATTTGAATAGCCAGTGCCATAGTATCATTCAGACCTGTGGGAATGGGAAAACCCACCATAACATTCTTAATGGCATCAGAAAGGCCATTTCTAAAATTAGCGGCCAGTGCACACTCGTTCCAATGTGTCAGCACGGACCATTTCCGAAATTTTTGGCAATACACTTCAGCCTCGTCCTGCCCCTGAGACATAGCCAGCAAGGCCTTTTCTGCCTGAATCTCAAGATTGGGTTCCTCATAAAGTAAACCGAGCGCCAGAAAAAACTCATCAATATCAGCCAATGCCGGATCTCCAGGCGCCAGCGAAAAAGCCCAATCTTGAGGGTCGCCCCGTAAGAACGAAATAACAATTTTTACTTGCTGAGCGGAGTCTCCAGATGAACAGGGTCTCAGGGACAAAAACAATTTGCAATTATTCATGAAATTCCTAAACTTAAACCTGTCTCCGGAAAACAGTTCAGGAATCGGTATCTTAGGTTCTGACCTAGGATTTCTGATAACATAATCTTGTATGCCCTGCACACGAGTAGCCAGCTGGTCCACACTTGTAATCAAGGTCTGGACATTCATGTCTGCAGCAAGCATAGCCACTCTGAGGTAAAGGGGAAGGAGAAAGAGGAAAAAAAAAAAAAAAAAAAAAACTCAGAATCTTCTTTCTTGTAATCCCTCTTTTGCAATGCATTAAACATATAATACTGGCCTGGCAAACTGTTATGACCCCAATGGCGAGGGTCTCAGAGGAACGTGGAAGTCTGCAAGATACAAAAATCCAGCTCATAGGGCAGTGGTAACTGGGTTGACCATATATCTACTCCTAACGCCAACACTAGAAGTAGCCAGGGATCATTCCTACGTAGATTCTAGATGACACGCGCCAGCCGGAGAATCTAACTACCCCTAGTAGAAGAAAACAAAGACCTCTCTCGCCTCCAGAGAAAGGGACCCCAAAGCAGGATAGAAGCCCCCCACAAATAATAACGGTGAGGTAAGAGGAAATGACAAACACAGAAATGAACCAGGTTTAGCACAGAGAGGCCCGCTTACTAATAGCAGAATAAAGAAAGGTAACTTATATGGTCAACAAAAACCCTATCAAAATCCACACTGGAAATTCAAGAACCCCCGAACCGTCTAACGGTCCGGGGGGAGAATACCAGCCCCCTAGAGCTTCCAGCAAAGATCAGGATACAGATTTGGAACAAGCTGGACAAAAATACAAAACAAAACAAATAGCAAAAAGCAAAATAGCAGACTTAGCTGATATAACCGGAACCAGGATCAGTAGACAAGAGCACAGCAGATTAGCTCTGATAACTACGTTGCCAGGCCTTGAACTGAAGGTCCAGGGAGCTTATATAGCAACACCCCTAACTAACGACCCAGGTGCGGATAAAAGGAATGACAGAAAAACCAGAGTCAAAAAACCAGTAACCACTAGAGGGAGCCAAAAAGCAAATTCACAACAACAAACAGTCTCTCTGGTGGGCAACGGTCAGGTCTATCCGCCTGAAATTTCTGCAGCACGCGTCGCAAATCTGGGGAAATGGCAGACAATATCACTCCCTCTCTGAGGATACCAGCCGGCTCTGAAACTCCCGGAGAGTCAAGCACAAAACTCCTAGAAAGAGCATCAGCCTTCACGTTCTTTGAACCAGGCAGGTACGAGACCACGAAATCGAAACGGGAGAAAAACAATGACCAACGTGCCTGTCTAGGATTCAGCCGCTTGGCAGACTCGAGATAAATCAGATTTTTGTGATCAGTCAAGACCACCACACGATGCTTAGCTCCCTCGAGCCAATGTCGCCACTCCTCAAATGCCCACTTCATAGCCAACAACTCCCGATTACCAACATCATAATTCCGCTCGGCAGGCAAAAACTTTCTTGAAAAGAAAGCACAAGGCTTCATCACAGAGCAATCAGAGCTTCTCTGTGACAAAACAGCCCCTGCTCCAATCTCAGAAGCATCAACCTCGACCTGAAAAGGAAGAGAGACATCAGGCTGACACAAAACTGGAGCCGAAGAAAACCAGCGCGTCAGCTCCCGGAAGGCTTCCATGGCCGCAGGAGACCAATTAGTCACATCAGAACCCTTCTTGGTCAAATCCGTCAAGGGTTTAACCACGCCAGAAAAATTAGCAATGAAGCGATGGTAAAAATTAGCAAAACCCAAGAACTTCTGAAGACTCTTAACAGATGTAGGCTGAGTCCAGTCATAAATAGCCTGGACCTTGACTGGGTCCATCTCAATAGTAGAAGGAGAAAAAATAAAACCCAAAAAGGAAACCTTCTGTACTCCGAAGAGACATTTTGAGCCCTTCACAAATAAGGCATTAGCACGCAGGACCTGAAATACCATCCTGACCTGCTTCACATGGGACTCCCAGTCCTCAGAATAGACCAAAATGTCATCCAGATACACAATCATAAATTTATCCAGATATTCTCGGAAGATGTCATGCATGAAGGACTGGAACACAGAAGGAGCATTAGGCTGGTTTCACACTTGCGTTTTTATCTGCATGCGTTTTTTAAAAAAACGCATGTGTGAAAAACGCATGTAAACGCGGTAAAACGCATGCGTTTTTTAGACGCATGCGTTTTTATAGAAAAACACAAGAAAACACAAGAAAACACAAGAAAAAACAAGAAAACCCTAACCCTACCCCTACCCCTAACCCTAACCCTAAACGTGACTGAAATACGTGGCACTGAAATACGTGCAACTGAAATACATGGTACTTAAATACGTGGCACTTAAATACGTGGCACGTGGCACTTAAATACGTGGCATGTGGCACTTAAATACGTGGCATGTGGCACTTAAATACGTGGCACGTGGCACTTAAATACGTGGCACGTGGCACTTAAATACGTGGCACTTAAATATGTGGTACTTAAATACGTGGCACTTAAATACGTGGCACGTGGCACTTAAATACGTGGCACGTGGCACTTAAATATGTGGTACTTAAATACGTGGCACTTAAATACGTGGCACGTGGCACTTTAATACGTGGCACGTGGCACTTAAATATGTGGCACGTGGCACTTAAATACGTGGCACGTGGCATACGTGGCACTGAAATACGTGATACGTGGCACTTAAATACGTGGCAATATGACTGTCAGAAAATGTTCATTAAACGGTTAGGGGTGAGGTTAGGGGTAGAGTTAGGGTTAGGGTTTGGATCTCTTTATCACCTTGATGGTGGTGGGTGGCTTTTCAGTGTGTTTTCTGGTATTTTTCTATAAAAACGCATGCGTTTTTAGCGCAAACAAACGCATGTGCTTAAAAACGCATGCGTTTACATAGACAGCAATGCATTTTTTTGCCGCGAAAAAACGCATGCGTTTTTTCGCGGCAAAAAAACGCGCAAGAAAATACTGCAGGTAGCATTTTTGAAAATGAATGCATGCAGACAAAAAACGCATGCGTTTGAAAACGCTACCAAACGCATGTGCAAAAAAACGCATGCGTTTTCAATGTTAAATATAGGGAAAAAAACGCATGCGTTTTTTGTGCAAAAAACGCTGCAGACAAAAACGCAAGTGTGAAACCAGCCTTAGAGAGTCCAAAAGGCATCACCAAGTACTCAAAATGGCCTTCGGGCATATTAAATGCTGTTTTCCATTCATCCCCCTACTTAATACGCACAAGGTTATACGCACCACGAAGATCTATCTTGGTGAACCAACTGGACCCCTTAATCCGAGAAAACAGATCAGATAATAATGGCAAAGGATACTGAAATTTGACCGTGATTTTATTTAGAAGACGATAATCTATACAAGGTCTCAGAGAACCATCCTTCTTGGCCACAAAAAAGAATCCTGCACCAAGAGGGGAGGAGGATGGGCGAATATGTCCCTTCTCTAAAGACTCCTTTATATAACTCCGCATTGCGGCATGTTCTGGTACAGACAAATTAAAAAGTCGTCCCTTAGGGAACTTACTACCAGGAATCAAATTTATAGCACAATCACAATCCCTGTGAGGAGGCAGGGCACCGGATCTGGGCTCATCAAATACATCCTGGTAGTCCGTCAAAAACTCAGGGACCTCAGAAGGAGTGGAAGAAGCAATTGACACCAAAGGAGCATCGCCATGAATCCCCTGGCAACCCCAACTTGAAACAGACATAGCTTTCCAATCCAGAACTGGATTATGGGCCTGCAGCCATGGCAGACCCAAAACGACCACATCATGCAGATTATGCAGCACAAGAAAGCGAATCACCTCCTGATGTACAGGAGTCATGCACATGGTCACTTGAGTCCAATACTGAGGCTTATTCTCAGCCAATGGTGTAGCAGCAATACCCCTCAGTGGAATAGGGAATTCCAAAGGCTCCAGGACAAAACCACAGCGCCTGGCAAACGACAAATCCATCAGGTTCAGGGCAGCACCTGAATCCACAAAAGTCATAACCGAGTAGGATGACAAAGAACAAATTAAAGTAACAGACAAAATGAATTTAGGCTGTATAGTACCAACGGTGACAGATTTAGCAATTTTTTTTACGCGCTTAGAGCATGCTGAGATAACATGAGTTGAATCACCACAGTAAAAGCACAACCCATTTTGACGTCTATGATTTTGCCGCTCAATTCTGGTCAGAATTCGGTCACATTGCATAGACTCAGGTCTCTGTTCAGAAAACACCGCCAGATGGTGCGCAGACTTGCGCTCCCGCAAACGCCGATCAATCTGAATGGCCAAAGCCATTGAGTCATTCAGACTTGCAGGCGTGGGGAACCCCACCATAACATTCTTAATGGCTTCAGAAAGACCTTCTCTGAAATTTGCAGCCAGGGCACACTCATTCCATTGAGTAAGCACCGACCATTTCCGAAATTTTTGACAATACACCTCAGCTTCATCCTGGCCCTGAGAGAGAGCCAGCAAGGCCCTTTCTGCCTGGTTCTCAAGATTAGGTTCCTCATAAAGCAGTCCAAGCGCCAGAAAAAACGCATCCACATTCAGCAATGCAGAATCTCCCGGCGCCTGGGAGAAGGCCCAATCTTGAGGGTCGCCACGTAACAGGGAGATAACAATTCTAACTTGCTGAGCGGAATCACCAGAGGAACGAGGTCTCAAAGAAAGAAATAATTTACAATTATTCTTAAAATTCAGAAACCTAGATCTATCTCCAGAAAACAACTCAGGAATAGGTACTTTTGGCTCAGACATAGGACTGTAAACAACAAAATCCTGAATGCTTTGCACCCTTGCAGCAAGATGATCCACACTAGAAGTCAGACTCTGAATATCCATGTCTGCAGCTGAACTCAAAGCCACCCAGAGATTAAGGGGATGAGAGAAGCTGGACAGACTGCAGCAAAGGGAGAGGAAAAAAAAAATTGTACTCAGGACTTCTCTTATCCCACTTCTGCGATGCATTAAACCCTTTTCAGGCCTGCTGTACTGTTATGATCCCAGTGGCTTAGGATCACAAATCTAACCAGCTAAGTCAGAGATAATAGGACGAGCTCTGGGGATGTGGTAACTGGACTGACCGCAAACCTGATTCTAACCAAACACACTAAAGGTAGCCGTGGAACGTTTCCTGAAATCCTAGACGTCTCTTCACGGCCTGAGAAACTGACTACCCCTAAAGAGAAAGTAAGACCTCACTTGCCTCAGAGAAATACCCCAAAGATATAGAAGCCCCCCACAAATAATAACGGTGAGTTAAGAGGAAAAGACAAATGCAGAGATGAAACAGGTTAAGCAAATGAGGCCCGCTAACGCTAGATAGCAGAAAATAGCAAGAGATCTGTGCGGTCAGTAAAAAACCCTATGCAAAAATATCCACGCAGAGAATGCGAGAACCCCCACACCAACTAACGATGTGGGGGGAGCAACTCAGCACCCCAGAGCACCAGCAAGCAGGGAAATCACATATTAGCAAGCTGGACCAAAACACATCATATACTAGGACACATCTTGAACACAGATGAGCAAAAATAAGCAAACAAAACGTAGCTTCTCTTGGAGAGACTGATAACGGATGTAGACAGGAGCAATCAGAATAGCACTGAATACAACGACAGAAGGCAACCACTGAGAATCCAGCTGAACTAAATAGGAACCAGCTAACAGATAACGAGACAGCTGATCCAACCTCAGACCTGCACAATGACACAAAGAGCCACCAGAGGGAGCCCAAAGACAACACTCACACAGTACCACTTGTGACCACAAGAGGGAGCCCAAAAACAGTTCACAACAGGCCCCATACAGATGCTCCGTACAGTCACTGCCCCTTATAGTGCTGCACAATCGTTATGGCCCCATAAAGATGATCCGTACAGTCACTGCCCCTTATAGTGCTGCACAAGCGTTATGACCCCATACAGATGCTCTATATAGTCACTGCCCCTTATAATGCTGCACAATCGTTATGGCCCCATACAGATGCACCGTACAGTCACTGCCCCTTATAGTGCTGCACAATCGTTATGGCCCCATACACATGCTCCGTACAGACACTGCTCCTTATAGTGCTGCACAATCGTTATGGCCCCATACAGATGCTCCGTACAGTCACTTCCCCTTATAGTGCTGCACAATCGTTATGGCCCCATACAGATGCACCGTACAGTCACTGCCCCTTATAGTGCTGCACAATCGTTATGGCCCCATACAGATGCTCCGTACAGACACTGCTCCTTATAGTGCTGCACAATCGTTATGGCCCCATACAGATGCTCCATACAGTCACTTCCCCTTATAGTGCTGCACAATCGTTATGGCCCCATACAGATGCTCCGTACAGTCACTGCCCCTTATAGTGCTGCACAATCGTTATGGCCCCATAAGATGCTCCGTACAGTCATTGCCCCATATAGTGCTGCACAAGCGTTATGGCCCCATACAGATGCTCTGTGCAGTCACTGCCCCATATGCTTTTGCTGCGATAAAAATAAAAATCACATATTCACCTCTTTTCGCTCAGGACCCCCGGCACTTTCAATATTTACCCGCTCCTCATGCGGCTCCATCTTCAGCACTGACGTTCAGCAGAGGGCGCGCACTGACTACCTCACCGTGCCCTCTGTGCACGGTGAGGTAGTCAGTGCGCGCCCTCTGCTGAACATCAGTGCTGAAGATGGAGCCGCATGAGGAGCGGGTAAATATTGAAATTGCCGGGGGTCCTGAGCGAAAAGAGGTGCACAGCTGCACAGCGCTGTATACTCACCTACTGCTGGCGCGGTCCTTGCGCGTCCATGCTTCTTCCAGCGCTGCATCTTCTTCCTGTATTGAGCAGTCACATGGTCCCGCTCACTACCTAAATGAATATGCGGCTCCTATGTAGCACAGCGTGCAATGCCTGAATTGCATAGTAGGAAGAGTGGAGTGTGGCAATTTTTTAACCAAGATCCGAATGATCAGTCAAAAGTAAGAAATGCTCAAAGACCTTTAGCAGAGGGAAGAATCTTCAAAATTTAAATACAACGTGCATGCTTAGACAATTAACCAGCATGCACTTGCAAGCCTGGACTAACTACCAAACGTCCCATACCGTTGGTGCACCTGCTCAGAATGAAAGTAGTCAGCAACGTTTCATTGCTTCCATCACTGTAAACCCACCGGTTAGGACACCACAGGCAGCAAATGTGTAGGTATCGTCGCAAGGCCAAAGCAGTCAGGGAATCACAAGGTTCTTGGTAGGAAACACTGTATGTAGGCCAACATCAAGAATACCATCACCAATCCTCCCTCAATCCGCCATGTCCAACACCCACACCGCTAGTTCCACCATATGCAGCTCTGCAGTCCAGCTCACCCTACAAGAGACTCTCGTTAGGAAAAGAAAGTACTCAATCCTCTCATCCGCGTACACAGGGTTTGAACGCCCACATTGCTATACTAATGCCATTAGAGATGATGCCCTATCGGTTGGTTGAAAGCGAAGCTTTCAAAGACCTTATGGCCTACGCATTACCAGGCTATGACCTACCCAGTCGGCACTTCTTTGCGAGAAAAGCCATCCCAGCCCTCCACCAGCATGTCAAAGACTGCATTGTCCATACACTGAGGCAATCAGTCAGTGGACAGGTGCACCTCACAACAGATGCATGGACCAGTAGGCATGGCCAGGGATGTTACGTGTCCATCACGGCGCACTGGGTTAATGTGGTGGATGCAGGGTCTACAGAGGACAGCCATAGTGGGACAGTTCTGCCTAGCCCACGGTCTAGGAAACAGTTGGCTGTAGGCATTCGCCACCCCTCCTCCTCCTCTTTAAGCGAAAGCTCGTCCACACAACTCAGTCACAAGACAACTCCATCAGCAGCTGCCAATGTTGCACACTAGGTGTCCCATTATCGAACAGCTAGTGGTAATTGTCAGCAGCCTATGTTACAAATGAAGTGTTTGGGCGACAACAGACACACCGCGGAAGTACTGGCCAAGTACTTGCAGCAACAAACTCAGTCATGGCTGGGCAGTGAACATCTTGAGGCAGGCAAGGTAATCAGTGATAACGGAAGGAATTTTATGGCTGCCATAGCCCTTTCAGAACTGAAACACATACCTTGCCTGGCTCACACCTTGAACCTGGTGGTGCAGTGCTTCCTCAAAAATTATCCGGAGTTACCAGCCCTGCTCCTGAAGGTGCGAAGACTTTGCTGTCACATCCCTTGGTCGCCCATACAAACCAGCCGTATGCAGAACCATCAGCGATCACTGAATCTTCCCCAGCACCGCCTAATAATCGACGTTGCAACAAGGTAGAACTCCACACTGCACATTGTTCAGAGGCTGTGCGAACAGAGGCATGGTGTAATTAATTTGTGGGAGGATACACATACATGGGCAGGCACTTGGATGGCAGACATGGAGTTGTCTGGTGTGCAGTGGTCGAAGCTACAAGACCTCTGTCAAGTCCTTCAGTGTTTTGAGGAACACACACGGCAGGTAAGTGCAGACGACGCCATCATAAGCATGAGCATCCCACTAATGCGTCTGCTCATGCAAAGTTTGACACTACTTAAGGAGCAGGCATCTGCAGCCGAGGAGGAGGGAAGCCTTGATGACAGTCAGCCATTGTCTGCTCAGGGAACTCTTCTGGACAAGGTGGCGGACGAAGAGGAGGAGGAGGAGGAGGATGGAGATGAATATTTATGGGAGGAAGATGCTTCTCAGGGGGCAAAAGAAACTGGTGGCGTTGCAACGTCAGATACAGGGTTTTTGCGGGACACAAGTGATGTTGATTTGCAGGAAACTGCTCCTCAACCCAGCACAAGCAGTGAATTGACACCTGGAACATTGGCCCACATGGCTGAGTATGCCTTGCGTATCCTAAAAAGGGACCCCTGCATTATCAAAATGATGACCGATGACGATTACTGGTTGGCCTGCCTCCTGGATCCACGCTACAAAGGGAAATTACAAAATATCATGCCACATGAGAACCTTGAGCAAATATTGGCTACCAAACAAGCAACTCTTTTAGACTGTTTGGTTCAGGCATTCCCAGCACACAGCGGTAGTGATGGCTCTCACACGAGCCGTAGGGGGCAACATGGCAGAGATGTTAGAAGTGCACAAATCCAAATTGGCGTTCGACAGAGGGGTTTTATGAGCAGGTTGTGGAGTGATTTCGCAATGACCGCTGACACGACAGGTACTGCTGCATCGATTCAAAGTGACAGGAGACAGCATTTGTCCAGTATGGCTAAGAACCACTTTTCCTCTCTTATCGATGTTCTCCCTCACAGGTCATTCCCCTTTTATTACTGGGCATCTAAAATAGACACCTGGCCTGAATTAGCAGAATATGCATTACAGGAGCTCGCTTGCCCTGCTGCTAGTGTGCTATCAGAAAGAGTCTTCAGTGCTGCTGGTTCAATACTGACCGAATAAAGGACACGTCTGGCTACCCAGAATGTTGATGATCTAGCCTTCATTAAAATGAACCAATCATGGATTTCAAATTATTTTGCTCCACCTTCCCCTGCTGACACGTAGCTTGCTTGAAAAATGTCTTGCTTTTGGCCTCCTCTTACTGACTTCTCCAATTCCTCCATTTGCAGCTGCCGAATGTCCACCATAGGCCATTTTTATACCTCCCAAAATGAGCTGACTCCACCCATAGGGCCGTGGTCACCACCTGGTGCAAGCACCCGTGCGAGTGTCTTTTGCTTAGACTCGTGGGTGGGCCCACTCTTGGGCGACGGCACTGGCACAGGGTCCCTCATAGTACAATGAAGTGTCTCTGAAGATGGTGGTGCACAACCAACGTCAGACACACCATCGTAATATGATGGGCCCTGTGCCAGTACAGCCGCCCACGAGAGAGTGTTCCCCCCAGCTCGAACAGTGCTCTACCACTTGCAATACTTACCTCTCCCTGCTCCACCACTGTGTAGTCTGTGCTGTTAAATCCTTCAATGGCACTGCCAATACAAATTTGTTGAAATGATAGATGATAGTTAAAATATACAGGGGCCCTGGCCTCCATTTAGATAATTAGTTAATACTTTGCACCTACTACCACTATCTGCTGCTCTGTACCTAGCTATGCCACCTGTTTATTTATGAACAATTTTTTGGCAGACATTTAGCCTACTTTATTATTTGGGCCTACTAATTGTGTCTGCCACTCATTACAGTTATCCTCCACTGAAGAAAGCAATGCCGCCTGTTTAGTCCTGTTACCGCATTTGAACTGCATTTAGCCCACTTTATTATTACGGCCTACTAACTGTGTCTGCCACTCATTACAGTTTTCCTCCACTGAACAAAGCAATGCTGCCTGTTTAGTCCTGTTACCACATTTGAACTGCATGTAGCCTGTCATGATCTCAATGGCAAGAGAACATAGCATCAGCATATATAGGAACTAGCTCTTGGAAGATGGGAACTGAGCTGACCATGAACTAAACCTAACGCACAACTAGCAGTGGCCGGGTAGCATGCCTACGTTGATTCTAGATGCCCAGCACCAGCCGGAGGACTAAATAATGCTAGCAGAGGAAAATATAAGTCCTAGCTCACCTCTAGAGAAATACCCCGAAAGGAGACAGAGGCCCCCCACATGTATTTTATCAAGCTTTTTAGTGCGCTTAGAGCATGCTGATATAACATGAGTAGAATCACCACAATAGAAACACAACCCATTTTTCCGTCTAAAATTCTGCCGCTCGCTTCGGGACAGAATTCTATCACACTGCATACTCTCTGGTGACTTCTCAGTGGACACCGCCAGATGGTGCACTGGTTTGCGCTCCCGCAAACGCCTATCGATCTGAATAGCCATTGTCATGGACTCATTCAGACCCGCAGGCACAGGGAACCCCACCATAACATCCTTAATGGCATCAGAGAGACCCTCTCTGAAAGTCGCCGCCAGGGCGCACTCATTCCACTGAGTAAGCACAGACCATTTACGGAATCTTTGGCAGTAAATTTCCGCTTCATCTTGCCCCTGAGATAGGGACATCAAAGTTTTTTCTGCCTGAAGCTCCAAATGAGGTTCGTCATAAAGCAACCCCAAGGCCAGAAAAAACGCATCCACATTGAGCAACGCAGGATCCCCTGGTGTCAATGAAAAAGCCCAGTCTTGAGGGTCGCCCCGGAGCAAGGAAATCACAATCCTGACCTGCTGTGCAGGGTCTCCGGCAGAGCGGAATTTCAAGGACAAAAATAATTTGCAATTATTTCGAAAATTCTGAAACCCAGATCTATTCCCCGAGAAAAATTCCGGCAAAGGAATTCTCGGCTCAGATACAGGTGCATGACAAACAAAGTCTTGCAAATTTTGTACCTTCGTGGCGAGATTATTCAAACCTGCAGTTACACTCTGAAGATCCATTACAAACAGGTGGACACAGAGCCATTCAAAGATTAGAAGGAGAGAAAAAAAAAAAAAAATTTCAGCAGACTTCTTATTTCTCTCCTTTCTCAGCCAAGGATTTTAACCCTTTAGTGGGCCGGTCAAACTGTCATGATCTCAATGGCAAGAGAACATAGCATCAGCATATATAGGAACTAGCTCTTGGAAGATGGGAACTGAGCTGACCATGAACTAAACCTAACGCACAACTAGCAGTGGCCGGGTAGCATGCCTACGTTGATTCTAGATGCCCAGCACCAGCCGGAGGACTAAATAATGCTAGCAGAGGAAAATATAAGTCCTAGCTCACCTCTAGAGAAATACCCCGAAAGGAGACAGAGGCCCCCCACATGTATTGGCGGTGAATTAAGATGGAATAACAAACGTAGTATGAAAATAGGTTTAGCAAATTTGAGGTCCACTTACTACATAGCAGAAGACAGAAAGGACACTTTCATGGTCAGCTGAAAACCCTATCAAAACACCATCCAGAAATTACTTTAAGACTCTGGCATTAACTCATAACACCAGAGTGGCAATTCCTGTTCACAAGAGCTTTCCAGACACAGTAACGAAACTACAGCTGTGAACTGGAACAAAAATGCAAAAACAAACATGGACAAGAGTCCAACTTATCTAGTAGTTGTCTAGGAGCAGGAACAAGCACAGAGAGGCTTCTGATAACATTGTTGACCGGCAAGCAACTAACAGAGAAGCAAGGTTATATAGCGACTCCCACATCTTGATGGGAACAGGTGAACAGAGAAGATGAAGACACCAGTTCAATTCCACCAGTAGCCACCGGGGGAGCCCAGAATCCAAATTCACAACAGTACCCCCCCCTCAAGGAGGGGGCACCGAACCCTCACCAGAACCACCAGGGCGATCAGGATGGGCCCTATGAAAGGCACGAACCAGATCAGAGGCATGAACATCAGATGCATTCACCCAAGAATTATCCTCCTGGCCGTATCCCTTCCACTTGACCAGATACTGGAGTCTCCGTCTGGAAACACGGGAGTCTAAGATTTTCTCCACAACGTACTCCAACTCACCCTCAACCAACACCGGAGCAGGAGGCTCAACGGAAGGCACAACCGGTACCTCATACCTGCGCAATAATGACCGATGAAAAACGTTATGAATAGAAAAGGATGCAGGGAGGTCCAAACGGAAGGAAACAGGGTTAAGAATCTCCAATATCCTATACGGGCCGATGAACCGAGGCTTAAACTTAGGAGAAGAGACCCTCATAGGGACAAAACGAGAAGACAACCACACCAAATCCCCAACACAAAGCCGATGACCAACACGACGGTGGCGGTTGGCAAAAAGCTGAGCCTTCTCCTGGGACAACCTCAAATTGTCCACCACCTGCCCCCAGATCTGATGCAATCTCTCCACCACAGCATCCACTCCAGGACAATCCGAAGATTCCACCTGACCAGAGGAAAATCGAGGATGAAACCCCGAATTACAGAAAAACGGGGACACCAAAGTGGCAGAGCTGGCCCGATTATTGAGACACAAAGAAAAAACCGGCTCCTAAGGGAGATGACGATGGACGAATATGTCCCTTTTCCAAGGACTCCTTTATATATTCTCGCATAGCAGCATGTTCAGGCACAGACAGATGAAATAAACGACCCTTTGGGTATTTACTACCCGGGATTAAATCTATGGCACAATCGCACTCTCGGTGCGGAGGTAACGAACCAAGCTTGGATTCTTCAAAGACGTCACGATAGTCAGACAGGAACTCAGGAATTTCAGAGGGAATAGATGATGAAATGGAAACCACAGGTACATCCCCATGAGCCCCCTTACATCCCCAGCTCAACACAGACATAGCTCTCCAGTCGAGGACTGGGTTGTGAGATTGCAGCCAAGGCAATCCTAGCACCAAATCATCATGTAGATTATACAGCACCAGAAAGCGAACAATCTCCTGGTGATCCGGATTAATACGCATAGTTACTTGTGTCCAGTATTGTGGTTTATTATTAGCCAATGGGGTGGAGTCAATCCCCTTCAGAGGAATAGAAGTCTCCAAAGGCTCTAAATCATACCCACAGCGTTTGGCAAAGGACCAATCCATAAGACTCAAAGCGGCGCCAGAGTCGACATAGGCGTCCGTGGTAATAGATGACAAAGAGCAAATCAGGGTCACAGATAGAATAAACTTAGACGGTAAGGTGCAAATGGAAACAGATTTATCAAGCTTTTTAGTGCGCTTAGAGCATGCTGATATAACATGAGTAGAATCACCACAATAGAAACACAACCCATTTTTCCGTCTAAAATTCTGCCGCTCGCTTCGGGACAGAATTCTATCACACTGCATACTCTCTGGTGACTTCTCAGTGGACACCGCCAGATGGTGCACTGGTTTGCGCTCCCGCAAACGCCTATCGATCTGAATAGCCATTGTCATGGACTCATTCAGACCCGCAGGCACAGGGAACCCCACCATAACATCCTTAATGGCATCAGAGAGACCCTCTCTGAAAGTCGCCGCCAGGGCGCACTCATTCCACTGAGTAAGCACAGACCATTTACGGAATCTTTGGCAGTAAATTTCCGCTTCATCTTGCCCCTGAGATAGGGACATCAAAGTTTTTTCTGCCTGAAGCTCCAAATGAGGTTCGTCATAAAGCAACCCCAAGGCCAGAAAAAACGCATCCACATTGAGCAACGCAGGATCCCCTGGTGTCAATGAAAAAGCCCAGTCTTGAGGGTCGCCCCGGAGCAAGGAAATCACAATCCTGACCTGCTGTGCAGGGTCTCCGGCAGAGCGGAATTTCAAGGACAAAAATAATTTGCAATTATTTCGAAAATTCTGAAACCCAGATCTATTCCCCGAGAAAAATTCCGGCAAAGGAATTCTCGGCTCAGATACAGGTGCATGACAAACAAAGTCTTGCAAATTTTGTACCTTCGTGGCGAGATTATTCAAACCTGCAGTTACACTCTGAAGATCCATTACAAACAGGTGGACACAGAGCCATTCAAAGATTAGAAGGAGAGAAAAAAAAAAAAAAAAAAAAAAATTTCAGCAGACTTCTTATTTCTCTCCTTTCTCAGCCAAGGATTTTAACCCTTTAGTGGGCCGGTCAAACTGTCATGATCTCAATGGCAAGAGAACATAGCATCAGCATATATAGGAACTAGCTCTTGGAAGATGGGAACTGAGCTGACCATGAACTAAACCTAACGCACAACTAGCAGTGGCCGGGTAGCATGCCTACGTTGATTCTAGATGCCCAGCACCAGCCGGAGGACTAAATAATGCTAGCAGAGGAAAATATAAGTCCTAGCTCACCTCTAGAGAAATACCCCGAAAGGAGACAGAGGCCCCCCACATGTATTGGCGGTGAATTAAGATGGAATAACAAACGTAGTATGAAAATAGGTTTAGCAAATTTGAGGTCCACTTACTACATAGCAGAAGACAGAAAGGACACTTTCATGGTCAGCTGAAAACCCTATCAAAACACCATCCAGAAATTACTTTAAGACTCTGGCATTAACTCATAACACCAGAGTGGCAATTCCTGTTCACAAGAGCTTTCCAGACACAGTAACGAAACTACAGCTGTGAACTGGAACAAAAATGCAAAAACAAACATGGACAAGAGTCCAACTTATCTAGTAGTTGTCTAGGAGCAGGAACAAGCACAGAGAGGCTTCTGATAACATTGTTGACCGGCAAGCAACTAACAGAGAAGCAAGGTTATATAGCGACTCCCACATCTTGATGGGAACAGGTGAACAGAGAAGATGAAGACACCAGTTCAATTCCACCAGTAGCCACCGGGGGAGCCCAGAATCCAAATTCACAACAGTAGCCCACTTTATTATTTGGGCTTACTAACTGTGTTTGCCACTCATTACAGTTTTCCTCCACTGAACAAAGCAATGCCGCCTGTTTAGTCCTGTTACCACATTTGAACTGCATTTAGCCTACTTTATTATATGGGCCTACTAACTGTGTCTGCCACTCATTGCAGTCTTCCTCCACTGAACAAAGCAATGCCGCCTTTTTAGTCTTGTTACCACATTTGAACTGCATTTAGCCTACTTTATTATTTAGGCCTACTAACTGTGTCTGCCACTCATTACAGTTTTCCTCCACTGAACAAAGCAATGCCGCCTGTTTAGTCCTGTTACCACATTTCAACTGCATTTAGCCTACTTTATTTTTTGGGCCTACTAACTGTGTTTCCTCCTCATCCTGCCCATTGCCCAGCCACTGCTAGATGAGACTGCTTGTACATTGACCCAGACCACTACTTGCACTCTACACAGCCAGAATCTGACCCTGCTGAAATCAGGTTCCCCTTCCTGCATACTATACCACCTTACACGGGGACAAAGAGGAAGGTGCAGATGAAAATGCTGGTTCCTTCATCAGGTGGGGGGAGCATACTAATTGGTGACGTCACTGGCACAGGGCCCCCTCATAGTACACAAAAGTTTCTCTGCCAGTGGGAGGCATCACCCACCATCAAATTCATCGCCGTACTATGAGGGGCCCTGTGCCAGTGACGTAGCCTACGAGTATGCCCCCCACCTCATGAAGGAACCTGCACTTTCATCAGCACCTTCCTACAAACGACTGGGTCCCCCCTGCTTGCTCAGAGTCACAGCATTTGCAAAGTTGAAATACTTACCTCTCCCTGCTCCACCGTGGTGACGTATTCCGCGTTTCCTGGGCCCACGAAAATCTTGAGCCAGCCCTACCCCCCCCACAACTTTAGCCAAATGACCCCCAGTTTTCAGTGCCTAACTATTATTATAAAGTAAGTTAAGATTGACAAGCTTAAGTAATAAGAATTGATGGTTTTGCCATTAAAATGGGTACTGTAGGTGTTTTCCTGTCCTCTGCTCACTGCCGACTTTGATTCCCCATTGACTTGCATTGGGTTTGTGTTTCAGTCGGCCCCCGACTTTTCGCAATAATCGGCCGATTTCACCCGACCCAACTTTTGACAATCGATCCGAAAAAAATAAAAGTCGCTCAACTCTACTGATCAGTTCTGGAAGATTTTAACACCACAACAGAAAAAACAACCCTCTAAAATATATATTTTAACCCCTTCCCGACCTATGACGCCATGTAGGTGCCATGAAAGTCGGTGCCAATCCGACCTGTGATGCCTATGTCTCGTCATGGAATGATCGCGTCCCTGCAGATCGGGTGAAAGGGTTAACTCCAATTTCACTCTATTCTTCAGCCCAGGGGGGGTGGCTTCACCCCCCCATGGCTGCGATCGCTCTGATTGGCTGTTGAAAATGAAACAGCCAACCAGAGCGATTTGTAATATTTCACCTATGAAAATGGTGAAATATTACAATCCAGCCATGGCCGATGCTGCAATATCATCGGCCATGGCTGGAAAACCTAATCTGCCCCCCACCACCACCGATCGCCTCCCCAGTCCTCCTTTCTGCCCCGTACTATGGTCCGCTCCCCTCCATCCTCCTGTCCGCTCCCCCGTGCTTCGATCCACCCCCCGTGCTCTGATCCCCCCCCATGCTCCGATCTCCCCCCTCATACTTATCGAGCCTCGCGGTGTCCGTCCGTCTTCTGCATGGTCGCCGCCATCTTCCGGCAGATTCGTTCCAGGTACATTTTGATCACTGTGATAAAACCTATCATAGTGATCAAAATAAAAAAAAATAGTAAATGAAACCCCCCCTTTATCACCCCCATTAGGTAGGGACAGTAATAAAAATAAAGAAAATATATATTTTTTTTCTTCCCCCACTAGGGTTAGGGCTACGGTTAGGGTTAGGGCTAGGGTTAGGGTTAGAATTAGGTTTAGAACTAGAGTTAGGGTTAGATTAGACTATATGCACACATGGTGCGGATTTGGCTGTGGATCCGCAGCGGATTGGCCGTTGCGGATTCGTAGCAGTTTTCCATCAGGTTTACAGTACCATGTAAACCTACTGAAAACCAAATCCACTGTGCCCATGGTGCGGAAAATACCGCGTGGAAACGCTGTGTTGTATTTTCCACAGCATGTCAATTCTTTGTGCAGATTCCGTTATACACCTGCCTCAATAGGAATCCGCAGGTGAAATCCGCACAAAAACACTGTAAATCCGTGGTAAATGCGCAGGTAAAATGCAGTGCCTTTTACCTGCAGATTTTTCAAAAATGGTGCAGAAAAATCTCACACGAATCCACAATGTGGGCACATAGCCTTAGGGTTAGGGTTGGAATTACAGTTAGGGTTGGAATTAGGGCTAGGGTTGGAAATAGGGTTAAGATTAGGCTTGTGGTTAGGGTTATGGTTAGGGGTGTGTTGGGGTTAGGGTTGTGGTTAGGGTTGGGATTAGGGATAGGGGTGTGTTGGATTAGGGTTGTGGTTAGGGGTGTGTTGGGGTTAGGGTTATATCTAGAGTTGGGATTAGAGTTTGGGGTGTGTTGGGGTTAGTGATGGAGTTAGAATTGAGGGGTTTACACTGTTTAGGCACATCCGGGGTCTCCAAACGCAACATGGCGCCACCATTGATTCCAGCCAATCTTGCGTTCAAAAAGTCAAATTGTGCTCCCTCCCTTCCGAGCCCCGACGTGCATCCAAACAGTGGTTTACCCCCACATATGGGGTACCATCATACTCAGAACAAACTGCGCAACAATTATTGGGGTCAAAATTATTTTTTATTTTCACGGCTCTGCGTTATAAACTTCTGTGAAGCACTTGGGGGTTCAAAGTGCTCACCACACATCTAGATAAGTTCCTTTGGGGGGTTTAGTTTCCAAAATGGGGTCACTTGTGGGAGTTTCTACTTTTTAGGCATATCAGTGGCTCTGCAAATGCAACGTGACACCCGCAGACCATTCCATCAAAATCTGCATTTCAAAACATCACTGCTTCCCTTCCGAGCCCCAACGTGTGCCCAAACAGTGGTTTACAACCACATATAGGGTACCAGAGTACTCACGACAAACTGGACAACAACTATTGGGGTCCAATTTTTCCTGTTACTCTTGCAAAAATAAAAAATTGCTTGCTAAAACATCATTTTTGAGGAATAAAAAATTATTTTTTATTTTCACGGCTCTGCGTTGTAAACTTCTATGAAGCACTTGGGGGCTCTAAGTGCTCATTACACATCTAGATAAGTTCCTTGGGGGGTCTAGTTTCTAAAAAGGGGACAATTGTGGGGGGTTTCTACTGTTTAGGCACATCAGGGGCTCTGCAAATGGAATGTGACGCCCGCAGACCACTCCATCAAAGTCTGCATTTCAAAACGTCACTACTTCCCTTCTGAGCCACAACTTGTGCCCAAACAGTGGTTTACCCCCACATATGGGGTATCAGTGTACTCAGGACAAACTGGGCAACAACGATTGGGGTCCAATTTCTCCTGTTACCCTTGTGAAAATAAAAAATTGTTTGCTAAAACATCATTTTTGATTAAAGAAAAATTATTTTTTATTTTCACGGCTCTGCGTTATAAACTTCTGTGAAGCACTTGGGGGTTCAAAGTGCTCACCAGACATCTAGATAAGTTCCCTTGGAGGTCTAGTTTCCAAAATGGGGTAACTTGTGGGGAGTTTCTACTGTTTAGGCACATCAGGGGTTCTGCAAACGCAACGTAACGCCCGCAGAGCATTCCATCAAAGTCTGCATTTCAAAACGTCACTACTTCCCTTCCGAACCCCGACGTGTGCCCAAACAGTGGTTTACCCCCACATATGGGGTATCAGTGTACTCAGGACAAACTGGACAACAACTTTTGGGGTCCAATTTCTCCTGTTACCCTTGGGAAAATAAAAAATTGTGGGCTAAAAAATCATTTTTGAGAAAAGAAAAATTATTTTTTTATTTTCATGGCTCTGCATTATAAACTTCTGTGAAGCACTTGGGGGTTGAAAGTGCTCACCACACATCGAGATTAGTTCCATGGGAGGTCTAGTTTCCAAAATGGGGGTCACTTGTGGGGGAGCTCCAATGTTTAGGCACACAGGGGCTCTACAAATGCGACATGGTGTCCGATAATGATTGGAGCTAATTTTCCATTCAAAAAACCAAATAGCGTGCCTTCCCTTCTGAGCCCTGCCATGCGCCCAAACAGTGGTTTACCCCCACATGTGAGGTATCGGTGTACTCAGGAGAAATTGCCCAACAAATTTTATGATCCATTTTACCCTGTTGCCCATGTGAAAATGACAATCTGACACATTGGGCAACAACGTCCGTGGTCCAATTTCTCCTTTTACCCTTGGGAAAATAAAAAAAAATGTTTCTAAAAGATCATTTTTGTGACTAAAAAGTTAAATGTTCATATTTTCCTTCCATGTTGCTTCTGCTGCTGTGAAACACCTGAAGGGTTAATAAACTTCTTGAATGTGGTTTTGAGCACCGTGAGGGGTGCAGTTTTTAGAATGGTGTCACTTTGGGGTATTTGCAGCCATATAGAACCCTCAAACTGACTTCAGATGTGAGGTGGTCCCTAAAAAAAAATGGTTTTGTAAATTTTGTTGTAAAAATGAGAAATCACTGGTCAAATTTTAACCCTTATAACTTTCTAGCAAAAAAAAAAATTGTTTCCAAAATTGTGCTGATGTAAAGTAGACATGTGGGAAATGTTATTTATTAACTATTTTGTGTCACATAACTTTCTGGTTTAACAGAATGAAAATTCAAAATGTGAAAATTGCAAAATTTTCAAAATTTTTGCCAAATTTCCATTTTTTTCACAAATAAACTCAGAAATTATCGACCTACATTTACCACTAAAATGAAGCCCAATATGTCACGAAAAAACAATCTCAGAACCGGTAGGATCCATTGAAGCGTTCCTGAGTTATTACCTCATAAAGGGACACTGGTCAGAATTGCAAAAAACGGCCAGGTCATTAAGGTCAAAATAGGCTGGGTCATGAAGGGGTTAATAATATAGTTAAAAAATGCCAAATTGCGGGTGACAATAATAACACTCATATATAAATACAAAAAATATCAAATGAATAAATTTAATTGACATATGTAAGAGAAAAGGGGAACTGCTTTCACCCTAGTAGACCCTAAAGAGGCCCTACCTGTCTGCGGAGGTTGGCACCCTAGTTGTTGACGACATGGCGCCCCCGCTCAACGTCGGTTTCCCTAGGGTCCCTAAGTCACCCTAACATACCAAAAGATAGGACACAGAAAAAACACACACACAAAAATGACCGAGAAGATATTCAATGTCTTAAAAACATGTGAAAAAAGCTTATCTTGTAATGTGTAAGGTGCTGGGTACACTATCAAGTAAGTGGTGGGTCAGTGCCCACACTCAGATGTTGACTAAATAGTCTTTTCCTTACAATGTTGTGCCGAAAGCATGGAGTCAGTAGTAGGGGAAAAAAGAGAAAGAATTGGACTCCTTGGTTTAGATCTTACAAAGCGAATTATTTCACATCTACTATTGATTTATGAAATAAAATCTACAACGAAGGTCACGCTTTAAGTTTACAAGTGTGACGTGGAAAAGTGTGGGAAAGTTCACAGAAAAGGAATACTTTTACAAAGCAATATATATATATATATATATATATATATAATATATATATATATATATATATATATATATATATATATATATATATATATACAGTATATATATATATATATACAGTATATATACATATATATAAGAGAAAAATTGGAACAGCATCAAGAAATACCTCAATGGTTGTGCAAAGCTCTCCCAGCCAGTAGTCCAATGGCTTTCAATAATATAGTCAAAAATAAGAAAAAGCTGCACAAAAAATAAACAAAAGTGGACTTTATTGCCTGAACGGCGTGGCAACGTTTCAGATACAAAATCCTTTTTCAAGCAGTGAACACATGGGTGAAACAGTCATTTATATGAAACTCACACAAGCCTCAGTACAAAATTCATTATGTGCAATATCATAAATATTAATAAATTACAAAAAGAAGCAAATCCATAAAAAAAGTGAGTCAATGTAAAGTGGGATACCTTCATCAAATTCCTAGTCAGTGAACATTACATATTACGTGTCGCCTGATTATTCTTATAATATCCTCAACAATCAATTATCAATCTACTAAAAATCAGGTGTTCCAATCCCATATATCATGATCATAGGAAACTTACAGATATAGTCCTTATTATGCACGCCTCGGTCATCGGTGTCCTCTCCGCACAACTGCGCACGTCAGTGACATCAGAGTCAAAAGACCCATAATGCCAAGGCCCGTAGCTGCGCAGAGTCACCCCGAAGACCGCGGCGCCATGTTAACTAAGGGAAAACTTTGCCTAAAGGAAATACAGAGTTTATATATCTAATATATAAAGCTGAATGTGTGTATGTGTGTATGTCCGGGATTGGCATCTGAACCGTCGCAGCTACAGCCACAAAATGTTGCACAGTCACACGTCTGGACCCCGAGAGCGTCATAGGCTATGTTGTGAGGTGAAATTTTAACCCCACGCTTTCCAATTCACCAAACAATTTTGCCCCTATCTACATAATGGGGATAAAGTGAAAGGAAAAGTGTTGGAGGCAAATTAACAGCTGCCAGATGTGAACAAGGGGGACTTAAAGAATGAGAGCGATGGCGCCAAAGAGTATATACTGTACAGTTGCTAAGGTGGGGCCCTGACATGGGATAATCACCACACCACCACGGGGATATGAACACACACACAAAATGCGCCACACACTACCATGTGCTCGAACACATATACCACCCTCAGCGCACATTTCACCACACATACACCAACCTCGCCACATAAAAGTCGAAACACAAAAGTCGCCGCTCAAAACTCGCCACGCGCAAAACTCTCCACATGCAAAATTCGCCACACGTGCAAAACTCACCTCATGGAAAACTCGCCACATGCAAAACTTGCACACGCGGAAAAATTGCCACATGCACAAAAGTTGCAACACATGCAAAAGTTGCCTCACACAAAACTTGCACATACTCAAAAGGCACCACACATAAAACTCGCCATGTGCAAAACTCGCCATGCGCAAAACTTGCTGCACACAACTTGCTACACTAACCTGTAACATGCAACTCGACACACAAAAAGTTGCTACACGCATGTCGCCACACAAAACTCATCTCACAAAAGTCGCTACATGCATGTCGCCACACGCAACTCAACACACACAACTTGACACACGAAACTCGCCCTAAAACACACACAAGTCTGGTATTATCCTTCAAAAATAAAAATCTGATTAATAAGCAGACAAACAACAAGAGCAACAAATGTACCATATAGGAATCCGGCAGCTGTCAGTCACATGACCAGTCTATTATGTGTATGTGTGAGCTAATATATACTGCCAGGGGGTGGGCTTACTGTTGGTTGGGGATTTATCAGGCTGCCAATTTAGCTTACAAATACTGAGGTAAAAATACTGACCAAATAACGTGTGAACGAGGTCTAATACAGGAGGAGATGACATACAGATATATACTATATACAGGAGAAGATGACACACAGGTATATACTATTTACAGGGGAGATGACACACAGGTATATATTATATACAGGAGGAGATGACACACAGATATATACTATATACAGGAGAGATGACACACAGGTATATACTATATAGAGTAGGAGATGACATACAGGTACATACTACATACAGCAGGAGATGACATACAGGTATATATTATATACAGGAGGAGATGACACACAGGTATATACTATATACAGGAGCAGATTACCTACAGGTATATAGTATATACAGGAGGAGATGACATACAGGTATATGCTATGTATAGGAGGAGATGACATACAGGTATATACTATATACAGGAGGAGATGACATACAGATATATACTATATATAGGTGAGATGACACACAGGTATATACTATATACAGGAGAAGATTACATACAGGTATATACTATATATAGGAGGAGATGACATACAGGTATATACTATATACAGGAGATGACATACAGGTGTATACTATATATAAGGGAGATGACAAACATGTATATACTGAGGTGAAAATGAGAGGTGTGAGGTGAAAATGAAAAGGTGTGAGGCCCTAAAAACACACAAGTCTGGTATTATCGTTAAAAATAAAAATCTGATTAATAAGCAGACAAACTACAAGAGCAACAAATGTACCATATAGGAAATATGGCAGCTGTCAGTCACATGACCTGTCTATTATGTGCATGTGTGAGCTAATATATACTGCCAGGGGGAGGGCTTCCTGTTGGCTCGGGATTTATCAGGCTGCCAATTTAGCTTACAAATACTGAGAAAAAATACTGACCAAATAACGTGTGAACAAGGTCTGATACAGGAGGAGATGACATACATGTATATATACTATATACAGGAGGAGATGATATACAGGTATATACTATATACAGGAGCAGATGACACACAGGTATATACTATATAAAGGAGCAGATGATACATAGATATATACTATATACAGGAGGAGATGACACACAGATATATACTATATACAGGAGCAGATGACACACAGGTATATACTATATACAGGAGCAGATGACACACAGATATATACTATATACAGGAGGAGATGACACACAGGGATATACAATATACAGGGGAGATGACATACAGCTATATACTATATACAGGAGGAGATGACATGCAGGTACATACTATAAACAGGAGGAGATGATGTACAGGTACATACTATATACAGGGGAGATGACCCACAGGTATATACTATATACAGGAGGAGATTACACACAGGTGTATACTATATACAGGAAGAGATGACACACAGGTGTATACTATATACATGGGAGATGACACACGGGTATATACTATATACAGAGGACATGACACACAAATATTCTATATACAGGAGGAGATGACATACGTGTATACTATATACAGGAGGAGGTCACACACAGGTATATACTATATACAGGAGATGATATATAGGTATATACTATATACAGGAGGAGATGACTTACAGGTACAAACTATATACAGGAGGAGATGACATAGAGCAGGTATATACTATTTACAGGGGAGATGACATACAGGTATATACTATATACAGGAGAGATGACATACAGGTATATACTATATACTGGAGGAGATGACACACAGGTATATACTATATACAGGAGGAGATGACACACAGGTATGTACTATATAAAAGAGAAGATGACACATAGGTATATACAGGAGAAGATGACATACAGGTACAAACTATATACAGGGGAGATGACACACAGGTATATACTATATACATGGCAGATGACACACAGGTATATACTATATACAGGAGCAGATGACACACAGGTATATACTATATACAGGAGGAGATGACACACAGGTATATACTATATACAGGAGCAGATGACACACAGGTACATACAATATACAGGAGGAATAATAATAATAATATACAGGGGAGATGACACACAGGTATATAATATATACAGGAGGAGATGACACACAGGTATGTATATACTTTATACAGGAGGAGATGACACATAGGTATATACAGGAGGAGATGACATACAGGTACATACTATATACAGGGGAGAAGATACAGATATATACTATATACAGGAGGAGATTACACACAGGTGTATACTATATACAGGAAGAGATGACACACAGGTGTATACTATATACATGGGAGATGACACACAGGTACAAACTATATACAGAGGACATGACATAGAGCAGGTATATATGCTATTTACAGGGGAGATGACATACAGGTATATACTATATACTGGAGGAGATGACACACAGGTATATACTATACACAGGAGGAGATGACACACAGGTATTTACTGTTATGGACCTGGTGGTTAGGAACACTTGAAATAGTTACATAGTTACATAGTTATTAAGGTTGAAGGAAGACTGTAAGTCCATCTAGTTCAACCCATAGCCTAACCTAACAAGCCCTAACATGTTGATCCAGGGGAAGGCAAAAAAATCCCATGTGGCAAAGAGTAACTCTACCATGGGGAAAAAAATTCCTTCCCGACCCCACATACGGCAATCAGACTAGTTCCCTGGATCAACGCCTTATCAAGGAATCTAGTGTATATACCCTGTAACATTATACATTTCCAGAAAGGTATCCAGTCCCCTCTTAAATTTAATTAATGAATCACTCATTACAACATCATACGGCAGAGAGTTCCATAGTCTCACTGCTTTTACAGTAAAGAAACCGCGTCTGTTATTATGCTTAAACCTTCTTTCCTCCAGACGTAGAGGATGCCCCCTTGTCCCTGTCTCAGGTCTATGATTAAAAAGATCAGCAGAAAGGTCTTTGTACTGTCCCCTCATATATTTATACATTAAAATAAGATCACCCCTTAGTCTTCGTTTTTCCAAACTAAATAGCCCCAAGTGTAATAACCTATCTTGGTATTGCAGACCCCCCAGTCCTCTAATAACCTTGGTCGCTCTTCTCTGCACCCGCTCCAGTTCAGCTATGTCTTTCTTATACACCGGAGACCAGAACTGTGCACAGTATTCTAAGTGTGGTCGAACTAGTGACTTGTATAGAGGTAAAATTATGTTCTCCTCATGAGCATCTATGCCTCTTTTAATACATCCCATTATTTTATTTGCCTTTGTAGCAGCTGCCTGACACTGGCCACTGAATATGAGTTTGTCATCCACCCATACACCCAGGTCTTTTTCATTGACGGTTTTGCCCAGAGTTTTAGAATTAAGCACATAGTTATACATCTTATTACTTCTACCCAAGTGCATGACCTTACATTTATCCCCATTAAAGCTCATTTGCCATTTATCAGCCCAAGCTTCTAGTTTACATAAATCATCCTGTAATATAAAATTGTCCTCCCCTGTATTGATTACCCTGCAGAGTTTAGTGTCATCAGCAAATATTGAAATTCTACTCTGAATGCCCCCTACAAGGTCATTAATAAATATGTTAAAAAGAAGAGGGCCCAATACTGACCCCTGTGGTACCCCACTGCTAACCGTGACCCAGTCCGAGTGTGCTCCATTAATAACCACCCTTTGTTTCCTATCCCTGAGCCAGCTCTCAACCCACTTACACATATTTTCCCCTATCCCCATTGCTCTCATTTTATGTAACAACCTTTTGTGTGGCACCGTATCAAAAGCTTTGGAAAAGTCCATATATACTACGTCCACTGGGTTCCCTTGGTCCAGTCCGGAACTTACCTCTTCATAGAAGCTGATCAAATTAGTCTGACATGAACGGTCCCTAGTAAACCCGTGCTGATACTGGGTCATGAGGTTATTCCTCTTCAGATACTCCAGCATAGCATGCCTTAGAATGCCCTCCAGGATTTTACCCACAGTAGAGGTTAAGCTTACTGGCCTATAATTACCGAGTTCAGTTTTTGCCCCTTTTTTGAATATTGGCACCACATTTGCTATACGCCAGTCCTGTGGTACAGACTCTGTTATTATGGAGTCTTTAAAGATTAAAAATAATGGTCTATCAATGACTGTACTTAATTCCTGCAGTACTCGGGGGTGTATCCCATCCGGGCCCGGAGATTTGTCAATTTTATTCATTTTTAGACGCCGCTGTACTTCCTGCTGGGTTAAGCAGGTGACATTTAATGGGGAATTTTTATCACTAGTCATTTTGTCTGCCATGGGATTTTCTTTTGTAAATACTGATGAAAAAAAGTCATTTAGCATATTGGCTTTTTCCTCATCCTCATCCACCATTTCACCCAGACTATTTTTAAGGGGGCCAACACTGTCATTTTTTAGTTTCTTACTATTTATATAGTTAAAGAATATTTTGGGATTATTTTTACTCTCTCTGGCAATGAGTCTCTCTGTCTCAATCTTTGCTGCCTTGATTTGCTTTTTACAGAATTTATTTAATTTTCTGTATTTATTTAATGCCTCCTCACTACCTACTTCCTTTAATTCTCTATATTCTTTCTTTTTGTCCCTTATTGCGCCCCTTACAGCTCTATTTACCCATATTGGTTTCCTCCTATTTCTGGTATGTTTATTCCCATACGGTATATACTGTGCACAGGTCCTATCCAGGATGCTAATAAATGTCTCCCATTTTCTTTGTGTATTTTTGTGTCTCAGGATATCGTCCCAGTTAATTGCACCAAGATCCTCTCTCATCCGTTGGAAATTTGCCCTCCTGAAGTTTAGTGTCCTTGTCACCCCCCTACTACCCATCTTATTAAAGGTTACATGAAAACTTATTATTTTGTGATCACTATTCCCCAAGTGACCCCCAACCCTTATATTTGATATGCGGTCTGGCCTGTTGGTTAATATTAGGTCTAGCAGTGCCCCCCTCCTTGTTGGGTCCTGAACCAGTTGTCAGATGTAATTGTCTCTCATAGTTGTCAGACACCGATCACCTTTGCTGGAACTGCAGGTTTCTGTTCCCCAATCTATTTCAGGGTAGTTGAAGTCCCCCATAATAATGACTTCTCCTTGAGTCGCAGCTTCATCTATTTGCTTTACGAGGATATTCTCCATTGCTTCCATTAGTTTTGGAGATTTATAACAAACCCCTATCAGTAATTTATTATTTTTTCCCCCTCCCCTTATCTCCACCCACAGGGACTCTACATTTTCATTAAATTCACCTATATTATCACGCAGGATGGGTTTTAAGGAAGATTTTACATATAGACACACCCCTCCCCCTCGCTTATCTGTACGGTCATTTCTGAACAGGCTATAGCCCTGCAAGTTAACAGCCCAGTCATGGCTCTGATCCAGCCACGTCTCAGATATCCCCACCATGTCATAATTATGCTTCAACAACATTAGTTCTAATTCGTCCATTTTGTTGGCGAGGCTTCTGGCATTAGTATACATGCACTTTATGTTACTCTCTGTACCTCTATTCTTTCTTAAATTACTAACTGTTCTAACCCCACCCCCCATGCCACCGCCACTCCCAACTTCCTTATTTGTGCCCAGGTCTCTATCTGCACTATCTTCCCCTCCTATAAAATGAATACCCTCCCCCCCAATCCCTAGTTTAAACACTCCTCCAACCTTCTAACCATTTTCTCCCCCAGCACAGCTGCACCTTCCCTAGCGTAGAGCCTGTAGCCAACTGAGAAGTCGGCCCAGTTCTGCAGGAACCCAAACCCCTCCTTCCTACACCAATTCTTGAGCCACTTATTAACCTCCCTAATCTCCCGTTGCCTCTCTGGCGTGGCACGTGGTACAGGCAGTATTTCGGAAAATACCACGTTGGAGGTCCTTGCTTTCAGCTTGCAGCCTAATTCCCTGAAATCATCTTTAAGGACCTTCCACCTACCTCTAACTTTGTCATTTGTGCCAATGTGCACCATGACCGCTGGGTCCTCACCAGCCCCTCCCAGTAATCTGTCCACCCGATCAGCGATGTGTCGGACTCGAGCGCCAGGTAGGCAGCACACCGTCCGACGATCCCTGTCTTTGTGACAGATTGCCCTATCTGTTCCCCTAATAATTGAGTCCCCCACTACCAGCACCTGTCTGGCCTGCCCTGCTCTCCTTTTTCCCTCCTTACTGGAGCAGTCACTCCTCCGGCTTTCAGAGGACATGCCTGGCTGCAGCAGTGCTACCCCTGTACTGGCACCCCCCTCATCTGCCAACTTAGCAAACTTATTGGGGTGTGCCAGATCAGGACTAGCCTCCCTGGCACTCTTCCCTCTACCCCGCCTTCTATCTGTCACCCAGCTAACTGCCACACTGTCCTGCAGCTCCATCCTACCATCCCCCTCCTCATCTATCCCATTGAGCATCTGCTCTGTGAGCAGAAGACTCCTCTCCATATTGTCTATGGATCTCAGTGTTGCCAGCTGCACATTTAGATCCAGTATCTGGGTTTCCAAATGCACAATGTGCTCACATCTCGCACAGCAGTATGCACCCTCGACCGGCTGGTCAAGGACTGCATACATGGGGCAAGATGTACACTGGATGGCATTAACAATTGTGGAGCACATTTCCTAATGGGGATTGCACCACACAGAAACGTTAATTAAAAATAAATACAAAGTATTAATTAAACCAAAAAAAAAAAAAAAAAACAGAAGCAATTCCTCCCTTGGAAACTCCCTGATTCCAAAGTCACTGAATCACAAGTCACACACTTACCGCCGTTCACACTTACGCTCAGGTCACACTCAGCTCGCTCACACTCGCTGTGCTGAAGATTTATAGATTTTTTTTTTTTCTCTCTATCTCCCCTCAACAGCAATCCACCTTGCTGTTCAGATGCACTTCCAAAAAGGGAAATGACCTGATATGTAAACCAGAAATATCGGACAAGCTCTGGGAATGTGGGAACTTTACTGACCGCAACCCTGATCCTATCAACACACACTATAGGCAGACGTGGAGCGTTACTGACTCTGCCTAGACGCCTCTTCACAGCCTGAGAGCTAGCTACCCCTAGAGAGAAACAAAGCCTCACTTGCCTCAGAGAAATTTCCCCAAAGTATAGACAGCCCCCCACAAATAATAACGGTGAGTTAAGGGGAAAACACAAACATAGAAATGAAAACAGGTTTTAGCAAATGAGGCCTGCTAATAACTAAATATTCAGAAGATAGCAAGGGAACTGTGCGGTCAGTGTAAAATACTACAAAATTATCCACGCAGAAAATACAAAAAGACCCCCACACCGACTCACGATGTGAGGGGCGCAACTCTGCACCCCAGAGCTTCCAGCTAGCAAGGAAATAGCATATAAGCAAGCTGGACTGAACTGATCATATACTGAGAAACATTTTCCAAAAGCAATGAGCAAAAATGAACTAGCATAAACTTAGCTTCTCCTGGAGGAGACAGGTCACAAGAGAAGTCCAAGAGAGATCTGAACCAATACTGAATACAACGACAGCTGGCAACAAGTAAAGATCTAGGTGGAGTTAAATAGGCAGCCAGCATAGCAGAAAACGAGGCAGCTGGAGTCCAGCTATAGAGCAGCAGTATCACTCAAAGCCACCAGAGGGAGCCCACGAACAGAACTCAACAAAGTACCACTCATGACCACAGGAGGGAGCCCGAGAACGGAATTCACAACAGTACCCCCCCTTGAGGAGGGGTCACCGAACCCTCACCAGAGCCCCCAGGCCGATCAGGATGAGCCAAATGAAAGGCACGAACCAAATCGGCAGCATGGACATCAGAGGCAACAACCCAGGAATTATCCTCCTGACCATAGCCCTTCCATTTAACCAAGTACTGAAGCTTCCGTCTCGAAATACGAGAATCCAAGATCTTCTCCACCACATACTACAAATCTCCCTCGACCAACACCGGAGCAGGAGGATCAACAGAAGGGACCACAGGCACCACATACCTACGCAACAATGACCTATGGAACACATTATGGATGGTAAAAGATGCTGGGAGGTCCAAACAAAATGACACAGGATTGAGGATTTCCAAAATCTTATAAGGACCGATGAAATGAGGCTTAAACTTAGGAGAGGAAACCTTCATAGGAACATAACGAGAAGACAACCAAACCAAATCCCCCACACGAAGTCGGGGACCCACACAGCGACGGCGGTTAGCAAAGCGTTGAGCCTTCTCCTGTGACAAAGTCAAATTGTCCACTACGTGGTTCCAAATCTGCTGCAACCTATCCACCACAGAATCCACCACAGGACAGTCAGAAGGCTCAACCTGACCTGAGGAAAAACGAGGATGAAAACCAGAATTACAAAAAAAAGGCGAAACCAAAGTAGCAGAACTAGCCCGATTATTGAGGGCGAACTCAGCTAATGGCAAAAAAGTCACCCAAACATCCTGATCAGCAGAAACAAAACCTCACTTGCCTCAGAGAAAATTCCCCAAAGTATAGACAGCCCCCCACAAATAATAACGGTGAGTTAAGGGGAAAACACAAACATAGAAATGAAAACAGGTTTCAGCAAATGAGGCCTGCTAATAACTAAATAGTCAGAAGATAGCAAGGGAACTGTGCGGTCAGTGTAAAATACTACAAAATTATCCACGCAGAGAATACAAAAAGACCCCCACACCGACTCACGATGTGAGGGGCGCAACTCTGCACCCCAGAGCTTCCAGCTAGCAAGGTAATAGCATATAAGCAAGCTGGACTGAACTGATCATATACTGAGAAACATTTTCCAAAAGCAATGAGCAAAAATGAACTAGCATAAACTTAGCTTCTCCTGGAGGAGACAGGTCACAAGAGAAGTCCAAGAGAGATCTGAACCAATACTGAATACAACGACAGCTGGCAACAAGTAAAGTTCTAGGTGGAGTTAAATAGGCAGCCAGCATAGCAGAAAACGAGGCAGCTGGAGTCCAGCTAAAGAGCAGCAGTATCACTCAAAGCCACCAGAGGGAGCCCACGAACAGAACTCAACAAAGTACCACTCATGACCACAGGAGGGAGCCCGAGAATTGAATTCACAACAATGTACTATATAAAAGAGGAGATGACACATAGGTATATACAGGAGAAGATGACATACAGGTACAAACTATATACAGGGGAGATGACACACAGGTATATACTATATACATGGCAGATGACACACAGGTATATACTATATACAGGAGCAGATGACACACAGGTATATGCTATATACAGGAGGAGATGACACACAGGTATATACTATATACAGGAGCAGATGACACACAGGTACATACAATGTACAGGAGGAATAATAATAATAATAATAATATACAGGGGAGATGACACACAGGTATATAATATATACAGGAGGAGATGACACACAGGTATGTATATACTATATACAGGAGGAGATGACATACAGGTACATACTATATACAGGGGAGATGATACAGGTATATACTATATACAGGGGAGATGACACACAGGTGTATACTATATACAGGAGCAGATGACACATAGGTATATACTATATACAGGAGGAGATGACACACAGGTATATACTATATACTGGAGCAGATGACACACAGGTATATACTATATAAAAGAGGAGATGACACATAGGTATATACAGGAGGAGACGACATACAGGTACACACTATATACAGGGGAGATGACACACAGGTATATACTATATACAGGAGCAGATGGCACACAGATACTGTATATACTATATACAGGAGGAATAATGATAATAATAATAATTTATTATTTATATAGCGCTAACATATTCTGCAGCACTTTACAATTAAGTGGGGACATGTACAGACAATAAATTCAATACAAGTTAAGACAATTTAAACAGTGACATTAGGAGTGAGGTCCCTGCTCGCAAGCTTACAATCTACAAGGAAATGGGGGGACACAATAGGTGAAAAGTGCTTGTTATTTCAGGTCTGGCAATTATAATTAATAGGGATTTTAATATAAAGCAGCTTGATCCGGTCATCAGACCGTGTGTTTAAATGCAATAGTCAAGTATCAAGTGCAGTTATCCTGTGCATGGAGGGTGTGGAGATTGATGGATAGTAGGGGGCAGATTCAGAATAATATTTGGAAGGAGAAAATAGGGCAAAGTTAGTTTACTGAGTTGTTGATGTGATAGGCTTGTTTGAAGAGATGGGTTTTTAAAGCGTGCTTGAATGGGTCGGGGCTAGGTATCAGCCTGATCGTCTGTGGAAGTGCATTCCAGAGAGCTGGCGCAGCACGAGAGAAGTGTTGGAGACGGAGGTGTGAGGTTCGGATTACAGGGAATATTAGTCTTAGGTCGTTTGTAGAATGGAGGGCACATGTAGGGTGATAGACAGAGATGAGAGAGGAGATATAAGGTGGTGCAGAACTGTGGAGGGCTTTTTGGGTGAGAGATGAGTTTATACTGGACCCTGTAGCGAATGGGTAGCCAGTGTAATGACTGGCACAAGATGGAGGAATCGGTGAAGTGGCTGGACAGAAATATGACTCTGGCTGCAGCATTCAAGATGAATTGGAGAGAAGAAAGTTTGGTAAGAGGGAGACCGATTAGAAGAGAGTTGCAGTAGTCCAGACGAGAATGAATAAGAGCAACAGTAGGAGTCTTATCAGTTTCAAAGGAGTGAAAAGGTCGGATTCTTGAGATGTTTTTAAGATGCAGGTCACCAGAGCGAGTGAGTGATCGGATATAGGGAGTAAAGGAAAGTTCGGTGTCGAATATGACCCAAGACAGCGGGCATGCTGCTTGGGAGTTATGTTTGAACCCTCCAGGGTAATTTCGTTGTTGGGTTGAGTGAGGTTAGTAGAAGGGAGAAACACAAGAAGTTGCTACACGCATGTCGCCACACAAAACTCATCTTACAAAAGTCGCTACATGCATTTTGCTCACACGCAACTCAACACGCACAACTTGACACATGAAACTCGCCCTAAAACACACACAAGTCTGGTATTATCCTTCAAAAATAAAAATCTGAGGAGATGACTTACAGGTATATACTAGGGTTGAGCGAAACGGATCGGACAAATTCAAAAATCGCCAACTTTCGGCAAAGTTGGGTTTCGTGCAACCTGACCCGATCCCAGTGTGGGATCGGCCATGCGGTCGGCGATCTGCCCACCAAAGTTGCGTTTCGTGTGACGCTTTCACCGCCATTTTTCAGCCAATGAAGGAGGACGCAGAGTGTGGGCAGCGTGATGACATAGGTTTCTGTCCCCACTATCTTAGAGAAGGGCATGACAGTGATTGACTTGCTTTCTGCGGCATCACAGGGGCTATAAAGGGGCGTGCACGCCGACCACCATCTTACTTCTGCCGATCTCAGCATAGGGAGAGGTTACTGCAGCTTCGTCAGAAGAAGGGATATAGTTAGGGAGGGAAGATTAACCCCCAAACTGCTTGTGTTGTAGCAATTTCCACTGTCCAACATCACCTTTGTTTTGCAGGGACAGTGGAGGCTATATCTGTGTGCATCAGCTCTGTAGCTTATTAGGCTGCCTTATAAGGCTCCCTGATAGCTGCATTGCTGTTTGCATGCTGCTGTGCAAACCAACTTCTTTTTTAAAAGCAAAAATCCTGATGCTCCTTTCTGCAGTTATCTTGTGTATTTGTCCATACTTTTGTGTGCAGCAGTCCTTATTGTTGCTGCCATACTTGTCCTGAGATCATTGTAGGGAGATAGAAATTGTACTACAGTCCTTGGATTTTTTCAGATATCTTCCAGCCACTTGCTGCCACTCACATTGCGTTGTGTTACACACTGGGCCTGAGTTGTGGTGCTTAGGGTTGAGCGAAATGGAACGGACAAATTGAAAAATCGCCGACATTCGGCAAAGTCGGGTTTCGTGAAACCCAACCCGATCCCACTGTGGGATCGGCCATGAGGTCGGCGATCTTCGCGCCAAAGTCACGTTTCGTATGACGCTTTCAGCGCCATTTCTCAGCCAATGAAGGAGGACGCAGAGTGTGGGCAGCGTGGTGACATCTTAGAGAAGGGCATGAGAGTGATTGGCTTCCTTTCTGCGGCGTCACAGGGGCTATAAAGGGGCGTGCACGCCGACCGCCATCTTACTTCTGCCAATCGTAGCATAAGGAGAGGTTGCTGCAGCTTCGTCAGAAGCAGGGATATTGTTAGGGAGGAAAGATTAACCCCCAAACCGCTTGTGCTGTAGCGATTTCCACTGTCCAACACCACTTTTCTTCGCAGGGACAGTGGAGGCTAATTTTTTGTGCATCAGCTCTGTAGCTTATAGGGCTCCCTGATAGCTGCTTTGCTGTTTGTACGCCGCTGTGCAAACCAACAGCTTTTTTAAAAGCAAAAATCCTGTTGCTCCTTTCTACACAGTTCTATTGTTTATTTGTCCACACTTTTGTGTGCAGCAGTCCTTTTTATTGCTGCCATACTTGTCCTGAGATCATTGTAGGGAGATTGTTATTGCAGTATGGTCCCTTTTTTATATATATATCTGCCTGCCACGTTCTGCCACTTACAGTGTGTAATGTAATACAGTGCGCCTGGTTTTTTGCAGCAGTCTCCCACCCAAAAAAGGGAGATTTAAATTGCCCCTAAGTGGATCCACGTCAGTTCTGTTTGTCGTATATCTGCCTGCCACATTCTGCCACTTACATTGTGTAGTGTAATACACTGGCCCTGAGTTTGGGTGCAGTCTCCCCCCCAAAAAAGGGAGATTTATACTGCCACTAAGTGGATCTACGTCAGTTCTGTTTGTCGTATATCTGCCAGCCACATTCTGCCACTTACATTGTGTAGTGTAATACACTGGCCCTGAGTTTTGGTTCAGTCTCCCCCCCAAAAAAGGGAGATTTAAATTCTCAACAAGTTTAGATACACCTTCTACCTTGTTTTACAGTACCATATAACGGTTGTTATTTTGGTTACATTGTCCCAAAAATGAGGAAGTCTGGTGGAAGAGGCCATGGGTGCTCATTGCCAGCTGGTACTGATGGTGGTGGTGGAGCATCTGGTGGTAGTGGGAAAAGCAGAATAGCACCCATGGCTGGAGGTGTTGAGCCAGCGTCATCGTCTGGCTACACAATTCCTCGAAGGCTCCCTTATCTGGGAGTTGGAAAACTGCTTTTAAAGCCGGAGCAGCAGGAAAAGTTTTGGCTTACCATGCTGACTCAGCCTCTAGCTTTTTCGCCTCCTCTTCAGAAAGTTCCAAATTTAAAAGCAGCGAGTCGTCAGTGGATGCTGCCAGTCAGGAACAAGTCGCTTCCTTGTGTCCTTCACCCAAAATAAAAGTGAAGGATGCTAACACTACAGGTTACTCCATGGAGCTCTTTACACATACCGTGCCTGGGTTAGAAAGGGAAATTGTTAACAGCCCATTACAAGATGAATCGGACATGGAGTGCACTGATGCACAGCCACAGCTAGATTATTATGCTGTTCCATTGACTCAGATCACTACATTGTCCTCGCAGTGCACTCAGCCAGAAACTGACCCTAATGAGACTTTGGTGCCCCATCCCGAACGCTATAGCACCTTACACGGTGACACAGAGAAAGGTGCACATGACATTGAAGAGGAGGTGATAGGTGACCCAGTTGTTGACCCAGATTGGCAGCCATTGGGGAAAAAGGGTGCCACTGACAGTAGCTCAGAAGCAGAGGAGAATGATCGGCAGCAGCCATCAACATCACAACAGCTTTCATCAGGCAGGCCCATCTCAGGCCAAAAACGTTTGTCAACCAAAAAAACAGTTTTAGGACAGCGTGGCCATCCGGTGAAAGTAGCACAGCGTGCAATGCATGAAAAGGTATTGCATAGTAGGAAGAGTGGAGTGTGGCAATTTTTTAACCAAGATCCGAATGATCAGTGCAAAGTTATCTGTAAGAAATGCTCAAAGACCTTTAGTAGAGGGAAGAATCCCCTAAATTTAAATACAATGTGCATGTGTAGACATTTAACCAGCATGCACTTGCAAGCCTGGACTAACTACCAAATGTCCCGTACCGTTGGCGCACCAGCTCAGAATGAAGGTAGTCAGCAACGCTACATTGCGTCCCTCACTGTAAGCCCACCAGTTAGGACACCACCAGCAGCAATTTTGGAGGTATCGTCGCAAGGCCAAAGCAGTCAGGGAATCACAAGGTTTTTGGTAGGAAACACTGTATGTGGGTCAACATCAATAATAGCCTCACCAACCTTCTCTCAATCCGCCATGTCCACCACCACCACCGCTAGATCCACCATATGCACCTCTCCAGTGCAGCTCACCCTACAAGAGACTCTCGTTAGGAAAAGAAACTACTCATCCTCTCATCTGCATACACAGGGTTTGAACTCCCACATTGCTAGACTAATCTCGTTAGAGATGATGCCCTACCGGTTGGTTGAAAGCAAAGCTTTCAAAGACCTGATGGCCTACACAGTACCACGCTATGACCTACCCAGTCGACACTTCTTTGCGAGAAAAACCATCCCGGCCCTCCACGAGCATGTCAAAGACCGCATTGTCTATGCACTGAGGCAATCAGTCAGCAGAAAGGTGCATCTCACAACAGATGCATGGACCAGTAGGCATGGCCAGTGACATTACGTGTATCACGGCACACTGGGTTAATGTGGTGGAAGCAGTGTCCACAGGGGACAGCCATAGTGGGACAGTTCTGCCTAGCCCACGGTCTAGGAAACAGTTGGCTGTAGGCATTCGCCACCCCTCCTCCTCCTCCTCCAGCAGAAGCGAAAGCTCGTCCACAGAGCCCAGTCGCACGACCACTCCATCCGCAGCTGCCAGTGTTGCACACGAGGTGTTCCATTATGGAACAGCTAGTGGTAAGCGTCAGTAGGGTGTGGTGGAAATGAAGTGTTTGGGCGACAACAGACATAACGCGGAAGTTCTGGCTGAGTTCTTGCAGCAAAAAACTCAGTCATGGCTGTGCAGTGTACATCTTGAGGCAGGCAAGGTAGTCAGTGATAACGGACGGAGTTTTATGGCTGCCATAGCCCTTTCAGAACTGAAACACATACCTTGCCTGGCTCACACCTTGAACCTGGTGGTGCAGTGCTTCCTGAAAAATTATCCGGGGTTACCAGCCCTGCTCCTGAAGGTGCGAAGACTTTGCTCGCACATCCGCCGGTCGCCCATATACTCCAGCCGTATGCAGATCCATCAGCGATCACTGAATCTTCCCCAGCACCGCCTAATAATCAACGTTGCAACAAGGTGGAACTCCACACTGCATTTGCTTCAGAGGCTTTGCAAACAGAGGTGTGCTGTATTGTATTTGTGGGAGGACACACATACACGGGCAGGCAGTTGGATGGCAGACATGGAGTTGTCAGGTGTGCAGTGTTCGAAGCTACAAGACCTCTGTCAATTCCTTCACTGTTTTGAGGAATGCACACGGCTGGTAAGTGCAGACGACACCATCATAAGCATGAGCATCCCACTAATGCGTCTGCTGATGCAAAGTTTGATGCACATTAAGGAGCAGGAGTCTGCAGCCGAGGAGGAAGGAAGCCTTGATGACAGTCAGCCATTGTCTGCTTAGGGAACTCTCCTGGACGAGGTTGTGGACGAAGAGGAGGAGGAGGAGGAGGATGATGGGGATGAATATTTATGGGAGGAGGAAGCTTCTCAGGGGGCAATAGAAACTGGTGCTGTTGCAAGGTCAGGTACAGGGTTTTTGTGGGAGACAAGTGATGTTGATTTGCAAGACAGTGCTCCTCAACCCAGCACAAGCCGTGAATTGACACCTGGAACATTGGCCCACATGGCTGAGTATGCCTTGCGTATCCTAAAAAGGGACCCCAGGATTATCAAAATGATGACCGATGACGATTACTGGTTCTCCTGCCTCCTGGATCCACGATATAAAGGAAAATTACAAAATATCATGCCACATGAGAAACTTGAGCAAATATTGGATCCCAAACAAGCAACTCTTGTAGACCATTTGGTTCAGGCATTCCCAGCCCACAGCGGCGGTGATGGTTCTCACACGAGCTGTAGGGGGCATCATGGCAGAGGTGTTAGAGGTGCACAAATCAGAAGTGGCGTTGGACAGAGGGGTTTTATGACCAGGTTGTGGAGTGATTTCTCAATGACCGCAGACACGAAAGGTTCTGCTGCATCAATTCAAAGTGACAGGAGACAGCATTTGTCCTGTATGGTTTTGAACTATTTTTCCTCCCTTATCGATGTTCTCCCTCACAGGTCATTCCCCTTTGATTACTGGGCATCTAAAATAGACATCTGGCTTGAATTGGCTGAATATGCATTACAGGAGCTCGCTTGCCCTGCTGCTAGTGTGCTATCAGAAACAGTCTTCAGTGCTGCTGGGTCAATACTGACCGAAAAAAGGACTCGTCTGGCTACCCAAAATGTTGATGATCTAACCTTCATTAAAATGAACCAATCATGGATTTCAAATTATTTTGCCCCACCTTCCCCTGCTGACATGTAGCTTGCCTGGAAAATGTCTTGCTTTTGGCCTCCTCTTACTGACTTCTCCAATTCCTCCATTTGCAGCTGCTGAATGGCCACCATAGGTCATTTTTATACCTCCCTAAATGGGCTGACTCCCCCCACAGGGCTGTGGTCACCACTTGGCGCAAGCACCCGTGCGAGTGCCGTTTGCCTGGACAGGTGGGTGTGCCCACTCTTGGGCGACGGCACTGGCACAGGGTCCCTCATAGTACAAAGAAGTGTCTCTGATGGTGGTGGTGCACAACCAACGTCAGACACACCATCGTAATATTATTATTATTAATATTATTATTATTTATTTATAAAGCACAATTGATTCCATGGTGCTGTACATGAGAAGGGGTTACATACAAGTACCAGTACCAGTACCAGTACCGCCACCCACGAGAGAGTGTTCTTCCCTGCTCAAACAGTGCTCTAACACTTGCAATACTTACCTCTCCCTGCTCCACCACTGTGTAGCCTGTGCTGATAAATCATTCAATGGCACTGCCAATACAAATTTGTTGAAATGATAGATGATAGTTAAAATATACAGGGGCCCTGGCCTCCATTTAGACCAGTTAATACTTTGCGCCTACTACCACTGTCTGCTACTCAGCAGAGGAGCCCACCCCTGTACCTAGCTATGCCACCATTTTACTTATGAACAATTTTTTGGGAGACATTTAGCCCACTTTATTATTTGGGCCTACTAACTTAGTCTGCTACTCATTACAATTTTCCGACACTGAACAAAGCTATGCCGCCTGTGTACTCCAGTTACCAATTTTGAACTGCATTTAGCCTACTTTTTTATTTAAGCCTACCACATGTGTCTGTCTGCGCCACTCAATCCTGGTGTCCTCCACTGAACAAAGCTATGCCGCCTGTGTACTCCAGTTACCAATTTTGAACTGCATTTAGCCTACTTTTTTATTTTAGGCCTACTACCTGTGTCTGTCTGAGCCACGCAATCCAGCTGTCCTCCACTGAACAAAGCTATGCCGCCTGTGTACTCCAGTTTCCAATTTTGAATTGCATTTAGCCTACTTTTTTATTTTAGGCCTACTAAGTCTGTCTGTGCCACTCCTTACAATTGTCCTCCGCTGAACAAAGCTGAGCCGCCAGTTTCATCCTGTGTTGAATATTAAACTGCATTTGGCCTACTTGTTTGGTTGGGCCTATTAACGGTGTCTGCCGCTCCTTGCTTTTCTCCTCCACTGAACAAAGCTGAGCCTCAATTTTCATCCTGTGTCGAATATTAAACTGTATTTGGCCTACTTGTTTGGTTGGGCCTACTAACGGTGTCTGCCGCTGCTTGTTGTTCTCCTCCACTGAACAAAGCTGAGCCTCAATTTTCATCCTGTGTCGAATATTAAACTGCATTTGGCCTACTTGTTTGGTTGGGCCTACTAATGGTGTCTGCCTTTCCTTGCTTTTCACCTCAACTGAACAAAGCTGAGCCGCCTGTGTACTCCAGTTACCAGTTTTGAACTGTATTTAGCCTACTTTTTTATTTTAGGCCTACTACTTCTGTCTGCCTGCGCCAATCAATCCAGCTGTCCTCCACTGAACAAAGCTATGCCGCCTGTATACTCCAGTTACCTATTTTGAACTGCATTTAGCCTACTTTTTTATTTTAGGCCTACTAAATCTGTCTGCGCCACTCCTTACAATTGTCCTCCACTGAACAAAGCTGAGCCTCAATTTTCATCCTGTGTCGAATATTAAACTGCATTTGGCCTACTTGCTTGGTTGGGCCTACTATTGGTGTCTGCCTCTCCTTGCTTTTCTCCTCCACTGAACAAAGCTGAGCCTCAATTTTCATCCTGTGTCGAATATTAAACTGCATTTGGCCTACTTGTTTGGTTGGGCCTACTAATGGTGTCTGCCTTTCCTTGCTTTTCACCTCCACTGAACAAAGCTGAGCCGTCTATGTACTCCAGTTACCAGTTTTGAACTGTATTTAGCCTACTTTTTTATTTTAGGCCTACTACATCTGTCAGCCTGCGCCAATCAATCCAGCTGTCCTCCACTGAACAAAGCTATGCCGCCTGTGTACTCCAGTTACCAATTTTGAACTGCATTTAGCCTACTTTTTTATTTTAGGCCTACTAAATCTGTCTGTGCCACTCCTTACAATTGTCCTCCACTGAGCAATGCTGAGCCTCAATTTTCATCCTGTGTCGAATATTAAACTGCATTTGGCCAAATTGTTTGGATGGGCCTACTAACGGTGTCTGCGGCTGCTTGTTGTTCTCCTCCACTGAACAAAGCTGAGCCTCAATTTTCATCCTGTGTCGAATATTAAACTGCATTTGGCCTACTTGTTTGGTTGGGCCTACTAACGGTGTCTGCCGCTCTTTGCTTTTCTCCTCCACTGAACAAAGCTGAGCCTCAATTTTCATCCTGTGTCGAATATTAAACTGCATTTGGCCTACTTGTTTGGTTGGGCCTACTAACGGTGTCTGACGCTCCTTGCTTTTCTCCTCCACTGAACAAAGCTGAGCCTCAATTTTCATCCTGTGTCGAATATTAAACTGCATTTGGCCTACTTGTTTGGTTGTGCCTACTATCAGTGTCTGCCGCTCCTTGCTTTTCTCCTCCACTGAACAAAGCTGAGCCTCAATTTTCATCCTGTGTCGAATATTCAACTGCACTTGGCCTACTTGTTTGGTTGGGCCTACTAACGGTGTTTGCCGCTTCTTTCTTTTCTTATCCACTGAACAAAGCTGAGCCTCAATTTTCATCCAGTGTTGAATATTAAACTGCATTTGGCCTACTTGTTTGGTTGGGCCTACTAACAGTGTCTGCCACTCCTTGCTTTTCTCCTCCACTGAACAAAGCAATGCCGCCTGTTTACTCCTGTTACCAATTTTGAACTGCATTTGGCCCACTTTATTACTTGGGCTTACTAACTGTGTCTGCCACTAATTACAGTTTTCCTCCACTGAACAAAGCAATGCCGCCTGTTTAGTCCTGTTACCAATTTTGAACTGCATTTAGCCTACTTTATTATCTCTGCCTCTGTCTCTGTTTTTCCTCCTCATCCTGCCCATTGCCCAGCCACTGCTAGATGAGTCTGCTGGCACATTGACCCAGACCACTACATTCCCCTTGCACTCTACACTGCCAGAATCTGACCCTGTTGAAAGTCAGGTTCCCCTTCCCGCATGCTATACCACCTTACACGGGGACAAAGAGGAAGGTGCAGATGAAAGTGCAGGTTCCTTCATCAGGTAGGGGGCATACTCATTGGCAACGTCACTGGCACAGGGCCCCTCATAGTACGCAAAATTGTCTCTGCCGGTGGGAGGTGCCCCTGTCGTCATACACACCGCCATACTTTGAGGGGCCCTGTGCCAGTGTCAATGCGAATGAGTGGGCCCCCCTTGCTTGCTCAGGATCACAGCACTTGCAAAGTTTAAATGCTTACCTCTCCCTGCTCCACTGCCATGATGTATTCCGCATTTCCTGGGCCATAAAAAACTTGAGCCAGCCCTACCCCCCATAAATTTAGCCAAATGACCCCCAGTTTTCAATGCCTAACTATTATTATAAAGTAAATTAAGATTGACAAGCTTCAGTAATAAGAATTGATGTTTTTGGCATTAAAATGGCCACTGTAGGTGTTTTCCTGTCCTCCACTCTCTGCCGACTTTAATTCCCCATTGACTTGCATTGGGTTTCGTGTTTCAGTAGGCCCCCGACTTTTCGCAATGATCGGCCGATTTCACCCGACCCAACTTTTTGACAAAGTCGGGTTTCGCGAAACCCGACTCGATCCTAAAAACGTAAAAGTCGCTCAACTCTAGTATATACTATACAGGAGGAGATGACATACAGGTATATACTATATATAGGAGGAGATGACATACAGGTATATACTATATACAGGGGGAGATGACACACAGGTATATACTATATACAGGAGGAGATGACTTACAGGTATATTCTATATACAGGAGGAGATGGCATACAGGTATATATTATATACAGGGAAGATGACACACAGATATATACTATATACAGGAGCAGATGACACACATGTATTTACTATATACAGGAGGAAATGACACACGTATATACTATATACAGGAGGAGATGACATACAGGTATATACTATATAAAAGAGGAGATAACACATACGTATATAGAGGAGGAGATGACATACAGCAGGTATATACTATATAAAGGAGATGACATACAGGTATATACTACTGTATATATAGGAGGAGATGACATACAGGTATATACTATATACAGAAGAGATGACATACAGGTATATACTTTATACAGGAGATCACACATAGGTATATACAATATACAGGAGCAGATGACATACAGCAGGTATATAATATTTACATGGGAAACGACATACAGGTATACACTATATACAGGGGAGATGACATACAGGTATATACCATATACAGGAGATGACATACAGGTGTAAACTATATATAAGGGAGATGACAAACATGTATATACTGAGGGGAAAATGAGAGGTGTGAGGTGAAAATGAAAATGTGTGAGTGCAAAATGAGAGGAGTGAGGGAAAATAGTGGAGTGATCGGAAAATGACAGATGTGAGGTCGAAATGACAAGTGTTAGGGGGGAATGAGAGGAGTGAGGGGGGAATGAGAGAAGGGGAAAATAAGAGGAGTGAGGGGGAAAATGAGAGGTGCGAGGGAGAAAATGAGAGATATGAGGGTGAAAATGAAGGATGTGAGGGGGAAAGTGAGAGGCGCGATGGGAAAATCAGAGAAGCGAGGTGTTATAACTAACCACAGAAATTTACTATGACCAGGCCACGCCGGGCTCTTCAGCTAGTATATATATATATATATATATATATATATATATATATATACAGTATATATACAGCTCTGCTAGAAATAAAGAGAAACACTGCACAGTTTTATAAAAATCAGCTCATTCTGCTTAATGTTCTTCTGATTAGGTGATCTCCAGAACCAAATCTTATTTACGAAGGAAAGTATAAAAAACCCTGCAGTGGAGTTCACAATCCTCTTGCAATAGGACAAGCTGGATGGCAAAACAAGTGCTAGTAATATCCTAAAAGTCATAAGAATTTAAAAATAACTTTTAACCATGCCAAAGGAGTTGAAAAGAAAAGTCTTGAGTGAGGAAAAGAACAGCTCAATTATGGCTTTACTAGCGGACACAGCGAGTATCATGTTGCCTCCATCCTTAAAATTTCTAAGATGGCAGTTCATTACAACAAGGTCAAGCAGCAGACATTGGGGACAACAAAACTACAGACCGGCAGAGGGTGAAAACGACTCTCCTCTGACCGGGATGACCGTCATCTTATTGAATGTCACTCAGCAACCGCAGGATGACATCAAGTGACCTACAAAAGAAATGTCAAATGGCAGCTGGGGTGAAGTGCACGGCAAGAACAGTTCGTAATAGGCTCCTAGGGGTTGGACTCAAGTCATGCAAAGGTAGAAAAAAATCCTTTCATCAACGAGAAGCAAAGGAGAGCCAGGCTGAAGTTTGCCAAAGACCATAAGGACTGGTCCCTAGAGGACTGGAGTAAGGTAATCTTCTCTGATGAGTCTAATTTTCAGTTTTGCCCAACATCTGGCCATGTAATGAGACCTGGAGGGTAGGGTTGAGCAACTTTTATTTTTATAGGATCGGGTCGGGTTTCACGAAACCCGACTTTCTCAAAAATCGGGTCGAGTGAAATCGGCCGATCCTATAAAAAAGTCAGGGTCGGGGTCGGCCGAAACACGAAACCCAATGCAGTGCAATGGGATACTATGGTTCCCGGTGTCTGAAGGAGAGGAAACTCTCCTTCAGGCCCTGGGATCCATATTAATGTGTAAAATAAAGAATTAAAATAAAAAATATTGATATACTCACCTCTCCGGAGGCCCCTGGACATCACCGCTGGTAACCGGCAGCCTTCTTTGCTTAAAATGAGCGCGTTCAGGGCCTTCCATGACGTCACGGCTTCTGATTGGTCGCGTGCCGCCCATGTGACCGCCACGTGACCAATCACAAGCCGTGACGTAATTTTCAGGTCCTAAATTCCTAATTCTAGGAATTTTGGACCTGAGAATTACGTCACGGCTTGTGATTGGTCGCGTGGCGGTCACATGGGCGGCCGCGACCAATCACAAGCCGTGACGTCATCTAAGGCCCTGAACGCGCTCATTCTTAGAAAGGAAGGCTGCCGGAAAGAAGCCGAGGGTGAGTATATTCCTATTAGGTATATACTAACCCTCGGACGCGCCCTGCTTCTTTCCGGCAGCCTTCCTTCTTAAGAATGAGCGCGTGAAGGGCCTTAGATGACGTCACGGCTTGTGATTGGTCGCGGCCGCCCATGTTACATAGTTACATAGTTATTAAGGTTGAAGGAAGACTTTAAGTCCATCTAGTTCAACCCATAGCCTAGCATGCCCTAACATGTTGATCCAGGGGAAAGCAAAAAAAACCCATGTGGTAAGAGTAAGCTCCATCATGGGGAAAAAAATTCCTTCCCGACCCCACATACGGCAATTAGACTAGTTCCCTGGATCAACGCCTTATCAAGGAATCTAATATATATACCCTGTAACATTATACTTTTCCAGAAAGGTATCCAGTCCCCTCTTAAATTGAAGCAATGAGTCACTCATTACAACATCATACGGCAGAGAGTTCCATAGTCTAACTGCTCTTACAGTAAAGAATCCGCATCTGTTATTATGCTTAAACCTTTTTTCCTCCAGACGTAGAGGATGCCCCCTTGTCCCTGTCACCGGTCTATGATTAAAAAGATCAGCAGAAAGGTCTTTGTACTGTCCCCTCATATATTTATACATTAACATAAGATCACCCCTTAGTCTTCGTTTTTCCAAACTAAATAGCCCTAAGTGTAATAACCTATCTTGGTATGGCAGACCCCCCAGTCCTCTAATAACCTTGGTCGCTCTTCTCTGCACCCGCTCCAGTTCAGCTATGTCTTTCTTATACACCGGAGACCAGAACTGTGCACAGTATTCTAAGTGTGGTCGCACTAGTGACTTGTATAGAGGTAAAATTATGTTCTCCTCATGAGCATCTATGCCTCTTTTAATGCATCCCATTATTTTATTTGCCTTTGTAGCAGCTGCCTGACACTGGCCACTGAATATGAGTTTGTCATCCACCCATACACCCAGGTCTTTTTCATTGACGGTTTTGCCCAGAGTTTTAGAATTAAGCACATAGTTATACATCTTATTACTTCTACCCAAGTGCATGACCTTACATTTATCCCCATTAAAGCTCATTTGCCATTTATCAGCCTAAGCTTCTAGTTTACATAAATCAGCCTGTAATATAAAATTGTCCTCCCCTGTATTGATTACCCTGCAGAGTTTAGTGTCATCTGCAAATATTGAAATTCTACTCTGAATGCCCCCTACAAGGTCATTAATAAATATGTTAAAAAGAAGAGGGCCCAATACTGACCCCTGTGGTACCCCACTACTAACCGTGACCCAGTCCGAGTGTGCTCCATTAATAACCACCCTTTGTTTCCTATCCCTGAGCCAACTCTCTACCCACTTGCACATATTTTCCCCTATCCCCATTATTCTCATTTTATGTATCAACCTTTTGTGTGGCACCGTATCAAAAGCTTTTGAAAAGTCCATATACACTACATCTACTGGGTTCCCTTGGTCCAGACCGGAACTTTCCTCTTCATAGAAGCTGATCAAATTAGTCTGACATGATCGGTCCCTAGTAAACCCGTGCTGATACTGGGTCATGAGGTTATTCCTCTTCAGATACTCCAGTATAGCATCCCTTAGAATGCCCTCCAGGATTTTACCCACAGTAGAGGTTAAGCTTACTGGCCTATAATTTCCGAGTTCAGTTTTTGTCCCCTTTTTGAATATTGGCACCACATTTGCTATACGCCAGTCCTGTGGTACAGACCCTGTTATTATGGACTCTTTAAAGATTAAAAATAATGGTCTATCAATGACTGCACTTAATTCCTGCAGTACTCGGGGGTGTATCCCATCCGGGCCTGGAGATTTGTCAATTTTTGTGATTTTTAGACGCCGCCATACTTCCTGCTGGGTTAAGCAGGTAACATTAAATTGGGAATTATTATCACTAGTCATATTGGCTGCCATGGGATTTTCTTTTGTAAATACTGATGAAAAAAAGTCATTTAGCATATTGGCTTTTTCCTCATCCTCATCCACCATTTCACCCAGACTATTTTTAAGGGGGCCAACACTATCATTTTTTTAGTTTCTTACTATTTATGTAGTTAAAGAATATTTTGGGGTTATTTTTGCTCTCTCTAGCAATGAGTCTCTCTGTCTCAATCTTTGCTGCCTTGATTTGCTTTTTACATAATTTATTTAATTTTTTGTATTTATTTAATGCCTCCTCACTCCCTACATCCTTTAATTCTCTAAATGCTTTCTTTTTGTCCCTTATTGCGCCCCTTACAGCTTTATTTAGCCATATTGGTTTCCTCCTATTTCTAGTATGTTTATTCCCATACGGTATATACTGTGCACAGGTCCTATCCAGGATGCTAATAATTGTCTCCCATTTTCTTTGTGTACTTTTATGTCTCAGGATATCGTCCCAGTTAATTGCACCAAGATCCTCTCTCATCCGTTGGAAATTTGCCCTCCTGAAGTTTAGTGTCCTTGTCACCCCTCTACTACACATCTTATTAAAGGAGACATGAAAACTTATTATTTTGTGATCACTATTCCCCAAGTGACCCCCAACCCTTATATTTGATATGCGGTCTGGCCTGTTGGTTAATATTAGGTCTAGCAGTGCCCCCCTTCTTGTTGGGTCCTGAACCAGTTGTGAAAGGTAATTGTCTCTCAGAGTTGTCAAAAAATGATTACCTTTACTGGAACTGCAGGTTTCTGTTCCCCAATCTATTTCAGGGTAGTTGAAGTCCCCCATAATAATGACTTCTCCTTGAGTCGCAGCTTCATCTATTTGCTTTACGAGGATATTCTCCATTGCTTCCATTATTTTTGGAGATTTATAACAAACCCCTATCAGTAATTTATTATTTTTTCCCCTCGCCTTATCTCCACCCACAGGGACTCTATATTTTCATTAGATTCACCTATATTATCACGCAGGATGGGTTTTAAGGTCGATTTTACAAACAGACACACCCCACCCCCTTGCTTATCTGTACGGTCATTTCTGAAAAGGCTATAGCCCTGCAAGTTAACAGCCCAGTTATGGCTCTCATCCAGCCATGTTTCAGATATCCCCACCATGTCATAATTATGTTCCAACAACATTAGTTCTAATTCGTCCATTTTGTTGGCGAGGCTTCTGGCATTAGTATACATGCACTTGATGTTCCTCTCTGTACCTCTATTCTTTCTTAAATTACTAACTGTTCTAACCCCACCCCCATGCCTCCACCACCCCCAACTTCCTTATTTGTGCCCAGGTCTCTATCTGCACTATCTTCCCCACCTATAAAATGAATACCCTCCCCCCCATTCCCTAGTTTAAACACTCCTCCAACCTTCTAACCATTTTCTCCCCCAGCACAGCTGCACCTTCCCCATTGAGGTGCAGCCCATCCCTAGCGTAGAGCCTGTAGCCAACTGAGAAGTCGGCCCAGTTCTGCAGGAACCCAAACCCCTCCTTCCTACACCAATTCTTGAGCCACTTATTAACCTCCCTAATCTCCCGTTGCCTCTCTGGCGTGGCACGTGGTACAGGCAGTATTTCAGAAAATACCACGTTGGAGGTCCTTGCTTTCAGCTTGCAGCCTAATTCCCTGAAATCATCTTTAAGGACCTTCCACCTTCCATGTGACCGCCATGCGACCAATCACAAGCCGTGACGTAATTCTCAGGTCCTAAATTCCTAGAACTAGGAATTTAGGACTTGAAAATTACGTCACGGCTTGTGTTTGGTCGCGTGGCGGTCACATGAGCGGCACGCGACCAATCAGAAACCGTGACATCATGGAAGGCCATAAACACGCTCATTTTAAGCAAAGAAAGCTGCCGGTTACCAGCGGCGATGTCCAGGGGCCTCCAGAGAGGTGAGTATATCAATATTTTTTAGTTTAATTCTTTATTTTACACTTAAATGTGGATTCCAATACCGATTTCCGATACCACAAACATATCGGAACTCGGTATCGGAATTCCGATACTAGATTCAGAAGATCTCCGATCTCATGGCCGACCCCACACAGGGGTCGGGTCGGGTTTCATGAAACCCAACTTTGCCAAAAGTCGGTGACTTCTGAAAATGGCCGACCCGTTTCGCTCAACCCTACTGGAGAGACATACAAGCCACAGTGTCTTCCACCCTCTGTGAAATTTGGTGGCAGATCGGTGATGATCTGGGGATGCTGGAAGGCTGGAATTGGGCAGGTTAATCTTTGCAAAGGACGTATGAATCAATCCGCATACAAGGTTATCCTGGAACAATAGTTGATTCCTTCTGCTCAGGCAATGTTCCCCAACTCTGAGGACTGTTTGTTTCCAGCAAGACAATGCACCATGCCACACAGATAGGTCAATCAATGTGTGGATGAAGGACCACCACAACAAATTCCTGTCATGGCAGCCCAATCTGCAGACCTGAACCCCATTGAAAACCTCTGAAATGTAATCAAGAGGAAGATGGATAGTCACAAGCCTTCAAACAAACAAGAACTGTTTCTATTTTTGTACTAAGAGTGGCATAAGGTCACCTAAATGCAGTGTGAAAGACTAGAGGAAAGCATGCCAAGACGCATGAAAGCTGGGATTAACAAATCATGGTTATTCCACAAAATATTGATTTCTTTCTCTTCCTGAGGTAAAACATTAGTGTTGTTGTTTCTAAATGATTATGAACTTGTTTCTTAGCATTATTTGAGGTCTGCATTTTCTGTTATTTTGACCATTTCTCATTTTCTGAAAATAAAAACAAAATTTATTGCTTGGAAATTCGGAGACATGTTGTCAGTAGTTTATAGAATAAATGAACAATTAAAATTTTACTCAAAAACACCAAAATACACCAATAGAGAAAAATAAGACAAACTGAACATTTTACAGATGTCTCTTAATTTTTGCCAGAGCTGTATGTATAAAGATTTTTTTTTAATCTTTTTATAGGGAAAGCATTCTGGGAAGATTATCTTATCTGATTTTCCTTTTTGCCATTGAAAATATCAACAAGAATCCAGACATTTTGCCCAATATTACACTGGGATATCATATCTATGACTCGTGCTCAGCTGGACAACTGGCAACACGACATGTGTTACGTTTTCTGTCTGGCCCGGGTGAGATAATACCGAATTACTCTTGTACGGGCCGTGGTCAGCTGGTTGGTATCGTTGGGGATCAGTACTCACCGCCCACTATTGCAGCAGCAGAAATCCTTGGATTATACGGATACCCTCAGGTACTGGATATTCCCCGCATTTCTTTAGTACAAGTGATGTGATATAATTTAATAATTATTTTCTAATAATGTCTCTAATAATTGTGATAAGTAATGTTAGTAAAGCACAGCACACCTTCTACACACATCATCTAATGTTCTGTGGAGTCACTAGAAAAAGGAAAGATTCCCATGTAAAGTTATTTGTTACATATGGAAACATCACTATTGGTTCTGAAATAGATTGGGGAACAGAAACCTGCAGTTCCAGTAAAGGTAATCATTTTTTGACAACTCTGAGAGACAATTACCTTTCACAACTGGTTCAGGACCCAACAAGAAGGGGGGCACTGCTAGACCTAATATTAACCAACAGGCCAGACCGCATATCAAATATAAGGGTTGGGGGTCACTTGGGGAATAGTGATCACAAAATAATAAGTTTTCATGTCTCCTTTAATAAGATGTGTAGTAGAGGGGTGACAAGGACACTAAACTTCAGGAGGGCAAATTTCCAACGGATGAGAGAGGATCTTGGTGCAATTAACTGGGACGATATCCTGAGACATAAAAGTACACAAAGAAAATGGGAGACGTTTATTAGCATCCTGGATAGGACCTGTGCACAGTATATACCGTATGGGAATAAACATACTAGAAATAGGAGGAAACCAATATGGCTAAATAGAGCTGTAAGGTGCGCAATAAGGGACAAAAAGAAAGCATTTAGAGAATTAAAGGTAGTAGGTAGTGAGGAGGCATTAAATAAATACAAAAAACTTAATAAATTATGTAAAAAGCAAATCAAGGCAGCAAAGATTGAGACAGAGAGACTCATTGCTAGAGAGAGCAAAAATAAACCCAAAATATTCTTTAACTACATAAATAGTAAGAAACTAAAAAATGACAGTGTTGGCCCCCTTAAAAATAGTCTGGGTGAAATGGTGGATGAGGATGAGGAAAAAGCCAAAATGCCAAATGACTTTTTTTCATCAGTATTTACAAAAGAAAATCCCATGGCAGCCAATATGACTAGTGATCAAAATTCCCAATTAAATGTTACCTGCTTAACCCAGCAGGAAATACGGCGGCGTCTAAAAATCACAAAAATTGACAAATCTCCGGGCCCGGATGGGATCCACCCCCGAGTACTGCAGGAATTAAGTACAGTCATTGATAGACCATTATTTTTAATCTTTAAAGAGTCCATAATAACAGGGTCTGTACCACAGGACTGGCGTATAGCAAATGCGGTGCCAATATTCAAAAAGGGGACAAAAACTGAACTCGGTAATTATAGGCCAGTAAGTTTAACCTCTACTGTGGGTAAAATCCTGGAGGGCATTCTAAGGGATGCTATACTGGAGTATCTGAAGAGGAATAACCTCATGACCCAGTATCAGCACGGGTTTACGAGGGACCGTTCATGTCAGACTAATTTGATCAGCTTCTGTGAAGAGGTAAGTTCCGGACTGGACCAAGGGAACCCAGTAGATGTAGTGTATATGGACTTTTCAAAAGCTTTTGATACGGTGCCACACAAAAGGTTGATACATAAAATGAGAATAATGGGGATAGGGGAAAATATGTGCAAGTGGGTTGAGAGTTGGCTCAGGGATAGGAAACAAAGGGTGGTTATTAATGGAGCACACTCGGACTGGGTCGCAGTTAGTAGTGGGGTACCACAGGGGTCAGTATTGGGCCCTCTTCTTTTTAACATATTTATTAATGACCTTGTAGGGGGCATTCAGAGTAGAATTTCAATATTTGCAGATGACACCAAACTCTGCAGGGTAATCAATACAGAGGAGGACAATTTTATATTACAGGATGATTTATGTAAACTAGAAGCTTGGGCTGATAAATGGCAAATGAGCTTTAATGGGGATAAATGTAAGGTCATGCACTTGGGTAGAAGTAATAAGATGTATAACTATGTGCTTAATTCTAAAACTCTGGGCAAAACCGTCAATGAAAAAGACCTGGGTGTATGGGTGGATGACAAACTCATATTCAGTGGCCAGTGTCAGGCAGCTGCTACAAAGGCAAATAAAATAATGGGATGCATTAAAAGAGGCATAGATGCTCATGAGGAGAACATAATTTTACCTCTATACAAGTCACTAGTGCGACCACACTTAGAATACTGTGCACAGTTCTGGTCTCCGGTGTATAAGAAAGACATAGCTGAACTAGAGCGGGTGCAGAGAATAGCGACCAAGGATATTAGAGGACTGGGGGGTCTGCAATACCAAGATAGGTTATTACACTTGGGGCTATTTAGTTGGAAAAACGAAGGCTAAGGGGTGATCTTATTTTAATGTATAAATATATGAGGGGACAGTACAAAGACCTTTCTAATGATCTTTTTAATCATAGACCGGTGACAGGGACAAGGGGGCATCCTCTACATCTGGAGGAAAAAAGGTTTAAGCATAATAACAGACGCGGATTCTTTACTGTAAGAGCAGTGAGACTATGAAACTCTCTGCCGTATGATGTTGTAATGAGTGACTCATTGCTTAAATTTAAGAGGGGACTGGATACCTTTCTGGAAAAGTATAATGTTACAGGGTATATATACTAGATTCCTTGATAAGGCGTTGATCCAGGGAACTAGTCTGATTGCCGTATGTGGGGTCGGGAAAGAATTTTTTTCCCCATGGTGGAGCTTACTCTTACCACATGGGTTTTTTTTGCCTTCCCCTGGATCAACATGTTAGGGCATGTTAGGCTATGGGTTGAACTAGATGGACTTAAAGTCTTCCTTCAACCTTAATAACTATGTAACTATGTAACTATGTGTAGGCCGGCTGTGCTGGGAGCTCTCATACGAGGTGGGTGAGGTATGTGTAGGCCGGCTGTGCTCGGAGCCCTCATATGAGGTTTGTGAGGTATGTGTAGGCCAGCTGTGCTGGGAGCCCTCATACGAGGTGGGTGAGGTATGTGTAGGCCGGCTGTGCTGGGAGCCCTCATACGAGGTGGGTGAGGTGTGTAGGCCAGCTGTGCTGGGAGCTCTCATACCAAATTTGTGGTGAATTGGCCTGCAGGGGGCGAAGCTATTAAATGTCAAATATGCCAGTCCGCCCCAATGACTTGAGTGGGGCACGGGTGCCCACTTTGGGGGGTCATAGCCCCGCCCCCTTTGGTCAGATCACCCTTAAACTTGCTGTGCCCCTTAGTTATGACCCCCACAACAATGCTGGGGTGTCAGTTCGAATTTCTCCAAAAATGTCATTTTTGCCAAAATCGATAACCACTAGGGTTGAGCGAAACGGGTCGATCATTTTCAAAAGTCGCCGACTTTTGGCTAAGTCGGCGTCTCATGAAACCCGATCCGACCCCTGTGCTTGTCGGCCATGCGGTACGCGACTTTTGCGCCAAAGTCGCGTTTCAATGACGCGAAAAGCGCCATTTCTCAGCCAATGAAGGTGAACGCAGAGTGTGGGCAGCGTGATGACATAGATCCTGGTCCCCACCATCTTAGAGAAGGGCATTGCAGTGATTGGCTTGCTGTCTGCGGCGTCACAGGGGCTATAAAGGGGCGTTCCCGCCGACCGCCATCTCACTGCTGCTGATCTGAGCTTAGGGAGAGGTTGCTGCAGCTTCGTCAGAAGCAGGGATAGCGTTAGGCAGGGTCCACTAACCACCAAACCGCTTGTGCTGTAGCGATTTCCACTGTCCAACACCACCTTCGGTGTGCAGGAACAGTGGAAGCTATTTTTTTTTTTTTTCCCTCAGCGCTGTAGCTCATTGGGCTGCCCTAGAAGGCTCCGTGATAGCTGTATTGCTGTGTGTACGCCACTGTGGAAACCAACTGCTTTTTTCAAAGCACATATCCTCTTGTTCCTTTCTGCACAGCTATCTTTTTTGTTTGTCCACACTTTTTATTTAATTTGTGCATCAGTCCACTCCTATTGCTGCCTGCCATACCTGGCTTACATTACTGCAGGGAGATAGTAATTGTAGGACAGTCCCTGGTTTTTTTTTTTTTTTTTTTTTTTGTGGGAGATTAAGATTGGCATTTCTGCTACAGTGCCATCCCTGTGTGTGCCATCTCTCACTGAGTGGGCCATAGAAAGCCTATTTATTTTTTCCGTGATTTGTGTTCTAAATTCTACCTCAACACAAAAACACTACATCAATCAGTGGTAGAAAAATATTGGCCTCAGTCAGGGCTTGTGTGCCACTGCTGTGTGTGCTATCTCTCATTCAGTGGGCTATAGAAAGCCTATTTATTTATTTATTTTTTTTTCTTATTATTTGGTTTCTAAAGTCTCCCTGAAAAAAAAAAAATAAATAGAAAAACAGTGGGAGAGTAATATTGCCCTTTCAGCTTGTGTGCCAGTCTTGACTCCTGGGTGTGCCACCTCTCTCTCATTCAGTGGGCCATAGAAAGGCTATTTATTTTTTTGGTTTTTTTAATATTATTTGGTTTCTAAAGTCTCCCTGAAAATAAAAGAAAAAAAACTTAAAAAAACAGTGGGAGAGTAATATTGCCCTTTCAGCTTGTGCGCCAGTCTTGACTCCTGGGTGTGCCACCTCTCTCATTCAGTGGGCCATAGAAAGCCTATTTATTTTTTTTTTTAAATATTATTTGGTTTCTAAAGTCTCCCTGAAAAAAAAAAAAACAGTGGGAGAGTAATATTGCCCTTTCAGCTTGTGTGCCAGTCTTGACTCCTGGGTGTGCCACCTCTCTCATTCAGTGGGCCATAGAAAGCCTATTTATTGTTTTTTTTAAATATTATTTGGTTTCTAAAGTCTCCCTGAAAAAAAAAAAAACAGTGGGAGAGTAATATTGCCCTTTCAGCTTGTGTGCCAGTCTTGACTCCTGGGTGTGCCACCTCTCTCTCTCATTCAGTGTGCCATAGAAAGCCTATTTTTTTTTTTGGTTTTTTTAATATTATTTGGTTTCTAAAGTCTCCCTGAAAAAAAAAAAAACATAAAAAAACAGTGGGAGAGTAATATTGCCCTTTCAGCTTGTGTGCCAGTCTTGACTCCTGGGTGTGCCACCTCTCTCATTCAGTGGGCCATAGAAAGCCTATTTATTTATTTTTTTTTAAATATTATTTGGTTTCTAAAGTCTCCCTGAAAAAAAAAAAAACATAAAAAAACAGTGGGAGAGTAATATTGCCCTTTCAGCTTGTGTGCCAGTCTTGACTCCTGGGTGTGCCACCTCTCTCATTCATTGGGCCATAGAAAGCCTATTTTTTTTTTTTTTTTTTTAATATTATTTGGTTTCTAAAGTCTCCCTGAAAAAAAAAAAAACAGTGGGAGAGTAATATTGCCCTTTCAGCTTGTGTGCCAGTCTTGACTCCTGGGTGTGCCACCTCTCTCATTCAGTGGGCCATAGAAAGCCTATTTATTTTTTTAAAAAAATATTATTTGGTTTCTAAAGTCTCCCTGAGAAAAAAAAAAAAAAAAATTAGGTGGGAGATTAATATTGACATTAGTGCTTGAGTGACAGTCCTGCGTGTGTGTCATCTCTGTGATTTTGTGCCACAGAAAACAGAGTGTGTAACATTGTGCCTGATTTTCCTTGTGGTCTCACCAACCTGTTAAGGGATATTGAAATCATACTGAAGTTATAGCTCACCGTGTAAGTTGTTTGACAGCAACAAATAAAGTTACTTTGGTTAAGATTTTAAAACAATGAGGAAGTCTGGTGCAAGAGGTCGTCGTGGGCGTTCATTGTCAGCTGGTAATGATGGTAGTGGTAGTGGAGCATCAGGTGGTCGTGGGGATAAAAATATTCCACCTAAGTCTGGAGCTGTGGAGCCAGTTTCGTCGTCAGGCTACACAAGGCCTCGAACGCTCTCTTTTCTGGGAGTAGGAAAACCGCTTTTAAAGGCGGAGCAGCAACAGCAAGTTTTGGCTTACATTGCAGACTCAGCCTCTAGCTCTTTTGCCTCCTCTTCCGAAACTGGTAAATGTAAAAGCAGCGCGTCGCTTGTGGATGTTCACGGTCAGGGACAAGTCGCTTCCTTGTCCTCCTCAGCAAAAACTACAACAAGAGAGAAGGATGCAGCAGGCGACACAACGGGTCACTCCATGGAGCTCTTTACACATACCGTCCCTGGCTTAGAAAGTGAAACATTTAACAGGCCATGCCCATTACAAGTAGATTCTGACATGGAGTGCACTGATGCACAGCCACAGCCAGAGTACTATGCTGCTCCTTTGACTCAGACCACCACATTGCCCTCTCAGGGTACAGATCCACAATCAGACCCTGATGAGACTATGTTGCCCCGCCACGAACGCTATACCACCGACCGACACAGTGACACAGACGAAGTTGCACACGAGCTCGAAGAGGAGGTAATAGATGACCCAGTTATTGACCCTGATTGGCAGCCATTGGGGGAACAGGGTGCAGGCGGCAGTAGTTCAGAAGCGGAGGTGGAGGAGGGGCCGCAGCAGGCATCAACATCGCAACAGGTTCCATCTGCCGGGCCCGTATCTGGCCCAAAACGCGTGTCAAAGCCAAAACCTGTTGGAGGACAGCGTGGCCATCCGGTTAAAGCTCAGTCTGCAATCCCTGAAAAGGGATCCGAGTCTAGGAAGAGTGCAGTCTGGCATTTTTTTAAACAACATCCAACTGATCAGCGCAAAGTCATCTGTCAAAAATGTTCAACTAGCTTAAGCAGAGGTCAGAATCTGAAAAGTCTAAATACTAGTTGCATGCATAGACACTTAACCACCATGCATTTTCAAGCCTGGACTAACTACTAGTGTTGAGCGATACTTTCCGATATCGGAAAGTATCGGTATCGGAAAGTATCGGCCGATACCGTCACAGTATCGGAATCCAATCCGATACCGATACCCGATCCCAATGCAAGTCAATGGGACGAAAATATCGGAATTAAAATAAACCCTTTCTTTCCTTGTAGGTTAATTCTACATGAAGGAAAACAACTAAGAATAATGTAGGATGTATTGGGGGAGGTGGCGGAGACATTAAAGGCACAGGGGTTTATCCCAATCAAATAGAATAGCAGTATTTTTAATTTTTTTATGACGTTCGGCGTTAGAAAGAATTTGACTATGTTAATTTTTTATTTATTTTGTCAGATATTGATGTTTCACTACTTCCACGCCCTTCACCCTATTTTTTACTTCTCCCACACTTTCTTCTTCATTATCCTCATCATCAGCTTCTGTGACATCAACTTCTTCACCTTATTCATCTTCTTCTTTTCTACGTATATATATATATTTTTTTTTTACATTGTTCATATTCTTTTTATTTAACTATTATCTTTTTTATATTCAACTTCTTCATCATATTCTTATTTGTGACAGGCATTCCCGTAGTTGTTATCTATAAAAGTTTGAAGATTACACCTTCCGTTCTGCCTGTCACAAAACAGTTACATTTGTCCGCGTTCAGTTTGGCCTGCAGCATCAGGCTTTATCCAGGGGCACCACGAGGAGGAACGGACTCACCCCCATACACTGCTTAGTCTTCTTCTGCTTATAATTTAGATAATATCTTTTGCTCTGATATTTAGTCTTATGCTTAATGTTCTTCTGCTCTTTGTTCTGCAGCCTCTTGTTCTTCTGCTTCTCGGTCTTCCAGGTTGTCGTCGTCATCTCCAGGGTCGTCATCTCCAGGGTCGTCGTCATCGGGGTCGTCGTCATCGGGGTCGTCGTCATCGGGGTCGTCTTCAGGGTCATCGTCTCCAGGGTCGTCGTCATCTCGGTGGTTGTCGTCTCTGGTGTCGTCATCATCTTAGGGGTGGTCTTCCGGGTCATCGTCTTTCGGGTCTTGAACTTGGAAATGTAGCAGAAGGTACAAGAAGGCTGAGAAAATGCCGAGAAACAGCTGATGGAACTGGAACTCGGATGGCTACCCGAAGGTCCAAGAGCCAATGGAACTACCGAGGACCAGCTGACGTTACTGGAACCCGGTTACTAAGCAGGAGGTACCCGTGCCTGAAAGCACTACCAAGGACCACCTGACGTTGGTGGAACTCGGATACCCAGAGGGAGGCACCTAAGCCAAAGGCTCTGCCCGGAACCAGCTGACGGTACTGGAACCAGGATGGGGAGCAGAAGGTACAAGAGCAAAAGACACTGCCGAGAACCAGCTGACGGTACTGGAACCCGGATGGGTAGCCGAAGGTCCAAGAGCCAATGGAACTACCGAGGACCAGCTGACGTTACTGGAACCCGGTTACTAAGCAGGAGGTACCCGTGCCTGAAAGCACTACCAAGGACCACCTGACGTTGGTGGAACTCGGATACCCAGAGGGAGGCACCTAAGCCAAAGGCTCTGCCCGGAACCAGCTGACGGTACTGGAACCAGGATGGGGAGCAGAAGGTACAAGAGCAAAAGACACTGCCGAGAACCAGCTGACGGTACTGGAACCCGGATGGGGACCTATTCAAGCTTGTCTTCCTAGGGCCCCAACTGGCGGTGTGTTAGAGCCCAGGGACAGCAGGAGGAGGAGCAGGGGGAGGGGAGTGTAGGCCGAAGCCTGCACAGGCGGCAGCTTTGGGTGTGTTGTGTCTGCGTGGCTTTTGCAGGACACGTTGCCGGCTACACAGCAGGGGAACAGCTGGCGGTGCTGGACCCCACTGACACATTGGCGAGGTGTTTGGCTCTGTGCAGCCAGCACTTCCGGACAGCAACTAGCGTTGTTGGAGCCCGGGCTCTGCAGGTGGAGCAGAGTGTAGGCCGAAGCCTAATTGAACCGATTTCAAAAGTCACCTTTAACCCCCCCTCAGGGGTTACAAAGTAGAAGAGCCACAGCTTATGCAGCAGCAGTGCTGCGCAAGTCAAAGGTTGCTCTTGTAATTTTTCTCCTTGCACACGCTGAATGGAACACGTATAACATTTAGCCCTTTATACAGTCAAACTGTGTAATGGAGGCGAGAGTTCCCTTTGTAATGAGACGCAGCACAGGTGTCAAGAATCCCACCTTGGTGCTGGGTGCAGCCTCCCGAGCGTTGTTATTTGCTGTACAGGAGTCTGCGCTGTCGTGTTATCCCCTGGCCTAGCGCTGTTAGCGCTGCCCATCTTCTGACCTCATTTAATGTTGGCCGGTGCGGTTCGCGATGCCCATGAATCACAGCCCCGCAGTGTCTTGACATAGTTAAAACACTGCGGGGCTGGGATTCATGGCCTGGCGCAGTACATATGTTCGCCTCTCGCTTGGGTTCTTACACCTGCTTCAGACTATGTGGCGTCAGCTGATCCCTTATCGCATGCCACGGCCATGAAGCCGCACAGTCTGAAGAAGGCGGAAGGAGATGAGGGACAGGCGAACTGATGCACTGCTCATGCCCATCAAACACACCCTCGCAGTCCCAATAAATAAGACACCGAGGGGCGTTGTGTGGGTCAGGGCGGCCGCAGAGGCGCAGCCAGCCAAACAATGATGCCAGAAGACGGGCAGCGCTACCAAGGGGGTTGCAGCGTGTCATTACAAAGGAAAGTCACACCACCGGGACGGTTAAATGGTCACACAGAGGACACATTTCAGACGTGTTTTCAGTTCCACATGTGCGAGGAGGATACGTTTCTGAGCCACCTTGCACACATGCAGCATTACCGCTGTACAAGGTGGCTGGATAACGTAAAAACGCCTGGGGGAGGGGGGACAGGTTCCCTTCAATTTCAGTTCTTGTGTCTGCGTGGCTTTTGCAGGACACGTTGCCGGCTGCACAGCAGGGGAACAGCTGGCGGTGCTGGACCCCACTGACACATTGGCTGGTGTTTTTCTCTGTGCAGCTAGCACATCTGGGCCCCAACTGGCGGTGTGTTAGAGCCCAGGGACAGCAGGAGGAGGAGCAGGAGGAGGAGGAGCAGGGGGAGGGGAGTGTAGGCCGAAGCCTGCACAGGCGGCAGCTTTGGGTGTGTTGTGTCTGCGTGGCTTTTGCAGGACACGTTGCCGGCTACACAGCAGGGGAACAGCTGGCGGTGCTGGACCCCACTGACACATTGGCGAGGTGTTTGGCTCTGTGCAGCCAGCACTTCCGGACAGCAACTAGCGTTGTTGGAGCCCGGGCTCTGCAGGTGGAGCAGAGTGTAGGCCGAAGCCTAATTGAACCGATTTCAAAAGTCACCTTTAACCCCCCCTCAGGGGTTACAAAGTAGAAGAGCCACAGCTTATGCAGCAGCAGTGCTGCGCAAGTCAAAGGTTGCTCTTGTAATTTTTCTCCTTGCACACGCTGAATGGAACACGTATAACATTTAGCCCTTTATACAGTCAAACTGTGTAATGGAGGCGAGAGTTCCCTTTGTAATGAGACGCAGCACAGGTGTCAAGAATCCCACCTTGGTGCTGGGTGCAGCCTCCCGAGCGTTGTTATTTGCTGTACAGGAGTCTGCGCTGTCGTGTTATCCCCTGGCCTAGCGCTGTTAGCGCTGCCCATCTTCTGACCTCATTTAATGTTGGCCGGTGCGGTTCGCGATGCCCATGAATCACAGCCCCGCAGTGTCTTGACATAGTTAAAACACTGCGGGGCTGGGATTCATGGCCTGGCGCAGTACATATGTTCGCCTCTCGCTTGGGTTCTTACACCTGCTTCAGACTATGTGGCGTCAGCTGATCCCTTATCGCATGCCACGGCCATGAAGCCGCACAGTCTGAAGAAGGCGGAAGGAGATGAGGGACAGGCGAACTGATGCACTGCTCATGCCCATCAAACACACCCTCGCAGTCCCAATAAATAAGACACCGAGGGGCGTTGTGTGGGTCAGGGCGGCCGCAGAGGCGCAGCCAGCCAAACAATGATGCCAGAAGACGGGCAGCGCTACCAAGGGGGTTGCAGCGTGTCATTACAAAGGAAAGTCACACCACCGGGACGGTTAAATGGTCACACAGAGGACACATTTCAGACGTGTTTTCAGTTCCACATGTGCGAGGAGGATACGTTTCTGAGCCACCTTGCACACATGCAGCATTACCGCTGTACAAGGTGGCTGGATAACGTAAAAACGCCTGGGGGAGGGGGGACAGGTTCCCTTCAATTTCAGTTCTTGTGTCTGCGTGGCTTTTGCAGGACACGTTGCCGGCTGCACAGCAGGGGAACAGCTGGCGGTGCTGGACCCCACTGACACATTGGCTGGTGTTTTTCTCTGTGCAGCTAGCACATCTGGGCCCCAACTGGCGGTTTGTTAGAGCCCAGGGTCAGCAGGAGGAGGAGGAGCAGGAGCAGGGGGAGGGGAGTGTAGGCCGAAGCCTGCACTGGCGGCAGCTTTGGGTCTGTTGTGTCTGCGTGGCGGTCGCAGGACACGATGCCGGCTGCACAGCAGGGGAACAGCTGGCGGTGCTGAACCCCACTGACACATTGGCGAGGTGTTTTTCTCTGTGCAGCTAGCAGTACCGGGCCCCAACTGGCGGTGTTGGAGCCCAGGGTCAGCAGGAGGAGCAGGGGGAGCGGAGTGTAGGCCGAAGCCTGCACTCGAGCAAGTTGAAAGGAAACCTTTAACCCCCCCCCCCCCCAGGCGTTTGTAGCTGAAAGAGCCATTGTGTACAGCACTAATGCTGGAAAAGGTAAACTTAGCTCTTTTAATTATGGTCCTTGCACATGCGGAACCTAACAGTTATGAAATGTGTCCCCTCACAGCGTTAAACCGTCCGGTAGGTGGAACTTTCCTTTGTCGTGTGACGCAGCACAGCCATCATTTTTACCCCCTTGGCGCCGTGCGCCGCCTCCTCAGCGTTGTTTTAATCTGTCCCGGAGCCTGCGCTGTTAGGTTAGCCCTTGGCCATGCACACATTTTGCGCTGCCCGTCTTCTGACATCATTTGGTGTCAGGCTGGCTGCGCCTGTGCGGGTGCGGTGGCCGAGATCCCGCCTCGCAGTGTCGTCTAATGTAATCCCACCGCGGGCCTGTGATCCGTGCCCGTGCGCAGTGCATATCCTCTCCTTTCACTCCCCTCCCTACGGCTTTTTCAGACTGTGCGGTGTCACGGCCGTGGCATGCTATTAGGGACCAGCTGACATCGCACAGTCTGAAGAAGCCGTAGGGAGGGGAGTGAGAGGAGAGGATATGCACTGCGCACGGGCACGGATCACAGGCCCGCGGTGGGATTACATTAGACAACACTGCGAGGCGGGATCTCGGCCACCGCACCCGCACAGGCGCAGCCAGCCTGACACCAAATGAGGTCAGAAGACGGGCAGCGCAACATGTGTGCATGGCCAAGGGCTAACCTAACAGCGCAGGCTCCGGGACAGATTAAAACAACGCTGAGGAGGCGGCGCACGGCGCCAAGGGGGTAAAAATGATGGCTGTGCTGCGTCACACGACAAAGGAAAGTTCCACCTACCGGACGGTTTAACGCTGTGTGGGGACACATTTCATAAGTGTTTGGTTCAGCATGTGCAAGGAGCATCACGAAAAGAGGCACTTTTTCCCTTTGCATCATTACTGCTGCACAAGGTGGCTCCTTCAGTAACAAACGCCTGGGGGGGGGGGGGGTCAGGTTCCCTTACATTTAACTTGTTGTGCCTGCGTGGCGGTCGCAGTACACGTTGCCGTATACACAGCAGGGGAACAGCTGGCGGTGCTGAACCCCACTAACACATTGGCGAGGTGTTTGGCTCTGTGCGTACAGCACTTCTGGACGGCAACTGGCGGTGTTGGAGCCCAGGGACAGGTGGAGGAGGAGGAGGTTGGAGGAGGTTGGAGGAGGTAGGAGGGATTGCCACACACACAGCAGGGGAACAGCTGACGTTACTGAACCCCAATAACAGAGGAGGGACTGTTGACTGTGCGTACAGCACTTCTGGACGGCAACTGGCGGTGTTGGAGCCCAGGGACAGGTGGAGGAGGAGGAGGTTGGAGGAGGTTGGAGGAGGTAGGAGGGATTGCCACACACACAGCAGGGGAACAGCTGACGTTACTGAACCCCAATAACAGAGGAGCGACTGTTGACTGTGCGTACAGCACTTCTGGACGGCAACTGGCGGTGTTGGAGCCCAGGGGCAGGTGGAGGAGGAGGAGGTTGGAGGAGGTTGGAGGAGGTAGGAGGGATTGCCACACACACAGCAGGGGAACAGCTGACGTTACTGAACCCCAATAACAGAGGAGCGACTGTTGACTGTGCGTACAGCACTTCTGGACGGCAACTGGCAGTGTTGGAGCCCAGGGGCAGGTGGAGGAGGAGGAGGTTGGAGGAGGTTGGAGGAGGTAGGAGGGATTGCCACACACACAGCAGGGGAACAGCTGACGTTACTGAACCCCAATAACAGAGGAGGGACTGTTGACTGTGCGTACAGCACTTCTGGACGGCAACTGGCGGTGTTGGAGCCCAGGGACAGGTGGAGGAGGAGGAGGTTGGAGGAGGTTGGAGGAGGTAGGAGGGATTGCCACACACACAGCAGGGGAACAGCTGACGTTACTGAACCCCAATAACAGAGGAGGGACTGTTGACTGTGCGTACAGCACTTCTGGACGGCAACTGGCGGTGTTGGAGCCCAGGGGCAGGTGGAGGAGGAGGAGGTTGGAGGAGGTTGGAGGAGGTAGGAGGGATTGCCACACACACAGCAGGGGAACAGCTGACGTTACTGAACCCCAATAACAGAGGAGGGACTGTTGACTGTGCGTACAGCACTTCTGGACGGCAACTGGCGGTGTTGGAGCCCAGGGGCAGGTGGAGGAGGAGGAGGTTGGAGGAGGTTGGAGGTAGGAGGGATTGCCACACACACAGCAGGGGAACAGCTGACGTTACTGAACCCCAATAACAGAGGAGGGACTGTTGACTGTGCGTACAGCACTTCTGGACGGCAACTGGCGGTGTTGGAGCCCAGGGACAGGTGGAGGAGGAGGAGGTTGGAGGAGGTTGGAGGAGGTAGGAGGGATTGCCACACACACAGCAGGGGAACAGCTGACGTTACTGAACCCCAATAACAGAGGAGGGACTGTTGACTGTGCGTACAGCACTTCTGGACGGCAACTGGCGGTGTTGGAGCCCAGGGACAGGTGGAGGAGGAGGAGGTAGGAGGAGGTAGGAGGGATTGCCACACACACAGCAGGGGAACAGCTGACGTTACTGAACCCCAATAACAGAGGAGGGACTGTTGATTGTGCGTACAGCACTTCTGGACGGCAACTGGCGGTGTTGGAGCCCAGGGGCAGGTGGAGGAGGAGGAGGTTGGAGGAGGTTGGAGGAGGTAGGAGGGACTGCCACACACACAGCAGGGGAACAGCTGACGTTACTGAACCCCAATAACAGAGGAGGGACTGTTGACTGTGCGTACAGCACTTCTGGACGGCAACTGGCGGTGTTGGAGCCCAGGGGCAGGTGGAGGAGGAGGAGGTTGGAGGAGGTTGGAGGTAGGAGGGATTGCCACACACACAGCAGGGGAACAGCTGACGTTACTGAACCCCAATAACAGAGGAGGGACTGTTGACTGTGCGTACAGCACTTCTGGACGGCAACTGGCGGTGTTGGAGCCCAGGGACAGGTGGAGGAGGAGGAGGTAGGAGGAGGTAGGAGGGATTGCCACACACACAGCAGGGGAACAGCTGACGTTACTGAACCCCAATAACAGAGGAGGGACTGTTGACTGTGCGTACAGCACTTCTGGACGGCAACTGGCGGTGTTGGAGCCCAGGGGCAGGTGGAGGAGGAGGAGGTTGGAGGAGGTTGGAGGAGGTAGGAGGGATTGCCACACACACAGCAGGGGAACAGCTGACGTTACTGAACCCCAATAACAGAGGAGGGACTGTTGACTGTGCGTACAGCACTTCTGGACGGCAACTGGCGGTGTTGGAGCCCAGGGGCAGGTGGAGGAGGAGGAGGTTGGAGGAGGTTGGAGGTAGGAGGGATTGCCACACACACAGCAGGGGAACAGCTGACGTTACTGAACCCCAATAACAGAGGAGGGACTGTTGACTGTGCGTACAGCACTTCTGGACGGCAACTGGCGGTGTTGGAGCCCAGGGACAGGTGGAGGAGGAGGAGGTTGGAGGAGGTTGGAGGAGGTAGGAGGGATTGCCACACACACAGCAGGGGAACAGCTGACGTTACTGAACCCCAATAACAGAGGAGGGACTGTTGACTGTGCGTACAGCACTTCTGGACGGCAACTGGCGGTGTTGGAGCCCAGGGACAGGTGGAGGAGGAGGAGGTAGGAGGAGGTAGGAGGGATTGCCACACACACAGCAGGGGAACAGCTGACGTTACTGAACCCCAATAACAGAGGAGGGACTGTTGACTGTGCGTACAGCACTTCTGGACGGCAACTGGCGGTGTTGGAGCCCAGGGGCAGGTGGAGGAGGAGGAGGTTGGAGGAGGTTGGAGGAGGTAGGAGGGATTGCCACACACACAGCAGGGGAACAGCTGACGTTACTGAACCCCAATAACAGAGGAGGGACTGTTGACTGTGCGTACAGCACTTCTGGACGGCAACTGGCGGTGTTGGAGCCCAGGGACAGGTGGAGGAGGAGGAGGTTGGAGGAGGTTGGAGGAGGTAGGAGGGACTGCCACACACACAGCAGGGGAACAGCTGACGTTACTGAACCCCAATAACAGAGGAGGGACTGTTGACTGTGCGTACAGCACTTCTGGACGGCAACTGGCGGTGTTGGAGCCCAGGGGCAGGTGGAAAAGCAGAGGAACACAATGTAGGCCGAAGCCTGAGAAAGTCGAAAGGGAACCTTTAACCCCCCCCCCCAAGGCGTTTGTAGCTGAAAGAGCCAGCTTGTGCAGCACAAAAGATGCAAAAGGAAAAGGTGGCTCTTTTCATCATGCTCCTTGCAAACACAGAACTAAACACTTTTAAAATGTGTCCCCTGAAGCCGTGAAACCGTCCCGGAGGTGGGACTTTCCTTCGTAATATGACGCAGCACAGCCATCATTACTACCTCCCCGGCGCCGTGCCCCGGCTCCTCAGCGTTGTTTGATTCCGTCCCGGAGCCTGCGCTGTTATGTTATCCCGTGGCCAGGCACACTTAGCGCTGCCCATCTTCTGACATCATTTGGTGTCAGGCTGGCTGCGCCTGTGCGGCCGCGCTGGCCGAGAGCCCGCCTCGCAGTGTCTTCTGATGTAATCCCACTGGGGGCCTGGGATTTATGGCCATGCGCAGTGCATATCCTCGCCTCTCACTCCCCTCCCTACGGCTTCTTTTTCAGACTGTGCGGTGTCACGGCCGTGGCATGCTATTAGGGACCAGCTGACACCGAACAGTCTGAAGAAGCCATAGGGAGATGAGTGAGAGGTGGAGGTTCAGATATGCACTGCGCATGTCCATAGATCCCAGGCCCCCAGTGGGATTAAATCAGAAGACACTGCGAGGCGGGCTCTCGGCCAGCGTGGCCGCACAGGCGCAGCCAGCCTGACACCAAATGATGCCAGAAGACGGGCAGCGCTAAGTGTGCCTGGCCACGGGATAACATAACAGCGCAGGCTCCGGGACGGAATCAAACAACGCTGAGGAGTCGGGGCGCGGCGCCGGGGGGGTAGGAATGACGGCTGTGCTGCGTCATATTACGAAGGAAAGTCCCACCTCCGGGACGGTTTTACGGTATCAGTGGACACATTTTATAAGTGTTAAGTTTTGCGTGTTCAAGGAGCAAAACCAAAATAGCTACCTTTTTCCTTGTGCAGCATTACTGCTGCACAAGGTGGCTCTTTCAGTAACAAATGCCTTGGGGGGGGGGGGGGGACAGATTCCCTTACATTTCAGTTGTTGTGTCAGCGTGGCGGTCGCATGACACATTGCCGGCTACACAGCTGGGGATCAGCTGACGTTACTGAAACCCAATAACACTGGGTCGTATGTTTTGACTGTGCAGACGGCACATCTGAGCCTCAACTGGCGGTGTTGGAGCCCAGGAATTTAAGTTCAGGTGGTAGAAAGATGAACACAACAGGAGACCTGGATAACGTATACAGTGACCTAATTATTTAATCAGGAGGAGGAGTGGCAAATTCCTGCGAGATCCAGGCCTTGTTCATTTTCAGGAAAGTAAGCCGGTCAACGTTATCGGAGGATAGTCGCATGCGACGGTCAGTTAGTACACCACCTGCAGCACTAAAGACACGTTCCGATAATACACTGGCCGCAGGGCAAGACAGCACCTCCAATGCATACTGGCTTAGCTCTGGCCATGTATCCAGCTTTGAGACCCAAAACTTGAAAGGGGAAGAGCCGTCTGGGAGTACAGCAAGAGGGCAAGACATGTAGTCTGTCACCATCTGACGGAACCGTTGCCTCCTGCTGACTGGAGCCGTCTGTGATGGTGTAGACTGTTGTGAATTTGGATTCTGGGCTCCCCCGGTGGCTACTGGTGGAATTGAACTTGTGACATCATCTTCCCTGTTCACCTGTTCTGATTAGATCTGGGTGTCGCTATATAACCTGGCTTCTCTGTTAGATGCTTGCCGGTCAACAATGTTATCAGAAGCCTCTCTGTGCTTGTTCCTGCTCCCAGACATCTACTAGATAAGTTGGACATTCGTCCATGTTTTGTTTTTGTATTTTGGTTCCAGTTCACAGCTGCAGTTTCGTTACTGTGTCTGGAAAGCTCTTGTTGATCAGGAATTGCCACTCTGGTATTATGAGTTAATGCCAGAGTCCTAAAGTAATTTCTGGATGTGTTTTGTTAGGGTTTTCTACTGACCATGAAAGTATGCTTTCTGTCTTCTGCTATCTAGAAAGCGGACCTCAAATTTGCTAAAACTATTTTCCTGCTGCGTTTGTTGTTTCATCTCATATCACCGCCAATATATGTGGGGGGCTTCTGTCTCCTTTTTGGGCATTTCTCTAGAGGTGAGTCAGGTCTTATATTTCCCTCTGCTAGCATTATTTAGTTCTCCGGCCGGCGCTGGCATATAGGGATAAAAAGTAGGACATGCTACCTGGCTACTTCTAGATGATGCGGTAGGTTTAGTTCATGGTCAGTACAGTTACATCTTCCAAGAGCTTGTTCCTATTGAGGCTTATGCTAGTTCTCTGGCCATGGAGATCATGACAGTTTGACCGGCCCACTAAAGGGTTAAAATCCTTGGCTGAGAAAGGAGAGAAATAAGAAGTCTGCTGAAAATTTTTTTTTTTTTTTTTTTTCTCTCTAGTAGTTAGTGTGCTCTTAATTGGATCACTTGCCAGTCTGTCTATGCTGCAGTCTTTTTTTTTTTTCTCTCTCCTTCTAATCTTTGAATGGCTCTATGTTCACCTGTCTATAATGGATCTACAGAGTGTAACTGCAGGTTTGAATAATCTCGCCACGAAAGTACAAAGTTTGCAAGATTTTGTTGTTCATGCTCCGGTATCAGAGCCGAGAATTCCTTTGCCGGAATTCTTCTCAGGGAATAGATCTAGCTTTCAGAATTTTAGAAATAATTGTAAGTTATTTTTGTCCCTGAAATCTCGTTCTGCTGGAGACCCTGCACAGCAGGTTGGGATTGTGATTTCCTTGCTCCGCGGCGACCCTCAAGATTGGGCTTTTGCATTGGCACCAGGGGATCCTGCGTTGCGCAATGTGGATGCGTTTTTTCTGGCCTTGGGCTTGCTTTATGAGGAACCTCATTTGGAACTTCAGGCAGAAAAAACTTTGATGTCCCTATCGCAGGGGCAAGATGAAGCTGAAATTTACTGCCAAAGATTCCGTAAATGGTCTGTGCTTACTCAGTGGAATGAGTGTGCCTTGGCGGCTACTTTCAGAGAGGGTCTTTCTGATGCCATTAAGGATGTTATGGTGGGGTTCCCTGTGCCTGCAAGTCTGAATGAGTCCATGACAATGGCCATTCAGATCGATAGGCGTCTGCGGGAGCGCAAACCAGTGCACCATCTGGCGGTGTCCACTGAGAAGACGCCAGAAAACATGCAGTGTGATAGAATTCTGTCCAGAAGCGAGCGGCAGAATTTTAGACGGAAAAATGGGTTGTGTTTCTATTGTGGGGATTCTACTCATGTTATATCAGCATGCTCTAAGCGTACTAAAAAGCTTGATAAATCCGTTCCCATTGGCACTTTACAGTCTAAATTTATTTTGTCTGTGACCCTGATTTGCTCTTTGTCATCTATTACTACGGACGCCTATATCGACTCTGGCGCCGCTTTGAGTCTTATGGATTGGTCCTTTGCCAATCGTTGTGGGTATGATTTAGAGCCTTTGGAGACTCTTATTCCTCTGAAGGGGATTGACTCCACCCCATTGGCTAATAATAAACCACAATACTGGACACAAGTGACTATGTGTATTAATCCGGATCACCAGGAGACTATTCGTTTTCTGGTGCTGTATAATCTACATGATGATTTGGTGCTAGGATTGCCATGGCTGCAGTCTCACAACCCAGTCCTTGACTGGAGAGCTATGTCTGTGTTGAGCTGGGGATGTAAGGGGACTCATGGGGACGTACCTTTGGTGTCCATTTCATCATCTATTCCCTCTGAAATCCCTGAGTTCCTGTCTGATTATCGTGACGTCTTTGAAGAACCCAAGCTGGGTTCGCTACCTCCGCACCGTGAGTGCGATTGTGCTATAGATTTAATTCCGGGTAGTAAATACCCAAAGGGTCGTTTATTTAATCTGTCTGTGCCTGAACATACTGCTATGCGAGAATATATAAAGGAGTCCTTGGAAAAGGGACATATTCGTCCATCGTCATCTCCCTTAGGAGCCGGTTTTTTCTTTGTGTCAAAAAAAGACGGCTCTTTGAGACCATGTATTGATTATCGGCTTTTGAATAAAATCACGGTTAAATATCAATACCCATTGCCGTTGCTGACTGATTTGTTTGCTCGCATAAAGGGGGCCAAGTGGTTCTCTAAGATTGATCTCCGTGGGGCGTATAATTTGGTGCGGATCAGGCAGGGGGATGAGTGGAAAACCGCATTTAATACGCCCGAGGGCCACTTTGAGTATTTGGTGATGCCTTTTGGTCTTTCTAATGCCCCTTCAGTCTTCCAGTCCTTTATGCATGATATTTTCCGCGATTTTTTGGATAAATTTATGATAGTGTATCTGGATGATATTCTGATTTTTTCGGATGATTGGGACTCTCATGTCCGGCAAGTTAAGAGGGTTTTTCAGGTTTTGCGGTCTAATTCTCTGTGTGTCAAGGGTTCTAAGTGCGTTTTTGGGGTTCAGAGAATTTCCTTTTTGGGATATATTTTTTCTCCCTCTTCCATTGAGATGGATCCTGTCAAGGTTCAAGCTATTTGTGATTGGACGCAGCCCTCTTCTCTTAAAAGTCTTCAGAAATTTTTGGGCTTTGCCAACTTTTATCGTCGATTTATTTCTGGTTTTTCGGATGTCGTTAAGCCATTGACCGATTTGACTAGACAGGGTGCTGATGTTGCTAATTGGTCCCCTGATGCTGTGGAGGCCTTTCAGGAGCTTAAGCGCCGTTTTTCTTCTGCCCCTGTGTTGCCCTTGCCTATTCCTAAGAGGCCTTGGACACACATCTCGATGGATTTTATTTCAGATCTGCCTGTTTCTCAGAAGATGTCTGTCATCTGGGTGGTGTGTGACCGTTTTTCTAAGATGGTCCATTTGGTTCCCCTGCCCAAATTGCCTTCTTCTTCCGAGTTGGTGCCCCTGTTTTTTCAAAATGTTGTTCGTTTGCATGGTATTCCTGAGAATATCGTTTCTGACAGAGGAACCCAATTTGTGTCTAGATTTTGGCGGGCATTCTGTGCTAGGATGGGCATAGATTTGTCTTTTTCGTCTGCTTTTCACCCTCAGACTAATGGCCAGACCGAGCGGACTAATCAGACCCTGGAGACATATCTGAGGTGTTTTGTGTCTGCTGACCAGGATGATTGGGTTGCTTTTTTGCCATTGGCGGAGTTCGCCCTCAATAATCGGGCCAGCTCTGCCACTTTGGTGTCCCCGTTTTTCTGTAATTCTGGGTTCCACCCTCGATTTTCCTCCGGTCAGATGGAATCCTCGGATTGTCCTGGAGTGGATGCGGTGGTGGAGAGATTGCATCATATCTGGGGGCAGGTGATGGACAATTTAAAGTTGTCCCAGGAGAAGACTCAGCTTTTTGCCAACCGTCACCGTCGTGTTGGTCCTCGGCTTTGTGTTGGAGATTTGGTGTGGTTGTCTTCTCGTTTTGTCCCTATGAGGGTCTCATCTCCTAAGTTTGAGCCTCGGTTCATCGGTCCGTATAAAATATTGGAGATTCTTAACCCTGTTTCCTTCCGTTTGGACCTCCCTGCATCCTTTTCTATTCATAACGTTTTTCATCGGTCGTTATTGCGCAGGTATGAGGCACCGGTTGTGCCTTCCGTTGAGCCTCCTGCTCCGGTGTTGGTTGAGGGTGAGTTGGAGTACGTTGTGGAAAAAATCCTAGACTCCCGTGTTTCCAGACGGAGACTCCAGTATCTGGTCAAGTGGAAGGGATACGGCCAGGAGGATAATTCTTGGGTCACTGCATCTGATGTTCATGCCTCTGATCTGGTTCGTGCCTTTCATAGGGCCCATCCTGATCGCCCTGGTGGTTCTGGTGAGGGTTCGGTGCCCCCTCCTTGAGGGGGGGGTACTGTTGTGAATTTGGATTCTGGGCTCCCCCGGTGGCTACTGGTGGAATTGAACTTGTGACATCATCTTCCCTGTTCACCTGTTCTGATTAGATCTGGGTGTCGCTATATAACCTGGCTTCTCTGTTAGATGCTTGCCGGTCAACAATGTTATCAGAAGCCTCTCTGTGCTTGTTCCTGCTCCCAGACATCTACTAGATAAGTTGGACATTCGTCCATGTTTTGTTTTTGTATTTTGGTTCCAGTTCACAGCTGCAGTTTCGTTACTGTGTCTGGAAAGCTCTTGTTGATCAGGAATTGCCACTCTGGTATTATGAGTTAATGCCAGAGTCCTAAAGTAATTTCTGGATGTGTTTTGTTAGGGTTTTCTACTGACCATGAAAGTATGCTTTCTGTCTTCTGCTATCTAGAAAGCGGACCTCAAATTTGCTAAAACTATTTTCCTGCTGCGTTTGTTGTTTCATCTCATATCACCGCCAATATATGTGGGGGGCTTCTGTCTCCTTTTTGGGCATTTCTCTAGAGGTGAGTCAGGTCTTATATTTCCCTCTGCTAGCATTATTTAGTTCTCCGGCCGGCGCTGGGCATATAGGGATAAAAAGTAGGACATGCTACCTGGCTACTTCTAGATGATGCGGTAGGTTTAGTTCATGGTCAGTACAGTTACATCTTCCAAGAGCTTGTTCCTATTGAGGCTTATGCTAGTTCTCTGGCCATGGAGATCATGACAGTAGACTTTTGTGGCGGGCACAGAAAACTGTGCCACAGTTCGGCCATACTGGTCTTGCCTTGGGCAGAGGCACTGCTTCTGCTCCCTCTTTGTGCAGAGCCTCCACCACTGCCTGGACGCACTGAGCTGCTTTGGAATGCACTAGCAGCACTTCTCTCAGTTGGAATGGAGAAGATGATGGAACTGACCAGTGTGTCTTGGTACTCCCGCATTTTTCGCTCCCGGTTCAACGGTGTGATGAGGCTTTCTACGTTGTCCCGGTAGCGAGGATCGAGGAGGGTGAACACCCAATAATCAGACATGTTGAGAATGTGGTCGATGCGGCGGTCGTTTCTCAGGCACTGCAGCATGTAATCCACCATGTGCTGCAGACTGCCAACTGCCCAAGAAACGCTGTCCCCAGCTGGAGGCGTGATCTCTGCCCGCTCGTCATCACCCCACCCTCGCTGTACACACTGAGTACTGGACAATTCGGGAACTCCCTCCTCTGGACGGATGTCTTCCTCCTCCATTGACTCCTCCTCATCCTCCTCACAAACTGTCCCCTGCCTACGCGTTTGTGAGGAACCACGTGGCGCTGACTGTCCAGAAGATGATGGAAGTGGTGAATCCTCATCCTCCACCTCTTCCACAACATCATCCCTTAGCGCTTGCAGTGATTTTTCAAGCAGGCAGATAAGGGGGACAGTCATGCTGACTAGTGCATCATCTGCACTCGCCATCCGCGTGGAATAATCAAAGGGACGCAAAACCTGGCAGACATCCTTCATAGTGGCCCACTCTGTGGTTGTGAAGTCTGTACGGCGCTGACTGCGACTTTTTTGCGCCTGATACAGCTGGTACTCCATTACAGCTTGCTGCTGCTCACACAACCGCTCCAACATATGTAACGTGGAATTCCACCTGGTAGGTAGGTCACATATGATGCGATGTTCCGGCAGGCGGTGTCGGCGCTGCAGAGCCGCAATGCGCGCTTTTGCCGTGCTGGAACGCCGCAAGTGAGCACACTCTAGGCGGACCTTGTGCAGCAGTGCATCAAGATCCGGATAGTCCCTCAAAAAACTCTGCACGACCAAATTGAGCACATGTGCCAGACATGGGATGTGAGTGAGGTTGCCGAGGCCCAGGGCTGCCACCAGATTTCGGCCATTATCACACACTACCATGCCTGGCTGGAGATTCGCTGGCTCAAACCACACATCGCTCTCCTGCTTGATGGCATTCCAGAGCTCCTGCGCTGTGTGGCTACGATTCCCCAAAAAAATTAATTTCAAGACGGCCTGTTGACGTTTGGCCACGGCTGTGCTCATGTCGGTCGTAACAGGTACACGTTCATCACGGGTCCATGTGGAGGTGGACTGTGACGGCTCCTGCAGCGATGATTCTGAGGAACTGGTGTAAGAGGAGGAGTCAATGCGTACAGAATGGATTCCTGCAATCCTTGGAGTGGGCAGGACACGTCCTGCGCCACTCGCACGGTCTGTACCCGGCTCAACGACATTAACCCAATGGGCAGTGAGGGAAAGGTATCGCCCCTGTCCATGTTGACTGGTCCACGCATCGGTGGTGAGGTGGACCTTGCTACTGACGGCGTTCAGTAGCGCGTGTTTTATGTGTCCCTCCACATGCTTGTACAGGGCAGGGACGGCTTGCCTGCTGAAGTAAAAGCGGCTGGGCACACTGTACTGTGGGACTGCCAATGACATCAAGTCACGGAAGCTGTCAGTCTCCACCAGCCTGAATGACAGCATTTCCAGTGACAGAAGTTTGGCAATGCCTGCAGTCAGAGCCTGTGCTCGTGGGTGGTTTGACGAGAAAGGCCGCCTTTTCTCCCATGCCTGTACTACCGATGGCTGTAGACTGGGCTGGGAGTGTGTGGTTGACTGGGAAAGTGGTGCTGCGGGTGGAATGACAGCGGGTCTCTGGACAACAGGGCCAGAGGTTCTTCCACGGCGATCCTGGGAGGAAGCCGAACCAGCTGCGTGTGAGCTAGAGGAAGAGGCAACACGAGCTGAAGAGGTGGTAGCTGCCGCTGTTGGTTGGCCTAGCTCTTCAGTGTGTTTGTCTAACTCCGCCGGGTGCCTGTTGCGCACATGTTTCCACATGTTGGAGGTATTGAGGTTGGCGACTTTTTGACCTCTTTTGATTTTTTGATGACACACCTTGCATCTGACATAGCAAATGTCATCTGCAACTGTGTCAAAAAAGGACCAGGCACTGCAAGTCTTGGGAGCCCCCCTTTTGACTTTTGGAAGAGACATGCTCCTTACGGGTGCCAAAGCGGAGGCTGCAGGATCCGCAGTCTTCCCCCTCCCTCTCCCTCTTTGGGCCGTACGGGGAATCTCTTCCTCAGAGCTACTCCCACCACCTTCCTGTCCCTGACGCCAAGATGGGTCGAGGACCTCATCATCTACACTACCCTCTGCCCCCAACTGCTCCTCCTGGGTAGTCTCAGCAGCAGAGCACGCACCAGTAAGTGGCACCTGAGTGTCATCATCAGCTGATGCGGCCTGCGAGGTGGTGACCGGAGCCACTGGCCCACCCGCCTCTTCAGAGGAAGACAGAAAAAGCTGTTGGGCATCACTGCACCCTGCCTCTTCTTCCATTTCTCCAATGCTGCTTGGCTGGCCCCCTGTTTCCAAGCCAAGAGATGATTCAGAGAACAGAAGTAGAGACTGCTCCTGTCCTGGGATCTCTGTCTGCCTGGGCAATTTTGCAGGTGGTGAAGAGACAGATGGCTGCTCTCCAGTGCTCTGTGTCTGAGAGGATGTGGCACTAATGGAAGTTGATGCATTAGCTGCCATCCATCCCACAACGGCTTCAATTTGGTCTTCACGCAGCAGCGGTGTACGGCGCTCGGCGACAAAGCTGCGCATGAACGACTGTTCCCTTGTGAAAGTGGGTGCTGATGACTCACCGGTGCCCGCAGCAGGCACAGAATCCCCACGTCCCCTCCCTGCTCCGCGCCCACGCCCACGCCCACGTGCCTTACTCACTGCCTTCTTCATCTTGGTTGACTGATAAAGATAAGCAGAAAAGTACTAACGGCTTTGTGTGCTTATTCCTGAGCAACTACTCCTAACAGGTATAAGACACACTAATTTTCTTAAGTGTGGACTAGACTTGAATATGAGCTAATGTGGCCTACACAAATGTAAAGTGGTGTGTAACTGGTGTGTTTGGTGAACTTTATTATTTATTTATTTTTTTGGGGCTGAACTGACAACGGATAGAGCTGCAATCACACGGAGAACGTGCAGACAGCCGTAAACGGCGCTGCAAGGCCCAAAAACCCTCCTCTACTTTATCCTATGTAGTGTTTTTCCACAAATTAGCTGGAGACGGGTGGAAAGACACTAATAGGATTTTTTAAAATAAATTAGCAGCAGACTACACTACTTTGAAAAAAAAGAAAATTGATTTGGCGGTATGACGCAGTGAAAAACCCTGAGCTGCAGACAACCAGGCTACGGCTGCTCACAGACTACAGGGCGAGCTGCAGTCACACGGAGACCGTGCAGACAGCCGTAAACGGCGCTGCAAGGCCCAAAAACCCTCCTCTACTTTATCCTATGTAGTGTTTTTCCACAAATTAGCTGGAGACGGGTGGAAAGACACTAATAGGATTTTTTAAAATAAATTAGCAGCAGACTACACTACTTTGAAAAAAAAGAAAATTGATTTGGCGGTATGACGCAGTGAAAAACCCTGAGCTGGAGACAACCAGGCTATAGCTGCTCACAGATTACAGGGCGAGCTGCAGTCACACGGAGACCGTGCAGACAGCCGTAAACGGCGCTGCAAGGCCCAAAAACCCTCCTCTACTTTATCCTATGTAGTGTTTTTCCACAAATTAGCTGGAGACGGGTGGAAAGACACTAATAGGAATTTTTGGAAAAAATGTGCAGCAGCCTGCACTACTTCAAAAAAAAAAAAAAAAAGGACAGTATGAGGCAATGAACCACCCTCCCTGAACTGAATACAACCAGCTATGGATGGCCTATGTGGCTGCACTCAGACTAGAGAGTGGGCTGCACTCACACACACACACACAGAGAGACCTTGCAGATCGCTGTGAAAACAGCGCTACAAGGCAAAAGGAAGGTGAATAGTAGGTGAACACAGCGGTTGCTAAATTAGCCTTTGGAAAGCACAAAGAAGCAAATCGCTATCTCTAAACTGTCCCTCAGTCAGCAAACAGCGTCCTGTCACTAACTGAATTCACAGCAGAGTGATCGCAAAATGGCGCCAGCGACTTTTAAACTGCATCATGACATCATTTCAGCAGCCAATCACAGCCTTGCCAGTAGTTTCATGCCCTCCATGCTAAACAGGATGTGCCCACACTTGGAATCTTTCTCATTGGCTGAATTTCTGAATTTTGAATCATTGAACTTCCGATTCCGGTATCCGATACGCGCCAAGTATCGGAATCCCGGTATCGGAATTCCGATACCGCTAGTATCGGCCGATACCCGATACTTGCGGTATCGGAATGCTCAACACTACTAACTACCAAACGTCCCTTAAGGTTGTAGCACCCTCGGCCAATGAAGCTAGTCAGCAACGCAACATCCCTTCCGTCACTGTAAGGCCACCATTTTCCGCACCACCGGCAGTATCTGTGCAGGTTTCTTTGCCAGCCAAAAGCAGTCAGGGTCAGGGTACCACCAGTTTTGTAGGAGGAAATATTGCATCTAGGGCACCGGCGGAAACAATACCGTCTCCAACCGTCTCTCAGTCTGCCATGTACACCGGCACACCCGAAAGTTCCACGATCTCCAGCTCTCCAGTCCAGCTCACCCTACATGAGACTCTGGTTAGAAAAAGGAAGTACTTATCCTCGCATCCGCGTACACAGGGTTTTAACGCCCACATAGCTAGACTAATCTCGTTAGAGATGATGCCCTACCGGTTAGTTGAAAGCGAAGCTTTCAAAGCCCTGATGGAGTACGCTGAACCACGATACGAGCTACCCAGTCGACACTTTTTTTCCAGAAAAGCCATCCCAGCCCTGCACCAGCATGTTAAACAGCGCATCGTCCATGCACTCAGGCAATCTGTGAGTACAAAGGTGCACCTGACTACAGATGCATGGACCAGTAGGCATGGCCAGGGACGTTATGTGTCCATCACGGCACACTGGGTGAATGTGGTGGATGCAGGGTCCACAGGCGACATCAATTTAGGGACAGTTGTGCCTAGCCCACGGTCTAGGAAACACTTGGCTGTAGGCGTTCGCACCCCCTCCTCCTCCTCCTCCTCCTCCTCGTCCTCCTGCAGAAGCTACAGCTCTTCCACAGAACGCAGTCTGCCAACCACTCCATCGGCAGATGACACTGTTGCACACCAGTTGTCCCATTATGGGCCAGCTACTGCCAAGCGTCAGCAGGCTGTATTGGCTATGAAGTGTTTGGGCGACAACAGACACACCGCGGAAGTTCTGTCCGAGTTCTTGCAACAAGAAACGCAGTCGTGGCTGGGCACAGTAGATCTTGAGGCAGGCAAGGTAGTGAGTGATAACGGAAGGAATTTCATGGCTGCCATCTCCCTTTCCCAACTGAAACACATTCCTTGCCTGGCTCACACCTTAAACCTGGTGGTGCAGTGCTTATTGAAAACTTATCCTGGGTTCTCCGACCTGCTCCTCAAAGTGCGTGCACTTTGCTCACATATCCGACGTTCGCCTCTACACGCCAGCCGTATGCAGACCTATCAGCGGTCTTTGAACCTTCCCCAGCATCGCCTAATCATAGACGTTGCAACAAGGTGGAACTCAACACTGCACATGCTTCAGAGACTGTGCGAACAGAGGCGTGCTGTTATTTATTTGTGGGAGGATACACGGGCAGGCAGTAGGATGGCAGACATGGAGTTGTCAGGTGTGCAGTGGTCTAAGATACAAGACATGTGTCAAGTCCTTCAGTGTTTTGAGGAATGCACACGGCTGGTTAGTGCAGACAACGCCGTAATAAGCATGAGCATCCCCCTAATGCGTCTGCTGATGCAAAGTTTGACGCACATAAAGGAGCAGGCGTCTGCACCAGAGGAAGAGGAAAGCCTTGATGACAGTCAGCCATTGTCTGGTCAGGGCAGTGTACCGGACGAGGTAGCGGGCGAAGAGAAGGTGGAGGACGAGGAGGATGATGGGGATGAGTATATTTTTAATGCCGAACCTTTCCCGGGGGAACAGGAAATTGGTTGCGTGTCACGGCCGGGTTCTGGTTTTTTGAGGGACACAAGTGACGTAGATTTGCCTGCAACTGCCCCTCAACCAATCACAACCGGAGATTTGACAACTGGAACTTTGGCCCACATGGCGGATTATGCCTTACGTATCCTAAAAAGGGACACACGCATTACGAAAATGATGAACGATGACGATTACTGGTTGGCCTGCCTCTTTGATCCACGCTATAAAGGCAAATTGCAAAATATTATGCCACATGAGAACTTGGAACTAATATTAGCAACCAAACAATCAACTCTTGTTGACCGTTTGCTTCAGGCATTCCCAGCACACAGCGCACGTGATCGTTCTCACACGAGCTCCAGGGGGCAGCAGACTAGGAGTGTTAGGGGTGCACACATCAGAAGTGGCGTTGGACAGAGGGGTTTTCTGACCAGGTTGTGGAGTGATTTTGCTATGACCACAGACAGGACAGGTACTGCTGCATCAATTGAAAGTGACAGGAGACAACATTTGTCCAGTATGGTTACTAACTATTTTTCATCCCTTATCGATGTTCTCCCTCAACCGTCATTCCCATTTGATTACTGGGCCTCCAAATTAGACACCTGGCCAGAATTGGCAGAATATGCATTGCAGGAGCTTGCTTGCCCGGCAGCAAGTGTCCTATCAGAAAGAGTATTCAGTGCTGCAGGTTCAATATTAACCGAAAAAAGGACTCGTCTGGCTACCCAAAATGTTGACGATCTAACATTCATTAAAATGAACCACAACTGGATTTCAAAATCTTTTGCCCCACATTGCCCGGCCGACACCTAGCTTTCCTATGAAAAGCTCTTGCCTGTGAATTACTTTTCTAATGTCTAATTTGCTGCAGCTGATTGTACAGCATACGACATGTTTACACCTCCCTAAATGGCAAAACTCCCCACACGGGGCCGTGGTATCGCGACTTGGCGCAAGCACCCGTGAGACTGCTGTTTGTCTGAAGAGGTGGGTGTGCTCGCTTTTGGTTGACGGCATTGCTACTGGGTCCCTCATAGTACAATGTAGTGTCTCTGGCGGTGGTGGTGCGCACCCAACGTCAGACACACCGTTGTAACATGAGGGGCCCTGGGACGGTCCCGCCGGCCTCAAGAGAGTTCCCCCCTACCCCAGCTCAAAATGTGCTCTACCACGTGCAAAATTATGTCGCACAGCTCCACCAATCTTTAGTCTATTCGCTGACATCATTCAATGTCTGGCACTGACAATACAAATTTGTAGACATCTATGATGCAACTTAAAGTAGTCTGTGTCTGTGTCCTATATTGGCACCATTAAATAGTTACTGCCAAATTACTATGTCAGAAACTCAGTAGATGAGCCCACCCCTGTACCTAAGTATGCCACCTTTTTTTTTGTTTTGGTTGTTTTGCGAGACATTAACATCTATTTATATTTTGGGAGTACTGGGACAGACACTCCTTGCACTACTCCTCCACTCACCACCAAGCTGCCTGTGTATCCATGTAACCGCTGTAAAGCTGCCATGAGCCTATTGTTTGTTATTTTAGGCCTTTGATAGCCTGTCTGCGGTCCCTACTTTAAATACTCCTCCACTCACCACCAAGCTGCCTGTGTATCCATGTAACCGATGTAAAACTGCCATGAGCCTATTGTTTGTTATTTTAGGCCTTTGATAGCCTGTCTGCGGTCCCTACTTGAAATACTCCTCCACTCACCACCAAGCTGCCTGTGTATCCATGTAACCGCTGTAAAACAGCCATGAGCCTATTGTTTGTTATTTTAGGCCTTTGATAGCCTGTCTGCGGTCCCTACTTGAAATACTCCTCCACTCACCACCAGCTGCCTGCCCGTGTATCCATGTAACCGATGTAAAACTGCCATGAGCCTATTGTTTGTTATTTTAGGCCTTTGATAGCCTGTCTGCGGTCCCTACTTGAAATACTCCTCCACTCACCACCAAGCTGCCTGTGTATCCATGTAACCGATGTAAAACTGCCATGAGCCTATTGTTTGTTATTTTAGGCCTTTGATAGCCTGTCTGCGGTCCCTACTTGAAATACTCCTCCACTCACCACCAGCTGCCTGCCCGTGTATCCATGTAACCGCTGTAAAACAGCCATGAGCCTATTGTTTGTTATTTTAGGCCTTTGATAGCCTGTCTGCGGTCCCTACTTTAAATACTCCTCCACTCACCACCAAGCTGCCTGTGTATCCATGTAACCGATGTAAAACTGCCATGAGCCTATTGTTTGTTATTTTAGGCCTTTGATAGCCTGTCTGCGGTCCCTACTTGAAATACTCCTCCACTCACCACCAAGCTGCCTGTGTATCCATGTAACCGCTGTAAAACTGCCATGAGCCTATTGTTTGTTATTTTAGGCCTTTGATAGCCTGTCTGCGGTCCCTACTTGAAATACTCCTCCACTCACCACCAAGCTGCCTGTGTATCCATGTAACCGATGTAAAACTGCAGTATTTTGCTTATAAAAAAGAAAATACTGGAGAGATATCAAATGCAGACATTTTAACATTAAAAACAAAAACACATACAACAAAAAACTGGTACAGTACAAAAATTGGCCACCAGCTACAAAAACTTTCTCCTGCAAGTAGTTATCTGAAAGGTTTTTTTCCATTGAAAACACAGATATGGCATCCACCGAGTGTTGTCCTGTCGCGTCTTCTTTATATTATTGCCAAGAAGCTGCAACTGAATAAAGCTGAGCTTCTACCTTCTGCCTCTTATTAACTGCTTTTTTTTTTATAAAATTGGCTGTTCCGGCCTACTAAAGGTGAATGTCTGCCCCTGCCTGGTGTTGTCCTCAACTGAATAAAGCTGAGCTTCTACCTTCCGGCTTTGATTAACTGCTGTTTTTAAAAAAAAAATGGTGGTTCCGGCCTACTAACGGTGTCTGCCCCTCCCTGGTGTTGTCCTCAACTGAATAAAGCTGAGCTTCTACCTTCTGGCTTTGATTAACTGCTGTTTTTAAAAAAAAAATGGTGGTTCCGGCCTACTAATGGTATCTGCCCCTCCCTGGTGTTGTCCTCAACTGAATAAAGCTGAGCTTCTACCTTCCGGCTCTGATTAACTGCAGTTTTTAAACACATTGGTGGTTCCGGCCTACTAACGGTGTCTGCCCCTGCCTGGTGTTGTCCTCAACTGAATAAAGCTGAGCTTCTATCTTCTGGCTTTCGGCCTATACTATCAGATATTAAACTGCATTTGGCCTAGTAGTGTGGTTGGGCCCTTGAAACAGTGTCTGCTGCTCTTGGGTTTGCTACTCCACTGAACAAAGCAATGCCGCCTGTTTAGTCCTGTAACCAATTTTGAACTGCATTTAGCCTACTTTATTCTTTGGCCCTATATCTGTTTCCTCTTCATCCTGCCCATTGCCCAGCCACTGCTAGATGAGTCTGCTGGTACATTGACCTAGACCACTACATTCCCCTTGCACTCTACACAGCCAGAATCTGACCCTGCTGAAAGTCAGGTTCCCCTTCCCGCATGTTATACCACCTTACACAGGGACAAAGAGGAAGGTGCAGATGAAAGTGCAGGTTCCTTCATCAGGTGGGGGGGGCATACTCGTTGGCGACGTCACTGGCACAGGGCCCCTCAGAGTACGCAAAAGTGTCGCTGCTGGTGGGAGGCGCCCCCGCCATGCAAACACACATCGCTGTACTTTGAGGGGCCCTGTGCCAGTGCCAATGCGAACGAGTGGCCCCCCCCCTGCTTGCTCAGGATCACAGCACTTGCAACGTTGAAATACTTACCTCTCCCTGCTCCACCGCCATGACACGTAGTCCATGTTTCCTGAGCCCACTAAAACCTTGAACCAGCCCTACCCCCCCACAACTTTTGCCAAATGACCCCCAATTTCCAGTGCCCAACTATTATTATAAAGTTAATTAAGATTGACACGCTTCAGAAAACAAGAATGGATGTTTTTGGCAGTAAAATGTGCACTGTAGGTGTTTTCCTGGCCTCCACTCACTGCCGGCTATGCTTCCCCATTGACTTGCATTGGGTTTCGTGTTTCGGTCGATCCCCGACTTTTAGCGATAATCGGCCGACTTCACTCGACTCGACTCTGGACTAAATCGGGTTTCACAAAACCAGACTCGATCTTAAAAAAATGAAAGTCGCTCAACCCTAATAACCACCCCTCTGTTATGGTTCTCAATGGCAAGAGAACATAGCCCAGCAAACATAAGAACTAGCTCTTGGAAGGATGGAAACTAAACTGACCATGAACTAAACCTGCCGCACAACTAACGGTAGCCGGGTAGCGTAGCCTGCGTTTTATCCCTAGACGCCCAGCGCCGGCCGGAGGACTAACTAATCCTGGCAGAGGAAAATATAGTCCTGGCTCACCTCTAGAGAAAATTCCCCGAAAGGCAGACAGAGGCCCCCACAAATATTGGCGGTGATTTTAGATGAAATGACAAACGTAGTATGAAAATAGGTTTAGCAAAATTGAGGTCCGCTTACTAGATAGCAGGAAGACAGAAAGGACACTTTCATGGTCAGCTAAAAACACTATCAAAACACCATCCTGAAATTACTTTAAGACTCTAGTATTAACTCATAACATCAGAGTGGCAATTTCAGATCACAAGAGCTTTCCAGACACAGAAACGAAACTACAGCTGTGAACTGGAACAAAATGCAAAAACAAACAAGGACAAAAGTCCAACTTAGCTGGGAGTTGTCTAGCAGCAGGAACATGCACAGAAAGGCTTCTGATTACAATGTTGACCGGCATGGAAGTGACAGAGGAGCAAGGTTAAATAGCGACTCCCACATCCTGATGGGAACAGGTGAACAGAGGGGATGATGCACACAAGTTCAATTCCACCAGTGGCCACCGGGGGAGCCCAAAATCCAATTTCACAACAGTACCCCCCCCTCAAGGAGGGGGCACCGAACCCTCACCAGAACCACCAGGGCGATCAGGATGAGCCCTATGAAAGGCACGGACCAGATCGGAGGCATGAACATCAGAGGCGGTCACCCAAGAATTATCCTCCTGACCGTATCCCTTCCATTTGACCAGATACTGGAGTTTCCGTCTGGAAACACGGGAGTCCAAGATTTTTTCCACAACGTACTCCAACTCGCCCTCAACCAACACCGGAGCAGGAGGCTCAACGGAAGGCACAACCGGTACCTCATACCTGCGCAACAATGACCGATGAAAAACATTATGAATAGAAAAAGATGCAGGGAGGTCCAAACGGAAGGACACAGGGTTAAGAATCTCCAATATCTTGTACGGGCCGATGAACCGAGGCTTAAACTTAGGAGAAGAAACCCTCATAGGGACAAAACGAGAAGACAACCACACCAAGTCCCCGACACAAAGCCGAGGACCAACCCGACGCCGGCGGTTGGCAAAAAGCTGAGTCTTCTCCTGGGACAACTTCAAATTGTCCACCACCTGCCCCCAAATCTGATGCAACCTCTCCACCACAGCATCCACTCCAGGACAATCCGAAGATTCCACCTGACCGGAGGAAAATCGAGGATGAAACCCCGAATTACAGAAAAAAGGAGACACCAAGGTGGCAGAGCTGGCCCGATTATTGAGGGCAAACTCCGCTAAAGGCAAAAAAGCAACCCAATCATCCTGATCTGCAGACACAAAACACCTCAAATATGTCTCCAAAGTCTGATTCGTCCGCTCGGTCTGGCCATTAGTCTGAGGATGGAAAGCAGACGAGAAAGACAAATCTATGCCCATCCTAGCACAGAATGCCCGCCAAAATCTAGACACGAATTGGGTTCCTCTGTCAGAAACGATATTCTCCGGAATACCATGCAAACGAACCACATTTTGAAAAAACAGAGGAACCAACTCGGAAGAAGAAGGCAACTTAGGTAGGGGAACCAAATGGACCATCTTAGAGAAACGGTCACACACCACCCAGATGACAGACATCTTCTGAGAAACAGGAAGATCCGAAATAAAATCCATCGAGATGTGTGTCCAAGGCCTCTTCGGGATAGGCAAGGGCAACAACAATCCACTAGCCCGAGAACAACAAGGCTTGGCCCGAGCACAAACGTCACAAGACTGCACAAAGCCTCGTACATCTCGTGACAGGGAAGGCCACCAGAAGGACCTTGCCACCAAATCCCTGGTACCAAAGATTCCAGGATGACCTGCCAATGCAGAAGAATGAACCTCAGAAATGACTTTACTGGTCCAATCATCAGGAACAAACAGTCTACCAGGTGGGCAACGATCAGGTCTATCCGCCTGAAACTCCTGCAAGGCCCGCCGCAGGTCTGGAGAAACGGCAGACAATATCACTCCATCCTTAAGGATACCTGTAGGTTCAGAATTACCGGGGGAGTCAGGCTCAAAACTCCTAGAAAGGGCATCCGCCTTAACATTCTTAGAACCCGGTAGGTATGACACCACAAAATTAAACCGAGAGAAAAACAACGACCAGCGCGCCTGTCTAGGATTCAGGCGTCTGGCGGACTCAAGATAAATTAAATTTTTGTGGTCGGTCAATACCACCACCTGATGTCTAGCCCCCTCAAGCCAATGACGCCACTCCTCAAAAGCCCACTTCATGGCCAAAAGCTCCCGATTCCCAATATCATAATTCCGCTCGGCGGGCGAAAATTTACGAGAAAAAAAAGCACAAGGTTTCATCACGGAGCAGTCGGAACTTCTTTGCGACAAAACCGCCCCAGCTCCGATTTCAGAAGCGTCGACCTCAACCTGAAAAGGAAGAGCAACATCAGGCTGACGCAACACAGGGGCGGAAGAAAAGCGGCGCTTAAGCTCCCGAAAGGCCTCCACAGCAGCAGGGGACCAATCAGCAACATCAGCACCCTTCTTAGTCAAATCAGTCAATGGTTTAACAACATCAGAAAAACCAGCAATAAATCGACGATAAAAGTTAGCAAAGCCCAAAAATTTCTGAAGACTCTTAAGAGAAGAGGGTTGCGTCCAATCACAAATAGCCTGAACCTTGACAGGATCCATCTCGATGGAAGAGGGGGAAAAAATGTATCCCAAGAAGGAAATCTTTTGAACCCCAAAAACGCACTTAGAACCCTTCACACACAAGGAATTAGACCGCAAAACCTGAAAAACCCTCCTGACCTGCTGGACATGAGAGTCCCAGTCATCCGAAAAAATCAGAATATCATCCAGATACACGATCATAAATTTATCCAAATAATCACGGAAAATGTCATGCATAAAGGACTGAAAGACTGAAGGGGCATTTGAAAGGCCAAAAGGCATCACCAAATACTCAAAGTGGCCCTCGGGCGTATTAAATGCGGTTTTCCACTCATCCCCCTGCTTAATTCGCACCAAATTATACGCCCCACGGAGATCTATCTTAGAGAACCACTTGGCCCCCTTTATGCGAGCAAACAAATCAGTCAGCAGTGGCAACGGATATTGATATTTAACCGTGATTTTATTCAAAAGCCGATAATCAATACACGGCCTCAAAGAGCCATCTTTCTTAGACACAAAGAAAAAACCGGCTCCTAAGGGAGATGACGAAGGACGAATATGTCCCTTTTCCAAGGACTCCTTTATATATTCTCGCATAGCAGCATGTTCAGGCAAAGACAGATTAAATAAACGACCCTTAGGGTATTTACTACCCGGAATCAAATCTATGGCACAATCGCACTCCCGGTGCGGGGGTAATGAACCAAGCTTAGGTTCTTCAAAAACGTCACGATAGTCAGACAAGAATTCAGGAATCTCAGAGGGAATAGATGACAAAATGGAAACCAAAGGTACGTCCCCATGCATCCCCTTACATCCCCAGCTTAACACAGACATAGCTTTCCAGTCAAGGACTGGGTTATGAGATTGCAGCCATGGCAATCCAAGCACCAACACATCATGTAGATTATACAGCACAAGAAAGCGAATAATCTCCTGATGATCCGGATTAATTCGCATAGTTACTTGTGTCCAGTATTGTGGTTTATTACTAGCCAATGGGGTAGAGTCAATCCCCTTCAGAGGTATAGGAGTTTCAAGAGGCTCTAAATCATACCCACAGCGTTTGGCAAAGGACCAATCCATAAGACTCAAAGCGGCGCCAGAGTCGACATAGGCATCCGCGGTAATAGATGATAAAGAACAAATCAGGGTCACAGATAGAATAAACTTAGACTGAAAAGTGCCAATTGAAACTGACTTACAAGCTTCTTAGTACGCTTAGAGCATGCTGATATAACATGAGTTGAATCACCACAATAAAAGCACAACCCATTTTTTCGTCTAAAATTCTGCCGTTCGCTTCTGGACAGAATTCTATCACATTGCATATTCTCTGGCGTCTTCTCAGTAGACACCGCCAAATGGTGCACAGGTTTGCGCTCCCGCAGACGCCTATCGATCTGGATAGCCATTGTCATGGACTCATTCAGACCCGCAGGCACAGGGAATTCTAGGTTCAGATATAGGAACATGAACAACAAAATCTTGTAAATTTTGAACTTTCGTGGTGAGATTATTCAAACCTGCAGCTAAACTCTGAATATCCATTTTAAACAGGTGAACACAGAGCCATTCCAGGGTTAGAAGGAGAGAGAGAGAGGAAGGCTGCAATATAGGCAGACTTGCAAGTGATTCAATTGAAAGCACACTCAGAACTGAAGGGAAAAAAAAAAAAAAATTTTTTTAGCAGACTTCTTTTCTCTCTCCTTTCTCTGCCAATTAATTTAACCCTTTTAGGGCCGGTCAAACTGTTATGGTTCTCAATGGCAAGAGAACATAGCCCAGCAAACATAAGAACTAGCTCTTGGAAGGATGGAAACTAAACTGACCATGAACTAAACCTGCCGCACAACTAACGGTAGCCGGGTAGCGTAGCCTGCGTTTTATCCCTAGACGCCCAGCGCCGGCCGGAGGACTAACTAATCCTGGCAGAGGAAAATATAGTCCTGGCTCACCTCTAGAGAAAATTCCCCGAAAGGCAGACAGAGGCCCCCACAAATATTGGCGGTGATTTTAGATGAAATGACAAACGTAGTATGAAAATAGGTTTAGCAAAATTGAGGTCCGCTTACTAGATAGCAGGAAGACAGAAAGGACACTTTCATGGTCAGCTAAAAACACTATCAAAACACCATCCTGAAATTACTTTAAGACTCTAGTATTAACTCATAACATCAGAGTGGCAATTTCAGATCACAAGAGCTTTCCAGACACAGAAACGAAACTACAGCTGTGAACTGGAACAAAATGCAAAAACAAACAAGGACAAAAGTCCAACTTAGCTGGGAGTTGTCTAGCAGCAGGAACATGCACAGAAAGGATTCTGATTACAATGTTGACCGGCATGGAAGTGACAGAGGAGCAAGGTTAAATAGCGACTCCCACATCCTGATGGGAACAGGTGAACAGAGGGGATGATGCACACAAGTTCAATTCCACCAGTGGCCACCGGGGGAGCCCAAAATCCAATTTCACAACACCCCTCCTTATGTCATTTTTGGCACTTTTTTAAAGAATTTGATCTGACACCCCAGCATTGTTGTGGGGGTCATAACTAAGAGGTACAGTAAGTTTTAGGGTGATCTGACCAAAGGGGGCGGAACTATGACCCCCCAAAGTGGGCACCCCTCCCCTTTGTCTTGAATGGGGCAGACTGGCCCAATTTGGCATTTAATAGCTCTGCCCCCTGTGGGCCGATTTGCCCCAAATTTGGAATCCTTGTGGAACACAACTGTGGCCACCTACCCCTATTTTTGGTGATTTTTGGACCAGTAGAACCGGTACCGCTATAAATGGCGCGGGACGAAGCTAGCGGTATCGGTTCAACTGGACCAAAAATAACCAAAAAATAGATTTTCCTACCCCAACATGTCTTCTACAAGGACACAAAATTGGGAACAAATCGGTCCACAGGGGGCAGAGCAAATAAATGCCAAACCGGGCCAATCCGCCCCATTCAAGTCAATGACGAGAGGTGCCCAATTTGGCATTTTTTATCTCGGTCGTTTCTAATTCGATTGGTGAGCTTTTTGCTTGGGGAGTAGTGTACTATGTGTTGGGTTCATGGTAATTTTTGTGATGTCACAGCTGTTATGTGCTGGCCGGGAGAGCAAAGGGTTGGGACGGAACCAGCTGCTCCGGTTCTACTGGTCCGATCTGTCCATAAAAATAAAAGGAGGTGGACATAGTGGTGTGCCACAAGTGTACCAAATTTGGGGTGAATCAGCCTGCAGGGGGCAAAGCTATTAAATGCCAAATATGCCAGTCCGCCCCATTGACTTGAGTGGGGCAGGGGTGCCCACTTTGGGGGGTCATAGCCCCGCCCCCTTTGGTAAGATCACCCTTAAACTTGCTGTGCTCCTTAGTTATGACCCGCACAACAATGCTGGGGTGCCAGTTTGAATTCCCCCCAAAATGTCATTTTTGCCAAAATCGATAACCACCCCCCCTTGTGTCATTTTAGGCACTTTTTAAAAGAATTTGATATGACACACCAGCATTGCTGTGGGGGTCATAACTAAGAGGTACAGCAAGTTTTAGGGTGATCTGACCAAAGGGGGCGAAACTATGACCCCCCAAAGTGGGCACCCCTCCCCATTGTCTTGAATGGGGCAAGGCTGGCCCAATTTGGAATTTAATAGCTCCGCCCCCTGTGAGCAGATTTGCCCCAAATTTGGTACCCTTGTGGCACACCACTGTGGCCACCTACCCCTATTTTTTGGTGATTTTTGGACCAGAAGAACCGGTACCGCTATAAATGGCACGGGACGAAGCTAGCAGTACCGGTTCTACTGGACCAAAAATAACCAAAAAATAGGTTTACCTACCCCAACATGTCTTCTACAAGGACACAAAATTGGGGGCAAATTGGTCCACAGGGGGCAGAGCAAATAAATGCCAAAGCGGGCCAGTCTGCCCCATTCAAGTCATGGGCGAGAGGTGCCCAATTTGGCATTTTTTTATCTCGGTAGATTCTAAGATGATTGGCAAGCTTTTTGCTTGGGGAGTAGGGTACTATGTGTAGGGTCTATGGTAATTTTTGTGACATCACAGCTGTTATGTGCTGGCCGGGAGAGCAAAGGGTCGAGACAGAACCAGCTGCTCCGGTTCTACTGGTCCGATCTGTCCACAATAACATAAGGAGGTGGACATCATGGTTTGCAACAAGTGTACCAAATTTGGGGTGAATCGGCCTGCAGGGGGCGAAGCTATTAAATGTCAAATATGCCAGTCCGCCCCATTGACTTGAGTGGGGCAGGGGTGCCCACTTTGGGGGGTCATAGCCCCGCCCCCTTTGGTCAGATCACCCTTAAACTTGCTGTGCCTCTTAGTTATGACCCCCACAACAATGCTGGGGTGTCAGTTTGAATTCCCCCAAAAATCTCATTTTTGCCAAAATCGATAACCACCCCCCCTATGTCATTTTTGGCACTTTTTTAAACAATTTGATCTGACATGCCAGCATTGTTGTAGGGGTCATAACTAAGAGGTACAGCAAGTTTTAGGGTGATCTGACCAAAGGGGGCGGAACTATGAACCCCAAAGTGGGCACCCCTCCCCATTGTCTTGAATGGGGCACACTGGCCCAATTTGGCACTTATTAGCTCCGCCTCCTGTGGGCCGATTTGCTCCAAATTTGGTATTCTTGTGGTACACCACTGTGGCCACCTTCCCCCTACTTTTTGGTGATTTTTGGACCAGTAGAACCGGTACTGCTATAAATGGCGTGGGACGAAGCTAGCGGTATCGGTTCTACTGGACCAAAAATAACCAAAAAATAGGTTTACCTACCCCAACATGTCTTCTACAAGGACACAAAATTTGGGGCAAATCGGTCCACAGGGGCAGGAGCAAATAAATGCCAAACCGGGCCAGTCTGCTCCATTCAAGTCAAAGGCGAGAGGTGCCCAATTTGGCATTTTTTATCTCTGTTGTTTCTAAGTCGATTGGCGAGCTTTTTGCTGGTAAATTTTTGTGACGTCACAGCTGTTATTTGCTGGCCGGGAGATCAACGGATTGGGACGGAACCAGCTGCTCCGGGTCTACTGGTCGGATCTGTCCACAAAAATATAAGGAGGTGGACATAGTAGTGTGCCACAAGTGTACCAAATTTGGGGTGAATCGGCCTGCAGGGGGCGAAGCTATGAAATGCCAAATATGCCAGTCCGCCCCGTTGACTTGAGTGGGGCAGGGGTGCCCACTTTGGGGGGCAAAACCCCGCCCCCTTTGGTCAGATCACCCTAATACTTGCTGTGCCCCTTAGTTATGACCCCCACAACAATACTGGGGTGTCAGTTTGAATTCCCCCAAGAATGTCATTTTTGCCATAATCGATAACCCCCCCCCCCCCCCCCCCCTATGTCATTTTTGGCACTTTTTTAAAGAATTTGATCTGACACCCCAGCATTGTTATGGGAGTCATAACTAAGAGGTACAGCAAGTTTTAGGGTGATCTGACCAAAGGGGGTGGAACTATGACCTCCCAAAGTGGGCACCCCTCCCCTTTGTCTTGAATGGGGCAGACTAGCCCAATTTGGCATTTAATAGCTCCGCCCCCTGTAGGCCGATTTGCCCCAAATTTGGAATCCTTGTGGAAATCCACTGTGGCCACCTACCCCTATTTTTTGGTGATTTTTGGACCAGTAGAACCGGTACCGCTCTAAATGGCGTGGGACGAAGCTAGCGGTACCGGTTCTACTGGACCAAAAAGAACCAAAAAATAGGATTACCTACCCCAACATGTCTTCTACAGGGACACAAAATTGGGGGCAAATCGGTCCACAGTGGGCGGAGCAAATAAATGCCAAACCGGGCCAGTCCGCCCCATTCAAGTCAAGGGCGACAGTTGCCCAATTTGGCATTTTTTATCTCGGTCGTTTCTGAGTTGATTGGCGAGCTTTTTGCTGGGGGAGTAGGGTACTATGTGTCGGGTCTATGGTAATTTTTGTGAAGGAACAGATGATTGGCCTCAGGGAGACCAAAACATCCAGCACCGCGGAGACACCATCACGTGTTTCTCAACGCAGTGATCCAGAACACTGCCCCCATCCCTTATGGGAAATATGCAGATGCATGTAGGATAGCTGCGGAGACACCATCATGTGTTTCTCAACGCAAGCAGTGAATAGGCAGACCTTTCCCCGGGAAGGAACAACCACGGGAAGGGCAGCATCCAGTAAAGGAAAACATCCAATACAGGAAAACCACCTATGCCAAGCATGGTATCCATCCACAGACAGCTGTTTTGGGGTGTTTGCCCCTCATCAGTGTGGAGTAGGAATCTGGCTATTAGGAGCAGTGCCTAGTAAAAGGCTGTGAAGGAACAGATGATTGGCCTCGGGGAGACCAAAACATCCAACACCGCGGAGACACCATCACGTGTTTCTCAACGCAGTGATCCAGAACACTGCCCCCATCCCTTATAGGAAATATGCAAATGCATGTAGGATAGCTGCAGAGACACCATCACGTGTTTCTCAACGCAAGCAGTGAATAGCCAGACCTTTCCCCGGGAAGGAACAACCACGGGAAGGGCAGCATCCAGTAACATGCATTTGCATATTTCCCTTAAGGGATGGGGGCAGTTGTTGTGAATTCCGTCTGGGCTCCCTCTGGTGGCCTTTAGCGATACTGCAGGTCTGTAGCAGGGCTCAGCTGCCTCATTTCCTGCTATGCTGGTTCCTATTTAACTCCACCTGGACCTTTACTTGTTGCCTGCTGTCGTTGTATTCAGTACTGGTTCTGATCTCTCCTGGACTTCCTTGTGACCTGTCTCCTTCTGGAGAAGCTAAGTCTTGCTAGTTCTTTTTGCTCATTGTTTCCTTGAAAATGTTTCTCAGTATATGATGAGTTCTGTCCAGCTTGCTTATATGTGATTTTTCGCTTGCTGGTAGCTCTGGGTGCAGAGTGCGCCCCTCACATCCTGAGTCGGTGTGGGGGTTCTTGTATTTTCTGCGTGGATAGTTTTTGATAGTATTTTGTACTGACCACACAGATCCCTTAATATCTTCTGTCTATTTAGTGTTAGCGGGCCTCATTTGCTAAAACCTGTTTCATTTCTACGTTTGTACATTCCCCTTAACTCACCGTTATTATTTGTGGGGGGCTGTCTAAACTTTGGGGTCATTTCTCTGAGGCAAGTGAGGCTTTGCTTTCTCTCTAGGGGTAGCTAGTTTCTCAGGCTGTGAAGAGGCGTCTAGGTTTTTAGGTAACGCTCCACGGCTGCCTTTAGTGTGTGTGGATAGGATCAGGGTTGCGGTCAGTATAGTTCCCACATCCCCAGAGCTTGTCCTAATATTCAGGATTACCTATCAGGTCAGTTTTGGGATCCTAACCACCGGATCATAACAGTCAGTGTTCTGGATCACTGCGTTGAGAAACACATGACGGTGTCTCCGCGGTGTTGGATGTTTTGGTCTCCCTGAGGCCAATCATCTGTTCCTTCACAGCCTTTTACTAGGCACTGCTCCTAATAGCCAGATTCCTACTCCACACTGATGAGGGGCAAACACCCCGAAACAGCTGTCTGTGGATGGATACCATGCTTGGCATAGGTGGTTTTCCTGTATTGGATGTTTTCCTTTACTGGATGTCATTTTTGGCACTTTTTTAAAGAATTTGATCTGACACCCCAGCATTGTTGTGGGGGTCATAGCTAAGAGGTACAGCAAGTTTTAGGGTGATCTGAAAAAAGGGGGCGGAACTATGACCCCCCAAATTGGGCACCCCTCCCCATTGTCTTGAATGGGGAAGGACTGGCCCAATTTGGCATTTAATAGCTCCGCCCCCTGTGGGCAGATTTGCCCCAAATTTGGTATCCTTGTGGCGCACCACTGTGGCCACCTACCCCTATTTTTTGGTGATTTTGGGACCAGTAGAACTGGTACTGCTATAAATGGCGTGGGACGAAGCTAGCGGTACCGGTTCTACTGGACCAAAAATCACCAAAAAATAGGTTTACCTACCTCAACATGTCTTCTACAAGGACACAAAATTGGGGGCAAATAGGTCCAAAGTCTGGGGTGTCAGATCAAATTGCTTAAAAAAGTGCCAAAAATGACATAAGGGGGGTGGTTATCGATTTTGGCAAAACTGACATTTTTTGGAGAATTCAAACTGACACCCCAGCATTGTTGTGGGGGTCATATCTAAGGGGCACAGCAAGTTTAAGGGTGATCTGACCAAAGGGGGCGGGGCTATGACCCCCCAAAATGGGCACCCCTGCCCCACTCAAGTCAATGGGGCGGACTTTCATATTTGACATTTAATATCTTCGCTCCCTGCAGGCCGATTCACCCCAAATTTGGTACACTTGTGGCACACCACTATATCCATATCCACCTCGTTATATTTTTGTGGACAGATCGGACCAGTAGAACTGGAGCAGCTGGTTCCGTCCCGACCCATTGCTCTCCCGGCCAGCACATAACAGCTGTGACGTCACAAAAATTACCATGGACCCTACACATAGTATTCTACTCCCCCAGCAAAAAGCTCGCCAATCGACTTAGAAACGACCAAGATAAAAAATGCCAAATTGGTCACATCTCGCCATTGACTTGAATGGGGCGGACTGGCCCGCTTTGGCATTTATTTGTTCCATCCCCTGTTGACCGATTTCCTACGTACGCTGAGGATTGTGGGCCCTACGTCATTCAGGGTTGCCCACACAGTGTACAGCTCCTTCACCTCCTCCTCTTCCTCCTCCTCCTCTTCAGCCTCCGTCTGTGAAATGAACTTGTCAGTCAAGAGCTGGAAGAACTGTAGCACTGCCTCACACAAGCGGCAACAGGATGTGCTGAAGCTAATCTACTTAGGTGACAAACAGCACAATGCTGAAGAGTTGTGGACAGCGCTGAAAGATAAGTCAGATATTTGGATGACACCGCTAAATCTACAGCCAGGCATGGTGATGTGTGACAATGGCCGTAACCTGGTGGCCGCTCTGAGGCAAGGTGAGCTCACACATGTACCTTGCCTGGCCCATGTGCTTAACCTCGCGGTTCAACATTTTCTGAAAAGGTACCCGGAGCTGCCGGATCTGCTAGTGAAAGTATGCCGTCTGTGTTCCCATTTTAGAAAGTCAGCTACAACTTCAGCTGCCCGTGCCGTGATTCAGCAACCTTTGCAGCTGATGTGTTCCATCCCAAGTTCCGACTGAGTCCCGGCTTTCATGCTGGTGTAATGCCGCTACGGCACACTAGGAGAAATAGTGGTGACAAATGTTAAAATTTAGTACTGTGGCCTGTGTATTTCCACTTGCTTTCCAATGACTGGGGTATAGACAACTGAAGGCTGTGCTGGGACAAGTAAGTGGACGGGCTTGCTGATGGTGCTGCTTGACTGTGGGCAACAACAGGTGCAGGGCTTGAGGCATCTTAACATGCACGGTGGACTGAGGAATGGCTTCTATGCAAAACAGTGGAAGAAGTGGTGTCACTTGCAGACAGTGTTCATGGAGCCTGGGTTTTAGCCCATAAAGTCAGGTGCTTTGCTGCCATGGACCAGACCATGCTTGTGGTGGTCAGGCTGGTAGTTTTGCTACCCCTGCTGATGTGGGCATGGCAGGTGCTGCAAATGGCCTGTTTGGGGTTATCGGTAGAGTCTCTAAAAAATAGCAAGACTAGGAAAGATCTAACAGTTAGAATGGCAACTTCCCTCATGTTAGTGTTTCAGGGAAATGATGCACACTTTCTGTCTGTGGCAACCGCACTGCTTCTTCCTGCCTGTTGAGGTGTTATGCCTCCTTCCCTATGTGTGCTGCTGTCCTCCCTATGCATGTCCTCCTGCCAGGTTGGGTCAGTTACTATGCTATCTACCAACTCGGTTTCCACATCCACACCCTGCTCCTCCTCCTAACTTTTGGGCAATTGTGTCTCATCAACGTCCACCTCTTGTGACACTTTCCCATCATCGCCTTCATGTGATCATGGCTGTTCCAAGCTTTGGGCATCACTATATGCAATCTCATCTGGCCCCACTTCAAGCTGACCAGCTGAGAGTCCGGAATCTTGAAAGGGAAAACTGAACAGCTCTTTGAAGTGTCCAAGTGTGGGATCAGTTTTCTCAGAGCACTCGGCATGTTGGGAGGTAGGAGGATCAGGGTGAGGAATATCCTGGCCACACTCATGGGTACTCAAACTTGACCGTGTTTAAGACATGGTGGTGATGATGCTCCCTAAGTGAATGGAAGCATTATCCGCTATCCGCCCAACAACCATTTCACAGTGCTCTGGCTTCAATAGTGGTGTGCTGCGGTCCCCTAGAAACTGGGACAGGAAGGCCAAGCGAGAAGATATGGATCTTTGTTGTGGCCCTTTTTCAACTTGGCCACGGCCTCGTCCTCTGCATGCACCATCAGCATCACGTCCTCTTCCCCATCACTTGATACTTGCCTTGCCCATTTTAAATGGACCACTGAACTATATCAAAAGCTAATGACAAATGTATTTATTTGGAGAAAAATTATATGTAATCAGTAACATAGTAACATAGTTATTAAGGTTGAAGGAAGACTTTAAGTCCATCTAGTTCAACCCATAGCCTAACCTAACATGCCCTAACATGTTGATCCAGAGGAAGGCAAAAAAAAACATGTGGCAAAGAGTAAGCTCCACGTTGGGGAAAAGAATTCTTTCCCGACTCCACATATGGCAATCAGACTAGTTCCCTGGATCAACACCCTATCAAGGAATCTAGTGTATATACCCTGTAACATTATACTTTTTAAGAAAGGCATCCAGTCCCCTCTTAAATTTAAGTAATGAATCACTCATTACAACATCATACGGCAGAGAGTTCCATAGTCTCATTGCTCTTACAGTAAAGAATCTGCATCTATTATGCTTAAACCTTCTTTCCACCAGACATAGAGGATGCCCCCTTGTCCCTGTCTCAGGTCTATGATTAAAAAGATCATCAGAAAGGTCTTTGTACTGTCCCCTCATATATTTATACATTAAAATAAGATCACCCCTTAGCCTTCGTTTTTCCAAACTAAATAGCCCCAAGTGTAATAACCTATCTTGGTATTGCAGACCCCCCTGTCCTCTAATAACCTTGGTCGCTCTTCTCTGCACCCACTCTAGTATGCCTGCAAAGCTATGATTTTTCCACCACAGATACACCAGGCCTCAACCTGACATAAGAGACTGTATACATTTTTTTGTTTTTTGGTGAATTTTTGAAAAAAAAAAAATAAGTGGAACAAGGCTACCAGACAGAACTATGCTACGTATGTCTGCGAAGCTACAATTTTTACAACACAGACACACCAGGCCTCAGCCTGACATAACAGACTGATCTTAATGTGGCCTTGATTTTGGGGGGCACAACTAAATTGTGTCAGCAAGTTGGCTATGACACACACAAAAAAAATATTTTGGGGGGCACTCAGATCTGATGCCTGCGACAAAAAAAATTCTTAGATTTGCACGCTCTTCAATTACAATGACCTGGCTATATTCTGCAGCGTGACTAAGCAAATAAATGTAGAATTAAGGGGGCTATGGACTGCTTTAGAATAAAAGGAGCAGGTAGAAGGTGAAAAAAAATTGCCAAAGATAACTGAAGCTAGATATATATTAAATAACCAGCAGCAGCAGACAGTAATGGAGAAAGAAAGACATGTTTCAGTGTGGATGAGTCCTGTATGACAAAGAAGATATGCTCCAAACAGTTGCAAACTGAGATCTTACCTACTGTATGACATTAGTAACGGAAGAAATTTTTTTTGGTACTGATGAGGCCTCATTAAAATAAACTAGATGTTCCAAATAATTTCAAAGTGAGATCTACCCTACTGTATGATGTTAGTAACAGAATCATTTTTTTTCTGTGGATGAGGCCTGTAAAACAAAGATGTGCTCCAAAAATTTTCAAAATGAGATCTCCCCTACAGTTTGACGTTAGTAACAGAAGCATATTTTTTGTGTGTGTGAGGGACGCCTGTTTAACATAGACTAGATGCTCTAAACAAATTCAAAGTTAGATCACTCCTATTGTATCACGTTAGTTTGAAACTACACGAGAGAAAAAAGCAGCATCATAGAAATGGGATCACCACATATACATTTAAAAAAAATAACAATTATTATTTAGACCACACCACACGAACAACTGTTATAAAAACAATTAAAAACTCCCACAAACAATGGGAGAAGAGGGTCCAGATAATACAAAGTACAATACTAAGAAAATGTTGGAGAGTCCTATAGCAGCTGATAATGCCGGTAGTAATAAGTGCACATACAGTGGGAAAAATAATGAAATGTGATGAAAAACCCTATATGCATGCTGTGCCACCTATGAGTAGCTGATTGACCTAATGGTCAGTAAGTCAGGTATACACGACACACTATCAAATCTAGGAGGCAACAGCTCCATGCAAGCTTGAAGGGAAATACTAAGTGTACAAAGGGATCTGACTAGCAGCGGCTATAAAAAGAAAAACCACCCCAAGTCTGCTCCCAAGCAACCTTCCCACAGAACAAGCAGATAACCGGCTGGATAAATGCCAGAACTTTACCAATACATGACCCACGTGTATCGACGCTAGACGCGTCTTCCTCAAGGTCCACAGTTAACTGGTGGTGTGGACCAACTTTAATAGTATTCAAAGTAATCCATAATACCAACCAGGTGAACGGCATGATGGCGACAGAGGCTGACAGGAAATCAATGATGGCGTGTATACAGATCCAATCCGCAGGTGCAAAAGATTTTGAGTGTCATGGAATGCGCAGGCGTCAGTCTATGGCTGGAGTAACCAAGGCAACCCACAAAACAGGAAGAGCCCCAAGCCGATCTATAACAACGGCGTGGTTATCAGTCACACACGCAGGCGCCGGAGTGACCAGGTGCTACCCTGCGCAAGTGCACGTCAGCCATGATGCTTACCAAGGCAACCCGCATAAAGAGAATGTGCATAGTCACCAACCTATACGGGTGCCCTGTGCCACTGGAAAGAGGAAATGAGTCCTGCGCACCTATTAGACACAGCGTTACCTGTGTATAATCAAGAAGACCTGTGCCAACGGACTACACAGTGCGCAGGCACCCAGCCCATAACAAACCAGTCTGAACCATAATAGGTCTGCGATAACGGTTATTATATCGACAGGTATGCGCAAGACTCGAGTGCACCCCAACCATGCCAAGCCACAAACGTAACCAGACAAAGAAGGGGAGCACCCCAGGGATACAGACCAGAGTACTTGCCAGTATACTAATACAACTAGCATTAGTGTCTTCAAACTACTAATTAACCACATAAATCATGAGCAAAAACATTATCATAGTGACCACCCCCATACCTTTATGCGCATGTTCAACATGAGAAAGTATAACGGGAGACAGTGCTCAAAAGGGCAGGCACAGAGACATAAAGACCCAACAAGGGTAAGTATAGTGCAGCAAGGGATCATATTGAGACAAGGGGATAGTAAGGCGCAAAATGATTTAATCAGATTGTGACACTCTAAAGATGTAGACACACTCCTCTCATTTGAAATGTGACCGTAATAATAATACCTCAAACGATCATAACTTGACCCAAGTTACCTAGCCTCCCACAATAAGGCCTCATTTAGATGCAAGGACTAACATGTTCCCTATATCAATCATGAGCCTACCAGGAGGTATAACAGAGGTAACATGGGGCAAGTAATAGGAGGCACAGCATGCAAAAAAAAAAATAATAATAAAATAATAATTATTCTTTATATATTCTGAATATGAATGACACAGTCCAATAACATATCCCCGTCCTTCTCAGAGACTCAGGTCCTCTTCTAGCCTTCATCCAGGATTGCTGCACAAATACTGTAGGTGCGACAGATGTTTTAGTCCACTCGTGTCCAAGAACCCCCTGGAAAGGAACTTGATCCATGTCCTCAATTCAAGGTGTCCAAGTTCCTAGAGTAAAAAACTGATAAAAGAAAAACCATAACCTAAAATAGAAAGGAAAAGAAAAAAGAAGAAACTAAGAAAAATCAGCAAATAACAAGGACAACAGGGCCAAATAAGATAACAATTGCGCACCCCTAGTCCCCACCCTAACATAATGCTTGGAACTAGAGTCTCTTATAAAAGCCCGTATAAAGGAGCTCTTCATTTAAGCCATAAGGTGACAAGCTGTTTAATTTATAAATCCAGCGGGATTCTCTCCTCAGGAGTTCGTCTGTAATTCTCCCGCCCCTGAAACTCACAGAAATTCTCTCCAACCCCATAACCCGAAGGGTTCTGGGGGTACCATTATGCTGGTCCAAAAAGTGAGCCACCACTGAAGTAATTTGCTTACCCTTGCTCCTGTCTGTCCTGGCCATACAAATGTTAGACACATGCTGCTGAATCCTGCGACGCAGCTCTTGAGTGGTTTGTCCCAGCCTTCAAACTTGCATGGAGCTGTTGCCTCCTAGATTTGATAGTGTGTCGTGTATACCTGACTTACTGACCATTCAGTCAATCGGCTACTCATAGGTGGCACAGCATGCATATAGAGTTTTTCATCACATTTCATTATTTTTCCCACTGTATGTGCACTTAGGCTACGTTCACATTTGCGTTGTGCGCCGCAGCGTCGGCGCCGCAACGCACAACGCAAACAAAAACGCAGCAAAACGCATGCACAACGCTGCGTTTTGCGCCGCATGCGTCCTTTTTTTCATTGATTTTGGACGCAGCAAAAATGCAACTTGCTGCGTCCTCTGCGCCCGGACGCGGGCGCCGCAGGGACGCATGCGGCGCAAAACGCAAGTGCGATGCATGTCCATGCGCCCCCATGTTAAATATAGGGGCGCATGACGCATGCGGCGACGCTGCGGCGCCCGATGCTGCGGCGCCGACCGCAAATGTGAACGTAGCCTTATTACTACCGGCATTATCAGCTGCTATAGGACTCTCCACATTTTCTTAGTATTGTACTTTGTATTATCTGGACCCTCATCTCCCATTGTTTGTGGGAGTTTTTAATTGTTTTTATAACAGTTGTTCGTGTGGTGTGGTCTAAATAAAAATTGTTATTTTTTTGAAATGTATTGTTTTTTCTCTTGTGTAGTTTCAAATTATATACATATGCATCAGGTGATCCCCTATGAGTATTAGTATAGGATGGTGCCCGCTCAATTTATGCTGTCTTAGGCTACGTTCACATTTGCATTGTGCGCCGCAGCGTCGGCGATGCAACGCACAACGCAAACAAAAACGCACCAAAACGCATGCAAAACGCTGCGTTTTGCAACGCATGCGTCCTTTTTTTGTTTGATTTTGGACGCAGCAAAAATGCAACTTGCTGCGTCCTCTGCGCCCGGACGTGTGCGCCGCAGTGACGCATGCATCGCAAAACGCAAGTGCAACGCATGTCCATGCGCCCCCATGTTAAATATAGGGGCGCATGATGCATGCGGCGACGCTGCGGCGCCCGACGCTGCGGCGCAGACCACAAATGTGAACGTAGCCTTAGGCTGGTTTCACACTTGCATTTTGATCTGCAGCATTTTAAAAAAACGCATGTGGTGAAAAAACGCATGTAAACGCGGCAAAACGCCACGTTTTTTTGACGCATGCGTTTTTGCGGCAAAAAAAAAATTGCGGCAAAATGCGGCGTTTTCCCGCATTTACATGCGTTTTTTCCCGCGTTTGCGTTTTTGAAACGCATGCTGAGAAGTGTGTGACAGCTGCCAATCATCAAAATCAACTAGAAAACACACTATTAATAGAATTAGCTTGGGTTAGGGTTAGGGTTAGGATCCCTAGGGTTAGGGTTAGGGGTAGCTTTTTATTAGAATGTCCTGGTCACCAGGTCACTGATAAGCCACCCCCCACCATCAAGGTGATAAAGGGATCCAAACCCTAACCCTAACCATAACCCTTGGGATCCTAACCCTAACCCTACCCCTAACCCTAACCCTACCCCTAACCCTAACCCTAACACTACCCCTAACCCTAACCATAACCCTTGGGATCCTAAGCCTAACACTAACCCTACCCCTAACCCTAACCATAACCCTTGGGATCCTAACCGTAACCCTAACCCTAACCCTACCCCTAACCCTAATCATAACCCTTGGGATCCTAACCCTAACCCTACCCCTAACCCTAACCCTACCCCTAACCCTAACCATAACCCTTGGGATCCAAACCCTAACCCTAAGGGTTAGGGTTAGGATCCTGTCATGATTCCCCAATGGCATGGGAACATCAGAAACACAAAATAACAGACTAGCCCTCGGGTGATGGAAACTCAAGCTGACCGTGACCTAAATCTACCACACAACTAACAGTAGCCAGGAAGCATTCCTACGGCTGCCTAGATGCCATGCGCCAGCCGGAGAACTAACTACGCCTGGAAGAGGAAGGAACAGACCTGGCTTACCTCTAGTGAAATTCCCCAAAGATGATAGTAGCCCCCACATATATTAACGGTGAGTTCAGAGGAAAAGACATACACAGTATGAAGGTAGATTTAGCAAAGCGAGGTCCACTTACTAGATAGAGGAAGGATACAAAAGAGGACTTCACGGTCAGCTGAAAAACCCTTTCAAAAACCCATCCTGAAATTACTTTAAGACTCCTGTGTCAACTCATGACACAGGAGTGGCAATTTCAGTCCACAAGAGCTTCCAGTAACAGGAAATGACAAACTGTAAACTGGACAAAAAATACAAAACAAAAAGGACAAGAGTCCACTTAGCTGATCAGCAGACTGGTAGCAGGAACATGCAACTGAAAGACTCAGGTTACAATGATGACCGGCAAGGAAGTGACTGGAGAGCAAGGCTAAATAGGGAACTCCCAAAACTGATGGAAGCAGGTGAGCTGAGGCAGAAAAGAACACACAAGTCTCCAGTACCACCAGCCACCACTAGGGGAGCCCAAAAAGCGGATCACAACAGGATCCCTAGGGCTAGGGTTAGGGTTAGTATTCAATATAATAACCTATAGAAAACACACTACTAGAACCAGTAAAAGTCATAAACACCTTTATTGAGAATCCAATAAAAACAAGTCATATGTAAATGGGGAAAAGGATGACAATGATCACAAACCAATGTGGCAATGCGGGAACCGCCAGAGAAAGTATACAAATTACCTCAACATTTCCATATATGTTACAGAAAGTGCATATGCTTAGTAAAGTGCAATATCTAAGAATCATTGATTACCAATAGTGCAAAATAAATAGTCCAAAGGCAAAGTGCCAGGTGTATAATTACAATAGGCAAGCAATGATCCCTAAAAGGAGAGGAGAGACTAAGTAAAATCAGTCATAGTACCTGGAGATATGCCGCACTACCACGAGCCCCTTAGTATTCCTAGGGTTACTAGGGATCCTAACCCTAATCCTAACCGTTACCCTAGGGATCCTAACCCTAACCCTAACCCTAAGGGTTAGGATCCTAACCCTAACCCTAAGGGTTAGGGTTAGGATCCCTAGGGTTAGGGTTAGGGTCAGGATCCCTAGGGTTACTAGGGATCCTAACGTTAGGGTTAGGGTTTGGATCCCTATGGTTAGGGTTAGGGTTAGGTTTTCTTGTTTTTTTTGTGTTTCCTTGTGTTCTTCTATAAAAACGCATGCGTTTTCAACGCAAACAAACACATGTGCTTAAAAACGCATGCGTTAACATAGACAGCAATGCATTTTTTTGCTGCGAAAAAATGCATGCGTTTTTTCGCGGCAAAAAAATCGCAGCAAGAAATTACTACAGGTTGCATTTCTGCAAATGAACGCATGCGTCAAAAAACGCATGCGTTGCCGAAAACGCGTCAAAACGCATGCGAAAAACGCATGCGTTTTTAATGTTAAGTATAGGGAAAAAACGCATGCGTTTTTTGCGTTTTTTAGCGCTAAAACGCAGCTTACAAAAACGCAAGTGTGAAACCACCCTTATTGTATCACGTTAGTAAGGCTGCTTTCACACTTGCGTTTTTGAACGCTGCGTTTTTTACCAAAAAAACGCATGCGTTTTTTTCCCCTATATTTAACATTGAAAACGCATGCGTTTTTTGGTGTACGCGTTTGCATGCGTTTGTGAACGCATGCGTTTTTTAACTGCATGCGTTCATTTTATAAAATGCAACTTGTAGTATTTTGAGGGGCGTTTTTTTTTCCTAAAAAAACGCATGCGTTTACATGCGTTTTTTTTGGACAAAAAAATGCATTGGAGTCAATGGAGACGCATGCGTTTTTTTTGACATGCGTTTGCATGCGTTTGCATGCGTTTTTTTGACGCATGCGTTTTTTTTGGCACCACTGAATTAACTGTAGATAAAGATGTCTAGACACTGATAAGACTCTCCCATAGCAGCAAGGTTATAAAGGGAAGGTGGGGGGAAGTTTCTGGTCACTTCTCATCAGACTCCAAAGAAGACAGCACCCTGCCCGGACGCATTCTTGGACAAGACACAGAGCAATGTGAGTATATCCTAGCCAATGCATTCATTTTCAATTTTTTGGATCTACATCTCCTAATTTCTTCTATTTTTTTTCTTTCAACACGCATCAGAATGTCTTCTCCGGTTTCCTCGTCTGATGAGGAGTTCCAGCCACGTCAATCAGAAGTGGATCACGTGAGCGAGGTATGTTTTTTGTACGTCAGCTTGGTAAGTATTGACTGTCACATCGACACATGAGGCAATTTTTTTTTTTTAATTTTATAGAGCACTTCAACAGAGGGACAGAGAGGTACTGAGCAGCGGAGTCAAGGTCCAGGTGGAAGACGGCAGCGGGTATGTATACCAGGCAGACTGTCCTTATTGTAATATTCTTTTAACTTCCTTTCTGTACCCTTGTTTTTCTATACATATTTCTTATATCATCCTTTTCTGAAAGTTGTCTTTCATATTCCTGCCCTTTCTCATCTTCGTGTCTTATTTTTTACAAATGTGGTTGAGCAAACTTAAATGATTTTGTTTTAATTTTAGGTTTCACAACGGGACGACGACCGGATTGATAATGACCTGCTGATCAGTCTGGTCCAGGAGCGAGTCCCGTTGTGGGACAGCCGGGATAAACAGCACGCCGTCAATAGTGTTCTCCGTCGTTTGTGGAGTGAGGTGGCCCAAGCGTTGTGGGATGGCTGGGAGAATTCCACGCCACGGGTCCGTAATGCATTTGGTAAGTATTGCACGGTAGTGTGAAGCAACAGACCTTGGCCATGCTCTCTTGACTGTGTGTGATGAAAGAAACTTTTCGTAGTTTCTGTCATCACACACAGTCACAAGAGCACGGCCAAAAGTTCTTATTCTGACCATTATATTTTATTGTTATTTCACAGTGGAAAAAGTAAGGACACGTTGGCGTTCCATGAAGGACCGCTTCAACTGTGACCTACGTGCAGAGAAGAGTGCAGCTAGTGGTTCCGGAGCAAGGCACCGGCTCTACAAATACCACCGTGTGTTGGCCTTCCTGAGACCGGTCCTTCTCATGAGAACGTAAGTATTTCTCACATGCCTCCGGTTGTATTGCATTGACATAATCTGTCACTTTTAATTCCACAGGATGTACCGTCTTGTTGTAGTTTGGTATTAATTTTCTGTTTTGTTTTTTCACAGCACACACTGCACGACTGTCGCCACAGGTGCTGGAGCGGTCCTTCAGCCGGAAGCCACGGACCCGTCCCAGCCATCCAGCAGCGCAGCACCAGGTGGGTCTTCCACACTCACTGGAGACCAGGGGGCTGGCCCATCAGGTCTTCCCCTTTCGCAGTCCTCTTTCGCTGCACCCATTTTGGCGGGCTCATCCCGGCAGCGACAGAGGGCTTCGGATAGGTCCCTCATGCCCGAGTTTTTACACTTGAGCTCGGTTTTACATGATGCTATCAAGGCTTTAGGTGACAGAATGGATGCGAACCATAATCTCTTAAATTGCCGCATCCAGGATGTCGCCAAAAGCGTTGATCAATTGAAAGCCGACCTCAATAAGCCAGCTCAGCATTTTTTCAATCAAATCCTAGAGGGCATGTCGGAACACCTTAGCCCTGATCTCCAGCTGAGTGTGATGCAGGCCTGCAATGTTGCTTTTGTGCAGGCTATGCAGCAGAGTCAGAGTCGTAATGTGGCGGCCTATCCAACTGTGCCGTCACTGTCACAAGTAAACACTATTCCTACCTCTGCTGCATACCACTGCACGGCCACCTCTATTCCCTCTACAGGTGTACTCCACTACAGCGCCAACACGATGACGAGTGCTGTTGGACATCCCACCGCCACCACCGTGACGACCGCTGCTCCGGCTTGGACCTCCTCCGCTGACACCACGAGGACGCAGGACCCTGGCATGGCTTATCGGGCCGGCACCCTCCCGATGCAGCAGGACCCATCCATGCAATATCGGACCGGCCCACCCCAGATGCAGCAGGACCGAGGCCTGGCATACCGGACCGGACCCACCCCGATGCAGCAGGACCGAGGCGTTGCATACCGGACCGGACCCACCCCGATGCAGCAGGACCGAGGCGTTGCATACCGGACCGGACCCACCCCGATGCAGCAGGACCGAGGCGTTGCTTTCCTGGCAGGACACCCCCCGATGCAGCAGGACCCATCCATGGCGTATCGCACCGGGCCCCCCATGATGCAGCACGACCAAGCCATACCTTTCCAGGCAGGACCCACCCTGATGCAGCAGGACACATCCATGGCTTTATGTTCCCCCCCACCAGCAATGCAGCAGGACACTGTTATGGGATTTGTTTCCCCCCCCCCCCAACGAGGCACCAGGATCCTGGAAGGGTTTTTGTTTCCCCACCCCCAACGAGGCACCAGGACCCAGGCGTGAGTTTATCTTTCCCCCCATTGGACTCAGACATTGCCGAGCGCTCCACAATGGAGACTGACTGTGTGGAGCCGGGTCCTGACGTGTCTCCCGCCCACACTGTACAACATAGCCCAAGAAGACTTCCCCCAACCCGGAAAACCCAACGTAAAACTGGCAAAACGCATAAAAAACAAAAAACTTTGATTATTCCTCCCCCATCACCTACCGATGTGTCTCAACATTCCAGTGTGTCTCAAGCCCCTCATGTTTTAAGCCCCATCCCCGAACTTCCAGACCCTTCAAGTTTTGTTGCCCATTCTCCTGCCACCTCTGCCTCCTCCATGGTGAGCCAGGCTTCAGTTCTGAATACCCCCCAGTTACGTTACTCAACCCCAAGCCGGCGTGGTTCAACCCGGCGCGGTACCAAAAAATAAATTTGTTTTCTTTTTCCTCAATAAAAAAAAAGTTTATTTGAAAAAATTATGTTTGGTTTATTGTGTCTATCACCTCTCTCAATACACACCAATAAACTTCATCACACACTTATTCTTTTGGCCTACACATATCTCCAGTAGTATAAAATACAAGACAACATCTATATGTGTTTCTTTAGTATACAGATATGAGTTGGCCAAAAAAATAGTATTTATTTCCATACTCTTTTATTTTTGTACCTAGTGTAGTGTCACTGTACAAAGAGAAAATGGTGGAAATCAAGTTCAGAAATTAACTGAAACGGTCATATGTCAAAATATATACCTGACCGATTAAGTTGATTACTGCCTTGTATATTCACCATATTCTATATAGCTCATTATGTGACAATGGTTGTCAAACAGATGGGACAAGTGTTCTCACACTCTACATATCTATGCTCACCAGGCCAGGTGTAAGAAATTGTGAATTCATGATCATGTATATGTTTATCATGAATTTATTATTGCTTACACTTGACTTGATGGATATAGAGACCGTGACAGTCTTGACGCAATGACGTCAACAATATTAGAATTAATAAATAAAAATAATTAAAAATTTTGTACCATTATTATAAGTATGGGGCCCGTGGTTTATATCATTCTTTGAAAACCAAAATAGGGAGTGCAACATAGGTAAATTACGATGAAAAATTTAAAATTTATTACCTCAACAACTATCACCCACTCCTGGTTTTGGATTACAAAATATGATATACATATCTACTGCCCATCTTTGGTCAACCTTTGTTTAGACAGGAAAAAGATATTAGACATGGTGAACACAAAAAAGTTTATTAATTAGAAAAATGTTTATCAGTGTTTAATAATTGGTAAACATAAACATACAACAGGACATTTAAACAACATTGTCCTGCCATGACACACGTCCAATATCGGACACAAAATAGGCCGCAAATTGGTCCCGCATAAGACCAACGGCTGCAGTTGACCGCATCGGGTGATGCTGAAAATCAGGCAATGGGTGTGCAACAGGTTCATCAAGTTCAATGTGGGGTCGCTCCTTAGCCATTATATAATTGTGTAGCACCACACAGGCTTTGACCACCTCGTCCACTGTTTCCACTTTTAGATTGATGGCTGTTGCAAGAATGCGCCATTTAGCAACAAGAATGCCAAAGCTGCACTCTACGGTTCTTCTGGCCCTGGTCAGTCTGTAGTTGAATATTCTTCTAGTGTGGTCCAAGTCCCTACTAGAATAGGGCTTCAGGAGATTTTCACACATTTGGAAGGCCTCATCCCCAACCATAACAAATGGCAGCGGTGGGCCTTGAGTGTTGGGGAGAGGCTGTGGAGGGGGAAAATTAAAATTGTTGCCATACAACCGACGGCCCATATCCGAGCTCTTGAAGGTTTGGGAATCATTGCCACGGCCAAAAGCTCCAATATCCACGGCGATGAAGCGACACTCCGCATCCGCTATTGCCATAAGCACTACCGAAAAATATTTTTTATAATTATAAAACTCAGATCCGGTTCTGGCCGGTTTGACAATGCGGATGTGCTTTCCATCCACCGCCCCTAAACAGTTTGGGAAATCACACACGTTCAAAAATGTAGTTGAAATTTCCCGCCACATGTCCACGGTGGGTACGGGTATAAACTCCTCACGGAGTGCATTCCATAACGCACGACAGGTGTCCACAACAATTCCGGAGAGGGTTGAGATTCCAAGGCGATATTGGAAGTGCAGGGAAGATAAACTCTCTCCTGTGGCAAGAAATCTAGAAGAAAAAGAAACAAAAACAAAAAAAATTAAAAATCGGTTCTAATGGTGTGTTTTAAAAAAAAAAAAATAATAAAAAAAAAAAAACATAGAAAACATGTCATAACAACAAAGTTGACGGTCATTGGTTTAGTTTAGGAACGTACCGTAATGTCACTAACAGACGTTCCTCAGGTGGAATCGCTCTACGGAGCCGTGTGTCCTGTCGCCTTATGGATCCTTCAACACGAGCCAGTAAATCCCGGAAAGAATCTTGAGACATTCTGGTATAATCCTGGAATTTCTCCGGGTTGGCATTCAGCTCCGCATAGAGCGTGTGATATGCTCCACGGCTCTCACGCACTTCAATGATGGGGTGCCTCCAAAAACGCCGACGCTGTCTCCTTCTCCATCTTTGGCGGTTTCGGTCTTGCTCCCAAGCAAAAACACAGGCAATGAAAATCTTGAAGCTGAACTCCAGTTTGAAATAAAAGTTATCCATAGAAAGATCCATCGTGACACCGGAAACAGTAGCAAGCTCTGAAAATTTCTGTTCCCCTAGGGTCAATATATTGAGAGACAATCATATACGCCCTCTCTATTCCCATTGGTTGTGTCTGGGGTTTTTTTTATTTATTTTTTTTTTTTTTGGAAAAATGTTAAAAAAACGCAAACGCATGCAAAAACGCATGTAAACGCGTGTAAACGCTGCGTTTTTTGGACACACGCGTTTAACGCATGCGTCAAATAAACGCAGCGTTTACATGCGTTTACATGCGTTTTTGCACCATGCGTTTTTTTAAAAAAACGCATGCGTTCAAAAACGCAAGTGTGAAACCAGCCTAACACAACAAAATATATTTTTTGTGTGGATGAAGCCTTTATAATTTAAAGATATGCTCAAAGCAACTAGGCTGCAGTACGTAATGGGCTAGCTGGTGGAACCACTGTGCCAAAGCCCAAGGAAGACCTGGAGGGGTGTAATTGGGAGCCTCACCCATTCCGACCACAGACACATAGCCAAACCTCCCAACCGTCCCAGATCCAGCTGGACTGTCACGATTTTGACAGTCTCCCCCGCTGTCATGGCCGGGACAAGTATGTCCCGCACTGGGTGGGAGGTGTGGAGAATTTATGACTCCATTACCGATGCCATTTTATAAACGCCGCCTAATAAAAACTAAGTAGGTTTTTAACTTCGGAAAAATGGCCGCCCTCAGCGATGTCACTAGAACATCTGGAGACAAACCTGTGTATTACAGTGCGTGCTCTTGTGTTTAGAATTCTGTTAGGGAATGCACCGCCGGAGATTGATTGCTGGAGACTTCTTTGACTGACAGGCCCATCCACCAACCAGCTGCTTACTGAGCTCCGTGGACAAATTAGAGGAGAAGGGCTGAGAGGCAGATAGGAAGGATGGAGCGGGAAAAAGTGTCGGTGGAGTTTTGTAAGGCAAGTGTTACTGTTGTGAATTCTGCTTTTGGGCTCCCTCCGGTGGTTGTAGGTGGTAACGCAGTTGTCTCTGAGTTGCAGCCCTGGTCAGGTGTTTCTGCTGATTGCAGTTCTGACTGGGGTATTTAGGTCAGCAGGATTCTTTAGTCCTTGCCAGTGGCCATTGTTTTTGGAGGTTTTGTCCTTGCCTGGTTCCCTCAGCGTTGCTGCCAAATCTGCAAAGATAAGTGTCTGGTTTTCGTGGCACACATGCCGTGTGCTTATGATTTAGCGCTATTCAGTGTTTTTTTGTCCAGCTTAGATTGTATCAGTAATTTCTCAGTCTTGTTGGATTCTCAGGAGTTGCAGATATACATTCCATGTCTTTAGTTAGATTGTGGAACATTTTGTATTTTCTGCTGTGGATATTTTTAGAGTTTTTATACTGACCGCTTAGTATTCTGTACTATCTTTCCCTGTTTAGCTAGAGTGGCCTCTTTTGCTGGAATCTGTTTTCTGCCTGTGTGTGTCTTTCCTCTCCTATTCACAGCCAATGTTTGTGAATAATAATAAAAATACATAATCCTGAATGCCCTGTACCCTTGCAGTGAGATGATCCACACTAGAAGACAGACTCTGAATGTCCATATCTGCAACTGCATTCAGAACCACCCAGAGAGTAAGGGGAGGAGAGAAGCTAAACACAGTGCAGAGGAAAAAAAAAATGACCTTAGGATTTCTCTTCTCCCTCTTCTGCTGCATTAACACTTTGTGGCCTGCTGTACTATTATGATCTGGTGGTAGGATCTCGAAACTGACCTGACACATATAACCAGAATATAGGACAAGTTCTGGGGATGTGGAAGCTATACTGACCGCAATCCTGATCCTATCCACACACACTAAAGGCAGCCGTGGAGCGTTACCTAAAAACCTAGACGCCTCTTCACAGCCTGAGAAACTGACTTCCCCTAGAGAGAAAGCAAAGACCTTACTTGCCTCAGAGAAATAACCCCAAAGTTTTAGACAGCCCCCCACAAATAATAACGGTGAGTTAAGGGGAAAATACAAACGTAGAAATGAAACAGGTTTAGCAAATGAGGCCCGCTAACACTAGATAGACAGAAAATAGATAGGAATCTGTGCGGTCAGTACAAAACTATCAAAAATAAACCACGCAGAGAATACAAGAACCCCCACACCGACTCACGATGTGAGGGGCGCACTCTGCACCCCAGAACTAACCAGCGAGCGAAAAATCACATTAAAGCAAGCTGGACTGAACTCATCATATACAGAGAAACATTTTCAAGGAAATAATGAGCAAAATGAACAAGCAAACTTAGCTTCTCCAGCAGGAGACTGGACACAAGGAATATTCAGGAGAGCTCAGAATCAGGACTGAATACACCGACAGCAGGCAACAAGTGAAGGTCCAGCTGAATTAAATAGGCCCAGCATAGCAGGAAATGAAGCAGCTGAACCCAGCCAAGACCAGCCATATCGCTAAAGGCCACCAGAGGGAGCCCAAGAACAAACTCACACAGTACCACTCATGACCACAGGAGGGAGCCCGAGAACGGAATTCACAACAGGCTACTTCTAGTTCCAGTGTTAAGTTCAGGGTTTGTGGTCAGTACAGATTCCACTTCTCCTGAGAAAGTCTCATGCGGCTCCAAAGCCACCGGATCATAACAGTACAACTGGCCAACAATGAGTTAAATGCATCTCAGAAGAAGGGAAGAAAGGTGTTGAGTCATTTTTTTTTCTTTGGTTTGTTTTGCCTGTCCCTCCCTCTTTTTCCCTGGGTGGCTGGGGAGTCTTGTATGAGCATGGATGTTCATGAATTAGCTTCTCGTGTAGACCAGCTTGCTGCTAGGGTGCAGGGAATTTCTGATTATATTGTTCAGACTCCTGTTTTGGAGCCGAAAATTCCTACTCCTGATTTGTTTTTTGGTGACAGGTCTAAATTTCTGAGTTTTAAAAACAACTGTAAACTGTTTTTTCTTTGAGACCTCGATCCTTTGGTGATTCCATTCAGCAGGTTAAGATCATTATTTCCCTGCTGCATGGCGATCCACAGGATTGGGCATTTTCCCTGGAATCTGGGAGTCCTGCTTTGCTTAATGTAGATTCCTTTTTGCAGGCTTTAGGACTAGGGTTGAGCGAAATGGATCGTTCATTTTCATAAGTCGCCAACTTTTGGCAAAGTCGGCGTCTCATGAACCGAGCCGATCCCTGTGTGGGGTCTGCCATGCGGTACGCGACTTTCGCGCCAAAGTCGCATTTCAATGACGCTAAAAGTGCCATTTCTCAGCCAATGAAGGTGGACGCAGAGTGTGGGCAGCGTGATGACATAGATCTCAGTCCCCACCATCTTAGAGAAGGGCATTGCAGTGATTGGCTTGCTTTCTGCGGCGTCACAGGGGCTATAAAGGGGCGTTCCCGCCGACTGCCATCTTACTGCTGCTGATCTGAGCGTAGGGAGAGGTTGCTGCAGCTTCTTCGGAAGCAGGGATAGTGATAGGCAGGGTACATAAAGCTACAAACCGCTTGTGCTGTAGCGATTTCCACTGTCCAACACCACCTTTTGATTGCAGGGACAGTGGAAGCTACATTTTTTTTTCCTCAGCGCTGTAGCTCATTGGGCTGCACTAGAAGGCTCCCTGACCCTGATAGCTGCGTTGCTGTGCCTGTCTGTACGCCGCTGTGCAAACCAACTGCTTTTTTCAAAGCACAAATCCTGTTTTTCCTTCCTTTCTGCACAGCTATCTTGTGTGTTTGTCCACACTTTTGTGTGCAGCAGTCCTTTTTATAGCTGCCTGCCATACTTTTCTGAGATAACTGCAGGGAGATAAATATTGGCAAGTCTGCCTCCGTGCCATTGCTGTGTGTGGCATCTGTCTCTCATTGTGTGCCACCGAAAACACTGTGTAATACTTGGCCATTTTTTTGGGGGGGTACATTCTCCCTTTTCCAAAAAAAAAATTAGTGGGAGATAAATATTGGCAAGTCTGCCTCCGTGCCATTGCTGTGTGTGGCATCTGTCTCTCATTGTGTGCCACCGAAAACACTGTGTAATACTTGGCCATTTTTTTGGGGGGGTACATTCTCCCTTTTCCAAAAAAAAAATTAGTGGGAGATAAATATTGGCAAGTCTGCCTCCGTGCCATTGCTGTGTGTGGCATCTGTCTCTCATTGTGTGCCACCGAAAACACTGTGTAATACTTGGCCATTTTTTTTTGGAGGGGTACATTCTCCCTTTTCCAAAAAAAAAATTAGTGGGAGATAAATATTGGCAAGTCTGCCTCCGTGCCATTGCTGTTTGTGGCATCTGTCTCTCATTGTGTGCCACCGAAAACACTGTAATACTTGGCCATTTTTTTTTTTTTTTGGGGTACATTCTCCCTTTTCCAAAAAAAAAATTAGTGGGAGATAAATATTGGCAAGTCTGCCTCCGTGCCATTGCTGTGTGTGGCATCTGTCTCATTGTGTGCCACCGAAAACACTGTGTAATACTTGGTCATTTTTTTTTGGGGGGGGTACATTCTCCCATTTCCCCCCAAAAAATTAGTGGGAGATAAATATTGGCAAGTCTGCCTCCGTGCCATTGCTGTGTGTGGCATCTGTCTCTCATTGTGTGGCACCGAAAACACTGTGTAATACTTGGCCATTTTTTTTTTTTTGGGTACATTCTCCCTTTTCAAAAAAAAAAAATTAGTGGGAGATAAATATTGGCAAGTCTACCTCCGTGCCATTGCTGTGTGTGGCATCTGTCTCTCATTGTGTGCCACCGAAAACCACTGTGTAATACTGGGCATTTTTTTTGGGGGGGGGGGTAAATTCTCCCAGAAAAAAAAAAAAAATAGTGGGAGATTAAGATTGGCATTTCTGCTTGAGTGCTGGTCCTGTGTGTGCCATCTGTCTCAAATTATTGGGGCACAGAAAACCTAGTGTGTAACATTGGGCCTGATTTTCCCTTCAGTGTCAGGCACCTATAAAGGTATATATAAATCCTACAGAAGTTTGAGTTCACCTTATAAGTTGTTTTACAGTAACAAATAGCGTTACTTTGGTTACGTTTTGCAAACAATGAGGAAGTCTAGTGGAAGAGGTCGTGGCCGTGGGCGGTCATTGTCAGCTGGTAATGATTTTAGTGGTGGTGGAGCATCAGGTGGTCGTGGTAAAAGCAGTACAGCACCTAAGTCTCGAGTTGTTGAGCCAGGTTCGTTGTCTGGCTACACAAGGCCTCGAACGCTCTCTTTTCTGGGAGTAGGAAAACCACTTTTGAAGCCGGAGCAGGAGGAACAAGTATTGGCTCTCATTGCTGACTCTGCCTCTAACTCTTTCGCCTCCTCCTCGGAAAGTGCCAAATGTCAGAGCAGTGCATCGTCAGTGGATGCTCCCGGTCAGGAACAAGTCACTTCCTTGTGTCCTTCACTAAAAACAACAGTTAAGGATGCGTCAGTCGACACAACAGGTTACTCCATGGAACTCTTTACACATACCGTTCCTGGGTTAGACAGTGAAACAGTTAACAGGCCATGCCCATTAGAAGTTGAATCGGACATGGAGTGCACAGATGCACAGCCACAGCCAGATTACTATGCTGTTCCTTTGACTCAGACCAGAACATTGCCCTCGCAGTGTACTGAGGAAGAATCAAACCCAGCGGAGACTATGGTGCCCCGTCACGAACGCTATACCACCGGCTTAAACGGTGATACAGACGAAATTGCACACGACATAGAAGAGGAGGTCATAGATGACCCAGTTGTGGACCCCGATTGGCAGTCATTGGGGGAACAGGGTGCAGGTGGCAGTAGTTCTGAAGCGGAGGAGGAGGAGCCGCAGCAGGCATCAACATCACAACAGGTTCCATCTACCGGGCCCGTATCTGGCCAAAAACGCATGGCAAAAACAAAACCAGTTGGAGGACAGCGTGGCCATCCGGTTAAAGAAGCTCAGTCTGCAATGCCTGAAAAGGTATCCGATAGTAGAAAGAGTGCAGTCTGGCATTTTTTTAAACAACATCCAAATGATCAGCGCAAAGTCATCTGTCAAAAATGTTCAACTACCTTAAGCAGAGGTCAGAATCTTAAAAGTCTAAATACAAGTTGCATGCATAGACATTTATCCACCATGCATTTGCAAGCCTGGACTAACTACCAAACGTCCCTCAAGGTTGCAGCACGCTCGGCCAATGAAGCTAGTCAGCAACGCTACATCCCTTCCCTCCCTGTAAGCCCACCATTTCCCGCGCCACCTGCAGTATCTGTACAGCTTTCGTCGCCAGGCCAAAGCAGTCAGGGAATCACCAGGTTAGTAGTAGGAAACACTGCATGTAGGGCACTGGCAAGAATACCATCTCCAACCCTCTCTCACTCACCCATGTCCACCGGCACCACCGCTAGTTCCACGATCTCCAGCTCTCCAGTCTAGCTCACCCTACATCAGACTCTTGTTAGGAAAAGGAAGTACTCATCCTCGCATCCGCGTACACAGGGTTTGAACGCCCACATTGCTAGACTAATCTCATTAGAGATGATGCCCTACCGGTTAGTTGAAAGCGAAGCTTTCAAAGCGCTGATGGACTACGCTGTACCACGCTACGAGCTACCCAGTCGGCACTTCTTTTCTAGAAAAGCCATCCCAGCCCTCCAACAGCATGTTAAAGACCGCATCGTCCATGCACTCAGGCAGTCTGTGACTACAAAGGTGCACCTGACAACAGATGCATGGACCAGTAGGCATGGCCAGGGACGTTACGTGTCCATCACGGCACACTGGGTGAATGTGGTAGATGCGGGGTCCACAGGGGACAGCAATATTGGGACAGTTCTGCCTAGCCCACGGTCAAGGAAAGAGTTGGCTGTAGGCATTCGCCCCCCCTCCTCCTCTTCCTCCTCCTTCTCCTGCAGAAGCGAAAGCTCGTCCACAGACCGCAGTCGCACATCCACTCCATCCGCAGCTGCCACTGTTGCACACCAGGTGTGCCATTATGGGACAGCTAGTGGCAAGCGTCAGCAGGCTGTATTGGCAATGAAGTGTTTGGGCGACAACAGACACACCGCGGAAGTTCTGTCCGAGTTCTTGCAGAAAGAAACTCAGTCATGGCTGGGCACTGTACATCTTGAGGCAGGCAAGGTAGTGAGTGATAACGGAAGGAATTTCATGGCTGCCATAGCCCTTTCCCAACTGAAACACATTCCTTGCCTGGCTCACACCTTAAACCTGGTGGTGCAGTGCTTCCTGAAAAGTTATCCGGGGTTACCCGACCTGCTCCTCAAAGTGCGCAGACTTTGCTCGCATATCCGCCGTTCGCCTGTACACTCCAGTGGTATGCAGAACTATCAGCGTTCTTTGAACCTTCCTCAGCATCGCCTAATCATCGACGTTGCAACAAGGTGGAACTCCATACTGCACATGCTTCAGAGAGTGTGCGAACAGAGGCGTGCTGTTATGTATTTGTGGGAGGATACACGGGCAGGCAGTTGGATGGCAGACATGGAGTTGTCAGGTGTGCAGTGGTCGAAGCTACAAGACCTGTGTCAAGTCCTTCAGTGTTTTGAGGAATGCACACGGCTGGTTAGTGCAGACAACGCCATAATAAGCATGAGCATCCCCCTAATGCGTCTGCTGATGCAAAGTTTGACGCACATAAAGGAGCAGGCGTCTGCAGCCGAGGAAGAGGAAAGCCTTGATGACAGTCAGCCATTGTCTGGTCAGGGCCGTGTAGAGGACGCGGTAGCGGGCGAAGAGGAGGACGAGGAGGATGATGGGGATGAGTACTTTTTTAATGAGGAAGCTTCTCCTGGGCCAACAGAAATTAGTGGCGTTGCAAGGCCGGGTTCTGTTTTTGTAAGGGAGACAAGTGACGTAGATTTGCCTGTAACTGCCCCTCAAACCAGCACAACCGCAGATTTGCCAACTGGAACTTTGGCCCACATGGCGGATTATGCCTTACGTATCCTCAAAAAGGACCCACGCATTATTAAAATGATGAGCGATGACGATTACTGGTTGGCCTGCATCCTTGACCCTCGCTATAAAGGCAAATTGCAAAATATTATGCCACATGAGAACCTCGAACAAATATTAGCAACCAAACAAGCTACTCTTGTAGACCGTTTGATTCAGGCATTCCCAGCACACAGCGCCGGTGATGGTTCTCACACGAGCTGCAGGGGGCTACAGGGCAGAGGTGTTAGAGGTGCACAGATCAGAAGTGGCGTTGGACAGAGGGGTTTTCTGACCAGGTTGTGGAGTGATTTCGCAATGACCGCAGACAGGACAGGTACTGCAGCATCTATTCAAAGTGACAGGAGACAACATTTGTCCAGTATGGTTACTAACTATTTTTCAGCCCTTATTGATGTTCTCCCTCAACCGTCATTCCCATTTGATTACTGGGCATCCAAATTAGACACCTGGCCTGAATTGGCAGAATATGCGTTGCAGGAGCTTGCTTGCCCAGCAGCTAGTGTGCTATCAGAAAGAGTATTCAGTGCTGCTGGTTCAATATTAACCGAAAAAAGGACTCGTCTGGCTACCCAAAATGTGGATGATCTCACCTTCATTAAAATGAACCACTCCTGGATTTCAAATTATTTTGCCCCACCTTTTCCGGCTGACACCTAGCTTTCCTATAAAAAGGTCTTGCTTGTGGACTGGTCTTACTGAGTGTTCAAATCTCTTAATTTGCAGCAGCTGTTTGTCCAGCATATGTCATGTTTACACCTCCCCCAATGGGAAAACTCCCCCCACGGGGCCGTGGTCTTGCCACTTGGCGCAACCACCCGTTAGAGTGCCGTTTGTCTGAAGAGGTGGGTGTGCTCGCTTTTGGTCGACGACACTGCCACTGGGTCCCTCATAGTACAATGTAGTGTCTCTGGCGGTGGTGGTGCGCACCCAACGTCAGACACACTGTTGTAACATGAGGGGCCCTGGGGCGGTACCGCCGGCCACAAGAGAGTTCCCCCCCCCCCAGCTCAAACTGTGCTCTACCACATGCAAAATTATCTCGCAAAGCTCCACCAATGTTTAGTCTATGCGCTGACATCATTCAATGCCTGGCACTGACAAACAATACCAATTTGTTGACATCTATGATGCTAGTTAAAGTAGTCTGGGTCAGTGTCCTATATTGACACCAGTAAATACTAATTTACTGCCAAATTACTTTGTCATAAACTCTGCAGATGAGCCCACCCCTGTACCTAAGCATGCCACCCTTTTTTTATTTATAGTTGTTTTGCGAGACATTAACATCTATTTATTTTTTGGGAGTACTAACTGTGTCAGACACTTCTTGCAATACTCCTCCACTGACCACAATGCTGCCTGCCTGTGTATCCATGTAATCGATTTAAAACTGCCATGAGCCTACTGTTTGCTATTTTAGGCCTTTGATAGCCTGTTTGCGGCCCCTACTTGCAATACTCCTCCACTGACCACAATGCTGCCTGGAGTGCCTGCCTGTGTATCCATGTAACCAATTTAAAACTGCCATGATTGCCTATTGTTTGTTATTTTAGGCCTTTGTTAGCCTGTCAACGGCCCCTACTTGCAATACTCCTCCACTGACCACAATGCTGCCTGCCTGTGTATCCATGTAACCGATTTAAAACTGCCATGCCTGCCTATTGTTTGTTATTTTAGGCCTTTGTTAGCCTGTCTGTGGCCCCTACTTGCAATACTCTTCCACTGACCACAATGCTGCCTGCCTGTGTATCCATGTAACCGATTTAAAACTGCCATGACTGCCTATTGTTTGTTATTTTAGGCCTTTGTTAGCCTGTCAACGGCCCCTACTTGCAATACTCCTCCACTGACCACAATGCTGCCTGCCTGTGTATCCATGTAACCGATTTAAAACTGCCATGCCTGCCTATTGTTTGTTATTTTAGGCCTTTGTTAGCCTGTCAACGGCCCCTACTTGCAATACTCCTCCACTGACCACAATGCTGCCTGCCTGTGTATCCATGTAACCGATTTAAAACTGCCATGCCTGCCTATTGTTTGTTATTTTAGGCCTTTGTTAGCCTGTCTGTGGCCCCTACTTGCAATACTCCTCCACTGACCACAATGCTGCCTGCCTGTGTATCCATGTAACCGATTTAAAACTGCCATGAGCCTACTGTTTGTTATTTTAGGCCTTTGGTAGCCTGTCTGCAGCCCCTACTTGCAATACTCCTCCACTGACCACAATGCTGCCTGGAGTGCCTGCCTGTGTATCCATGTAACCGATTTAAAACTGCCATGAGCCTATTGTTTGTTATTTTAGGCCTTTGTTAGCCTGTCTGCGGCCCCTACTTGCAATACTCTTCCACTGACCACAATGCTGCCTGGAGTACCTGCCTGTGTATCCATGTAACCGATTTAAAACTGCCATGAGCCTATTGTTTGTTATTTTAGGCCTTTGATAGCCTGTCTGCGGTCCCTACTTGCAATACTCCTCCACTGACCACACCAATGCTGCCCGTGTACCCCTGGAACCTATTTAAAAGTTCATAGAGCCTAGTTATATATTTTATTTACTATTAATAAGGCCATGATGGACTACGCTGTACCACGCTACAAGCTAACCAGTCGACACTTCTTTTGCGAGAAAAGCCATCCCAACCCTCCACCAGCATATAAAAGACCGCATTGTCCATGCACTCTGGCAATCTGTGAGTACAAAGGTGCACCTGACAACAGACGCATGGACCTGTAGGCATGGCCACGGAAGATTACATGTCCATTACGGCGCAATGGGTTAATGTGGTGGATGCATGGTCCACAGGGGACAACCTACTAAGTCTGTCTGCAGTCCCTAATTCAAATTGTCCTCCACTGTCTAAATCGGAACTTCCACCTTCTGGCTTTCGGCCTATAGTATCAGAAATTAAACTGCATTTGGCCTTCAACTTTGGTTACGGCCTACTAACGGTGTCTGCCCCTCCCTTGTGTTTGTCCTCAACTGAATAAAGCTGAGCTTCAACCTTCTGGCTCTAATTTTTTTTTTTTTTTTTAAGTGCTGGTTGGGGCATAATACCTCTGTTTGCTGCTCCCTGGTGTTGACCTCAACTGAATAAAGCTGAGCTTCAACCTTCTGGCTCTCATTAAGTGCTGTGTTTTTAAAAATTGGTGGTTAGGGCCTACTAACGGTGTCTGCCCCTCCCTGGTGTTTGCCCTCAACTGAATAAAGCTGAGCTTCCACCTTCTGGCTTTCGGCCTATAGTATCAGATATTAAACTGCATTTGGCCTTCAACTTTGGTTATGGCCTACTAACGGTGTCTGCCCCTGCCTGGTGTTTTTCCTCAACTGAATAAAGCTGAGCTTCAACCTTCTGGCTCTCATTAAGTGCTGTGTTTTTAAAAATTGGTGGTTAGGGCCTACTAACGGTGTCTGACCCTCCCTGGTGTTTGCCCTCAACTGAATAAAGCTGAGCTTCAGTCTTTAGGCTTTTGGCCTAAAGTATCAGATATTAAACTGCATTTGGCCTATTAGTGTGTTTGGGCCCTTAAAACAGTGTCTGCTGCTCCTGGGTTTGCTACTCCACTGAACAAAGCAATGCCGCCTGTTTAGTCCTGTTACCAATTTTGAACTGCATTTAGCCTACTTTATTCTTTGGCCCTATATCTGTTTCCTCCTCATCCTGCCCATTGCCCAGCCACTGCTAGATGAGTCTGCTGGTACATTGACCTAGACCACTACATTCCCCTTGCACTCTACACAGCCAGAATCTGACCCTGCTGAAAGTAAGGTTCCCCTTCCCGCATGTTATACCACCTTACACAGGGACAAAGAGGAAGGTGCAGATGAAAGTGCAGGTTCCTTCATCAGGTGGGGGGGCATACTCGTTGGCGACGTCACTGGCACAGGGCCCCTCAGAGTACGCAAAAGTGTCGCTGCTGGTGGGAAGCGCCCCCGCCGTGCAAACACACCGCTGTACTTTGAGGGGCCCTGTGCCAGTGCCAATGCGAACGAGTGTGCCCCCCTGCTTGCTCAGGATCACAGCACTTGCAACGTTAAAAATACTTACCTCTCCCTGCTCCACCGCCGTGACGTAGTCCACGATTCCTGGGCCCACTAAAACCTTGAACCAGCCCTACCCCCCACAACTTTTGCCAAATGACCCCCAAGTTCCATTGAACAACTATTATTATAAAGTTAATTAAGATTGACAAGCTTCAGAAACAAGAATGGATGTTTTTGGCATTAAAATGGGCACTGTAGGTGTTTTCCTGGCCTCCACTCACTGCCGACTATGCTTCCCCATTGACTTGCATTGGGTTTCGTGTTTCGGTCGATCCCCGACTTTTAGCGATAATCGGCCGACTGCACTCGACTCGACTCTGGACAAAGTCGGGTTTCACAAAACCCGACTCGATCTTTAAAAAATGAAAGTCGCTCAACCCTATTTAGGACTATTATATGATGAACCTAATTCTGTGGATCAAGCGGAGAAGACCTTGTTGGTTCTGTCTCAGGGCCAAGAGGTGGCAGAATTGTATTGTCAGAAATTTAGAAAATGGTCTGTGTTGACTAAATGGAATGATGATGCTTTGGTGGCAATTTTCAGAAAGGGTCTTTCTGAATCCGTTAACGATGTTATGGAGGGGTTTCCCACGCCTGTTGGTCTGAGTAATTCTATGTCTCTGGCCATTCAGATTGATCGGCGCTTGCGGGAGCGCAGAACTGTGCGCGCTGTAGCGTTGTCCTCAGAGCAGAGTCCTGAGCCAATGCAGTGTCATAGGATTCTGTCTAGAACAGAACGACAAGGATTCAGACGTCAGAATAAGTTGTGTTATTATTGTGGCGATGCTTCTCATGTTATTTCAGTCTGCTCTAAGCGGAATAAGAAGATCACTAGTTCATTTACCATCAGTACTGTACAACCTAAATTTCTGTTATCTGTGTCCTTGATCTGCTCATTGTCATCATTTTCTGTCATGGCATTTGTGGATTTAGGCGCCGCTTTGAACTTAATGGACTTTGAGTTTGCAAGGCGTTGTGGTTTTCCCCTGCAGCCTTTGCAGAACCTTATTCCTTTAAGGGGCATTGATGCTACACCTTTGGCTAAAAATAAGCCCCAGTTTTGGACTCAGGTGACCATGCGTATGGCGCCGGCCTATCAGGAGGACTGTCAATTTCTGGTGTTGCATAATTTGCAGGATGCTATCGTGCTGGGTTTTCCGTGGTTGCAGGTACATAATCCTGTGTTGGATTGGAAGTCTATGTCTGTGACTAGTTGGGGTTGTCAGGGGATTCATAATGAGGTTCCTTTAATGTCCATCTCCTCTTCTTCCTCTTCTGAAATTCCAGAGTTTTTGTCTGATTTTCAGGATGTATTCGATGAGCCCAAGTCCAGTTCTCTTCCACCTCACAGGGATTGTGATTGTGCTATTGAGTTGATTTCAGGCTGTAAGTTTCCTAAGGGCCGACTTTTCAACCTGTCTGTGCCTGAACATACCGCTATGCGGAGTTATGTTAAGGAGTCTTTGGAGAAAGGGCATATTCGGCCATCTTCTTCACCGATGGGAGCAGGTTTTGATTATCGCCTCTTGAATAAGATCACGGTCAAGTTTCAATACCCTTTACCCTTGATTTCCGATTTGTTTGCTAGGATTCAGGGGGCTAGTTGGCTTACAAAGATTGACCTTCGGGGGGCGAATAATCTTGTTCGTATTAAGCAGGGTGATGAATGGAAAACTGCATTCATACGCCCGAGGGTCATTTTGAATACCTTGTGATGCTGTTCGGGCTCACTAATGCTCCATCTGTTTTTCAATCTTTCATGCATGATATCTTCCGGACTTATATTGATAAATTCTTGATTGTATATCTGGACGATATTTTGATTTTTTCTGATGATTGGGAGTCTCATGTAGAGCAGGTCAGGATGGTGTTTCAGATCCTTCGTGACAATGCTCTGTTTGTGAAGGGGTCTAAGTGTCTCTTTGGGGTGCAGAAGGTTTCTTCTTTTGGGTTTTAGTTTTTCTCCTTCATCTATTGAGATGGACCCAGTTAAGGTTCAGGCCATTCATGATTGGATTCAACCCACGTCCGTAAAGATCCTTCAGAAATGTTTTGGTTTTGCAAATTTTTATCGCCGTTTCATTGCTAACTTTTCCAGCGTGGTTAAACCCTTGACCGATTTGATGAAGAAAGGCGCTGATGTGGTGAATTGGTCCTCTGCGGCTGTTTCTGCCTTTCAGGAGCTTAAACGTCGATTTACTTCTGCTCCGGTGTTGCGTCAGCCTGATGTTTCTCTACCGTTTCAGGTTGAGGTTGACGCTTCTGAGATTGGGGCAGGGGCCGTTTTGTCTCAGAGGGATCCTGCTGGTTCCTTAATGAAACAGTGTGCCTTCTTTTCCGGTAAATTTTCGCCTACTGAATGCAATTATGATGTCGGCAGTCGGGAGTTGTTGGCTATGAAGTGGGCATTTGAGGAGTGGCAACATTGGCTTGAGGGAGCTAAACACCGTATTGTGGTCTTGACCGATCATAAGAATCTGATTTACCTCAAGTCTGCCAAACGGCTGAATCCTAGACAGGCTCGATGGTCTTTGTTTTTTTCTCGTTTTGATTTTGTGGTCTCGTATCTTCCAGGTTCTAAGAATATTAAGTCTGATGCCCTTTCTAGGAGTTTTTTGCCTGATTCTCCTGAGGTCCTGGAACCGGTCGGCATTCTGAAAGAAGGGGTGGTTCTTTCTGCCATTTCCCCTGATTTGTGATGGGTTCTTCAGGAATTTCAGGCTGACAGACCTGACCGCTGTCCAGTGGGGAAATTGTTTGTTCCTGACAGATGACTAGTAGAGTGATTTCTGAGGTTCATTGTTCTGTGTTGGCTGGTCATCCTGGTATTTTTGGTACCAGAGACTTGGTTGGTAGGTCCTTTTGGTGGCCTTCTTTATCACGTGATGTGCGTTCTTTTGTGCAGTCCTGTGGGACTTGTGCACGGGCCAAGCCTTGTTGTTCCCATGCTAGTGGGTTGCTTTTGCCATTGCCAGTCCCTGAGAGGCCTTGGATGCATATTTCTATGGATTTTATTTCTGATCTTCCGGTTTCCCAGAAGATGTCGTTTATCTGGGTTGTTTGTGACTGGTTCTCTAAGATGGTTCATTTGGTGCCTTTGCCCTAAATTGCCTTCCTCCTCAGATTTGGTTTCGTTGTTTTTTCAGCATGTGGTTCGTTTGCATGGTATTCCGGAGAATATTGTGTCTGACAGAGGTTCTCAGTTTGTTTCTAGGTTTTGGCGAGCCTTTTATGCTAGGCTGGGCATTGATTTGCCTTTTTCCTCTGCATTTCATCCTCAGACAAATGGCCAAACCGAGCGAACTAATCAGACCTTGGAGACTTATTTGAGATGCTTTGTGTCTGCTGATCAGGATGGTTGGGTGGCCTTTTTGCCGTTGGCCTAGTTTGCCCTTAATAATCGGGCTAGTTCGGCTACTTTGGTTTCGCCTTTTTTTTGTAATTTTGATTTTCATCCTCGTTTTTCTTCTGGGCAGGTTGAGCCTTCTGACTGTCCTGGTGTGGATTCTGTGGTTGACAGGTTGCAGCAGATTTGGACTCATTTGGTAGACAATTTGGTGTTGTCTCAGGAGAAGGCTCAACGTTTTGCTAACCGTCGTCGGGGTGTTGGTTCCCGGCTTCATGTTGGGGATCTGGTCTGGTTGTCTTCCCATCATGTTCCTATGAAGGTTTCTTCTCCTAAGTTTAAGCCTCGGTTTTTTGGTCCTTATAGGATTTCTGAGATTATTAATCCGGTGTCTTTTCGATTGGCGCTTCCGGCCTCTTTTGCTATCCATAATGTCTCCATAGATCTTTATTGCGGAATTATGTGGTACCTGTTGTTCCCTCTGTCGATCCTCCGGCCCCTGTGTTGGTTGATGGGGAGTTGGAGTATGTGGTTGAGAAGATTTTGGATTCTCGTTTTTCGAGGCGGAGGCTTCACTATCTTGTCAAATGGAAGGGTTATGGCCACGAGGATAATTCTTGGGTTTTTGCCTCCGATGTCCAAGCTGCTGATTTGGTTCATGCTTTTCATCTGGCTCGTCCTGATCGGCCTGGGGGCTCTGGTGAGGGTTCGATGACCCCTCCTCAAGGGGGGGGTACTGTTGTGAATTCTGCTTTTGGGCTCCTTCCGGTGGTTGTAGGTGGTAATGCAGTTGTCTCTGAGTTGCAGCCCTGGTCAGGTGTTTCTGCTGATTGTAGTTCTGACTGGGGTATTTAGGTCAGCAGGATTCTTTAGTCCTTGCCAGTTGTCCATTGTTTTTGGAGGTTTTGTCCTTGCCTGGTTCCCTCAGCCTTGCTGCCAAATCTGCAAAGATAAGTGTCTGGTTTTCATGGCACACATGCCGTGTGCTTATGATTTAGTGCTATTCAGTGTTTTTTTGTCCAGCTTAGATTTTATCAGTAATTTCTCAGTCTTGTTGGATTCTCAGGAGTTGCAGATATACATTCCATGTCTTTAGTTAGATTGTGGAACTTTTTGTATTTTCTGCTGTGGATATTTTTAGAGTTTTTATACTGACCGCTTAGTATTCTGTTCTATCTTTCCCTGTTTAGCTAGAGTGGCCTCTTTTGCTGGAATCTGTTTTCTGCCTGTGTGTGTCTTTCCTCTCCTATTCACAGCCAATATTTGTGGGGGGCTGCCTATCCTTTGGGGTTCTGCTCTGAGGCAAGTTAGTATTCCTATTTCTATCTATAGGGGTATTTAGTCCTCCGGCTGTGTCGAGGTGTCTAGGGTTTGTTAGGCACACCCCACGGCTACTTCTAGTTCCGGTGTTAAGTTCAGGGTTTGCGGTCAGTACAGATTCCACTTCTCCTGAGAAAGTCTCATGCGGCTCCAAAGCCACCGGATCATAACATGTTACATTGCATACCTTCTCATGGAGGTGCTTACTGAGCATAAAGTTCTGTGCATGGTGCGTCTGCAGGTCCTGTCATGGAGTGTGTGTTCTGACTCTGAATACTGCATACCCAACTTGCCATGGTGCTGCTGGATGAGGTAAGTAAGCTGCCTTATGTGTGGGGTCAGGAGTAGGGTTGAGCGAAACGGATCGAACAATTTCAAAAGTTGCTGACTTTTGGCCAAGTCGGGTTTCGTGAAACCCGATCTGATCCCAGCGTGGGATTGGCAATGCGGTCAGTGATCTTCGCGCCAAAGTCATGTTTTGTATGACGCTTTCCCCACCATTTTTTCAGCCAATGAAGGAGTGTGGGCAGCGTAATGGCATAGGTTCCGGCTTGCTTTCTGCGGCATCACAGGGGGTATAACCTTCATATTACCGTTTGGGATGTAGCGATTTCCACAGTCCAACACAACCTATGCTTTGCACGGAGGGCAGAGAGAGAGAGAGAGAGAGACTTTGATTTCCCAGTGACTTACATTGGGTTTCGTGTTTCGGTCGATCCCCGACGTTTCGCGATAATCGGCCGATTTCACTCGACTCGACTTTTGAAAAAGTCGGGTTTCGCGAAACCCGACTCGATCCTAAAAAAGAAAAAGTCGCTCAACCCTAGTCAGGAGGTGTTTACAGTGTGGATGTAGCAGAGCCATGTGTGTACGAGGTCAGGTTTATGGAGCGGAGCCATGTGTGTATGAGGTGTATGGAGCAGAACTGAATGTGTACGAGGTGTACGGAGCGGAGCCATGTGTGTATGAGGTGTATGGAGTTGAGCCGTGTGTGTATGAGGTGTATGGAGCGGAGCCGCATGTGTACGAGGTGTACGGAGCAGAGCCGCATGTGTACGAGGTGTACGGAGCGGAGCTGCGTGTGTACGAGGTGTATGGAGCGGAGCGCGTGTGTATGGAGCAGAGCCGTTTGTGCAAAGTGTATGGAGCGCAGCCGCATGTGTACGAGTAGCTATGTGTGGCAATTATACGGTACGAAGTATCATGTGCAGCCAATATACAATATGGAGCATCATGTGCAGTGCAGTCATTATACAATATGGAGCATCATGTGCAGTTATTATACAGTATGGAGCATCATGTGTGGCCATTATACAGTATGGAGCATCATGTGCGGTCATTATAAAGTGTGGAGCATCATGTGGGGCCATTATACAGTATGGAGCATCACGTGTGGTCATTATACAGTATGGAGCATCATGTGGGGCCATTATACAGTATGGAACATTGTGGGGCCATTATACAGTATGGAGCACTGTGTTGCCATTACAGTATACAGTATTGAGCATCATGTGTGGCCATTATACAGTATGGAGCACTGTGTGGCCATATTTTTTTGTTTATAATTATTCTTTATGAAATAGTGTCATCAGCAGTGCTAAATGGGTGTGGTTGGGATGTGTATATGGGTGTGACTAGTTATGAATGGGTATGAACAGAGGCGTGGCCTAAAATTTGTCCCTCTTTCCTATCTTCAAAAGTTGGGAGATATGGCATAGCAGCTAATGATATGGCGTAGCAGCTACTCTGGGACCGACCTTGGGTAGAAGGTGGCTGACCCCTAGGAGAGGATAGCTGGAATGGCAAGGGAGAATGTCCAACAGATGCAGGCAGGTAGAGAAGATGACAGGAACCGGAGGTGCAGACATGACAGTCTGACAGAGAAAAGAGAACTGGCGGGTGCAGCTGGCTCAGCTGCTGTTGAGGTGAGTACTAGCGGGTGCAGTTGGCTCTGCTACCATTGAGATGAGCACTGGTGGGAACAGCAGCCTCGGCTACCATTGAAGGAAGCACTGGCGGATGCAGCACACTGAGATGCTAGTACAGGGACCTGAGAACTGACAAACATGTTAGGAACAAACACAACATCACACAGGCACCTCTATTTTGGAGGAGGCGGTTTAAATAGTAAGAGACCTCAAGCTATTGGCTGGGGACACTTTAGAGGAATGCACGCAGCCCCATTAAGAAAGAGGAAGTGTGAACGTGCATGCTCTAAGCACAGTGCCTGGAGACTAGAGTTGAGCGACTTTCATTTTTTTAAGATCGAGTCGGGTTTTGTGAAACCCGATTTTGTCCAGAGTCGAGTCGAGTGCAGTCGGCCGATTATCGCTAAAAGTCGGGGATCGACCGAAACACGAAACCCAATGCAAGTCAATGGGGAAGCATAGTCGGCAGTGAGTCGAGGCCAGGAAAACACCTACAGTGCCCATTTTAATGCCAAAAACATCCATTCTTGTTTCTGAAGCTTGTCAATCTTAATTAACTTTATAATAATAGTTGGGCATAGGGAATTGGGGGTCATTTGGCAAAAGTTGTGGGGGGAGTAGGGCCGGCTCAAGTTTTTCGTGGGCCCAGGAAATGCGGACTATGTCACGGCGGTGTTGCAGGGAAAGGTAAGTATTTCAACGTTGCAAGTGCTGTGATCCTGAGCAAGCAGGGGGGGCCCACTCGTTCGCATTGGCACTGGCACAGGGCCCCTCAAAGTACAGCGGTGTGTTTGCATGGCGGGGGCGCCTCCCACCAGCAGCGACACTTTTGCGTACTCTGAGGGGCCCTGTGCCAGTGACGTCGCCAACGAGTATGCCCCCCCACCTGATGAAGGAACCTGCACTTTCATCTGCACCTTCCTCTCTGTCCCTGTGTAAGGTGGTATAACATGCGGGAAGGGGAACCTTACTTTCAGCAGGGTCAGATTCTGGCTGTGTAGAGTATAAGGGGAATGTAGTGGTCTAGGTCAATGTACCAGCAGACTCATCTAGCAGTGGCTGGGCAATGGGCAGGATGAGGAGGAAACAGATATAGGGCCAAAGAATAAAGTAGGCTAAATGCAGTTCAAAATTGGTAACAGGACTAAACAGGCGGCATTGCTTTGTTCAGTGGAGTAGCAAACCCAGGAGCAGCAGACACTGTTTCAAGGGCCTAACCACACTAGTAGGCCAAATGCAGTTTAATATCTGATAGTATAGGGCGAAAGCCAGAATGTGGAAGCTCAGCTTTGTTCAGTTGAGGACAACACCAGGCAGGGGCAGACAGACACCTTTAGTAGGCCGGAACAGCCAATTTTTTAAAAAAACAGCAGTTAGTAAGAGGCAGAAGGTAGAAGCTCAGCTTTATTCAGTTGAGGACAACACCAGGCAGGGGCAGACCCCTTTAGTAGGCCGGAACAGCCAATTGCATTTTTAAAAATGGTAATTTGGAACTGAAGGTTGAAGCTCAGCTTTATTCAGTTGAGGACAACACCAGGCAGGGGCAGACAGACACCTTTAGTAGGCCGGAACAGCCAATTGCATTTTTAAAAATGGTAATTTGGAACTGAAGGTTGAAGCTCAGCTTTATTCAGTTGAGGACAACACCAGGCAGGGGCAGACAGACACCTTTAGTAGGCCGGAACAGCCAATGGCATTTTTAAAAATGGTAATTTGGAACAGAAGGTAGAAGCTCAGCTTTATTCAGTTGAGGACAACACCTGGCAGGGGCAGACAGACACCTTTAGTAGGCCGGAACAGCCAATTTTATAAAAAAAAAGCAGTTAATAAGAGGCAGAAGGTAGAAGCTCAGCTTTATTCAGTTGAGGACAACACCAGGCAGGGGCAGACAGACACCTTTAGTAGGCCGGAACAGCCAATGGCATTTTTAAAATTCGTAATTTGGAACAGAAGGTTGAAGCACAGCTTTATTCAGTTGAGGACAACACCAGGCAGGGGCAGACAGACACCTTTAGTAGGCCGGAACAGCCAATTGCATTTTTAAAAATGGTAATTTGGAACTGAAGGTAGAAGCTCAGCTTTATTCAGTTGAGGACAACACCAGGCAGGGGCAGACAGACACCTTTAGTAGGCCGGAACAGCCAATGGCATTTTTAAAAATGGTAATTTGGAACAGAAGGTAGAAGCTCAGCTTTATTCAGTTGAGGACAACACCTGGCAGGGGCAGACAGACACCTTTAGTAGGCCGGAACAGCCAATTTTATAAAAAAAAAGCAGTTAATAAGAGGCAGAAGGTAGAAGCTCAGCTTTATTCAGTTGAGGACAACACCAGGCAGGGGCAGACAGACACCTTTAGTAGGCCGGAACAGCCAATTGCATTTTTAAAAATGGTAATTTGGAACTGAAGGTTGAAGCTCAGCTTTATTCAGTTGAGGACAACACCAGGCAGGGGCAGACAGACACCTTTAGTAGGCCGGAACAGCCAATGGCATTTTTAAAAATGGTAATTTGGAACTGAAGGTTGAAGCACAGCTTTATTCAGTTGAGGACAACACCAGGCAGGGGCAGACAGACACCTTTAGTAGGCCGGAACAGCCAATTGCATTTTTAAAAATGGTAATTTGGAACTGAAGGTTGAAGCTCAGCTTTATTCAGTTGAGGACAACACCAGGCATGGGCAGACAGACACCTTTAGTAGGCCGGAACAGCCAATGGCATTTTTAAAATTCGTAATTTGGAACAGAAGGTTGAAGCACAGCTTTATTCAGTTGAGGACAACACCAGGCAGGGGCAGACAGACACCTTTAGTAGGCCGGAACAGCCAATTGCATTTTTAAAAATGGTAATTTGGAACTGAAGGTTGAAGCTCAGCTTTATTCAGTTGAGGACAACACCAGGCAGGGGCAGACAGACACCTTTAGTAGGCCGGAACAGCCAATGGCATTTTTAAAAATGGTAATTTGGAACTGAAGGTTGAAGCTCAGCTTTATTCAGTTGAGGACAACACCAGGCAGGGGCAGACAGACACCTTTAGTAGGCCGGAACAGCCAATGGCATTTTTAAAAATGGTAATTTGGAACAGAAGGTAGAAGCTCAGCTTTATTCAGTTGAGGACAACACCAGGCAGGGGCAGACAGACACCTTTAGTAGGCCGGAACAGCCAATTGCATTTTTAAAAATGGTAATTTGGAACTGAAGGTTGAAGCTCAGCTTTATTCAGTTGAGAACAACACCAGGCAGGGGCAGACAGACACCTTTAGTAGGCCGGAACAGCCAATGGCATTTTTAAAAATGGTAATTTGGAACTGAAGGTTGAAGCTCAGCTTTATTCAGTTGAGGACAACACCAGGCAGGGGCAGACAGACACCTTTAGTAGGCCGGAACAGCCAATGGCATTTTTAAAAATGGTAATTTGGAACTGAAGGTTGAAGCTCAGCTTTATTTAGTTGAGGACAACACCAGGCAGGGGCAGACAGACACCTTTAGTAGGCCGGAACAGCCAATGGCATTTTTAAAAATGGTAATTTGGAACAGAAGGTAGAAGCTCAGCTTTATTCAGTTGAGGACAACACCAGGCAGGGGCAGACAGACACCTTTAGTAGGCCGGAACAGCCAATTGCATTTTTAAAAATGGTAATTTGGAACTGAAGGTTGAAGCTCAGCTTTATTCAGTTGAGGACAACACCAGGCAGGGGCAGACAGACACCTTTAGTAGGCCGGAACAGCCAATGGCATTTTTAAAAATGGTAATTTGGAACTGAAGGTAGAAGCTCAGCTTAATTCAGTTGAGGACAACACCAGGCAGGGGCAGACAGACACCTTTAGTAGGCCGGAACAGCCAATGGCATTTTTTAAAATGGTAATTTGGAACTGAAGGTTGAAGCTCAGCTTTATTCAGTTGAGGACAACACCAGGCAGGGGCAGACAGACACCTTTAGTAGGCCGGAACAGCCAATGGCATTTTTAAAAATGGTAATTTGGAACAGAAGGTAGAAGCTCAGCTTTATTCAGTTGAGGACAACACCAGGCAGGGGCAGACAGACACCTTTAGTAGGCCGGAACAGCCAATTGCATTTTTAAAAATGGTAATTTGGAACTGAAGGTTGAAGCTCAGCTTTATTCAGTTGAGGACAACACCAGGCAGGGGCAGACAGACACCTTTAGTAGGCCGGAACAGCCAATGGCATTTTTAAAAATGGTAATTTGGAACAGAAGGTAGAAGCTCAGCTTTATTCAGTTGAGGACAACACCAGGCAGGGGCAGACATTCACCTTTAGTAGGCCGGAACAGCCAATTGCATTTTTAAAAATGGTAATTTGGAACTGAAGGTTGAAGCTCAGCTTTATTCAGTTGAGGACAACACCAGGCAGGGGCAGACAGACACCTTTAGTAGGCCGCAACAGCCAATGGCATTTTTAAAAATGGTAATTTGGAACAGAAGGTAGAAGCTCAGCTTTATTCAGTTGAGGACAACACCTGGCAGGGGCAGACAGACACCTTTAGTAGGCCGGAACAGCCAATTTTATAAAAAAAAAGCAGTTAATAAGAGGCAGAAGGTAGAAGCTCAGCTTTATTCAGTTGAGGACAACACCAGGCAGGGGCAGACAGACACCTTTAGTAGGCCGGAACAGCCAATTGCATTTTTAAAAATGGTAATTTGGAACTGAAGGTTGAAGCTCAGCTTTATTCAGTTGAGGACAACACCAGGCAGGGGCAGACAGACACCTTTAGTAGGCCGGAACAGCCAATGGCATTTTTAAAAATGGTAATTTGGAACTGAAGGTAGAAGCTCAGCTTTATTCAGTTGAGGACAACACCAGGCAGGGGCAGACAGACACCTTTAGTAGGCCGGAACAGCCAATGGCATTTTTAAAAATGGTAATTTGGAACTGAAGGTTGAAGCTCAGCTTTATTCAGTTGAGGACAACACCAGGCAGGGGCAGACAGACACCTTTAGTAGGCCGGAACAGCCAATGGCATTTTTAAAAATGGTAATTTGGAACAGAAGGTAGAAGCTCAGCTTTATTCAGTTGAGGACAACACCAGGCAGGGGCAGACAGACACCTTTAGTAGGCCAGAACAGCCAATTGCATTTTTAAAAATGGTAATTTGGAACTGAAGGTTGAAGCTCAGCTTTATTCAGTTGAGGACAACACCAGGCAGGGGCAGACAGACACCTTTAGTAGGCCGGAACAGCCAATGGCATTTTTAAAAATGGTAATTTGGAACAGAAGGTAGAAGCTCAGCTTTATTCAGTTGAGGACAACACCAGGCAGGGGCAGACAGACACCTTTAGTAGGCCGGAACAGCCAATTGCATTTTTAAAAATGGTAATTTGGAACTGAAGGTTGAAGCTCAGCTTTATTCAGTTGAGGACAACACCAGGCAGGGGCAGACAGACACCTTTAGTAGGCCGGAACAGCCAATGGCATTTTTAAAAATGGTAATTTGGAACTGAAGGTAGAAGCTCAGCTTTATTCAGTTGAGGACAACACCAGGCAGGGGCAGACAGACACCTTTAGTAGGCCGGAACAGCCAATGGCATTTTTAAAAATGGTAATTTGGAACTGAAGGTTGAAGCTCAGCTTTATTCAGTTGAGGACAACACCAGGCAGGGGCAGACAGACACCTTTAGTAGGCCGGAACAGCCAATGGCATTTTTAAAAATGGTAATTTGGAACAGAAGGTAGAAGCTCAGCTTTATTCAGTTGAGGACAACACCAGGCAGGGGCAGACAGACACCTTTAGTAGGCCGGAACAGCCAATTGCATTTTTAAAAATGGTAATTTGGAACTGAAGGTTGAAGCTCAGCTTTATTCAGTTGAGGACAACACCAGGCAGGGGCAGACAGACACCTTTAGTAGGCCGGAACAGCCAATGGCACTTTTAAAAATGGTAATTTGGAACTGAAGGTAGAAGCTCAGCTTTATTCAGTTGAGGACAACACCAGGCAGGGGCAGACAGACACCTTTAGTAGGCCGGAACAGCCAATGGCATTTTTAAAAATGGTAATTTGGAACTGAAGGTTGAAGCTCAGCTTTATTCAGTTGAGGACAACACCAGGCAGGGGCAGACAGACACCTTTAGTAGGCCGGAACAGCCAATGGCATTTTTAAAAATGGTAATTTGGAACAGAAGGTAGAAGCTCAGCTTTATTCAGTTGAGGACAACACCAGGCAGGGGCAGACAGACACCTTTAGTAGGCCAGAACAGCCAATTGCATTTTTAAAAATGGTAATTTGGAACTGAAGGTTGAAGCTCAGCTTTATTCAGTTGAGGACAACACCAGGCAGGGGCAGACAGACACCTTTAGTAGGCCGGAACAGCCAATGGCATTTTTAAAAATGGTAATTTGGAACAGAAGGTAGAAGCTCAGCTTTATTCAGTTGAGGACAACACCAGGCAGGGGCAGACAGACACCTTTAGTAGGCCGGAACAGCCAATTGCATTTTTAAAAATGGTAATTTGGAACTGAAGGTTGAAGCTCAGCTTTATTCAGTTGAGGACAACACCAGGCAGGGGCAGACAGACACCTTTAGTAGGCCGGAACAGCCAATGGCATTTTTAAAAATGGTAATTTGGAACTGAAGGTAGAAGCTCAGCTTTATTCAGTTGAGGACAACACCAGGCAGGGGCAGACAGACACCTTTAGTAGGCCGGAACAGCCAATTGCATTTTTAAAAATGGTAATTTGGAACTGAAGGTTGAAGCTCAGCTTTATTCAGTTGAGGACAACACCAGGCAGGGGCAGACAGACACCTTTAGTAGGCCGGAACAGCCAATGGCATTTTTAAAAATGGTAATTTGGAACTGAAGGTAGAAGCTCAGCTTTATTCAGTTGAGGACAACACCAGGCAGGGGCAGACAGACACCTTTAGTAGGCCGGAACAGCCAATGGCATTTTTAAAAATGGTAATTTGGAACTGAAGGTTGAAGCTCAGCTTTATTCAGTTGAGGACAACACCAGGCAGGGGCAGACAGACACCTTTAGTAGGCCGGAACAGCCAATGGCATTTTTAAAAATGGTAATTTGGAACAGAAGGTAGAAGCTCAGCTTTATTCAGTTGAGGACAACACCAGGCAGGGGCAGACAGACACCTTTAGTAGGCCGGAACAGCCAACTGCATTTTTAAAAATGGTAATTTGGAACTGAAGGTTGAAGCTCAGCTTTATTCAGTTGAGGACAACACCAGGCAGGGGCAGACAGACACCTTTAGTAGGCCGGAACAGCCAATGGCATTTTTAAAAATGGTAATTTGGAACTGAAGGTAGAAGCTCAGCTTTATTCAGTTGAGGACAACACCAGGCAGGGGCAGACAGACACCTTTAGTAGGCCGGAACAGCCAATGGCATTTTTAAAAATGGTAATTTGGAACTGAAGGTTGAAGCTCAGCTTTATTCAGTTGAGGACAACACCAGGCAGGGGCAGACAGACACCTTTAGTAGGCCGGAACAGCCAATGGCATTTTTAAAAATGGTAATTTGGAACAGAAGGTAGAAGCTCAGCTTTATTCAGTTGAGGACAACACCAGGCAGGGGCAGACATTCACCTTTAGTAGGCCGGAACAGCCAATTGCATTTTTAAAAATGGTAATTTGGAACTGAAGGTTGAAGCTCAGCTTTATTCAGTTGAGGACAACACCAGGCAGGGGCAGACAGACACCTTTAGTAGGCCGCAACAGCCAATGGCATTTTTAAAAATGGTAATTTGGAACAGAAGGTAGAAGCTCAGCTTTATTCAGTTGAGGACAACACCTGGCAGGGGCAGACAGACACCTTTAGTAGGCCGGAACAGCCAATTTTATAAAAAAAAAGCAGTTAATAAGAGGCAGAAGGTAGAAGCTCAGCTTTATTCAGTTGAGGACAACACCAGGCAGGGGCAGACAGACACCTTTAGTAGGCCGGAACAGCCAATTGCATTTTTAAAAATGGTAATTTGGAACTGAAGGTTGAAGCTCAGCTTTATTCAGTTGAGGACAACACCAGGCAGGGGCAGACAGACACCTTTAGTAGGCCGGAACAGCCAATGGCATTTTTAAAAATGGTAATTTGGAACTGTAGGTAGAAGCTCAGCTTTATTCAGTTGAGGACAACACCAGGCAGGGGCAGACAGACACCTTTAGTAGGCCGGAACAGCCAATGGCATTTTTAAAAATGGTAATTTGGAACTGAAGGTTGAAGCTCAGCTTTATTCAGTTGAGGACAACACCAGGCAGGGGCAGACAGACACCTTTAGTAGGCCGGAACAGCCAATGGCATTTTTAAAAATGGTAATTTGGAACAGAAGGTAGAAGCTCAGCTTTATTCAGTTGAGGACAACACCAGGCAGGGGCAGACAGACACCTTTAGTAGGCCAGAACAGCCAATTGCATTTTTAAAAATGGTAATTTGGAACTGAAGGTTGAAGCTCAGCTTTATTCAGTTGAGGACAACACCAGGCAGGGGCAGACAGACACCTTTAGTAGGCCGGAACAGCCAATGGCATTTTTAAAAATGGTAATTTGGAACAGAAGGTAGAAGCTCAGCTTTATTCAGTTGAGGACAACACCTGGCAGGGGCAGACAGACACCTTTAGTAGGCCGGAACAGCCAATTTTATAAAAAAAAAGCAGTTAATAAGAGGCAGAAGGTAGAAGCTCAGCTTTATTCAGTTGAGGACAACACCAGGCAGGGGCAGACAGACACCTTTAGTAGGCCGGAACAGCCAATTGCATTTTTAAAAATGGTAATTTGGAACTGAAGGTTGAAGCTCAGCTTTATTCAGTTGAGGACAACACCAGGCAGGGGCAGACAGACACCTTTAGTAGGCCGGAACAGCCAATGGCATTTTTAAAAATGGTAATTTGGAACTGAAGGTAGAAGCTCAGCTTTATTCAGTTGAGGACAACACCAGGCAGGGGCAGACAGACACCTTTAGTAGGCCGGAACAGCCAATGGCATTTTTAAAAATGGTAATTTGGAACTGAAGGTTGAAGCTCAGCTTTATTCAGTTGAGGACAACACCAGGCAGGGGCAGACAGACACCTTTAGTAGGCCGGAACAGCCAATGGCATTTTTAAAAATGGTAATTTGGAACAGAAGGTAGAAGCTCAGCTTTATTCAGTTGAGGACAACACCAGGCAGGGGCAGACAGACACCTTTAGTAGGCCAGAACAGCCAATTGCTTTTTTAAAAATGGTAATTTGGAACTGAAGGTTGAAGCTCAGCTTTATTCAGTTGAGGACAACACCAGGCAGGGGCAGACAGACACCTTTAGTAGGCCGGAACAGCCAATGGCATTTTTAAAAATGGTAATTTGGAACAGAAGGTAGAAGCTCAGCTTTATTCAGTTGAGGACAACACCAGGCAGGGGCAGACATTCACCTTTAGTAGGCCGGAACAGCCAATTGCATTTTTAAAAATGGTAATTTGGAACTGAAGGTTGAAGCTCAGCTTTATTCAGTTGAGGACAACACCAGGCAGGGGCAGACAGACACCTTTAGTAGGCCGGAACAGCCAATGGCATTTTTAAAAATGGTAATTTGGAACAGAAGGTAGAAGCTCAGCTTTATTCAGTTGAGGACAACACCAGGCAGGGGCAGACAGACACATTTAGTAGGCCGGAACAGCCAATTGCATTTTTAAAAATGGTAATTTGGAACTGAAGGTTGAAGCTCAGCTTTATTCAGTTGAGGACAACACCAGGCAGGGGCAGACAGACACCTTTAGTAGGCCGGAACAGCCAATGGCATTTTTAAAAATGGTAATTTGGAACTGAAGGTAGAAGCTCAGCTTTATTCAGTTGAGGACAACACCAGGCAGGGGCAGACAGACACCTTTAGTAGGCCGGAACAGCCAATGGCATTTTTAAAAATGGTAATTTGGAACTGAAGGTTGAAGCTCAGCTTTATTCAGTTGAGGAAAACACCAGGCAGGGGCAGACAGACACCTTTAGTAGGCCGGAACAGCCAATGGCATTTTTAAAAATGGTAATTTGGAACAGAAGGTAGAAGCTCAGCTTTATTCAGTTGAGGACAACACCAGGCAGGGGCAGACAGACACCTTTAGTAGGCCAGAACAGCCAATTGCATTTTTAAAAATGGTAATTTGGAACTGAAGGTTGAAGCTCAGCTTTATTCAGTTGAGGACAACACCAGGCAGGGGCAGACAGACACCTTTAGTAGGCCGGAACAGCCAATGGCATTTTTAAAAATGGTAATTTGGAACAGAAGGTAGAAGCTCAGCTTTATTCAGTTGAGGACAACACCAGGCAGGGGCAGACATTCACCTTTAGTAGGCCGGAACAGCCAATTGCATTTTTAAAAATGGTAATTTGGAACTGAAGGTTGAAGCTCAGCTTTATTCAGTTGAGGACAACACCAGGCAGGGGCAGACAGACACCTTTAGTAGGCCGGAACAGCCAATGGCATTTTTAAAAATGGTAATTTGGAACAGAAGGTAGAAGCTCAGCTTTATTCAGTTGAGGACAACACCAGGCAGGGGCAGACAGACACATTTAGTAGGCCGGAACAGCCAATTGCATTTTTAAAAATGGTAATTTGGAACTGAAGGTTGAAGCTCAGCTTTATTCAGTTGAGGACAACACCAGGCAGGGGCAGACAGACACCTTTAGTAGGCCGGAACAGCCAATGGCATTTTTAAAAATGGTAATTTGGAACAGAAGGTAGAAGCTCAGCTTTATTCAGTTGAGGACAACACCAGGCAGGGGCAGACATTCACCTTTAGTAGGCCGGAACAGCCAATTGCATTTTTAAAAATGGTAATTTGGAACTGAAGGTTGAAGCTCAGCTTTATTCAGTTGAGGACAACACCAGGCAGGGGCAGACAGACACCTTTAGTAGGCCGGAACAGCCAATGGCATTTTTAAAAATGGTAATTTGGAACAGAAGGTAGAAGCTCAGCTTTATTCAGTTGAGGACAACACCTGGCAGGGGCAGACAGACACCTTTAGTAGGCCGGAACAGCCAATTTTATTAAAAAAAAGCAGTTAAGAAGAGGCAGAAGGTAGAAGCTCAGCTTTATTCAGTTGAGGACAACACCAGGCAGGGGCAGACAGACACCTTTAGTAGGCCGGAACAGCCAATTGCATTTTTAAAAATGGTAATTTGGAACTGAAGGTTGAAGCTCAGCTTTATTCAGTTGAGGACAACACCAGGCAGGGGCAGACAGACACCTTTAGTAGGCCGGAACAGCCAATGGCATTTTTAAAAATGGTAATTTGGAACTGAAGGTAGAAGCTCAGCTTTATTCAGTTGAGGACAACACCAGGCAGGGGCAGACAGACACCTTTAGTAGGCCGGAGCAGCCAATGGCATTTTTAAAAATGGTAATTTGGAACTGAAGGTTGAAGCTCAGCTTTATTCAGTTGAGGACAACACCAGGCAGGGGCAGACAGACACCTTTAGTAGGCCGGAACAGCCAATGGCATTTTTAAAAATGGTAATTTGGAACAGAAGGTAGAAGCTCAGCTTTATTCAGTTGAGGACAACACCAGGCAGGGGCAGACAGACACCTTTAGTAGGCCGGAACAGCCAATTGCATTTTTAAAAATGGTAATTTGGAACTGAAGGTTGAAGCTCAGCTTTATTCAGTTGAGGACAACACCAGGCAGGGGCAGACAGACACCTTTAGTAGGCCGGAACAGCCAATGGCATTTTTAAAAATGGTAATTTGGAACTGAAGGTAGAAGCTCAGCTTTATTCAGTTGAGGACAACACCAGGCAGGGGCAGACAGACACCTTTAGTAGGCCGGAACAGCCAATTGCATTTTTAAAAATGGTAATTTGGAACTGAAGGTTGAAGCTCAGCTTTATTCAGTTGAGGACAACACCAGGCAGGGGCAGACAGACACCTTTAGTAGGCCGGAACAGCCAATGGCATTTTTAAAAATGGTAATTTGGAACTGAAGGTAGAAGCTCAGCTTTATTCAGTTGAGGACAACACCAGGCAGGGGCAGACAGACACCTTTAGTAGGCCGGAACAGCCAATGGCATTTTTAAAAATGGTAATTTGGAACTGAAGGTTGAAGCTCAGCTTTATTCAGTTGAGGACAACACCAGGCAGGGGCAGACAGACACCTTTAGTAGGCCGGAACAGCCAATGGCATTTTTAAAAATGGTAATTTGGAACAGAAGGTAGAAGCTCAGCTTTATTCAGTTGAGGACAACACCAGGCAGGGGCAGACAGACACCTTTAGTAGGCCGGAACAGCCAACTGCATTTTTAAAAATGGTAATTTGGAACTGAAGGTTGAAGCTCAGCTTTATTCAGTTGAGGACAACACCAGGCAGGGGCAGACAGACACCTTTAGTAGGCCGGAACAGCCAATGGCATTTTTAAAAATGGTAATTTGGAACTGAAGGTAGAAGCTCAGCTTTATTCAGTTGAGGACAACACCAGGCAGGGGCAGACAGACACCTTTAGTAGGCCGGAACAGCCAATGGCATTTTTAAAAATGGTAATTTGGAACTGAAGGTTGAAGCTCAGCTTTATTCAGTTGAGGACAACACCAGGCAGGGGCAGACAGACACCTTTAGTAGGCCGGAACAGCCAATGGCATTTTTAAAAATGGTAATTTGGAACAGAAGGTAGAAGCTCAGCTTTATTCAGTTGAGGACAACACCAGGCAGGGGCAGACATTCACCTTTAGTAGGCCGGAACAGCCAATTGCATTTTTAAAAATGGTAATTTGGAACTGAAGGTTGAAGCTCAGCTTTATTCAGTTGAGGACAACACCAGGCAGGGGCAGACAGACACCTTTAGTAGGCCGCAACAGCCAATGGCATTTTTAAAAATGGTAATTTGGAACAGAAGGTAGAAGCTCAGCTTTATTCAGTTGAGGACAACACCTGGCAGGGGCAGACAGACACCTTTAGTAGGCCGGAACAGCCAATTTTATAAAAAAAAAGCAGTTAATAAGAGGCAGAAGGTAGAAGCTCAGCTTTATTCAGTTGAGGACAACACCAGGCAGGGGCAGACAGACACCTTTAGTAGGCCGGAACAGCCAATTGCATTTTTAAAAATGGTAATTTGGAACTGAAGGTTGAAGCTCAGCTTTATTCAGTTGAGGACAACACCAGGCAGGGGCAGACAGACACCTTTAGTAGGCCGGAACAGCCAATGGCATTTTTAAAAATGGTAATTTGGAACTGTAGGTAGAAGCTCAGCTTTATTCAGTTGAGGACAACACCAGGCAGGGGCAGACAGACACCTTTAGTAGGCCGGAACAGCCAATGGCATTTTTAAAAATGGTAATTTGGAACTGAAGGTTGAAGCTCAGCTTTATTCAGTTGAGGACAACACCAGGCAGGGGCAGACAGACACCTTTAGTAGGCCGGAACAGCCAATGGCATTTTTAAAAATGGTAATTTGGAACAGAAGGTAGAAGCTCAGCTTTATTCAGTTGAGGACAACACCAGGCAGGGGCAGACAGACACCTTTAGTAGGCCAGAACAGCCAATTGCATTTTTAAAAATGGTAATTTGGAACTGAAGGTTGAAGCTCAGCTTTATTCAGTTGAGGACAACACCAGGCAGGGGCAGACAGACACCTTTAGTAGGCCGGAACAGCCAATGGCATTTTTAAAAATGGTAATTTGGAACAGAAGGTAGAAGCTCAGCTTTATTCAGTTGAGGACAACACCTGGCAGGGGCAGACAGACACCTTTAGTAGGCCGGAACAGCCAATTTTATAAAAAAAAAGCAGTTAATAAGAGGCAGAAGGTAGAAGCTCAGCTTTATTCAGTTGAGGACAACACCAGGCAGGGGCAGACAGACACCTTTAGTAGGCCGGAACAGCCAATGGCATTTTTAAAAATGGTAATTTGGAACTGAAGGTAGAAGCTCAGCTTTATTCAGTTGAGGACAACACCAGGCAGGGGCAGACAGACACCTTTAGTAGGCCGGAACAGCCAATGGCATTTTTAAAAATGGTAATTTGGAACTGAAGGTTGAAGCTCAGCTTTATTCAGTTGAGGACAACACCAGGCAGGGGCAGACAGACACCTTTAGTAGGCCGGAACAGCCAATGGCATTTTTAAAAATGGTAATTTGGAACAGAAGGTAGAAGCTCAGCTTTATTCAGTTGAGGACAACACCAGGCAGGGGCAGACAGACACCTTTAGTAGGCCAGAACAGCCAATTGCATTTTTAAAAATGGTAATTTGGAACTGAAGGTTGAAGCTCAGCTTTATTCAGTTGAGGACAACACCAGGCAGGGGCAGACAGACACCTTTAGTAGGCCGGAACAGCCAATGGCATTTTTAAAAATGGTAATTTGGAACAGAAGGTAGAAGCTCAGCTTTATTCAGTTGAGGACAACACCAGGCAGGGGCAGACATTCACCTTTAGTAGGCCGGAACAGCCAATTGCATTTTTAAAAATGGTAATTTGGAACTGAAGGTTGAAGCTCAGCTTTATTCAGTTGAGGACAACACCAGGCAGGGGCAGACAGACACCTTTAGTAGGCCGGAACAGCCAATGGCATTTTTAAAAATGGTAATTTGGAACAGAAGGTAGAAGCTCAACTTTATTCAGTTGAGGACAACACCAGGCAGGGGCAGACAGACACATTTAGTAGGCCGGAACAGCCAATTGCATTTTTAAAAATGGTAATTTGGAACTGAAGGTTGAAGCTCAGCTTTATTCAGTTGAGGACAACACCAGGCAGGGGCAGACAGACACCTTTAGTAGGCCGGAACAGCCAATGGCATTTTTAAAAATGGTAATTTGGAACTGAAGGTAGAAGCTCAGCTTTATTCAGTTGAGGACAACACCAGGCAGGGGCAGACAGACACCTTTAGTAGGCCGGAACAGCCAATGGCATTTTTAAAAATGGTAATTTGGAACTGAAGGTTGAAGCTCAGCTTTATTCAGTTGAGGACAACACCAGGCAGGGGCAGACAGACACCTTTAGTAGGCCGGAACAGCCAATGGCATTTTTAAAAATGGTAATTTGGAACAGAAGGTAGAAGCTCAGCTTTATTCAGTTGAGGACAACACCAGGCAGGGGCAGACAGACACCTTTAGTAGGCCAGAACAGCCAATTGCATTTTTAAAAATGGTAATTTGGAACTGAAGGTTGAAGCTCAGCTTTATTCAGTTGAGGACAACACCAGGCAGGGGCAGACAGACACCTTTAGTAGGCCGGAACAGCCAATGGCATTTTTAAAAATGGTAATTTGGAACAGAAGGTTGAAGCACAGCTTTATTCAGTTGCAGCTTCTTGGCAATAATATAAAGAAGACGCGACAGGACAACACTCGGTGTATGCCATATCTGTGTTTTCAATGGAAAAAAACCTTTAAGTTAACTACTTGCAGGAGAAAGTTTTTGTAGCTGGTGGACAATTTTTTTTAAAAAAAGCAGTTAATATGAGGCAGAAGGTAGAAGCTCAGCTTTATTCAGTTGCAGCTTCTTGGCAATAATATAAAGAAGACGCGACAGGACAACACTCGGTGGATGCCATATCTGTGTTTTCAATGGAAAAAAACCTTTCAGTTAACTACTTGCAGGAGAAAGTTTTTGTAGCTGGTGGACAATTTTTTTTAAAAAAAGCAGTTAATAAGAGGCAGAAGGTAGAAGCTCAGCTTTATTCAGTTGCAGCTTCTTGGCAATAATATAAAGAAGACGCGACAGGACAACACTCGGTGGATGCCATATCTGTGTTTTCAATGGAAAAAAACCTTTCAGTTAACTACTTGCAGGAGAAAGTTTTTGTAGCTGGTGGCCAATTTTTGTACTGTACCAGTTTTTTGTTGTATGTGTTTTTGTTTTTAATGTTAAAATGTCTGCATTTGATATCTCTCCAGTATTTTCTTTTTTATAAGCAAAATACTGCAGTTTTACATCGGTTACATGGATACACAGGCAGCTTGGTAGTCAGTGGAGGAGTATTTAAAGTAGGGACCGCAGACAGGCTATCAAAGGCCTAAAATAACAAACAATAGGCTCATGGCAGTTTTACATCGGTTACATGGATACACGGGCAGGCAGCTTGGTGGTCAGTGGAGGAGTATTTAAAGTAGGGACCGCAGACAGGCTATCAAAGGCCTAAAATAACAAACAATAGGCTCATGGCAGTTTTACAGCGGTTACATGGATACACGGGCAGGCAGCTGGTGATGAGTGGAGGAGTATTTAAAGTAGGGACCACAGACAGGCTATCAAAGGCCTAAAATAACAAACAATAGGCTCATGGCAGCTTTACAGCGGTTACATGGATACACGGGCAGGCAGCTTGGTGGTGAGTGGAGGAGTATTTAAAGTAGGGACCGCAGACAGGCTATCAAAGGCCTAAAATAACAAACAATAGGCTCATGGCAGCTTTACATCGGTTACATGGATACACGGGCAGGCAGCTTGGTGGTGAGTGGAGGAGTATTTAAAGTAGGGACCGCAGACAGGCTATCAAAGGCCTAAAATAACAAACAATAGGCTCATGGCAGTTTTACAGCGGTTACATGGATACACGGGCAGGCAGCTTGGTGGTGAGTGGAGGAGTATTTAAAGTAGGGACCGCAGACAGGCTATCAAAGGCCTAAAATAACAAACAATAGGCTCATGGCAGTTTTACAGCGGTTACATGGATACACGGGCAGGCAGCTTGGTGGTGAGTGGAGGAGTATTTAAAGTAGGGACCGCAGACAGGCTATCAAAGGCCTAAAATAACAAACAATAGGCTCATGGCAGATTTACAGCGGTTACATGGATATACAGGCAGCTTGGTGGTGAGTGGAGGAGTATTTAAAGTAGGGACCGCAGACAGGCTATCAAAGGCCTAAAATAACAAACAATAGGCTCATGGCAGTTTTACAGCAGTTACATGGATACACGGGCAGGCAGCTGGTGATGAGTGGAGGAGTATTTAAAGTAGGGACCGCAGACAGGCTATCAAAGGCCTAAAATAACAAACAATAGGCTCATGGCAGTTTTACAGCGGTTACATGGATACACGGGCAGGCAGCTGGTGATGAGTGGAGGAGTATTTAAAGTAGGGACCGCAGACAGGCTATCAAAGGCCTAAAATAACAAACAATAGGCTCATGGCAGTTTTACAGCGGTTACATGGATACACGGGCAGGCAGCTTGGTGGTGAGTGGAGGAGTATTTAAAGTAGGGACCGCAGACAGGCTATCAAAGGCCTAAAATAACAAACAATAGGCTCATGGCAGTTTTACAGCGGTTACATGGATACACGGGCAGGCAGCTGGTGATGAGTGGAGGAGTATTTAAAGTAGGGACCGCAGACAGGCTATCAAAGGCCTAAAATAACAAACAATAGGCTCATGGCAGTTTTACAGCGGTTACATGGATACACGGGCAGGCAGCTTGGTGGTGAGTGGAGGAGTATTTAAAGTAGGGACCGCAGACAGGCTATCAAAGGCCTAAAATAACAAACAATAGGCTCATGGCAGTTTTACAGCGGTTACATGGATACACGGGCAGGCAGCTTGGTGGTGAGTGGAGGAGTATTTAAAGTAGGGACCACAGACAGGCTATCAAAGGCCTAAAATAACAAACAATAGGCTCATGGCAGTTTTACAGCGGTTACATGGATACACGGGCAGGCAGCTTGGTGGTCAGTGGAGGAGTATTTAAAGTAGGGACCGCAGACAGGCTATCAAAGGCCTAAAATAACAAACAATAGGCTCATGGCAGTTTTACAGCGGTTACATGGATACACGGGCAGGCAGCTGGTGATGAGTGGAGGAGTATTTAAAGTAGGGACCGCAGACAGGCTGTCAAAGGCCTAAAATAACAAACAATAGGCTCATGGCAGTTTTACAGCGGTTACATGGATACACGGGCAGGCAGCTTGGTGGTGAGTGGAGGAGTATTTAAAGTAGGGACCGCAGACAGGCTATCAAAGGCCTAAAATAACAAACAATAGGCTCATGGCAGCTTTACAGCGGTTACATGGATACACAGGCAGCTTGGTGGTGAGTGGAGGAGTAGTGCAAGGAGTGTCTGTCCCAGTACTCCCAAAATATAAATAGATGTTAATGTCTCGCAAAACAACCAAAACAAAAAAAAAGGTGGCATACTTAGGTACAGGGGTGGGCTCATCTACTGAGTTTCTGACATAGTAATTTGGCAGTAACTATTTAATGGTGCCAATATAGGACACAGACACAGACTACTTTAAGTTGCATCATAGATGTCTACAAATTTGTATTGTCAGTGCCAGACATTGAATGATGTCAGCGAATAGACTAAAGATTGGTGGAGCTGTGCGACATAATTTTGCACGTGGTAGAGCACATTTTGAGCTGGGGTAGGGGGGAACTCTCTTGAGGCCGGCGGGACCGCCCCAGGGCCCCTCATGTTACAACGGTGTGTCTGACGTTGGGTGCGCACCACCACCGCCAGAGACACTACATTGTACTATGAGGGACCCAGTAGCAATGCCGTCAACCAAAAGCGAGCACACCCACCTCTTCAGACAAACAGCAGTCTCACGGGTGCTTGCGCCAAGTCGCGATACCACGGCCCCGTGTGGGGAGTTTTGCCATTTAGGGAGGTGTAAACATGTCGTATGCTGTACAATCAGCTGCAGCAAATTAGACATTAGAAAAGTAATTCACAGGCAAGAGCTTTTCATAGGAAAGCTAGGTGTCGGCCGGGCAAGGTGGGGCAAAAGATTTCGAAATCCAGTTGTGGTTCATTTTAATGAATGTTAGATCGTCAACATTTTGGGTAGCCAGACGAGTCCTTTTTTCGGTTAATATTGAACCTGCAGCACTGAATACTCTTTCTGATAGGACACTTGCTGCCGGGCAAGCAAGCTCCTGCAATGCATATTCTGCCAATTCTGGCCAGGTGTCTAATTTGGAGGCCCAGTAATCAAATGGGAATGACGGTTGAGGGAGAACATCGATAAGGGATGAAAAATAGTTAGTAACCATACTGGACAAATGTTGTCTCCTGTCACTTTCAATTGATGCAGCAGTACCTGTCCTGTCTGCAGTCATAGCAAAATCACTCCACAACCTGGTCAGAAAACCCCTCTGTCCAACGCCACTTCTGATGTGTGCACCCCTAACACTCCTAGTCTGCTGCCCCCTGGAGCTCGTGTGAGAACGATCACGTGCGCTGTGTGCTGGGAATGCCTGAAGCAAACGGTCAACAAGAGTTGATTGTTTGGTTGCTAATATTAGTTCCAAGTTCTCATGTGGCATAATATTTTGCAATTTGCCTTTATAGCGTGGATGAAGGAGGCAGGCCAACCAGTAATCGTCATCGTTCATCATTTTCGTAATGCGTGTGTCCCTTTTTAGGATACGTAAGGCATAATCCGCCATGTGGGCCAAAGTTCCAGTTGTCAAATCTCCGGTTGTGATTGGTTGAGGGGCAGTTGCAGGCAAATCTACGTCACTTGTGTCCCTCAAAAAACCAGAACCCGGCCGTGACACGCAACCAATTTCCTGTGCCCCCGGGAAAGGTTCGGCATTAAAAATATACTCATCCCCATCATCCTCCTCGTCCTCCACCTCCTCTTCGCCCGCTACCTTGTCCTGTACACTGCCCTGACCAGACAATGGCTGACTGTCATCAAGGCTTTCCTCTTCCTCTGGTGCAGACGCCTGCTCCTTTATGTGCGTCAAACTTTGCATCAGCAGACGCATTAGGGGGATGCTCATGCTTATTACGGCGTTGTCTGCACTAACCAGCCGTGTGCATTCCTCAAAACACTGAAGGACTTGACACATGTCTTGTATCTTAGACCACTGCACACCTGACAACTCCATGTCTGCCATCCTACTGCCTGCCCGTGTATCCTCCCACAAATAAATAACAGCACGCCTCTGTTCGCACAGTCTCTGAAGCATGTGCAGTGTTGAGTTCCACCTTGTTGCAACGTCTATGATTAGGCGATGCTGGGGAAGGTTCAAAGACCGCTGATAGGTCTGCATACGGCTGGCGTGTACAGGCGAACGTCGGATATGTGAGCAAAGTGCACGCACTTTGAGGAGCAGGTCGGAGAACCCAGGATAAGTTTTCAATAAGCACTGCACCACCAGGTTTAAGGTGTGAGCCAGGCAAGGAATGTGTTTCAGTTGGGAAAGGGAGATGGCAGCCATGAAATTCCTTCCGTTATCACTCACTACCTTGCCTGCCTCAAGATCTACTGTGCCCAGCCACGACTGCGTTTCTTGTTGCAAGAACTCGGACAGAACTTCCGCGGTGTGTCTGTTGTCGCCCAAACACTTCATAGCCAATACAGCCTGCTGACGCTTGGCAGTAGCTGGCCCATAATGGGACAACTGGTGTGCAACAGTGTCATCTGCCGATGGAGTGGTTGGCAGACTGCGTTCTGTGGAAGAGCTGTAGCTTCTGCAGGAGGACGAGGAGGAGGAGGAGGAGGGGGTGCGAACGCCTACAGCCAACTGTTTCCTAGACCGTGGGCTAGGCACAACTGTCCCTAAATTGATGTCGCCTGTGGACCCTGCATCCACCACATTCACCCAGTGTGCCGTGATGGACACATAACGTCCCTGGCCATGCCTACTGGTCCATGCATCTGTAGTCAGGTGCACCTTTGTACTCACAGATTGCCTGAGTGCATGGACGATGCGCTGTTTAACATGCTGGTGCAGGGCTGGGATGGCTTTTCTGGAAAAAAAGTGTCGACTGGGTAGCTCGTATCGTGGTTCAGCGTACTCCATCAGGGCTTTGAAAGCTTCGCTTTCAACTAACCGGTAGGGCATCATCTCTAACGAGATTAGTCTAGCTATGTGGGCGTTAAAACCCTGTGTACGCGGATGCGAGGATAAGTACTTCCTTTTTCTAACCAGAGTCTCATGTAGGGTGAGCTGGACTGGAGATCGTGGAACTTTCGGGTGTGCCGGTGTACATGGCAGACTGAGAGACGGTTGGAGACGGTATTGTTTCCGCCGGTGCACTAGATGCAATATTTCCTCCTACAAAACTGGTGGTTCCCTGACCCTGACTGCTTTTGGCTGGCAAAGAAACCTGCACAGATACTGCCGGTGGTGCGGAAAATGGTGGCCTTACAGTGACGGAAGGGATGTTGCGTTGCTGACTAGCTTCATTGGCCGAGGGTGCTACAACCTTAAGGGACGTTTGGTAGTTAGTCCAGGCTTGAAAATGCATGGTGGTTAAGTGTCTATGCATGCAACTAGTATTTAGACTTTTCAGATTCTGACCTCTGCTTAAGCTAGTTGAACATTTTTGACAGATGACTTTGCGCTGATCAGTTGGATGTTGTTTAAAAAAATGCCAGACTGCACTCTTCCTAGACTCGGATCCCTTTTCAGGGATTGCAGACTGAGCTTTAACCGGATGGCCACGCTGTCCTCCAACAGGTTTTGGCTTTGACACGCGTTTTGGGCCAGATACGGGCCCGGCAGATGGAACCTGTTGCGATGTTGATGCCTGCTGCGGCCCCTCCTCCACCTCCGCTTCTGAACTACTGCCGCCTGCACCCTGTTCCCCCAATGGCTGCCAATCGGGGTCAATAACTGGGTCATCTATTACCTCCTCTTCGAGCTCGTGTGCAACTTCGTCTGTGTCACTGTGTCGGTCGGTGGTATAGCGTTCGTGGCGGGGCAACATAGTCTCATCAGGGTCTGATTGTGGATCTGTACCCTGAGAGGGCAATGTGGTGGTCTGAGTCAAAGGAGCAGCATAGTACTCTGGCTGTGGCTGTGCATCAGTGCACTCCATGTCAGAATCTACTTGTAATGGGCATGGCCTGTTAAATGTTTCACTTTCTAAGCCAGGGACGGTATGTGTAAAGAGCTCCATGGAGTGACCCGTTGTGTCGCCTGCTGCATCCTTCTCTCTTGTTGTAGTTTTTGCTGAGGAGGACAAGGAAGCGACTTGTCCCTGACCGTGAACATCCACAAGCGACGCGCTGCTTTTACATTTACCAGTTTCGGAAGAGGAGGCAAAAGAGCTAGAGGCTGAGTCTGCAATGTAAGCCAAAACTTGCTGTTGCTGCTCCGCCTTTAAAAGCGGTTTTCCTACTCCCAGAAAAGAGAGCGTTCGAGGCCTTGTGTAGCCTGACGACGAAACTGGCTCCACAGCTCCAGACTTAGGTGGAATATTTTTATCCCCACGACCACCTGATGCTCCACTACCACTACCATCATTACCAGCTGACAATGAACGCCCACGACGACCTCTTGCACCAGACTTCCTCATTGTTTTAAAATCTTAACCAAAGTAACTTTATTTGTTGCTGTCAAACAACTTACACGGTGAGCTATAACTTCAGTATGATTTCAATATCCCTTAACAGGTTGGTGAGACCACAAGGAAAATCAGGCACAATGTTACACACTCTGTTTTCTGTGGCACAAAATCACAGAGATGACACACACGCAGGACTGTCACTCAAGCACTAATGTCAATATTAATCTCCCACCTAATTTATTTATTTTTTTTTCTCAGGGAGACTTTAGAAACCAAATAATATTAAAAAAAAAACAAAAAAAAAAAGGCTTTCTATGGCCCACTGAATGAGAGAGGTGGCACACCCAGGAGTCAAGACTGGCACACAAGCTGAAAGGGCAATATTACTCTCCCACTGTTTTTTTAAGTTTTTTTTCTTTTATTTTCAGGGAGACTTTAGAAACCAAATAATATTAAAAAAACCAAAAAGATAAATAGCCTTTCTATGGCCCACTGAATGAGAGAGGTGGCACACCCAGGAGTCAAGACTGGCGCACAAGCTGAAAGGGCAATATTACTCTCCCACTGTTTTTTTAAGTTTTTTTTCTTTTATTTTCAGGGAGACTTTAGAAACCAAATAATATTAAAAAAACCAAAAAAATAAATAGCCTTTCTATGGCCCACTGAATGAGAGAGAGGTGGCACACCCAGGAGTCAAGACTGGCGCACAAGCTGAAAGGGCAATATTACTCTCCCACTGTTTTTTTAAGTTTTTTTTCTTTTATTTTCAGGGAGACTTTAGAAACGAAATAATATTAAAAAAACCAAAAAAATAAATAGCCTTTCTATGGCCCACTGAATGAGAGAGAGGTGGCACACCCAGGAGTCAAGACTGGCGCACAAGCTGAAAGGGCAATATTACTCTCCCACTGTTTTTTTAAGTTTTTTTTCTTTTATTTTCAGGGAGACTTTAGAAACCAAATAATATTAAAAAAACCAAAAAAATAAATAGCCTTTCTATGGCCCACTGAATGAGAGAGAGGTGGCACACCCAGGAGTCAAGACTGGCGCACAAGCTGAAAGGGCAATATTACTCTCCCACTGTTTTTTTAAGTTTTTTTTCTTTTATTTTCAGGGAGACTTTAGAAACCAAATAATATTAAAAAAACCAAAAAAATAAATAGCCTTTCTATGGCCCACTGAATGAGAGAGAGGTGGCACACCCAGGAGTCAAGACTGGCGCACAAGCTGAAAGGGCAATATTACTCTCCCACTGTTTTTTTATTTTTTATTTTTTTTTTCAGGGAGACTTTAGAAACCAAATAATAAGAAAATAAATAAATAAATAAATAGGCTTGCTATAGCCCACTGAATGAGAGATAGCACACACAGCAGTGGCACACAAGCCCTGACTGAGGCCAATATTTTTCTCCCACTGATTGATGTAGTGTTTTTGTGTTGAGGTAGATTTTAGAACACAAATCAAGGAAAAAAAAAATGCTTTCTATGGCCCACTGAATGAGAGAGGTGGCACACCCAGGAGTCAAGACTGGCACACAAGCTGAAAGGGCAATATTACTCTCCCACTGTTTTTTTATGTTTTTTTTTTTTCAGGGAGACTTTAGAAACCAAATAATATTAAAAAAACCAAAAAAATAAATAGGCTTTCTATGGCCCACTGAATGAGAGAGAGAGGTGGCACACCCAGGAGTCAAGACTGGCACACAAGCTGAAAGGGCAATATTACTCTCCCACTGTTTTTTTATGTATTTTTTGTTTTTTAAGGGAGACTTTAGAAACCGAATAATATTAAAAAAAAAACAAACAAAAAAAGGCTTTCTATGGCCCACAATTAGAGAGAGAGAGGTGGCACACCCAGGAGTCAAGACTGGCGCACAAGCTGAAAGGGCAATATTACTCTCCCACTGTTTTTTAATGTATTTTTTGTTTTTTAAGGGAGACTTTAGAAACCAAATAATATTAAAAAAACCAAAAAAATAAATAGCCTTTCTATGGCCCACTGAATGAGAGAGAGAGGTGGCACACCCAGGAGTCAAGACTGGCACACAAGCTGAAAGGGCAATATTACTCTCCCACTGTTTTTTTATGTATTTTTTGTTTTTTAAGGGAGACTTTAGAAACCGAATAATATTAAAAAAAAAACAAACAAAAAAAGGCTTTCTATGGCCCACAATTAGAGAGAGAGAGGTGGCACACCCAGGAGTCAAGACTGGCGCACAAGCTGAAAGGGCAATATTACTCTCCCACTGTTTTTTTAAGTTTTTTTTCTTTTATTTTCAGGGAGACTTTAGAAACCAAATAATATTAAAAAAACCAAAAAAAAAAATAGCCTTTCTATGGCCCACTGAATGAGAGAGAGGTGGCACACCCAGGAGTCAAGACTGGCACACAAGCTGAAAGGGCAATATTACTCTCCCACTGTTTTTTTTTTTTTTTTTCAGGGAGACTTTAGAAACCAAATAATAAGAAAAAAAATAAATAAATAAATAGGCTTTCTATAGCCCACTGAATAAGAGATAGCACACACAGCAGTGGCACACAAGCCCTGACTGAGGCCAATATTTTTCTACCACTGATTGATGTAGTGTTTTTGTGTTGAGGTAGATTTTAGAACACAAATCACGGAAAAAATAAATAGGCTTTCTATGGCCCACTCAGTGAGAGATGGCACACACAGGGATGGCACTGTAGCAGAAATGCCAATCTTAATCTCCCACAAAAAAAAAAAAAAAAAAAAACAGGGACTGTCCTACAATTACTATCTCCCTGCAGTAATGTAAGCCAGGTATGGCAGGCAGCAATAGGAGTGGACTGATGCACAAATTAAATAAAAAGTGTGGACAAACAAAAAAGATAGCTGTGCAGAAAGGAACAAGAGGATATGTGCTTTGAAAAAAGCAGTTGGTTTCCACAGTGGCGTACACACAGCAATACAGCTATCACGGAGCCTTCTAGGGCAGCCCAATGAGCTACAGCGCTGAGGAAAAAAAAAAATATATAGCTTCCACTGTTCCTGCACACCGAAGGTGGTGTTGGACAGTGGAAATCGCTACAGCACAAGCGGTTTGGTGGTTAGTGGACCCTGCCTAACGCTATCCCTGCTTCTGACGAAGCGGCAGCAACCTCTCCCTAAGCTCAGATCAGCAGCAGTAAGATGGCGGTCGGCGGGAACGCCCCTTTATAGCCCCTGTGACGCCGCAGACAGCAAGCCAATCACTGCAATGCCCTTCTCTAAGATGGTGGGGACCAGGATCTATGTCATCACGCTGCCCACACTCTGCGTTCACCTTCATTGGCTGAGAAATGGCGCTTTTCGCGTCATTGAAACGCGACTTTGGCGCGAAAGTCGCGTACCGCATGGCCGACAAGCACAGGGGTCGGATCGGGTTTCATGAGACGCCGACTTAGCCAAAAGTCGGCGACTTTTGAAATTGATCGACCCGTTTCGCTCAACCCTACTGGAGACCTTTTAGAAGTGTGTGCACCCCGGGCAGCAGCAGACACAGAAGAAACAGGACGAGAGCCTTGGTGGTGAATATGCTGATGTTTCTGCAGGGAAAGAGGGACTGCAGTCAGAGATGCTGGCATTACAGTACCTCCCCTTATACCCCCTCTTGTTAAAGCCTGTCTCCAGGATAAAAGGGGCATGGATGTTCTCCCTGGGCTCCCAGAACCTCTCCTCAGTACCAAACCCCTTCAAAAACAGGTTTGAGATGAGACACATGGAAGGATTTGGGGATTCGCAAGAAGGACGTGAGTTTGAGTTTGTAGGCTACTGGATTAATCCATTTCAACACCTTGAAGGGACCAATGAAGTGAGAACCCAATGTAAGGATGGATATACTTAGGCAATAGCCAGACCTTATCTCCAGCATGAAACAGAGGTGAATCCAGATATCTCTTATGTGTGTGTCATTTCATCCATTTGGAGGATTTTACCAAAGACGCTTTGGTGTCCTCCCAGATCTTAGAAAAGTTCCTGACGAGGAACTAGGCAGCTGGAGTATCAGAGTTGACAGCCATAGGGAATGACACTTTGGGGTGTTGACCGTAGACCACAAAAAACGGACATTTGGCTGAAGACTCGTTCACGTGGTTATTGTAAGAGAATTCAGCCCAAGGCAGGAGTTCACCCAGTCACTGTGATGAGCATTAACAAAATGCCAGAGAAAATTAGTCAGGATCTGATTGAACCGTTACACTTGGCCATTGGACTGAGGATGGTAAGAAGATGAGAAATCCAAAGTAACATCCAGTAGCTTACAGATGGCCCTTTAGAAACAAGAGGTAAACTAGACACCTCTATCAGAGACTATGTGAAGAGGTAGACCATGGAGACATAAAATCTGAAAAATGAATTCTTTTGCCAGTACTGGCACATATGGAAGACCAGATAGCAGGATGAGATGAGCCATTTTGAAAATGTTCCACCACCACCACCCAGATGGCGGTACATCCAGCCAACACTGGCAGATCAATGATGAAATTCATGGGGATGTTCTGCCAGGGAGCAGATGGCACAGGCAATGGAAGCTACCGACTGGTTGGAAGCTGTTTGGGAGTCTTATTTCGGGCACATGGAGGACAAGCAGAGACGAAATTTGCAACATCTTTGCACAGTCGGACATCAACAATGTTGATAGATAAGGAGAGTAGTATTCTTCTGTCCGGCGTGGCCCGCCATCTTAGAAGAATGTCCCCAGAGAAGAACCAGCTTCTTGTCAGGTTCAGCCACTTAAGTCTTACCGAAGGGTAGACGAGATAAGTCTAGTGGTGCAACTGTGAATATTTTGGAGGGCTCGATTCTATGTTTAAGCTTCTCCTCCTGGTCGGAGGTCTGGAAGGACCTGGAGAGCTCTTCTGCCTTAACGTTTTTATCAGCTGGACGAAAATGGAGTGTGTAGTTGAAGTGAGTGAAGAACAAAGATCATCTGGCTTGACGGGGGTTAAGATGCTGAGCAGACTGCAGAATAAGCCAGATGTTTGTGGTCAATGTAAATTAACACAGGGTGCAACTCTCCTTCCAGCAAGTGCTGCCACTCCTCCGGAGCCAGCTTGATCGAGAGCAGTTCTCTATCGCCAATAGAGTAATTACGTTCTAGTGCTATGAAGAGTTTAGAGAAAAGGACGCAGGACACCATGTGACTGGATGAAGACTTCTGACTGAGAATAGCTCCGGCCTCTGTGGAAGATGCATCCACCTCCAGGAATATTGTACTGTTCGACCACAGCCTGTTGAACAAAGTTACCCGCGGAGCCAGAGTCCAGGTGGGCCAATTCAACAAAAGACCCATTTCCAAAGGAGACAGATAAAGTCAGGGTCAATGATTGAGAGGTAGAAGTCTTGCCCAGGGTAGCCTCTCCTAACTACCCTAGGCACTGGTGGTTCCTGGTTTCTCGGGGCATAGCTTCACCTGGTCAATCTGAATAGATTCAAGCGAAGAAGTCTATTGAAGCAAAGCTGAATGATTGGCCATTGGAAGGTGGGAGCCAGGAGTACTGAGGATCTCCCACAGTTCACCTCTTTGGCCCTTTCCTCTAATCTAAACTCAATTCTGTTTGTGAAAGACACTAGGTCATCCAGAGAGGTTGGTATCTCCCAGCCTGCCAGTTCGTCCTTGATGCGCCCAGAGAGATCTTCCCAGAAGGTTGCCACCAGAGCCTCACTGTTCCAAGCGAGTTCTGAAGACAAGATATGGAAACGGACCACATACTGGCCCACGGAGAGGTTACCTTGGCATAACTGGAGCAGAAAAGAGGCTGCTGAAGAAACGCGATTGGGATCATAGAAGACCTTACAAAAGGCTCCCAAGAAGGACTGTAGGTTTGACACTAGCGAATCCCCTCTTTTCCACAGAGGATGAGCCATGCTAGTGCCTCACTAGATAGGTGTGACGTGATGAAGGCCACGTCCGAGGTGAACTGATGAGCCAGGAGTTCGAAATGCACCATGCAGTGGTTAGTGAACCCCTGACACTGGGTGGGATCTCCACCAAAGTGTGAAGGAGCCGACAGACGAGGTCCGGAACCTAGTGCATAACTGGCTGCCTGGTGGATCACCGTGGTGGTAACTGCTGCCTGAGAGGAAGTGGAAGCGGCCAGTACTGCCAGCATATTGACAGACCATAGATAGAATAGAATCTTGTCCTGCTGATCCTTCTAGGGGGAGACCTACTGGTGTAGGCCCAAGATGGAAGACACTTGAGAGCCAGCGAATTCCATGGCCTGTACAAACTGTAATGGGCTGGGTGGTGGAACCACTGTGCCAAATCCCAAGGAAAAACTTGACGGGTGTGACTAGGAGCCTCACCCAATCTGACCACGGACATGCAGCAGTTAACAATACCGCAATTTGTGGAGAAACAAGGGAGGTGATCCAGGTGCTACTCCAAGACTGACCTTGGGTAGATGGTAGCTGTCCCCTAGGAGCAGAAAGCTGGAATGGCCCGGGGAAATGTCCAACAGATGCAGGCAGGTAGAGAAGATGACAGGACCCACAGGTGCAGACAGTCTGACAGAGAGATGAGCATTGGTGGGTGAAGCTGGCTCTGCTGCCATTGAGGTAAGCACTGGCAGGTGTAGCTGGCTCTTCTGCCGTTGAGGTGAGCACTTTTGGATGCAGAAGCTTCTGCTGCTGTTGAGGTGAACACTGGTGGGTGCAGCTGGTTCAGCTGCCATTAAGGTGGGCACTGGCAGGTGTAGCTGGCTCAGCTACTGTTGAAGGAAGCACTGGCGGGTGCAGCAGACTTGGCTACCATTGAAGGAATCACTAGTGGGTGCAGCAGACTGAAATGCTAGTACAGGGACCTGAGAACTGGCAAGCATGTTAGGGACAAAGTCACAACATTGCACAGGCACCTCCATGTTGGAGGAGGCGGTTTAAAAATTAAGAGACCTTCAACTATTAGCTGGGGACACATTAGAGGAATGCACACAGCCCAATTAAGCACAGAGCTTGTAGACCTGCTAGGAGTGCATGCACCCCAGACAGCAGCAGACACGGAAGGAGCAGGACAGGAGCCTAGGCGGTGAGTGCGCAGATGTCTCTGCAGGCAGAAATGCGGGCGCTACACTGTATCATAAAAAATATACATATTGTTAGGTGTCAAGTTCCCACCACTGCACAGGGGGAATCATGAACCATGTCCTCAGTGGTCTCCCATTCTTCCTCAGCCCAGAGCAGCATGCTCAGCTGAGACGTTAGTCCCATTGTATTGCTCAAGCTGATGCTGTGCATCTGGTTACTGCTGCCGTCCCAGGTCCAGCTATTGTAACCAGCATTAGTCAGTGGCAAGCAGACGATCCAGGGACTAAGTCCTGCTTTTTCCCTACTGAGCATGCCCGTGGGACGACCTCTCATTGGAGGTTTGAGGTCATATGCTCAGTTCCTCAAGTGGCTCTGATTGGACCACTGGCAAGATCTCGGAAGGCTGCAACTATAAAAGGTCTGCATGGCTGCTCGGCTATGCGCTAGTATAAACTGAATTTGTGCATCTGTTGATATGTGTTTGATATCTGGTGAAAGATCCTAATCATTCTTCTCCCTAGCATTGTTGTATGAGGCTTGGGTGTTGGAGCTGACTAGTGCCAGTTTGTGCCATCCTGCACAAGGAACGATTATACTGTGTCAACTCATCAGCGTCCGCCAGTGTGGCGCCATGCCCATCTAGGGAACTTTCCGATCTCCAGCTAAGGCGGTTAGCGGTGTCCGCCAATGCAGCACTGTGCGCACTCAGTGCACTAAATCTTTATTTGTTAAGTTTTCTCCCTGGCACCGCAGTTGTGGCGCCTAACGCCAGTGGGTCTAGAGGGACTCTCTCTGACCCCATGTCCTTGTGGCAGAGTCCTGTCACCAAACACTAGCGTTCACTCTGCAATATTGCGGTCCTTTGATGCAACAGGGTTCATCTCTGTACATACCGGGTGAAGTTAACCCATGTGTGTTCCCTTTATACCTCCATATACTGTCCCCCATTACTGAGCAGCAGGTGATATCTCTGCACGGTGGACCCCGGGCTGCGAACGCACCTTATATCTTTCTTTATATTATTTGGTGCGTTCCGCCAGCCCTAGCATTTATATTATTTAATGTTCCACAGCTCTGCACACAGAACAATTTCACTGCCACTAAATGACAAGGTAGGACATGGTAGGCTGTATAACGTTTAGCAACAGAATTTGTTTTTATGTGCATGAGCTCTACAACCATCTTCATGTCGCTGCCACAAAATTACAACACGTGATACGGTGAGCTGTATAATGTTTAGCATCAGAAATAAATATTTTTTTAATGCGCATGAGATCTGCAGACATTTTCTTTTTACCGGCACAAAATTACAATGTGGGATACAGCAGGTGTTATGTTTAGCAACTGAAATAATGTTTTTCTTTTTTTATCTGCATGAGCTCTGCAGACAGGTGTATTTCAACACCACAAAATTTTTATGTGAGATATGTTGGGCTGTATCATGAAGCTTCAGAGACTTGGAGTTTGGTGGAAACTGTTTGGGTAAGAATACGAGGACAGAAAGGACACGATTGTAGGCATTTAGTACAGGCCGCCTGTGCAAGCTGAGGATATGGATGAACTCTTTATACATCAAATGGCCAAGTTCTCCAAAATACATGACATAGTTGTCATGGGAGTTTTCAACTATCCAGACATTTGTTGGGAATCTCTCTCAGGCAAATCTAACAGGTCAAGCAAATTCTTATCCTCTCTTGCTGACAATTTTATCTTCCAAAAGGTAAGAGAGAAAACAAGGGGATCTGCTACCTTGGATCTAATCCTTATGAACAGGGAGGAAATGCTTGAGGAGGTAAGAGTGGCTGGAACCCTAGGAGGCAGCGACTGTGCTATTTTACAATTTTGGATAACTAGAGGATGAAGACCTCAGAAAGGCAGATTTTAAGGGACTTCGAAAGAGAATCGGAGGGATCCAATGTTTGGATATCCTTAAGGGCAAAAATGTCAAGGAAGGATAGGAAATCTTGAAAAACAAGATTCTCAAAGCACAATCGTTAACAATTCTGAAAAGAGGGAAGAATAGGAAGCATTTAAGGAAACCAGGATGGATGAACACAGAACTTAAACACATGCTAAAAAGGAAGAAAGAAATGTTTATCAAATGGAAAGATGGAGGCATATCAAAAGAAGAATATAATGATGTCTTCAGAACCTGCAGGGCATGAATCAGATTAAGTAAAGCTGACAATGAATTAAGGCTTCCAAGAGACATCAAAAGCAATAAAAATGGATTTTGGGGATATGTCAAAAGTAAAAGAAAAGTCAAAGATGCTATAGGATTTTTACAGGATGGAAATGATAAAATGGTAAGAAAGGATGTTGAGAAGGCCGAACTTTTAAATTCCTATTTTGCGTTTGTTTTCTCTCAAAATGTAAATATAACATCAACTGATTTTCACGGTCCTATTAAGGGAATAGAAGAATCCAGGATATCTATAAATGGAAAGATAGTGAGTAAACACTTAGCTAACATAAATGAATTCAAGTCTCCAGGTCCAGATGAATTACACCCCAGAGAACTGAAGGAGATAGCAGAAGAAATTTTTGAACCACTCTCCATAATCTTTGAAAATTCCAACATCACCTGAAAGGGGAATCTATAATCGCTTCCAGACTGACCGGACCTCACCAACACCTGTTGCCGGAACCCTGGACTGTGGCCGAAAACCACCAGTGAAAGGTAAAGAGACTGCAACCTTGTGTCCTCTGATTCTTTCTGGCATCACACCAACTTTGCCTACTACATCGGGAGCCCTGGGGGATCCAGCTTCACCTGTGGGAAGACATACTATCCTTGCTGCAGTACCATCACCCCCAGAAGACCCTTTTAAGCAGTGCCGGTCATCCCTGACCGAATACCACAGGTGGCATCAAGAACATTTCTTATTCTAAATAATCCCTTTAAAGACCTTCCCTTTAACTTGGATGCCCAGGGCCATGGACCCGGTCACTGCCACCGTGACTACCTCTTTAATGACCACCGGACCCGTTACTGAGTAATCCCTAGGCCCTGGTGGGCGCTCCACTAAGGCCTTTACCTGAGCTCTGTAGCACTGCCTGTCACCTGAGTAATACACTCCACAGACCTTGTCACTCTCTGGGACATATCCTGTAATTACTCCATTGTTGACCAATACCATGCAAAATATACATTCTGTCTGGATGGGTAGTTTCCAGAAGAAGTCCTTAGGTTTGTGCAGATTTGTCAATGGCACCCCTGTCTCTTTCCCTTGAGGAGCCTGCTTCCATGTAAAATGATGTTGATCAATGTTCCTGACATGGGTTTCAGGCCTGACAGACTGACCACAATTCAGGCCCTCACTTGTTACACTGGTAACTGGTCACACTGGTTATACAGCTCCCCCAACTCCTGTATTATATTCACCTTACAGCGGCTTCACACACTATGACAGCGGCTCCATTGTAAAGTGATGAGGAATATATTCTAATGAAAGAAGTGTATATTTGCACTCAGGTGATCCCCTTACTACTGCTGATAGTTCAATAGGAAAAATAATTTTAACACACAAGTAGGGAGCCTTGACACCCAATAGTGATCACGTGTCCATGTAGCAGTCGACTGGCAACCGGAAAAAAAAGCGTACTATGCCTACATCACACGTGGCAGATGAAACACTGAAGTGCAATATGAATAAAACAGGGCACTTGAGTTTAGAATGGAAGTACCTGTTCCACAGCGGAGATGTTCCAGTCTCTTACTTCATCAATGCCGCTATGGCGTGATTCCGTGCTGTATGATCAGTTATATTGTCCTTAAGTTAGAAGACCTCAGGCGCTGCCGCGGCCGGTGGCAAGCGTCCCCCAGTCGTCTTTACATTCGTGGAGCAAGAGACCGCAAGAGAAAGCCGTTAGGTGCACTGTAGGTACAGGACCTTTCGTGACATCATGGTCACATGAGTACTCACGTGACTGGCTATGGAAAGCAGGACAGGCCAATTCCTACGCGTTTCGGAATATGCGTATTCCTTCATCAGGTGGTCTGTAGATGGTCCTTCGCACCTTTATATTTGACGGTGATCATGTGGCTTTCTCACATGTTGAAAGCAAACAGCTCTATCTCGCTGTTAAGGCCCCTGGGGATTAAAGTGTCTAGTTCAAAAATCATTCTACTTTCTTCCCTGGACATTTGCTGGATATAGTTACCTTTTCTCCAGCTCCTTTGTACTATTTTCAAACCTGTGATGATTGTACCCTTGGATGAACCGCCATGATGGGTCAAAAAATGCTTAGATAGTGGGAGGCCCAGAAATGTTTTATTAATATTCCGTAAATGCTCATTTATTCTGACATGGAGCGAGCGTTTGGTTCTCCCAATGTATAATTTTGCGCAGGGGCATCTAATTTCATAAATCACCCCTTCTGTATTGCATGAAATATAGTCCTTGATTTATAAATCAGTAGTTCCATTTGAGACACTGAATTGTTTTTTGTATTCAATTTCCTGCACGGTTTACATTTCTGGCATGGGTAAAAAACCTACACAATTTTTTGGAGGAAGATTCATAGTCGGAACCAGAGAATTTGGGATAGTAGGAGCTATTATGTTGCCCAGATTATTAACCTTTCTGTAAATAAATTTTGGGTGGTCAGGTAAATTTTCCCCAATGATTTTATCCTCCTTAAAGGGAAGGTGCCATAAAAAAAAATTTTTTTACAGCAATTGTAAAAATGTAAAGAATTAATGTTTAAATTTTCTTAAAAAATATTTTCATTTGTTTATAATTTAGTAAAATATGAAAAATAATTTGAAAAGTTTTGGAATTTCCACTTTTAAGCACTAGGGGGAGCAGCTGCTGAAATTTCAGAAAAACCTCGTGTACAACTAGCTCACATTACAGCACTGCAGTAATTATGGGCGGAGTCTGCTGACGTGTGTGTGATGTCACTCCTCTCCTTCCCTTCTGGGTGTTTGCTAAGGGATAAGAGGATGAGATTCAGGAACCCAGTGAGCAGCCATTTTGTTGGTGACTGCAGAGTAAGGCTGCCGTCACACTAGCAGTATTTGGTCAGTATTTTACCTCAGTATTTGTAAGCCAAAACCAGGAGTGGAACCATTAGAGGAAAAGTATAATAGAAACCTATGCACCACTTCTGTATTTATCACCCACTCCTGGTTTTGGCTTACAGATACTGAGGTAAAATACTGACCAAATACTGAATGTGTGACCGCAGCCTTATACTGACAAGTAGACCGTCACCGAGGATGGCAGGCAGCAAGGATTCTGGGAGATATGTGGTGGAGGGAGCAGGGTGACAGCAGCACAGAGTATTTCAGGAGAGCAGTGTGCTGGTCTATGGAGGGGGCACCATGTTCAGTGCGCGGAGCAGCCAGGGATTGTACATAGAGCGCTGTCTTTTATACACATGGATGGACCGTCTGCTCTACAGAAATCCAGGAAACATTTCTGCGGATTGATGACCTGTTCTGATCCAGACTGTGCATGCAGACCCCATTCCCCTCCTCAGATCCTGTCTTCTCCATCCTGTCCTGGCGATGTGTGAAAGTGAGACGTCAGGCGCAGTCCGGGGTGATGCTGGGAAGGAAATGTAGCCTTATAGTAACGATAAAAATGAGACCCCTCTCTTCAGCTGCATCACCAGCCCTGACTGCACCTAACTGGAGGTCATGCTGCCCCTCTATTACCCCAGACCCGCGTGCAGGTGCTCAGCCAGAACCACCATAGAATGGGTCCGCTTTCTGAAGATAATACTGCCATAGTGTTCTCACATAATGCCACCATATAGATCACACATAATACCGCCATATACATCACGCACAATACTATCAAATAGATCACACAATACTGTCATACAGTTCTCACATACCACCATATAGATCACAAATAATACCGCCATATAATTCTCACCTAGTACTTCCACATAGATCACACATAATCCCACAATATAGTTCTCATATACCACCGTCATATAGTTTTTACATCATTCCACAACACTGATCAAACATAATATTGCCATATAGATCTCATATAATACCGTCACATAGATCACACATAGATCACACAATACTTGGCGGCATAATGTGTGATATTATATATATATTATAATATCCCAGCATAATGTGTGGTCTTTATGGGAGTATTATGTGATATATATATATATATATATATATATATATATATATATATATATATATATATATATATATATATAGCGGCATTATGCGTGATCCATATGGTATTGTGCTGCTCTAGGGAGGTGAGAGACGTATGGTGGAAAGAGCAGGGTGACAGGAGCACAGTATTTCAGGAGAGCAGTGTACTGGTCTGTGGGTGGGAGGGTGTGCTCACACTCACACGCTCGCAACTGTACTTATAGCCTTTACTGGCTATTAAAATGGGGGACACCCCCAAAAAAGACGTGGGGCCCCCTATAATTAATAACCATCAAATATTATGCAGCTGCGGGCTGACATTAATAGCCTAGGAAGGGGCCATGGATACTGTCCCCCCCCAGGCTAAAAACATCAGCTCTCAGCCGCCTTTTACATGCGCCTTTTCTGGCGCTTTGCCTGGCAATTTCCACTTGCCCTGTAGCGGTAGCAAGTGGGGTTCATATTTGTGGGGTTAATGTCACCTTCATATTGTCCGGTGACATCAAGCCCACGGCTTAGTAATGGAGAGGCGTCTATAAGGCACCCATCCATTACTAATCCTATAGTTGTATTGTAAATAAAGACTCGGCCAGAATAAAGTCCTTTATTAATCTTTTTTAATCCATACCGAATGCATAATCCTCGACTCCCTCATCTCCCACAACAAAAATAATAAACCACATTGAGGAAAGACACGCGGGGGGGAGAGGAGTGCATAGGAGAGGATTAGATACTGACTGCTGAGCCGTGTATCTAATCCTGGCCTGTGTGATACCGACAGCTGAGCCGTGTATCTAATCCTGTCCTGTGTGATACCGACAGCTGAGCCGTGTATCTAATCCTGTCCTGTGATACCGACTGCTGAGCCGTGTATCTAATCCTGTCCTGTGTGATACCGACTACTGAGCCGTGTATCTAATCCTGTCCTGTGTGATACCGACTGCTGAGCTGTGTATCTAATCCTGTCCTGTGTGATACCGACAGCTGAGCCGTGTATCTAATCCTGTCCTGTGATACCGACTGCTGAGCCGTGTATCTAATCCTGTCCTGTGTGATACCGACTACTGAGCCGTGTATCTAATCCTGTCCTGTGTGATACCGACTGCTGAGCCGTGTATATAATCCTGTCCTGTGTGATACTGACTGCTGAGCCGTGTATCTAATCCTGTCCTGTGTGATACTGACTGCTGAGGACACAGTACACGGGACAGGATTAGCTACCCAGGACAGAGGTAGCAGTGGTAGGTGTATATAGAGGCAGGCAGTGGTATACAGAGGCAGGCAGGCAGTGGTATACAGAGGCAGGCAGGCAGGCAGTGGTATACAGAGGCAGGCAGGCAGTGGTATACAGAGGCAGGCAGGCTGTGGTATACAGAGGCAGGCTGGCAGTAGTATACAGAGGCAGGCTGGCAGTGGTATACAGAGGCAGGCTGGCAGTGCTATACAGAGGCAGGCTGGCAGTGGTATACGCAGGCAGGCAGTGGTATACGCAGGCAGGCAGTGGTATACGCAGGCAGGCAGTGGTATACAGAGGCAGGCAGGCAGTGGTATACGCAGGCAGTGGTATACGCAGGCAGGCAGTGGTATACAGAGGCAGGCAGGCAGTGGTATACGCAGGCAGGCAGTGGTAGAGGCAGGCAGGCAGTGGTATACAGAGGCAGGCAGGCAGTGGTATACAGAGGCAGGCAGGCAGTGGTATACAGAGGCAAGCTGGCAGTGGTATACAGAGGCAGGCTGGCAGTGGTATACAGAGGCAGGCAGACAGTGGTATACAGAGGCAGGCTGGCAGTGCTATACAGAGGCAGGCTGGCAGTGGTATACAGAGGCAGGCTGGCAGTGGTATACAGAGGCAGGCTGGCAGTGGTATACAGAGGCAGGCAGGCAGTGGTATACGCAGGCAGGCAGTGGTATACGCAGGCAGGCAGTGGTATACAGATGCAGGCAGGCAGTGGTATACAGAGGCAGGCAGTGGTATACAGAGGCAGGCAGGCAGTGGTATACAGAGGCAGGCAGGCAGTGGTATACAGAGGCAGGCCGGCAGTGGTATACAGAGGCAGGCAGGCAGTGGTATACAGAGGCAGGCTGGCAGTGGTATACAGAGGCAGGCAGACAGTGGTATACGCAGGCAGGCAGTGGTATACAGAGGCAGGCAGGCAGTGGTATACAGAGGCAGGCAGGCAGTGGTATACAGAGGCAGGCAGGCAGTGGTATACAGAGGCAGGCAGGCAGTGGTATACAGAGGCAGGCAGGCAGTGGTATACAGAGGCAGGCAGGCAGTGGTATACAGAGGCAGGCAGGCAGTGGTATACAGAGGCAGGCTGGCAGTGGTATACAGAGGCAGGCAGACAGTGGTATACAGAGGCAGACAGTGGTATACAGAGGCAGGCAGACAGTGGTATACAGAGGCAGGCTGGCAGTGCTATACAGAGGCAGGCTGGCAGTGGTATACAGAGGCAGGCAGACAGTGGTATACAGAGGCAGGCAGACAGTGGTATACAGAGGCAGGCTGGCAGTGGTATACAGAGGCAGGCAGACAGTGGTATACAGAGGCAGGCTGACAGTGGTATACAGAGGCAGACAGTGGTATACAGAGGCAGACAGTGGTATACAGAGGCAGGCAGACAGTGGTATACAGAGGCAGGCAGACAGTGGTATACAGAGGCAGGCAGGCAGTGGTATACAGAGGCAGGCAGACAGTGGTATACAGAGGCAGGCAGGCAGTGGTATACAGAGGCAGGGAGCAGTGGTATACAGAGGCAGGCAGGCAGTGGTATACAGAGGCAGGCAGTTGTATACAGAGGCAGACAGGCAGTGGTATACAGAGGCAGGCAGTGGTATACAGAGGCAGGCAGGCAGTGCTAGGTGGTATATAGGGGCTGGTAGCAGTGGTAGATGCATAAGAAAATAAAAACGCTGTACTTACCTTCTTTCCTCTACCAGGAAGTGCTGAGTCATGTTCAGGGCAGAGCAGTGCGACGATCTCCCTGCTGTGCTCTGAACAGGTCGGCAGTGATTGCAGCCTGTAATGTAATACTAAGTACAGGCTGCAATCATTGCTCCTCGCTGCAGATATTTACCCTGGACCCTTGGCAGCAGCTTCTCCCAACAGCAGCTTCTGCCATCGCACGCACTGAGCTGTGTGTGCGATGGCAGAGGGAAATAAACAAAATGGCCGCGATCTCCTCTCACAGCTGTGACGTGGCAGCTCAGTGGGTGTGGCCAAGTCACAGCTGAGAGGCAGGAGATGCGGTCGGAGCCCGACTGTTGGCTCCTATGTACATGGCTGCCGTAAGTGAGGAGTGCAAGTGTGGTGCCCAGACACTTACACCCACACTAATGAAAATTGCGGCCTCCAGTGGTGAATGTAAAAGTGAATAAATAAAAAAGTATGAAAGAGGTACATTTACTTTTGTATTAAAAATAATTGATTGTACAATCAATAATTATTAATACAAAAACTAAAATCACGGCACCCTCCCTTTAAGGATACCCCAATGTCTTTTGACTCTTTTGCTAAGGATATGGGTGTTCGCATTAAATTGTGTAATAATTGGAACATCTTCCCTTATTGTGTTATTTTCCTTTTTCTCATCATTTTGTAATAGTTGTTTTCTGGGTAGTTCTCGACTATTTGTTTTACTTGTATCAAGGAACTCTGGGAGTAACCTTTTTGAGTGAATTTATTCGTCAGGAAGTCCGCTTCATGATTGAAGTCCTGTACTTTTGAACAATTCCTATGAGCCCGAATTAGTTGGCTCTTGGGAACATTTATTAACCAGATGGGAAGATGACAGCTGTTCAAAGAGATGTACTGTAGTTGTTAACATCAGTGGGCTTATGATAGGTCCTAGTAAGAATTTTACCTTGTTCAATAAAAATATTCAAGTCTATAAAATTAATGGACTCTCAGCTGGTGGTCCCAGAGAAATTTAAAAAATACTCATTTTTATTTAAATCAGCAATAAAATTGGACAGTAAAATAGGGCCTCCCGACCAAATAAAAACAATATCATCTATAAAATGCTGCCATAGGACCAGGTTCGCACATAGGGAGTCCTGCCTATAAATGGTTTGTTGCTCCCATCTGCCCACATGCAGATTAGCATAACTTGGTGCGAACCTGGTACCCATGGCAGTTCCTCATTGCTGGGAGTAGTAGTGCGCTTCATATTGGAAATAGTTGTTTGTCAATATGAAACGCATACAGTCTAAAATAAAAGAGACTTGATCCTCAGGTAGTGATTCCTGTTTTTCCAAAAAGCATTTTGCTGCTTCACAGCCTCTGTCATGCTGCATGATGGTGTACAGTGAGGTGATGTCAAGCGCACCCATGATATAGTGGTCTTTCCATTCTATTGTTTCCAGAATTCTGAGAATATGTGTGCTGTCTTTAAAATTAGATAGGATCTTGGGGACCAGTTTCTGTAGACTGACCACAATACCGGCCTTTGCTTGTTACACTGTATTCCAAATTTAATTCTAATGCTTTTGGTGTCTGGTGGAATCAAATTTCCTGACATTGATCATACAGCTCCCCAACTCCTGTATTATATTCACCTTACAGCGGCTTCACCCGCTATGACAGTGGCTCCATTGTAAAGTGATCGGGAATATACACTCACTGGCCACTTTATTAGGTACACCTGTCCAACTTCTTGTTAACACTTAATTTCTAATCAGCCAATCACATGGCGGCAACTCAGTGCATTTAGGCATGTAGACATGGTCAAGACAATCTCCTGCAGTTCAAACCGAGCATCAGTATGGGGAAGAAAGGTGATTTGAGTGCCTTTGAACGTGGCATGGTTGTTGGTGCCAGAAGGGCTGGTCTGAGTATTTCAGAAACTGCTGATCTACTGGGATTTTCACGCACAACCATCTCTAGGGTTTACAGAGAATGGTCCGAAAAAGAAAAAAAATCCAGTGAGCGGCAGTTCTGTGGGCGGAAATGCCTTGTTGATGCCAGAGGTCAGAGGAGAATGGGCAGACTGGTTCGAGCTGATAGAAAGGCAACAGTGACTCAAATCGCCACCCGTTACAACCAAGGTAGGCCTAAGAGCATCTCTGAACGCACAGTGCGTCGAACTTTGAGGCAGATGGGCTACAGCAGCAGAAGACCACACTGGGTACCACTCCTTTCAGCTAAGAACAGGAAACTGAGGCTACAATTTGTGCAAGCTCATCGAAATTGGACAGTAGAAGATTGGAAAAACGTTGCTTGGTCTGATGAGTCTCGATTACTGCTGCGACATTCGGATGGTAGGGTCAGAATTTGGCGTAAACAACATGAAAGCATGGATCCATCCTGCCTTGTATGGAGCATCTTTGGGATGTGCAGCCGACAAATCTGCGGCAACTGTGTGATGCCATCATGTCAATATGGACCAAAATCTCTGAGGAATGCTTCCAGCACCTTGTTGAATCTATGCCACAAAGAATTGAGGCAGTTCTGAAGGCAAAAGGGGGTCCAACCCGTTACTAGCATGGTGTACCTAATAAAGTGGCCGGTGAGTGTATATTCCACTATCTTGCTATCTATTTGGCATGAGGGAGGGACCTCCCGAATGTAGGAGTAAGAGCTCCCCCAAATGTATGATACAGGGCCACCTGAGGGCCCTTACCAAAGTCAGGTTCCACAGCACCAACTGACGCTCTGCATATTGTCAGCGAGAGCCGCGTAATGACACGGTGATGGACATGGTGGTGGTGGTGGGCAAAGCCCAAAATTCAAATGGGCATGTTTCATCTGGCATTGTTAAGGGATGGGGAAATTGTATTCCACTATATTGCTAAATATTAGACATGAGGGAGGGAACTCCCAAATATAGGAGTGAGAGACATCACATTTGTTAAAGTAGAAAATAAAGCCAAAACACTCGGTGCGAACATATGCTAAAGGAGAGGTGTATATATATATATATTGCACTTTAAACAAGTAATTGTGAATGAAATAAAGTTTCTTAGCATTTTTCTCTTTAATAATATTTTTGGTTTGGTTTGGTAGGTCTTTTTTGCAATCCATAAAACAGGCGCAATAGTCTGACATTATCCCCAGATCCCGTATGTGAGTCGGGCATGCCGGCATCTTCTCCATGCTGTTCCCATTCAGTTTTAGCTCTTTCCCATTGATTTCAGCATTCTTCTCTGGCCCCCTGACCTGTTTGTTGGGTCCAGCAGTACAAATATTTAGCTTTCCCATTGACTTGTATATTCGTTATTCAGTATGAATGCCCTAATATTAGAAAGTATTTGTGCCGATTTTCCCAAATCCCAATATTTCACTATTCGATTATCACTACAAATTGCCATTTTGCTAAAAAATATTGTGACTTCTGAAGGTGTTTTGCCGGCACATTAATCAGTCGCCCCCAATGTGTTTTGCAGATCAGTTATGGATCCACCGATCGCTCATTTTCTGATAGACGCCTCTATCCACATGTTTTCAGTACAGTCCAAAATCACCACATCCACTATGTGGCAATCACCAAACTGCTGAAGCATTTTGACTGGACCTGGGTTGGGATTTTAGCATCAGATGATGATAATGAAGAGAATGAACTGCAGATACTAACAAAACTCATGAGAGAACATGGGATCTGTGTGGCCTTCACCATAAAACTTAAAAACGATAGAGATTTGTATAACATGTTAGAGATTTTTAAGCATCCAGAAGTCAGCATCATTATAATATGTGGGAGCTACTCTGAAGAGGTTTATGTAATACAGCAATTTTCTTCTCTGTTTATTGACAAAACTTTCATCTTTCCACCGTTCTGGATCTCCAGTTACAACATTATACAAATAGAATTTCCATTATTGAACGGAAGTCTAGTAGTGGACATTTCATCACAACCTATTCCTGGTTTGGAAGACTTTGTGAAAAACTGCAGGAAAATTCCCAATGTAGTCCATGATGAGAGTCTTTTGAGGAAATTAGATTTGCTATCATGTATTGGAGATAAAGATTACTGGATTCCAGCAGATTGGACAGAGAACAGTGACAATGATTCACAGATGGAAATCGTGCCAAGTTTAAGGAATTACCTCTCATCAGGGTATTCTCCGAGATTATATTATGCAGTAGAAGTTCTGGCTAAAGCTCTACATGAAATGCTCTTATTCGTAAAAGACAAATATCAAGAAGAAAATTCCACAACCAGATTTCTACAATACACACGGAAGCTACAGCGCTTCCTCCAAATGATGAAGACTTCACCGGATCCAATGAAGCCTACATATTACTTCAATGAACAAGGGGAAGCTGTACATTCATACAAGATAACAAACTGGATATTTACTGATAATCCCGGTCATACGGATGTACAGAATATCGAAGTAGGACATTTTACACCATGGGCGGTCAGTGGCCAAGAGCTTCACATGAACACCCAGTCTATAACATGGAAACACGCAGAGGTGAGAAGCGTTATATTCTATATGTGATCATATACAGCCTCGGTCATTCCCTTTACCATCAATATGAATTCTGTATGTAAACTAATATATTTTCCATATAGAATTCATCGACATAATTACTTTACTTTATAATTCATTACTTGTATTTCTGTTTTAATCTGACAGAACAAATCCAAAATGAAAATCATGAACCCCAAAAAACAGAAAATAATGATAACAGCAAGATTGAGAATGTAGGAGCCCAAGTGATGGTAATAGGGATGGAGAGTAGAGCGAACTTGATCAGGTCCCTGCTTCTTCGGGAAGCTCTAGAGCTTGTAATGTACCTGCTAAACTGTAGAAACAATAAGTGCCACCTATTAATGTGCAAAAAGGAGGGGTGTTAATCACGGTTGATGATGGTCAGTGAGACAAGAACCGAGGGAAAAACCTACCCAGGATAACAAGCATTCAACCTGCAGTAGCCGGGATCAGAATCTACATGATTACAAGAAATACTGTCATGATGTAAAAACCTGTGCTAGTCACCAAAGACACGGCAGTGTAATCCTGTCTGCATGGAAACTGAGTATAACATGTGGCAGCATGATGTTACTGCCAGTAATAATAATAATCTTTATTTATATAGCGCCAACATATTCCGCAGCGCTTTATAGTTAAACAGCTTCAAACACGACAGTCATAAGTAACAACATTAACAATAATATAATTATTAAAGCAAAGTAAAACCACCCTGCTCGTGAGAGCTTACAATCTACAATGAGGTGTACAGAGTACAGGGGTGTATGTACAATGATGTATTTATAATGATGGTCCAGCCATCTTCAGGGGGTGGGGGACAGATAGAGATAGTGAATGGGCTACACACACACAATTACACATAAAATTACTTTGATTTGGGAACGTGATAGGCCGCTCTGAACCAATATGTTTTGATGGAGCGCCTAAAACTTTGCAAGTTGTGGCTGGTCCTAATTTTTGAAGTAGAGCATTCCAGAGGATTGGCGCAATGCGGGAGAAGTCTTGGAGTCGGGAGTGGGAGGTACGGATTAGTGCAGAGGTTAGTCAAAAGTTGTTTGCAGAGCGCCGCGATCGGTTAGGCCTATAGACAGAAATGAGGGAGGAGATGTAAGGGGGGCCGCACTGTGGAGAGCTTTGCAGGTGAGAACAAGTACTTTGAATTGGATTCTATAATGAATGGGCAGCCAGTGTAATGACTGATGAAGAGCGGACGTGTCCGAGTACAGATTAGCCAGTAGGCTGACCCTGGCTGCTGCATTAAGGATAGACTGGAAAGGGAAAAGTCGAGTGAGGGGGAGGCCAATTAATAGAGTGTTGCAGTAGTCCAGGCGGGAGTGCATCAAGGCAACAGTGATGGTTTTTGATGTTTCCATGGTGAGAAAAGGGTGGATTCTAGAGATGTTCTTTAGGTGTAAGCAGCACGAGCGGGCAACAGATTGTATATGGAAGGTGAAGGAAAGATTGGTGTCAAATATAACACCCAGACAGCGTGCCTGCTGTCGGGGTGTTATTATGGTGCCACCCACGGAGAGGGAAACGTCAGATTTAGGGAGGTTAGTAGATGACAGGAGCAGAAGAAGTTAGGTTTTAGAAAGATTGAGTTTCAGATAAAGAGCAGACATGATGTTGGAGACTGCGGACAGACAGTCACTGGCGTTCTGTACTACAGCGGGGGTAAGGCCAGTGATGACAAGTATAGTTCTGTGTCATCAGCATAAAGATATTACTGAAAGCCAAATCAGCTGATGGTCTGTCCTAGTGGGGCCATGTAGAGGGAGAAGAGAAGTGGGCCAAGGACTGAGCCCTGAGGTACCTCAACAGTGAGAGGAAGAGGAGATAAAGTGGAGACAGAGAACAGAACACTGAAGGAGCGGTCAGAAAGATAGGAGGAGAACCAGGAGAATGCAGTGTCCTTAATGCCTGGTGACTGGAGCCTAGAGAGTAGGAGGTGGTGGTCAACAGTGTTGAAAGCTGCAGAAAGGTCAAGATGAATGAGCAGAGAGTGGTCACCGTTACATTTTGCTGACAGAAGGTCGTTGGTCACTTTGATGAGTGCAGTTTCTGTCAAATGTAGGGGGCGGAAACCGGACTCTGAAGGGTCTAGGAAGGAGTGAGTGGAGAGGTAACGGGTAAGATGTTTAGGGTGGTGACTGCTCCACTGTACAAGGGCATTGATTGCTGTAGGCTTTCTGCATGTGGAAGTAATAAGTTCACCTTTATTCCCTTTCTCAATGAGAATATCCAGGAAGGGCAAGGAGGAAGATTTGATTACTGATGTGAGAAACAGACCAATCTCATTATGGTTAAGTTTGAGGACAAAATTGTTGAACTCCTCAATTGAGCCCCACATACAATCAAGATGTCATCAATATAGCGTGTCCAGATTTCCAAATCATCAGTTTCCTCCATGCCATTACTGTAAACTTTCATGCCATTTATGCACCACAACTAGTGGTCCTAATGATCAAATTAGCTATGGATATTTCATCTGAATCCTACTTTACCTTTATTTCAATCCACAGCTCAGTGTAAAACAGACATGATTAATTCCATTCTTACCAAACAAATCCTGTATTTAATTATTGTGCTACCAATTTATAGGATTAGCATGTATTTGTTTTTCTATCATATCTTACCCTTGAGCGTTTTATTATTGTATCTCCTCCTCCTTATTTTTTGTTAGGACAATAGGGCTTATTTCCTTTCTTAACCAGTTTCTGCCATCTGACGTACTATCCCGTCCCTGTGACCTGGACCTTACTTCTTATGGAAGAGAGGGTAAGTCACGTGCGATCAGCCGCACTCACGTGGGGGGGCCGTGGCCAATCGCGGCTGGGTGTCAGCTGATTCTCACAGCTGATACTGGGCACTAAGTGGCAAGAGTGGTTACGGACCGCTCCCGGCACTTTAACCCCGAAACACTGAGATCAAACAAGATTGCAGTGATCCGGTGGCATAGAGAAGTGTAGCGCCCCAGAGTCCTGGTCGTTGCAGTAATGTCATTCTTCCACCATTGGGAGTGATATTACATCTGAAGGTAATAAAGGAGTTCATCTTTCCAGGTATCACAAACCATACACCACACTTCACACTCCAATCCACCAGGGGGAGCTATGCTCCTATCTATTAGGGCACTCCTCACAGAAGCGTAAAACTGGTGGTTTGGATAGAAAGTTAGGGAGACGCTGCCTGGGTTTGACCCAGAGAGTTCCTGTCAGGCAGACAGGGGGAAAGGAGGAACATCTGAGCTGCAGACAGAGGGTCCCTGTCAGGGGTGGGATCCACTGAGGCCTAGTGGTACAGAAAGCTACGGAGCTGCACCTGCCCCACGTGCGGCAGCATCCTAAGCAAGGACACAAAGAGAAGTGTATTGTAGAAAGTGAGAAACAAAGTCACAGCACAAGGAAAAAACACCGGGAGGAGTTCTGCCCTGTAATGGCTGCTTCCTTCTGAGGCGCGTAGCCGGTGGCCAGAACACCGAGGGAGTAATTGACTCTACGCATTACTTCAGAGACCGGCAGGACAGTCAATTCCAAGTTGGCTGCCTGACCTTAATACCTAAGAAGACACAGTGGCAAATTGTGGGGTCGGGGCGTCTCTAGGGTCCCTATAAACAAGCCTCAGGCCATCAGTCATACGGGTTTGTCCTATCCACACCATCTGGGGGACAGAGAGGAAGAAATAACATCTAGAACATCCACGAAAGTTGTGAGGACCTTACCGAGTTGCTCAGCAGGGAGGTACTACAACACACAGGCGCTAGTAGGAAGGCTACTGATTTCCACCTGGATAAGGGGGCTCTGGATTTGCCTTCAGACCTGCTGGACTCTGCCTACCCTATGGTCTGTACCCTGGACTTAGGATGCTGAAGCCTACAGTAAAAGGTAAAGAGACTGCAAGCTTGTGTCCTCCTTATTTCACTGCGCCTTACACCATCACCATCTCCACTTCTGGGAAGCCCTGGGGGAACACTTCACCTGTGGGAAGGAATACCATCCAGCTGCCATAACATCACCCCAGCGGACCCCTAAGCAGCGTCAGTCACCTTGACCGAATACCACAGGTGGTGTCACGAACATTAGACAAACTACACCTTTAATTGGACACCCCTCAAAGGGCCACGGACCGGGTCAGGCCACCGTGACCCGAACCGAAGGACCCAGTACCGAGTACCCCATTGCCCTTGCGTGGGGGCGCTCCAGAAGCATTGCGCAGGGAGGGGGCTCCATGCGTGCTTCCCTCAAACCCTCAGAACAACGTGATGTGATCGCGTTGTTCTGAGGTTCTTCCTGCCTGCAGACCCCCAGATCCAAGATGGCCATGGGGTCCTTCCGGGTGCAAAGTGTCAAATCAGCGATCTGACTTTATACAGTGATGTCCCACCCTGAGTCAATGTAAAAAAGTAAAAAAAAAAAAATTATACAGGTCCTGTAGCAGCTCCTATTGGACCACTACGAACGTCCTTGAGTGCTGCAGCTATAAAAGGTTTGCATGGCCGCATGGCCATGAGCTACTATAGACTTGATATGTGTGTGTGTAGATGAATGTCTGTCGATGGATGAAAGCTCCTTAATCATTCCCATTCCTTGTGTTGATGACTGCTCGCGAATGGTGGAAGCTACCTAGCGCCCGACAGTGCTACCTGCACAGTAAGGACATGTTTCAGTATCTATTTGCAGTGCCCGTCTTTACGGCACCGTGGGCAATCAGTTCGCTTTCCTGACAGCCGGTCTGAGTAGGGTGGGAATTCCCGCTTGGACTCAGCATCTGACTCAGGGCATCCTCATGCGTGGGCTCAAAAGCAACCAAGGGTCAGAGCGAGTCCAAACACCAGTTTAGTGGGGGTGATTCATAGGGATCCCACTAGTGTCTTTCAGCTGCACCCTATGACTGCTAACAGGGCGCACCGTAATTATAACGACTATGTGCAGCAACAGAGTTCGAATCCATTCACCCTGGGTGAGGTCTAACCCACGTGTGAGCAAGCGTCCATCCGCCATTACTCAGCAGCAGTTGCCATCTGTGCACGGTGGACCCCGGACTGTGAACGCACCTCACATTCTTTAATATTATTATTTGTGCGTTCTGCCAGTCCTAACATTATACTAGCGCCAGGGTCTGGCTAGTAATGGCAGACGAACAGCAACTGCAGCGGTACATCCAGCACCTGGAGGGCAGGTTGGCGGCTCTTGAGCGTTCAACCTCAGCTGTGGATGTTACCGCAGTAGCTGTTCAGGTTGCTAGCATGACTGCAGCAAGTTTGTCCACGGCCACCCCTGTTCTGACCTTATCCCGCCTCCTGCTGCCAGATAATTACTCTGATGATAGCAATTCATGTAGGGGATTCTTGAGCCAGTGCGCTATACACCTCGAGATTCTGGCTGCACGTTTTCCCACAGAGTGGGCAAAGGTGGTATTCATTATATCCCTTCCGTCGGACAGGGCATTGCAGTGGGCTTCACCGCTGTGGGAGAGCGACGATCATGTGGTGCAGAGTGCTCCGCTGTTTCTGAGCACTCTGAAACAGGTCTTTTTAGGACCAACTGCTGGCATTGACCCAGGGCTCGTCCATGGTCAGCCATTTTGCCATCCACTTCTGGACTTTAGCATCTGAGCTAGAGTGGCCACAAAAAGCCCTCATCCCTGTATTTTGGAGGGGGCTGGCGTACCATGTGAAGGACGCTTTGGCCACTAGGAAGATTCCCGCCACACTGGAGGAGCTAATAGCTGTATCAACTCGCATAGACCTTCATTATAACGAGGGAAGGTTGGAGCGAGCCCAGTGTAGGCAGAGGTTTCAGCTGGCTCCCACCTTCGCCAAACCTCTGGAATCTCCGGTCCAGGCGTCCTAGTCACATGAGCCCATGGACGTGTCACGAGCGGGATCTAAGTCCCTGACCGCTCATTCACTCAAGGCCTGTCATGTCTGCCAGCAGTCAGGACATCTTGCCTCCAGATGACCCCAGCTATCGGGAAAACGTCAGCGGCAAGTGGTTGTAGGAGGAGGTACACTAGACACGGCAACGTTTTCCTCCAAACTGTCCTTTAAGGGGACAATTACCATAGGCCCATCCACTCTTACGGCAGAGCTTTGCGTGGATTCTGGGGCGGAGGGCGATTTTATGTCATCTAGGTAATAACACTGGCGCTTACCACCGTAGGGGGAGGAAAAAAAGTCCAGGAGCGGCTGGCGATTAAAACAGGTTCTGTGTAGGTACCTGTTAAAAAGCAAAGAGATTAGTAGATAAAGTAAGATAATCTCCACGCTAGCTGAACTAGGGGGAGATGTAGCAGGGTGAGTGATCCCAAGAATTAATAAAAATATATAAAATAGTATTCTAGTACTCACTTGCTATTAAAAGGTCTGACATGCGTGGGTTGATCAGGAAATCCTGCTTGCTGATGCAGCTGTTGGGAGAACTAGAGTAGTGGTTCAGGTAATTTGGGAATAGATAAATATATATGTGGTGCGTATAGGGTATAAGGATGTACTTACAGGTGCTATCGCGTGTAATGCACTGTAGGACCCCTAAAAGGGAGTTTGTATAGAGTAGATAGTCCACTAGAGCTGTGCCGGGTTTTGGCGTTTTAGGAATTGCTGCCAGTGGGAAGGGGTACCAATACTGTGTTACCGGAATTGTATGAAGTTTCTGTAGTTTGTAGATAAACACATATAGGCTGTAGAAAAAATACCCCGGATAATAGTCAGGTGTATGCACCCTAATGCAGCGTGCTTAGAGTAGTTGGTAAGGAGGCACACTTACTTGCAAGGTTGTAGATAAGGAGGAGGGTTGTGCAGGACCCACCGGGTAGTAAATGGGACCGAGCTGGAGTGCGGTGCTCAGGAATTACTGCCCGGGAGAAGAAGTGATTAGCGTGTGGAGCGCTATTGGTCGGGGGCCTCAGGAGTACAAAAGAGGCGCCCGCTGCCCGCGTGCCCCGGCCGTGAGCAACGCTGGGATGCGGCGCGCGAAGTGGGCGGAGCTAAAATGTGATGTCACAGATGAGCGAAGACGGAGGCTCGGTTAGGGAAATTAACCAACGTGTTTCGAGAGGTATCTCCTCTCTTCATCAGGGCTGTCTCCACAACCGGCTGCTCACCTCAATATATACCCAAGGCTCCCCATTGCTAATTATTGCTTAATTAACTGGTGCTTGTTTAGATAAGTGAATAATGAAGTGGGGCTTTAAAAGGTCAGTGGCAGGCTAGAAGATTAATTGCATGTAATTTAGTACAAAGAGGCCATGCCTTGAAAGGTAAATAATCAATTAGATGGTGCTGGGTGTACATGGAGGACCCCTTGTAGAGCACCTGTGGATATACCTACTACTAATAAATATAAAAAAAATGGGTATGATTAAAAAATGCAATTTTATTAATAATTAAGGAATAAAATGAAAAAATATATAAAATAGAGATACAATGTGGAATATCACATGGAAAAAAAGAAAAAGAAAATATATATGTATATAAACGTGTGAAAAAATCAATAAAAAATATAAATATAAATATATATATATATAAAGATATAAAAATTCACTTGAATTAAAACAGGCAAAATATGAATGACAATACGCATTGATGCGTGTATGATAGTACTAAGACAGTCCGGCAAGTGCCTGAGTGTTCACAGCTATAGTGTTAGAATGCGTAAAGCTCAATCTCCTGGTTCAGGCCATTAGGGGCCAGACTGTCCAGAGTAAATATCCATTTGGATTCGGTTCTTGACATAGCTTTTAGGAAGTCCCCACCCCTAGGGTTCGGCGGGACCACCTGAATGCCACAAAAGAAAATTCCCTGGCATGATTGGTTATGCTTCTCAGAAAAGTGTTGTGACAAAGGATGTCCCTTAAATCCCTTACTAATATTATCCAAATGTTCTTTGATTCTGTTCTGTAGACGTCTTTTAGTTCTGCCTACATATATTTTTTCACAAGGGCATATTAGGATGTAGATGACTCCCTTAGTTTGGCACGTGATGTTCGTTCTAATGTTGAAATGATTTGACTTATATGTATCCGTGAAGGAGGTATATAATTTTTTTGACAGTGCTGTGCGTTTGCAGCAGGAACACTTACCACATGGACGAAAACCCCCTGTTTGTGTTAGGGATTTTATAGGCAGCACAGCTTGTTTGTGGGTAGTTGAGGTGACTGATTTAGTTGTGGGGGCCAGTAGGAGGCCCAAATTTTGCGCTTTTGTATATATAAATCTGGGATGTTGTGGTTGTTCTGTCTCCTCCATCTAATTTGCTACCCCCGATTATTTGTTTGCATAATTGCAGTTCTCAGTATGCAGTATTGATATATTCATACCTTTATTTATCTGTGGTGCTTTGGCTCCCTCTAGCGGTCAGAGTTATGTTGGCAGTTCTATTTTTCTGTTTTGGATTTTTCATGTCTGATTCTCCTCCCTTGCAATGCATTATGGTAGCCCAGCCTACATTTCCCTCCATTTTTCCTTCACTTCCTCTAGTTTGCCTTCCAGGAAAGACTCTTACACTTCATCCCCCTTGCGATTGCATTGCCGGTATGTCTTTACGCTCTCTGTAGATATTTCTGCTATATATTAGCCTAGCTTAACCAGTTGCACTCCTAGTTCAGTCACTAGCTCTCTAAATGTCATGCATAACATTTATCATGTGTAATATGTATTCGTTCTATACCATGTACTGATTCCATGTATATCATTGTTCACAGTTTCACCGCATCAATATACCACTACGTTTAATAAAGCAAAGACTCAACCACAGTTTCCTTATTGGACCCGGTATAGCGGTTTAGCTGACTGGATAGCTATATGAGCCTGCCTCATTTAGTGAGGACAGAACAGTGAAACGGCAGCCATCCAACTAGTGGGAATCAAGTCACCGGCTACTCAGAGACTAAATACAGCTACAGCAATCTCTGCACAGCCAAGCACTTTCCCAAGACACCATGTCTCACAAATCACATAGGACAAGATGTGTTACTTCCGTCTCCTCAAAGACAACATCTATCAGCAGCGCGGTCACCATTGCCCGCGCAAATGCTGAAGCCGGCAAAATGCGAGCGAGCTTTGCTGACCAAGAGATGAAACTTAAATTAGAAAAAGCACGCCTAGATGATGAAGAGAGAAGGACGCAGTTAGAGAAGGCACGTGTGGATGGTGCCTTAGAAAGCCTAGTAGCAAAAAGGGAAGCTGCCGCAGCCCTCGCTGAAGCAGAATCGCTAGAAGCCGCGCAAAGTCCCAAGCTGCATAGCCAAAGCAGTACGTCGAGTCTGGAGTTTCCACTACAAGACACACCACAACGCACATCTCAGTATGTTAATGAACTTCCTGATCCAAACTATAACCCTGAACCAGCACCAAAACAAGAATATGACGTCTCCAGCGAAGTGAGCGAGAGTCCTCACGAGGCTCAGCTCCAGGACAGAAACAAACCCGAAAACGTGAGACAAAACAACTCTGCTAACGACTACCTTGCCCCTCACCAGGTAACCAATGTGGATCACCCTGCTGACACACCGTATGTCAGACCGAAGCAATACGACACCGGCTGGCGCCACCCTGAGGACACTAACAGGTATGAACGCACCTCACATCACTATCAGGGTGATCCATCACCAGTGTACTCCACTGACAACCGGTTCACAACAGAATTTGCCAAGTTCTTCACACGGCGTGAACTGGTTGCCAAGGGACTCATAAAATTCACTGACCAAGCTGAAGGTTACAGAGCTTGGAAAGCTTCCTTCCAAAATGTCATTAGAGACTTGGGGCTACAACACAGGGAAGAGATAGACCTGTTAGTCAAATACCTGGGAGAAGAGTCAGTCAAACACACAATAAGGATCAGAGACATTAATATAAACCACCCTGAGACTGGCCTCAAAGAGATCTGGAAAAGGCTGGATGAGTGTTACGGCTCAGCGGAAGTAATAGAAAGAGCCTTGTTCAAAAGAATCGATGACTTTCCTAAAATATCTTACAAAGGTCTCCAGAAACTTAGAGAGCTAAGCGACCTACTAAAGGAAGTTCAAGTTGCCAAATACGAGGACGACCTACAGAGACTTGCATTTCTCGACACAGCCAGAGGTGTTAACCCTATAGTCCAGAAGTTGCCCTACAATCTACAGGAGAGGTGGCTCACACATGGTTCCACGTACAAATACAAACACAGTGTTCCATTTCCTCCCTCCTCCGTTTTTGTAGACTTTATACACCAACAAGCGAGAATTAGAAACGATCCCAGCTTTGACTTTGCAATGCCATATGCCACACCGTCACCACCTGCAAATCCACGCAGAACATCTGTGGCAGTACACAAGACTTATGTTTCTACTCCAGGTTCTAATTAAAGGTCTGCTGGCTGCTCCCAATCAGAGACAAAGGTGCAGGACCCTGACAAGCAGTGCCCACTTCATCAGAAGCCTCATCCTCTCCTGAAATGCAGAGCCTTCAGAGGAAAATCTATGCCAGACCGCAGAAGCTTCCTGAAAGAGAACGGTATCTGCTACAAGTGCTGCTCGTCCACAACTCATCTCGCCAAGGACTGCAAGGTCAGTGTAAAATGCACAGAATGTGGCACCACAGACCATAACACTGCTCTACACCCTGGCCCAGCTCCATGGAGTGCACAAAACACGCCAGCTGACAGTGAGCATGGCGGGGAGGAAAGGAACACTGATACAGCTACGCAAGAGATCACTTCACAATGTACCGAGGTCTGCAAAGGGACAATAGACAGTAGGTCCTGTTCAAAAATATGCCTTGTCAGAGTATACCCAAAGGGCCATAGAGACCAGGCTGTAAAGGCCCCGTCTCACATAGCGAGATCGCTAGCGAGATCGCTGCTGAGTCACAAGTTTTGTGACGCAATAGAGACCTCCATAGCGATCTCGCTATGTGTGACACGTACCAGCGATCAGGCCCCTGCTGCGAGATCGCTGGTCGTGTCGGAATGGCCTGGACCTTTTTTTGGTCGTTGAGGCCCCGCTGACATCGCTGAATCGGTGTGTGTGACACTTCACTGGTAACCAGGGTAAACATCGGGTTACTAAGCGCAGGGCCGCGCTTAGTAACCCGATGTTTACCCTGGTTACCAGCGTAAATGTAAAAAAAACCAAACACTACATACTCGCCTTCTGATGTCCGTCAGGTCCCTCGCCGTCTGCTTCCTGCTCTCACTGACTGCCGGCCGTACAGTGAGAAGTGAGAGCACAGCAGTGACGTCACCGCTGCGCTCTGCTCTCACTGTACGGTGGCTCAGTGAGAGCAGGAAGCAGACGGCAAGGGACCTGACGGACACCGAAAGGCGAGTATGTACTGTTTGTTTTTTTTGGTAACCAGGGTAAACATTGGGTTTCTAAGCGCGGCCCTGCGCTTAGTAACCCGATGTTTACCCTGGTTACCCGGGTGCTGCAGGGGGACTTCGGCATCGTTGAAGACAGTTTCAACGATGCCGAAGTCGTTCCCCTGATCGTTGGTCGCTGGAGAGAGCTGTCTGTGTGACAGCTCCCCAGCGACCACACAACGACTTACCAACGATCACGGCCAGGTCATATCGCTGGTCGTGATCGTTGGTAAATCGCTTAGTGAGACGGGGCCTTTAGACTGTATGCTATCTTGGATGATCAAAGTAATCGATCCTTGGCAAGATCAACATTCTTTGACCTATTCAACATCAAAGGGCCAAGCACCCCCTACTCATTAAAGACGTGTGCAGGTACTGTGACAACAGCAGGCAGGAAAGCTACAGACTACCAAATTGAGTCATTAGACAGACAATTCTGCCTACCACTACCTACGATCATCGAATGTAACCAGATCCCAGACAACAGATCTGAAATCCCTACACCAGATGTAGCAATCCATCACGCTCACTTAAAACGAATAGCACACCTTATACCAGAACTCGACCAGCAGGCCCAGATAATTCTGCTGTTGGGGAGAGATATCCTGCAGGTTCATAAAGTGAGACGTCATATCAATGGACTCCACAATGCTCCCTATGCCCAAAAGCTAGACCTAGGATGGGTCATAATTGGCAATGTATGCTTGGGACGCATGCACGCCCCATCTTCTGTGACAAGCATGCTGACAAATACATTGGAGAAAGGACGACCATCTCTATTTCAACCTTGTAACAATGAGTTCCATGTCAGGGAACTGTCACACAGCATCCAACTGCCCAACCATTCAATAGACTTTACTCATGACAGCAGTATAGTGTCGGGAAGCTGTGAGGATCAGTTAGGGTGCACAGTCTTCCAGAGAACTAAGCAGGACAACCAAGTGGCAATGTCAGGAGAGGACAAGTTGTTCTTGGAGGTAATGGACAAGGGACTCGTTAAAGATGAGACCAACAGCTGGGTTGCACCTCTTCCCTTCAAAACCCACAGACCACATCTACAGAACAACAGAAATCAGGCATTACAACGTTTCTCCTCTCTCAAACGTAATCTGCAAAAGAAACTAGAGATGAAAGATCACTTTTTCTCCTTCATGTCAAAGATTTTTGAAAACTGTCACGCAGAACTAGCTCCCACTCTCAAAGACTCTGAAGAATGCTGGTTCCTACCCATATTCGGAGTATACCACCCTAAGAAACCAGGCCAGATTAGAGTCGTGTTCGATTCCAGTGCTAAATTTAATGATGTCTCCCTAAATGACGTTCTACTAACAGGACCAGACCTCAATAACAAACTGCTGGGAGTACTTATGCGCTTCCGTAAGGATTCCATTGCCTTCATCGCTGACATCCAGCAAATGTTCCATTGTTTCCTTGTGAGAGAGAGAGACAGGAACTTCCTAAGATTCTTCTGGTACAGAGACAATGACCCTACTAAAGAAGTCACAGAGTATCGCATGAGAGTGCACATCTTTGGCAACAGTCCTTCCCCTGCAGTCGCCATTTATTTACTCAAAAGGTCGGCTCAGGAAGGAGAAGCAGAATACGGAGCAGATGTCAGACAATTCATAGAAAAGGACTTTTATGTCGACGACTGTCTAAAAGCCATGCCTTCAAATGAGACTGCCATCAGTCTTCTCAGGAGAGCCCAGGACATGCTTGCCTGCTCGAACCTTAGGCTTCATAAAATAGCCTCAAACAGCCAAGAACTCGTGGAAGCGTTCCCTTCTCAGGACCTATGTAATGGTCTCAGAGACCTGGACCTGGGGTCAGACCCAGCACCAATGCAACGCAGCCTCGGGCTTCTCTGGAATCTACAGTCAGACACTTTCACCTTTCAGGTCAGCCAGAAAGAAAGGCCTTTCACACGAAGAGGCGTCCTGTCTACCATCAACAGTCTGTACGATCCCTTGGGTTTCGCAGCTCCTGTTACTATACAAGGCAAGGCCCTACTAAGAGACTTAACTAGGGAAACATCTGACTGGGATGCACCTCTGCCACCTGATAAGAGGATCCAGTGGGAAGAGTGGAAGAACTCGTTAGCAGCACTCTCCAACCTGAATGTACCAAGACCATACGCCCCTGTGCCATCTACTGAGATACAGAGCCAAAGACTGTACGTATTTGCAGATGCTTCTGTCAAAGCAATTGCCGCCGTTGCCTACCTCAAAACTGTAGACTCCAAATGTCAGTGCCACATTGGTTTCATTATGGGAAAGGCCAAACTCCCACCACAACCAGAGCACACTATACCCAGGTTAGAGCTTTGTGCCGCAGTCCTAGCCGTTGAGTTAGCAGAGTTCATCACATCCGAAATGGATATCGACCTGACACAGGCCAAGTTCTACTCAGACAGCAAAGTAGTCCTGGGATATATCCACAACGAAAGCAGGCAATTCTACGTTTATGTCAATAACAGAGTGCTACGAATCAGGAGATCAGTTCATCCAAAGCAGTGGCATTACATACCCACGGACCAGAATCCCGCAGATCATGCAACTAGAGCAGTTGATGCAAGTCAACTAGGGAGCACAACGTGGCTCTCAGGACCAAAACTATTGTACATTGAGGAATGTTTTCCAGACACCTTTGAACTAGTAGTAGAGGACTCAGGTGCTGAAATCCGCCCTCAGGTGTCTACACTTCATACAATGACCTCTGTTATCCAGCTTGGATCTTGCAGGTTCGACAGATTCTCAAGTTGGAAGTCATTAATTCGAGCCATTACCTGCCTTACTCATATAGCTCACTCATTCAGGGCCACCAGAACTTGTGGCACAGAAAAATGTAAAGGTTGGCATCTTTGTAAAAATACCTATGTTACCTCTGACTTAGAGTTCTCTAAAAATCACATCATCCTCACTGTTCAAAGAGAAACCTACTTTGCAGAAATCCAATGTCTCATTAACAAAGCTCCAATACCAGTGAGCAGCGTATTGAGAAAACTTGATCCATTCATCGACAGCAGCGGCCTACTGTGAGTAGGAGGCCGTCTCAAAGAAGCTGAGATGGAGTTTGTGGAGAAATTCCCTCTTATACTTCCCGGAAAATGACATGTTGCCTACCTAATCGTGCAACATTACCACAATCTGGTCAAGCACCAAGGAAGACTATTTACAGAAGGAGCCATCAGATCTGCTGGCGTGTGGATCATTGGTGCAAAGAGACTCATCAGTAGTGTCATCTACAAATGTATTACCTGCCGTAAGCTTCGTGGTTCGACTCAAACCCAAAAGATGGCTGACCTACCAGCAGATAGACTCAGCCCAGACCCTCCTTTTACTAGCGTTGGTCTCGATGTGTTTGGGCCTTGGTCAGTTGTTACACGTCGTACTAGAGATGGCCAAGCCAATAGTAAAGGTTGGGCAGTCATGTTCACTTGCATGTCAATCAGAGCTGTCCACATAGAGGTCATCGAGTCCCTTGATACGTCAAGCTTCATCAATGCCTTAAGACGTTTTATTGCCATCCGTGGTCCTATCAAGCACATACGTTCAGACAGAGGTACCAACTTTGTCGATGCAGCAAAGGAACTAGGAATACCTTCAAATCTAGACTATAAGACTCTCGAGAGGTTCCTCAGTGACCAAAGTTGCACATGGTCATTCAACCCACCTCACTCTTCACATATGGGAGGATCTTGGGAACGAATGATTGGTCTAGTACGGACAATTCTTGACTCCACTCTTCTTCAAGAAGGAGCAGCGAGGCTTACCCAGGAAAGCCATATCACCTTCATGGCAGAAGCTGCAGCTATAATCAACGCAAGACCCTTGGTTCTAGTTCCTAAAGACCGTGAGGAGCCCTTGTTATTGACTCCAGCTACTCTACTTACCGAGAAAACGGGACTGTCCAGTGTCCCTCCAGGAGGATTCGACGCTAAGGACCTCTACAAGCGCCAATGGAGACAGGTACAAAGTCTTGCAAATACTTTCTGAGACAGGTGGCGCAAACAATATTTGTCTACCCTGCAGCCATGTACGAAGTGGCAATCTACTAAACCTAATCTGAACATAGGTGACCTTGTTCTTGTGAAAGACTGTCAAATTCATTGGAACCAGTGGCCACTTGGTCTAGTTACCGCAACGTTCCCGAGCAAGGATGGCAACGTCCGCAAAGTTGAGCTAAGGATGACCAAAGGGAATGAACCTAAGACATTTTCCAGACTGGTATCTGAACTGGTCCTATTGTTGCCTTCGGAAGAAAGGAGTAGTGACATCCGTTGATGTCAGACGGGGAGTGTTCTGTCTCCGCCATCTAATTTGTTACCCCCGATTATTTGTTTGCATAATTGCAGTTCTCAGTATGCAGTATTGATATATTCATACCTTTATTTATCTGTGGTGCTTTGGCTCCCTCTAGCGGTCAGAGTTATGTTGGCAGTTCTATTTTTCTGTTTTGGATTTTTCACGTCTGATTCTCCTCCCTTTCAATGCATTATGGTAGCCCAGCCTACATTTCCCTCCATTTTTCCTTCACTTCCTCTAGTTTGCCTTCCAGGAAAGACGCTTACACTTCATCCCCCTTGCGATTGCATTGCCGGTATGTCTTTATGCTCTCTGTAGATATTTCTGCTCTATATTAGCCTAGCTTAACCAGTTGCACTCCTAGTTCAGTCACTAGCTCTCTAAATGTCATGCATAACGTTTATCATGTGTAATATGCATTTGTTCTATACCATGTACTGATTCCATGTATAACATTGTTCACAGTTTCACCGCATCAATATACCACTACGTTTAATAAAGCAAAGACTCAACCACAATCTCCTTATTGGACCCGGTATAGCGGTTTAGCTGACTGGATAGCTATATGAGCCTGCCTCATTTAGTGAGGACAGAACAGTGGTAGTAAGTCTCCAATGGATTTGTCTCCCTGCAATATCGGCCAGTGTTTGCGGATGATTTTGTTGAATTTTCTGTGGTCCTCATGGAATTGAATAATAATGGGTAATTGGTTAATTTGTTCCTTAATAGACGGTGGATTATGATTGACTTTGATTTTGGATAATAAAGAGTCCCTTGGAATAGCCTCGACCTCTGATCTGGCCTGAGCTAGAGCTTGTGCATTATACCCTTTCTCCTTAAATTGAGTGGTTAGGTATTGAGTTTCTGTGTGGTAATCTCCGATTTTGGTACAATTTCTTTGTGTTCTCATGAACTGACCCTTGGGGATGTTGGTCAGCCATACGGGAAGATGGCAGCTACTAGTATGGATAAAACTATTTGAGTACAACTGAAATGTAAGGGAACCTGTCCCCCCCCCCCTAGGCATTTGTTACTGAAAGAGCCACCTTGTGCATCAGTTATGCTGCACAAGGAAAAGGTAGTTTTTTTAGTTGTGCTCCTTGCACACGCTGAACTTAACACTTATAAAATGTGTCCACTGATACCGTAAAACCGTCCTGGAGGTGGGACTTTCCTTCGTAATGGAACGCAGCGCAGCCGTCATCCCTACCCCCTTGGCACCTTGCGCCGCCTCCTTAGCATTGTTTTAATCTGTCCCGTAGCCTGCGCTGCTATGTTTAACCTTGGCCATGCGCTGTTTGCGCTGCCCGTCTTCTGACATCATTTGGTGTCAGGTGGACCGGGCCTGTGCGGCCACGCTGCCCGAGATCCTGCCTTGCAGTGTCTTCTGATTTCATCATACTGCGGGCCTGGGATCCATGGGCATGTGCAGTGCATATCTTCACCTCAGGCTCTTACTCATCTCCCTCCGCATTCTTCAGACTGTGCGCTGTCAGCTGATCCCTAATAGCATGCCATGGCCGTGACATCGCACAGTCTGAAGAAGCCGAAAGGAGGTGAGTGAGAGGCAAATATATGCACTGCGCATGCCCATGGATCCCAGGCCCACGGTGTGATTACATTAGATGACACAGTGAGGTGGCAGCGCGACCGCACAGGCTCAGCCCGCCTGACACCAAGTGATGTCAGAAGACGGGCAGCGCTAACAGCGCATGACCGAGGATGAACATAACAGCGCAGGCTCGGTGACAGATTCCAACAACACTGAGGATGCGGTGCACGCCGCCAAAGGGGTAGGAATAACGGCAGTGCTGCGTCCCACCACGAAGGAAAGTCCCACCTCCGGGACGATTTCACTGTATCAGGGGACACATTTTATAAGTGTTTAGTTCGGCGTTTGCAAGGAGCATAATTAAAAAAGCCACCTTTTCCTTTTGCAGCATTTGTGATGCAGCATTTCCATTTTGCAGCATTTGTGATGCACAAGTTGGCTCTTTCAGCTACAAATGCCTGGGGGGGGGTTAAAGGTTCCCTTTCAACTTGCTCCAAGTAGGCCTCAGCCTACACTCGGCTCCTCCTGCTGTCCCTGGGCTCCTTGTTGTGAATTCCGTCCTTGGGCTCCCTCCTGTGGTTGTGAATGGTACTTTTGTGAGTTCTGCCCTTGGGCTCCCTCTGGTGGTTTCGAGTGGAACTGCTGCTCCTTGAGTTTAGCTGTAGCAGCTGCTTTCACTGATCGTCTCTCCTGGCTTTGCTATTTAACCTGGCTCTGGTCTTCAGTTCATGCCAGCTGTCAATGTTTCTGGTTTGGATTCAGATCTCTCCTTGGATTTCTCTGATGGCCTGTCCATTTCAGCAAAAGATAAGTTTTTGCTAGTTCTTTGTTGTCCATTTGCTTTGGACTTTATTGCTCAGCTCATGTTATGTTTCCTTTTGTCCAGCTTGTCATTATGATATATTCAGGCTAGCTGGAAGCTCTGGGGAAGCAGATTTGCCCTCTACACCGTGAGTCGGTGTGGAGATCATTTTTGTAAACTCTGCGTGGATTTTTAGTTTTTAATACTGACCGCACAGTATCCTTTCCTATTCTGTCTATTTAGATTAGTATTGGCCTCCTTTGCTAAAATCTGTTTTCATTTCTGTGTATGTTATTTCCCTCTCCACTCACAGTCAATATTTGTGGGGGGCTATCTTTCCTTTTGAGAATTTCTCTGAGGCAAGATAGCTTTCTGTTTCCATCTTTAGGGGTAGTTAGTTCTCAGGCTGTGACGAGGTGTCTAGGGAGAGACAGGAACACTCCACGGCTATTTCTAATGTTGGTGTTAGGATTAGGAACTGCGGTCAGTAAAGATACCACCTCCTCAGAGCTTGTCCCATGTTGCTCTTTAACCACCAGGTCATATCAGTGTTGCTCCTTAACCACCAGGTCATAACAGTACAGCTGGCCCGCAATGTTTTGAATGCATCTCAAAAGAGGGAAAAAAAAAGTTCTGAGCCATTTTTTTTCTTTTCCTTTACAGCCTGCTTTGTCTTTTTTTCCCCTTAATCTCTGGGTGGTTCAGGATTCCGGTGCTGACATGGAGGTTCAGGGTCTGTCCTCGCGTGTGGATCAACTTGCTGCAAGGGTACAGAGTATCCAAGATTATGTTGTTCACACTCCGGTTTTAGAGCCTAGAATTCCTATTCCTGATTTGTTTTCTGGGGATAGATCTAAATTTTTGAACTTTAAAAATAACTGCAGATTGTTTTTTGCTCTGAGACCCCGTTCCTCTGGTGACCTCATTCAGCAGGTGAAGATTGTCATTTCTCTGCTGCGTGGAGACCCGCAGGACTGGGCATTCTCCCTTGAGCCAGGAAATCCTGCATTGCTCAATATAGACGCATTTTTTCAAGCGCTCGGATTGCTGTATGACAAACCTAATTCTGTGGATCAGGCAGAAAAAACCTTGCTGGCTCTGTGTCAGGGTCAGGAAGCGGCAGAAGTATACTGCCAGAAATTTAGAAAGTGGTCTGTGCTCACAAAATGGAATGAGTATGCCCTGGCAGCAATTTTCAGAAAGGGTCTTTAATGAAGCCCTTAAAGATGTTATGGTGGGGTTCCCCACGCCTGCTGGTTTGAACGAATCAATGTCTTTGGCCATTCAGATTGATCGGCGCCTGCATGAGCGCAAGGTGGTGCACCATATGGCGGTGTCCTCTGGGCAGAGTCCTGAGCCTATGCAATGTGATAGGATTTTGACTAGAGCGGAACGGCAGGAATTCAGACGTCAGAATGGGCTGTGTTTTTACTGTGGTGACTCTACTCATGGTATTTCTGATTGTCCTAAGCGTACTAAGAGGGTCGCTAGGTCTGTTACCATTAGTACTGTACAGCCTAAATTTCTCTTGTCTGTTACCCTGGTTTGCTCATTGTCGTCCTTTTTTGTTATGGCATTTGTGGATTCAGGCGCTGCCCTGAACTTAATGGACTTGGAATTTGCCAAACGCTGTGGGTTTTCCTTGGAGCCTTTGCGGAGCCCTATTCCCTTGAGGGGGATTATGCTATGCCATTGGCCAAGAATAAACCTCAGTACTGGACACAGTTGACCATGTACATGGCTCCAGCACAACAGGAAAATATTTGTTTTTTGGTGTTGCATAATTTGCATGATGTTGTTGTGCTGGGTTTTCCATGGTTACAGGTACATAATCCAGTGCTGGATTGGAAATCTATGTCTGTGACTAGTTGGGGTTGTCAAGGGATACATAGTGATGTTCCTTTGATGTCAATTTCCTCTTCCCTCTCTTCTGAAGTTCCTGAGTTTTTGTCAGATTTCCAGGATATATTTGATGAGCCCAAGTCCAGTTCCCTTCCTCCTCATAGGGACTGTGATTTTGCTATTAACTTGATTCCTGGCTGTAAGTTCCCTAAGGGTCAACTTTCAATCTGTCTGTGCCAGAGCATGCCGCTATGCGGAGTTATGTAAAGGAGTCTTTGGAGAAGGGGCATATTCGCCTGTCTTCGTCACCTTTGGGAGCGGGGTTCTTTTTTGTTGCCAAGAAGGATGGCTCCTTAAGGCCCTGTATAGATTATCACCTTCACAATAAGATCACGGTCAAATTCCAGTACCCTTTACCTTTGCTTTCTGATTTGTTTGCTCGGATTAAGGGGGCTAGTTGGTTTACCAAGATTGACCTTCGAGGGGCATATAATCTTGTTCGTATTAAACAGGGTGATGAATGGAAAACAGCATTTAATACACCCGAAGGCCATTTTGAATACCTTGTGATGCCATTCGGGCTCTCTAATGCTCCATCTGTGTTTCAGTCCTTTATGCATGATATCTTCCGGAATTATCTGGATAAATTAATGATTGTATATTTGGATGATATTTAGTTTTTTTCCGATGATTGGGAGTCTCATGTGAAGCAGGTCAGGATGGTATTTCAGATCCTTCGTGCTAATGCGTTGTTTGTGAAGGGGTCTAAGTGCCTCTTTGGAGTTCAGAAGGTTTTGTTTTTGGGTTTCATTTTTTCTCCCTCGGCTATTGAGATGGACCCTGTTAAGGTCCAGGCCATTCATGATTGGACTCAACCCACATCTGTGAAGAGCCTTCAGAAATTTTTGGGCTTTGCTAATTTTTATCGCCGCTTCATTGCTAATTTTTCCAGTGTGGTTAAGCCTCTGACCGATTTGATGAAGAAAGGCGCTGATGTGATGAATTGGTCCTCTGCGGCTGTTGAGGCCTTTCAGGAGCTTAAACGTCGTTTTACTTCTGCCCCTGTGTTGCGTCAGCCAGATGTTTCTCTCCCTTTTCAGGTTGAGGTTGACGCTTCTGAGATTGGGGCAGGGGCCGTTTTGTCTCAGAGAAGTTCTGATGGCTCTTTGATGAAACCGTGTGCTTTCTTCTCCAGAAAGTTTTCGCCTGCTGAGCGTAATTATGATGTCGGCAATCGGGAGTTGTTGGCTATGAAGTGGGCATTTGAGGAGTGGCGACATTGGCTTGAGGGAGCTAAGCATCGTGTTGTGGTCTTGACCGATCATAAGAATCTGATTTACCTTGAGTCTGCCAAGCGGTTGAATCCTAGACAGGCTCGGTGGTCTTTGTTTTTCTCCCGTTTTGATTTTGTGGTCTCGTATCTTCCGGGATCTAAGAATGTGAAGGCTGATGCCCTGTCTAGGAGTTTTTTGCCTGATTCTCCGGGAGTCCGTGAGCCGGCTTGTATTCTCAAGGAGGGGGTGATTCTTTCTGCTATCTCCCCTGATTTGTGGCAGGTGCTTCAGGAGTTTCAGGCTGATAGACCCGACCGCTGTCCTGAGGGGAAATTGTTTGTTCCTGATAGATGGACTAGTAAGGTAATTTCTGAGGTTCATTGTTCAGTATTGGCTGGTCATCCTGGGATTTTTGGTACCAGAGAGTTGGTTGCTAGGTCCTTTTGGTGGCCTTCCTTGTCGGGGGATGTGCGTTCTTTTGTGCAGTCCTGTGGGACTTGTGCCCGGGCCAAGCCTTGCTGTTCCCGTGCTAGTGGGTTGCTTTTGCCTTTGCCGGTCCCTGAGAGGCCCTGGACGCATATTTCCATGGATTTTATTTCTGATCTTCCTGTTTCCCCGAAGATGTCTGTCATCTGGGTGGTTTGTGACCGGTTTTCTAAGATGGTCCATTTGGTACCTTTGCCTAAGTTGCCTTCCTCCTCTGATTTGGTTCCATTATTTTTTCAACATGTGGTTCGTTTGCATGGTATTCCGGAGAATATTGTGTCTGACAGAGGTTCCCAGTTTGTTTCTAGGTTTTGGCGGTCCTTTTGTGCTAGAATGGGCATTGATTTGTCTTTTTCTTCAGCATTTCATCCTCAGACAAATGGCCAAACGGAGCGAACCAATCAGACCTTGGAAACCTATTTGAGATGCTTTGTGTCTGCTGATCAGGATGATTGGGTGACCTTCTTGCCGTTGGCCGAGTTTGCCCTTAATAATCGGGCTAGTTCGGCTACCTTGGTTTCGCCTTTCTTTTGTAACTTTGGTTTTCATCCTCGTTTTTCTTCAGGGCAGGTTGAGCCTTCTGACTGTCCTGGTGTGGATTCTGTGGTTGACAGGTTACAGCATATTTGGACTCATGTGGTGGACAATTTAATGTTGTCTCAGGAAAAGGCTCAACGTTTTGCTAACCGTCGTCGGTGTGTTAGTCCCCAGCTTCGTGTTGGGGATTTGGTCTGGTTGTCTTCTCATCATGTTCCTATGAAGGTTTCTTCCCCTAAGTTCAAGCCTCGCTTTATTGGTCCTTATAAGATTTCTGAAATTATCAATCTGGTGTCTTTTCGTTTGGCCCTTCCAGCTTCTTTTTCCATTCATAACGTTTTTCATAGATCTTTGTTGCGGAGATATGTGGTGCCCGTGGTTCCCTCCGTTGATCCTCCTGCTCCGGTGTTGGTTGAGGGGGAGTTGGAATATGTGGTGGAAAAGATTTTGGATTCTCGTTTTTCGAGGCGGAAGCTTCAGTATCTGGTCAAGTGGAAGGGTTATGGCCAGGAGGATAATTCTTGGGTTGTTGCCTCCGATGTCCATGCTGCCGATTTGGTTCGTGCTTTTCACTTGGCTCGTCCTGATCGGCCTGGGTGCTCTGGTGAGTGTTCGGTGACCCCTCCTCAAGGGGGGGGTACTGTTGTGAATTCCGTCCTTGGGTTCCCTCCTGTGGTTGTGAATGGTACTTTTGTGAGTTCTGCCCTTGGGCTCCCTCTGGTGGTTTCGAGTGGAACTGCTGCTCCTTGAGTTTAGCTGTAGCAGCTGCTTTCACTGATCATCTCTCCTGGCTTTGCTATTTAACCTGGCTCTGGTCTTCAGTTCATGCCAGCTGTCAATGTTTCTGGTTTGGATTCAGATCTCTTCTTGGATTTCTCTGATGGCCTGTCCATTTTGGCAAAAGATAAGTTTTTGCTAGTTCTTTGTTGTCCATTTGCTTTGGACTTTATTGCTCAGCTCATGTTATGTTTCCTTTTGTCCAGCTTGTCATTATGATATATTCAGGCTAGCTGGAAGCTCCGGGGAAGCAGATTTGCCCTCCACACCGTGAGTCGGTGTGGAGATCATTTTTGTAAACTCTGCGTGGATTTTTAGTTTTTAATACTGACCGCACAGTATCCTTTCCTATTCTGTCTATTTAGATTAGTATTGGCCTCCTTTGCTAAAATCTGTTTTCATTTCTGTGTATGTTATTTCTCTCTCCACTCACAGTCAATATTTGTGGGGGGCTATCTTTCCTTTTGGGAATTTCTCTGAGGCAAGATAGCTTTCTGTTTCCATCTTTAGGGGTAGTTAGTTCTCAGGCTGTGACGAGGTGTCTAGGGAGAGACAGGAACACTCCACGGCTATTTCTAGTGTTGGTGTTAGGATTAGGGACTGCGGTCAGTAAAGATACCACCTCCTCAGAGCTTGTCCCATGTTGCTCTTTAACCACCAGGTCATATCAGTGTTGCTCCTTAACCACCAGGTCATAAAAGCTCCTAACATCGCCAGTTGGTGCTCAGAAGTGCTGGCTGCACAGAGAAAAAACACTAGCCACTGTGTCAGTGGGGTTCAGTAACGCCAGCTGTTCCCCTGCTGTGTAGCTGGCATCATGTACTGCAAACGCCACGCAGACACAACTGACCTAAAACTGCCTCCAGTGCAGGCTTCGGCCTACACTCTGCTCCTCCTGCTGTCCCTGGGCTCTAACATCGCCAGTTGGTGCTCGGAAGTGTTGGCTGCACAGAGAAAAACACTAGCCACTGTGTCAGTGGGGTTCAGTAACGCCAGCTGTTCCCCTGCTGTGTAGCCGGCATCGTGTCCTGCAAACACCACGCAGACACAACAGACCTAAAACTGCCTCCAGTGCAGGCTTCGGCCTACACTCTGCTCCTCCTGCTGTCCCTGGGCTCTAACATCGCCAGTTGGTGCTCGGAAGTGTTGGCTGCACAGAGAAAACACTAGCCACTGTGTCAGTGGGGTTCAGTAACGCCAGCTGTTCCTCTGCTGTGTAGTCGGCATTGTGTCCTGCAAACGCCACGCAGACACAACAGACCTAAAACTGGCTCCAGTGCAGGCTTCGGCCTACACTCTGCTCCTCCTGCTGTCCCTGGGCTCTAACACCGCCAGTTGGTGCTCGGAAGTGCTGGCTGCACAGAGAAAAACACTAGCCACTGTGTCAGTGGGGTTCAGTAACGCCAGCTGTTCCCCTGCTGTGTAGCCGCATCGTGTCCTGCAAATGCCACGCAGACACCGAAATTAAAGGGAACCTGTCCCCCAGGCGTTTGTATGTATAACAGCCACCTTGTACAGCAGTAATGCTGCATTTGAACAAGGTGGCTCATTAAGTTATTCTCCTTGCAAACGTCGATCTCAACACGTATAAAATGTGTCCCCTGATCCCATTAAACCGTCCCTGAGGTGTGACTTTCCTTTGCAATGACACGCAGGAACCCCCTTGGCGCCATGCGCCGCGTCATCACACAGCGTTGTTTGAATCTGCCATGGACCCTGCGCTGCTATGTTCAACCTTGCCCATGCGCAGGTAGTGCTGCCCGTCTTCTGACATCATTGGTTGGCAGGCTGGCTGCGCCTGTGTGGCTGCCCTGCCCGACACAACGCCCCTCAGTGTCTTATTTATTTTGACTGCAAGGGTGTGATTGATGGGCATGAGCAGTGCATATCTTCGCCTCTCACTCATCTCCTTCCGCCTTCTTCAGACTGTACGGCTTCATGGCCGTGGCATGCGATAAGGGATCAGCTGACGCCGCACAGTCTGAAGCAGGTGTAAGGACATGAGTGAGAGGCGAACATATTTACTGCGCAAGGCCATGAATCCCAGCCCCGCAGTGTGAATAAATGAAAAGACACTGCGGGGATGGGATTCATGGGCATGAGCGGTGCATATCTTCGCCACTAACTCATCTCCTTCCGCCTTCTTCAGACTATGCGGCTTCATGGCCGTGGCATGCGATAAGGGATCAGCTGACGCCGCACAGTCTGAAGCAGGTGTAAGGACATGACTGAGAGGCGAACATATTTACTGGGCAAGGCCATGAATCCCAGCCCCACAGTGTGAATAAATGAAAATACACTGCGGGGCTGGGATTCATGGGCAGCGCGACTGCACCGGCTGACATCAAATGATGTCAGAAGACGGGCAGCGCTAACAGCGCAAGGCCAAGGGATAACACAACAGAGCAGACTCCTGGACAGCAAAAAGCGACGCTCAGGAGGCTGTGCCCAGCACCAAGGTGGTATTTTTGACAGCTGTGCTGCGTCTCATTAAGAAGGAAAGTCCCTCCTCCATGACAGTTTGACTGTATAAGGGGCTAAATTTTATACGTGTTTCATTCAGCATGTGCAAGGAACAAAATTAAAAGAGCAATCTTTTACTTGTGCAGCATTACTGCTGCACAAGGTGGCTCTTCTAGTTTGTAACACGTGAGAGGGGTTTAAAGGTTCCCTTTCAATTTGCTCCAATTAGGCTTCGGCCTACACTCTGCTCCCCCTGCTGACCCTGGGCTCTAACACTGCCAGTTGGTGCCTGGAAGTGCTGGCTGCACAGAGAAAAACACCCGCCAATGTGTCAGTGGGGTTCAGCAATGCCAGCTGTTTCCCTGCTGTGTAGCTGGCAACGTGTCCTGCAAACACCACTCAGACACAACAGACAATAAGCTGCCTCCCTCCAGTGCAGGCTTCGGCCTACACTGTGCTCCTCTCCTCCTCCTGGATTCCCTGGGCTCTAACACCGCCAGTTGGTGTCCGGTAGTGCTGGCTGCACAGAGAAAAACACCCACCAATGTGTCAGTGGGGTTCAGCAATGCCAGCTGTTCCCCTGCTGTGTAGCCAGCAACATGTCCTGCAAACGCCACGCAGACACAACAGACACTAAGCTGCCTCCAGTGCAGGCTTCGGCCTACACTCTGCTCCTCTCCTCTTTCTGGAATCCCTGGGATCTATCACCGCCAGTTGGTGCCTGGTAGTGCTGGCTGCACAGAGAAAAACACCCGCCAATGTGTCAGTGGGGTTCAGCAACACCAGCTGTTCCCCTGATGTGTAGCTCGCAACATGTCCTGCAAACGCCACGCAGACACAAAGCTGCCTCCAGTGCAGGCTTCGGCCTACACTCTGCTCCTCTCCTCCTCCTGGATTCCCTGGGCTCTAACACCGCCAGTTGGTGCCTGGTAGTGCTGGCTGCACAGAGAAAAACACCCGCCAATGTGTCAGTGGGGTTCAGCATCGCCAGCCGTTCCCCGGCTGTGTAGCCAGCAATGTGTCCTGCAAACGCCACGCAGTCACAACAGACAATAAGCTGCCTCCCTCCAGTGCAGGCTTCGGCCTACACTCTGCTACTCTCCTCCTGGATTCCCTGGGCTCTAACACCGCCAGTTGGTGCCCGTTAGTGCTGGCTGCACAGAGGAAAACACCCACCAATGTGTCAGTGGGGTTCAGCAACGCCAGCTGTTCCCCTGCTGTGTAGCCAGCAACGTGTCCTGCAAACGCCAAGCAGACACAACAGACAATAAGCTGTCTCCCTCCAGTGCAGGCTTTGGCCTACACTCTGCTACTCTCCTCCTGGATTCCCTGGGCTCTAACACCGCCAGTTGGTGCCCGTTAGTGCTAGCTGCACAGAGGAAAACACCCACCAATGTGTCAGTGGGGTTCAGCAACACCTGCTGTTCCCCTGCTGTGTAGCTTGCAATGTGTCCTGCAAACGCCATGCAGACACAAAGCTGCCTCCAGTGCAGGCTTCGGCCTACACTCTGCTCCTCTCCTCCTCCTGGATTCCCTGGGCTCTAACACTGCCAGTTGGTGCCCGGTAGTGCTGGCTGCACAGAGAAAAACACCCGCCAATGTGTCTGTGGGGATCACCAACGCCAGCTATTCCCCTGCTGTGTAGCTGGCAACGTGTCCTGCAAACGCAACGCAGACACAAAGCTGCCTCCAGTGCAGGCATCGGCCTACACTCTGCTACTCTCCTCCTCCTGGATTCCCTGGGCTCTAACACCTCCAGTTGGTGCCCGGTAGTGCTGGCTGCACAGAGAAAAACACGCGCCAATGTGTCAGTGGGGTTCAGCATCGCCAGCCGTTCCCCTGCTGTGTAGCCAGCAATGTGTCCTGCAAACGCCACGCAGTCACAACAGACAATAAGCTGCCTCCCTCCAGTGCAGGCTTCGGCCTACACTCTGCTCCTCTCCTCCTCCTGGATTCCCGGGGCTCTAACACCGCCAGTTGGTGCCCGTTAGTGCTGGCTGCACAGAGAAAAACACCCACCAATATGTCAGTGGGGTTCAGCAACACCAGCTGTTCCCCTGCTGTGTAGCTGGCAACGTGTCCTGCAAACGCCACGCAGACACAAAGCTCCCTCCAGTGCAGGCTTCGGCCTACACTCTGCTCCTCTCCTCCTCCTGGATTCCCTGGGCTCTAACACCGCCAGTTGGTGCCCGGTAGTGCTGGCTGCACAGAGAAAAACACCCGCCAATGTGTCTGTGGGGATCACCAACGCCAGCTATTCCCCTGCTGTGTAGCTGGCAACGTGTCCTGCAAACGCAACGCAGACACAACAGACAATAAGCTGCCTCCCTCCAGTGCAGGCTTCGGCCTACACTCTGCTCCTCTCCTCCTCCTGGATTCCCTGGGCTCTAACACCTCCAGTTGGTGCCTGGTAGTGCTGGCTGCACAGAGAAAAACACCCGCCAATGTGTCAGTGGGGTTCAGCAACGCCAGCTGTTCCCCTGCTGTGTAGCCAGCAACGTGTCCTGCAAACGCCACGCAGACACAACAGACACTAAGCTGCATCCAGTGCAGGCTTCGGCCTACACTCTGCTCCTCTCCTCCTCCTGGATTCCCTGGGCTCTAACACCGCCAGTTGGTGCCCGGTAGTGCTGGCTGCACAGAGAAAAACACCCGCCAATGTGTCAGTGGGGTTCAGCAACGCCAGCTGTTCCCCTGCTGTGTAGCCAGCAACGTGTCCTGCAAACACCATGCAGACACAACAGACAATAAGCTGCCTCCCTCCAGTGCAGGCTTCGGCCTACACTCTGCTCCTCTCCTCCTCCTGGATTCCCTGGGCTCTAACACCGCCAGTTGGTGCCCGGTAGTGCTGGCTGCACAGAGAAAAACACCCGCCAATGTGTCAGTGGGGTTAAGCAACGCCAGCTGTTCCCCTACTGTGTAGCCAGCAACGTGTCCTGCAAACGCCACGCAGTCACAACAGACAATAAGCTGCCTCCCTCCAGTGCAGGCTTCGGCCTACACTCTGCTCCTCTCCTCCTCCTGGATTCCCTGGGCTCTAACACCGCCAGTTGGTGCCCGGTAATGCTGGCTGCACAGAGAAAAACACCCGCCAATGTGTCAGTGGTGTTCAGCAACGCCAGCTGTTCCCCTGCTGTGTAGCCAGCAATGTGTCCTGCAAATGCCATGCAGACACAACAGACACTAAGCTGCCTCCAGTGCAGGCTTCGGCCTACACTCTGCTCCCCCTGCTGACCCTTTTCTCCAACACCGCTAGTTGGAGCTCTAGGAAAACAATTTTGAATAGGTCCCCATCCTCGTTCCAGTACCGTCAGCAGGTTCCGGGCAGAGCCTTTGGCTTAGGTGCCTCCTTCTGGGTATCCGAGTTCCACCAGCGTCAGGTGGTCCTTTATAGTGCTTTCAGGCACAGGTACCTCCTGCTTAGTAACCGGGTTCCAGTAATGTCAGCTGGTCCTCGGTAGTTCCATTGGCTCTTGGACCTTCGGCTACCCATCCGGGTTCCAGTACAGTCTGCTTGTTCTCGGCAGTGTCTTTTGCTTTTGTACCTTCTGCTCCCCTTCCTGGTTCCAGTACCGTCAGCTGGTTCCAGGCAGAGCCTTTGGCTTAGGTGTCTCCTTCTGGGTATCCGAGTTCCACCAACGTCAGGTAGTCCTTGGTAGTGCTTTCAGGCACGGGTATTTCCTGCTTAGTAACCAGGTTCCAGTAACGTCAGCTGGTCCTCGGTAGTTCCATTGGCTCTTGGACCTTCGGCTACCCATCCGGGTTCCAGTACCGTCAGCTGGTTCTCGGCAGTGTCCTTTGCTTTTGTACCTTCTGCTCCCCATCCTGGTTCCAGTACTATCAGCTGGTTCCGGGCAGAGCCTTTGGCTTAGGTGCCTCCTTCTGGGTATCTGAGTTCCACCAACGTCAGGTGGTCCTTGGTAGTGCTTTCTGGCATGGGTTCCTCCTGCTTAGTAACCGGGTTGCAGTAACGTCAGCTGGTCCTCGGAAGTTCCATTGGCTCTTGGACCTTCGGGTAGCCATCCGAGTTCCAGTTCCATCAGCTGGTTATCGGCATTTTCTCAGCCTTTTTGTACCTTCTGCTACATTTCCAAGTTCAAGACCCTAAAGACGACGACCCGGAAGACCAAGAAGCAGAAGAAAAAGAGGCTGCAGAACAAAGAGCAGAAGAACATTAAGTATAACACTAAACATCAGAGCAAAAGATATTATCTAAATTATAAGCAGAAGAAGACTAAGCAGTGTATGGGGGTGAGTCCGTTCCTCCTCGTGGTGCCCCTGGATAAAGCCTGCTGCTGCAGGCCAAACTGAACGCGGACAAACCCTGTTGTAACTCTTTTGTGACAGGCAGAACGGAAGGTGTAATCTTCAAACTTTTATAGATAACAACTACAGGAATGCCTGTCACAAATAAGAATATGATGAAGAAGTAGAATATGAAGAAGAATAATAGTTGAATAAAAAGAATATGAAGAATGTAAAAAAAAAATAATAGGTAGAAGCTGAAGAAGAAGATGAATAAGGTGAAGAAGAAGTTGATATCAAAGATGCTGCTGCTGAGGATGATGAAGAAGAAAGTGTGGGAGAAGTAAAAAAGAAGGTGAAGGGCGTGGAAGTAGTGAAACATCAATATCTGACAAAATAAAAAAAAATCTTAACATAGTCAATATCTTTGTAACTGCGAACATCTTAAAAAAATAAAATAAAGTTCCTGTTATTCTATTTAATTGGGCTAAACCTCTGTGCCTTTAATGTCTCCGCCACCTCCCCCAATACATCCTACATTATTCTTAGTTGTTTTCCTTCATGTAGAATGAACCTACAAGGAAAGAAAGGGTTTATTTTAATTCTGATATTTTGGTCCCATTGACTTGCATTGGTATCGGGTATCGGTATCGGCGATATCCGATATTTTTTGAATATCGGCCGATCCAATCCAATACCGATACTTTCCGATATCGGAAGGTATCGCTCAACACTAGTCATCACTCTAACTGTAACAGTAACATTGTATCTGGTGGTAACAGCAATTTTTTCCAATCGTTTCAAGATTTTTTTAGACCATCCTTTGCAAAGCCACAGGAGACAAGAAGTCTGATGCACAGCCAACGCCTACAGAGGATGGTACAAGAATATCCCAAGTTAACATCGATGCCATGACTGTGGAACTGGACCCTTGCTCATTTTGGGCTTCCAATCTTGAATAATGGCCTGAGCTCGCCACTCACACCTTGGAGATCTTGTCGTGCCCCGCAGCCAGCATTCTCTCTGAATGTGTGTTCAGCGCTGCTGGTGGTGTGCTGACAGATAAGCGCACGCGGCTGTCCAGTGACAATGTAGACAGACTAACTTTCATGTAGATGAACAAATCCTGGATCTGCAATGACTTTTCTACCCCTGTGTCATCTTTAGGAGACTAAAAGCTTGATGATTTTTGAAAATCACCTCACCAACCATTTTAAAAAACTCTGGCAAATTGATACCACTTAAGTGGTGTCTGTGGCCGAATTTTTTGAAATAATGGAGACTCTTTTATTTAGTCCCCTTGCTAAGTTTTATATGACGTTGCCATTAAATTCCAGGTGGGTGGGGTCATCTGCAGAGTTGTTTACTCATACTATGGCCTGGGATTAAGAGGTCTGCTCCAAAGCTTCGCTTCAGTGTCTGCTGGTCTGCAGAATAGACCAGCCACCCACCACCGCCTGTTTACCTAAGTACTATTTTGTAACGGCATCTGGCCCAGGAAATCCTTTTGGACCTAGTAGAATTTGGTGCTACTCAGCAGCGTACTTCATGCATGAAGCAAGCTACACCGCCTGTGTACCTTAGTACTATTTTGTAACGTCATCAGGCCCTGGTAATCCTTTTGGGCCTAGTAGAATTTAGTGCTACTCAGCAGCGTACCCCACCCATGAAGCTAACTACACCACCTGTTTACCTAACTACTATTTTGTAACGCCATCTGGCCCTGGTAATCCTTTTGGGCCTAGTAGAATTTGGTGCTACTCAGCAGCGTACCCCACCCATGAAGCAAGCTACACCGCCTGTTGATCTAATTACTAATTTTTAACTGCATCAAGCCCAGGAAATCATTTTGTACCTAATAGCATTTTGTGCTACTCAGCACAGTACCCCACCCATGAAGCAAGCTACACCGCCTGTTTACCTAACTACTATTTTTTAAAGGCATCTGGCCCAGGAAATCCTTTTGGGCCTAGTAGAATTTAGTGGTACTCAGCAGCGTACCCTACCCATGAAGCAAGCTACACCGCCTGTTTGCCAAAGTACTATTTTGTAACGGCATCTGGCCTAGGAAATCCTTTTGGGCCTAGTAGAAATTTCTGCTACTCAGCAGAGTACCCCACCCATGAAGCAAGTTACACCGCCTTCTTTCTTTCTCAATCTAACCCCTCGGCTCTGGGGTGTCCACTATCCCTCCAGCTCTCTCCTTCTCGCAGGTGGACTACCGTGTGTTTTCACACTGTGGCGAATCTTTTGGGCCCAGGCATAAGAAGTCATCGCGGTAATGGATAATATGTGCCGCCTTACAAACGTCCATGACAACACATTCGAGGAAGCAACTAAACGCCTCAAATAGTGAGCAGGATATGGAGCACCCCATGGGCAAACAGCGATCTATGTAGTATGCTCCTTCACAGAAGCAGCCCAATGGGAGGACACTATTCGGAGGCACAGATAGTAACCGGAACGCACCCTCAATGTCTGTTTTGGCCATTAGGGTGCCCTTTACCAACTTCTTGACCCACCTGATTGCCTCGTCAAAGGAGG